>NC_071258.1:3547500-4172500 GCF_023375685.1 Ictalurus furcatus
GACCATTACCAAGACGACCACCGACACGATTTTCCTTTTCACCAAACTCAGGAAGTACTTCCCCTACGTGATAACGGTTACCCCGGCAACTAGTGCAGGCTCCGCCTTAGACCACACCTCCGTACTGCACCTGAGAACGGATGATGATGGTGAGTTGCATGCAGGATGTGAAGAATAAAACATTCGTCTATAAAACAATTTCCCTATTGTTTTCCCTAATGTTCAAACATCCATTAACTGTTGCTCCTTCATCATCCTCTCTTTTTTTTCTCTCTTTCTTAAGTTCATTTTAAAAATGTTAAATAAAAAGCTCACCATATTCTTTGGGAAATGGCGGCGTCAATCATACAAGTTCCTGTGATCTTGCTATAGAAACAATGACACTTTTGAATAAGAGCATTAATATAAACCTGTGATTTGCAGTCAGAACTACTGTCAGAAACGTTGTTTTGCCTTGTGTGTGTGTGTTAGTACCCAGTTCAGCTCCCTTGCTGGGTATGAGCAGGAATCTCTCCTCCACCTCTATCCTGGTGTCATGGTATGCTCCTGTGGAACCGAACGGGGAGATAATCGAATACGCCGCAGTTCTACACGGTCCCCGAGGATCCAACAGCACGTACACACCCAACTCACAGCTCACTCTTACACACCTCACCCCGTACACAGCCTACAACCTCTCCATCTCTGCGGTGAATCGTAAGGGCATGGGACCCTCGCTCATGTTACCTCTGCACACTGATGAAGCAGGTGAGTGCTGTGGATTAAGAGTATGAAGGTATACCATTATGGCTTTATATATATGTGTGGAAATAATGTTTGAAATAATGATTACGCCATACGAGTACTGATGGTGACATAACATCATACAATCATGGCTCTTTAATATAGGATACTATTTTATTGTTCAGTTTAATTTTTCTATTGTTTTGCTTAACCACAGAAAACTAAGAGCAATTTCTTACAAGTACAATGTAAAAAAAAAAAAAAAAACCCAACAATCGAGCATTTTCACTAATCGACTCATTTTGTTTAGCACGATAATGGCATGCTTGAGAAATTATTAAAAGACCTGGTTTAGTCTTCGATATCTTACTGCTAGGTTATAAGCTTTTTTAAAATTATTTATTTATTTCTTGTTTTTTGCTAATCATTCATAGCTGCTGTGTCGGTATATCCTTTATGAAATAAATCAGTAGACAGACGCATGAAACTACCTACAAATGAATAACAATAAATAAAAATATATAAATGTAAAAAAAATAAAAAATAAAAAAATTCTAAATAAAGCTAGCTAACTAACCATGGAGAAAATATGTAAAATAAAACATGCTAGCTAGTGTTCGAGTAAATCCCTTAAGAAAATTAGCTTAACAACAATAAAGGAAATCGACAAACAAAGTTAGCTATCAGTAGAGTAAATCTGCAAATAAAATTAGCTAGCTAAATATAGCTAGTATCTAGCTACAGCACCACAGAACACCACTGAACCTCAAGCTGGATAGCGTACTTTTTATAAATTGGCACAAATTTTCACTTTGACCTAGCATAGCATTGCTGTTAGCTCATAGGGCTTGGGAAAGTGATGTTATGAATATGAATTTAAATAGTAAGGTACTAACCAACCTTGCTACAGTTACTTTTCAGATACTTTCAGCAGCTTGTTAGCTAGCTAAGTAACATTAATCAACATCACTTGTAATTTAAAATTGTAATGTAGTTTGTATACTAACTGCACATGTTTACAGTCGTTATGTGATTTAAAGCATGCATTCTATTAAAATTGTGTTCTATGGTTCTGTATGTAGATACTGGATATTTTTTCTATATATTTAGCTAGCTAATTTTATTTGCAGATTTACTCTACTGCTAGCTAGCTTTGTTTGTGGATTTACTTTAATGTTGTTAAGCTAATTTTCTTAAGAGATTTACTCGAACACTAGCTAGCGTGTTTTATTTTCGATATTTTCTCCAAGGTTAGTTAGCTAGCTTTATTTAGATTTTTCCAAAAAAATTTTTTTTACATTTGGATAATTTTTTTATTGACTTGTAGGTAATTTCATTCATTCCTTTTGCATCTGTCTATTGATTAATTTCGTAAAAGATATACCGACACAGCAGCTATAAATGATTAGCAGAAAAAAGAAAGAAAGAAAGAAAAAAAAACTTATAACCTAGCGTTACTTAGCTAGCTAACAAACTGCTCAAAGTATTTGAAAAGTAACTGTAGCAAGGTTGGTTAGTACCTTACTATTTAATGCCTTGTAACTATTTTACAAAAGGTAACACTGATTGACTTTTGCATAATTTTGCAAATATTTGTTGGGAAAGAAACTTAGCTAACGTTGAACTGTGACATTAGGTTTGTACAGCTGTCATAACGGGAATTTTTCATACTTTCCCAGCTCTACTGTAAACTATCCCCATTAGTGAACTTCAAAGGACCACTGAGCCCTGAAATGACTTTTCTGAGCCATGAAAGAGACTTTTGTATGTGGCTAAGACACATTAGGATGCCGTCTCATGTGACTGTTTTTGATTGTAGGTCCAATGTCTCCACCACGAAACCTGAGCATCTTTAACCACTCTTCTGACTCAGTGTGGCTCCACTGGGAACCCAGTCTGGAGCCCAATGGTGTCATTCAACATTATGGATTCAAAATCGTGGACCTGAACACGAATGCTGTTATATACCAGGTAATTGTACAGACTGGTTATGTTGTGTATGTATGTACAGTAAAATCTAGAATATTTACTGTATTATCACTGTTTTTGCTACAGAACTCCACAAGTGCCTCTACTCAGGCAGAATTACATGGCTTCACACCTCATAGCTCTTATGAGATAAGTGTGTCTACTTACACGAGAGCAGGCAATGGAGACCAGTACAGTCTTCCTGTTACCTTTACTACCCTCGAGTCAGGTAAGATTCAGAGGAGAGTAAGTCACATGAATCGATATAAAATGGTTTTTAAAAATGCACATGATAAAAATGCAGGCGTGGTTTTCATTGATTTGTTAAGTTCCAAGATGATTTGATGAAGCATAAGCCATGGTTATCATGTTCCACTAATATGCAAAGTGCACAAGCATTTGATAAAAAATTAAAAATACAATCAATAATAAAAAAAAGCTTGTGTTAATAATCATTCGTTGTTTTGTTGGGAGTCACATCATTTAATAGTTTAACCAAGCTTTCTTGTCTGCTTCATCTTTTTGTTGTTGTTGCTAATTTAAATTTTTTTCATCTTGTGTATTGTTTGCTGTACTTGTTATTTTTGCCTTATTTATCATTTAACACAGGTTTGTTTATCATTTGGTATGGGTAGTTTTTGTTAGTTATCCCTTTTTATCATTTGGCATGGGAAATCTTTGGTGCTGTTGTCTTGTTTACTGTTTGACGTGTAGTTTTTGTTACTTTTGCCTTATTTTTCATTTGGTGCAAGTAGTTTTTGTTACTTTTGCCTTGTTTATCATTTGGTGCAAGATGTTTTTGTTAATTTTGCCTTGTTTATCGTTTGGTGTAGGTCGATTTTGTTAATTTTGCCTTGTTTATCATTTGGTGCGAGTTTTTTTTTTTTTTAAATTTTGCCTTGTTTATCATTTGGTGTGGGTCGATTTTGTTACTTTTGCCTAGTTCATTGTTTGTTGTCAGTAATTTTTGTTAGCATTACTGCATATTTACAGCTAACAATAAACAAGGTAACGAAATATAATGCTGATAGATAATCGAGGCAGATTAAACACTTGATTAAATGATAAAATTATTCTGAGTTTCCGAAAATGAGTCAATAAAATGGTCAATGTTTATCAAATCATCTTTCTAACGACCAAGTGAGTTTTTTTTAACTCTTTTTTTTTTTTTAATCAAAGAATATTTGTTATATCCACCCTTATATTTAGAATTAGAATTTACCTGTTCATTGTATATTTGTGGTATTGTACAACTTGCACCGTTTTAATTAGATGATTTTAATTAACCAAATCAAAGTAATGACACTTATTTTTTTAAACTTCCTGTCTCACAGTTTTATCAGTACATTTTTATTGGCATACACAGATACAAATAAAAATGTTTTCAAACGGAGCATGTAAATGTTGTGTGTGTTGCAGTGTCCGAGGCGGTTCGAAATCTGTCCTGTTCGGGCCTGGACTGGGATTCAGTCTATATGGAATGGGAGCCTCCAGCAAACCCCAACGGAGAGATTTTGCTTTACAAAATTATCTCAGCAGATCACATAGAGGAGGCGTTTCCCCTAATGCTTACACATAAACTCGCGTACACTTTCAGCGGCCTGCGTCCCGACATGCTTTATGTCATCTCTGTGGCTGCTGTTAACTCAGCGGGTCCAGGAATAGAGGCCAACTGCACAGCACATACACTACCAGAATCAGGTACAAGGCATTGTGGGAGACTTCAAAAATTCAAAAGATGCGTTGACAGAAATCCAGGGAGACTTGTCTGTATTGTCTGTATTCAGACTCGATTTGCTGGCTGGCCCGTTCAGATTATTGAAATGAACGCATTTTTACTGTTTCTTTCATGTTTTTCTTGGTGAAATGCTCTTTTTGAACTGCACATAGGCTAAAAAAAAATCAGATGGTCGAAACACGATCACGCATTATGTTTAGCAACATTTTCTGGACTATATTCAAATTCAAGCATGCATGTGTAATTGTTTGCACATTTGATAATGAACACGCGTAATTTGAGACATAATCCAAATTAATTTACAAAACACAACACAGTACAATGGCTGCACGTCCTCTCATTAAAACATTGTGTTTGCATTTGTCTTTTTAGTGTCAGCATGGCAGACCTGTCAATCAAACACTGGCTGGGATTTTGAATTGACATTGTATGTTTAGGAGGAAGTGATATTTACATGAATATATTCAGCAGATGTTAAAGGTGCCTTGGCTCTAACGGGGTTCAAACTCACGACCTTCCAATCAGATTTTGAGTCCAGAAGCCTAACTGTGTGTTGGTTTTTTTTATGCATTCAATCAGTGCATATATGATTATATATGAAATATGAAATATAAACTATATAGTAGCTATACTTTATTTATGATGATGTATTTAATAATAAGAAACCATATCTAAACTGTGTGTTTTTTGGGACTAACCGCTGAAAAAAAAGAAGAAATCAGCTGTGATTGGCGTGGAAGTGTATTTTTAATATTACAAGAGAATCATATAAACATATAATGCCATAAGTTTATACTGATTTTGTCACTCAAGCTAAAACCTAAAAATCTCTCCCGAAGTCCGGCCCACAGTGATTGATTGACAGTTCTACCTCTCTAACAGTGGAATTTGCAAACAGGGTTGGAAAGGCATTTTATATTTGAACAATCACAAATTTACTGAGTGCTATTACGTGTTCAATATGGCAGAACCAGAACCACTGTTTAGACAGTGAGAGTGAAATGTCAAATGGACTTTTTTTTAAAATGAAAGCTATAAATACAACACTTTGATTTGACAATAGTACAGCAGATCATCATAATAATAATGAATAATAAATAATAATAATTATGATTTTTTTTCCCTCCAGTTCCTGGTCCCCCAGAGTCGCTGTCTGTAGTGAATATTAGCTCGGATGCTGTGACTGTGAGCTGGCTCCGTCCTGCCCGAGTCCCCGGGCTCTTACGGGGTTACAGAGTGGAGAGACAGCTAGTGTGTAACCTAGAGGATGACGCTTCCTGTGTGGAGAGTGAAGTTTTTCTGTCGGTAAATGTGACGGAATATGGTAGAAGGGAGATAACAGTAACACTGCAGCCCCTGCGTAAATACAGGCGCTATCGCATCAGAGTGACGGCATGGACCAACGCCGGAGATGGAGAACCTACGGCGTGGATGTACATACAGACAGCAGCAGGAAGTATGTCTAACACACACATGTACACACACGCTACTGACGTTTACGTTAGAATTAATTATTATTATTATTATTTTTTTTTACATATTCAAAGCCAAAAGAATGTGAACGTTTAAGAATGCAGGGGGAAAGGTGATTGATTTCTACGATGATTTTAAAATCGATCATTGAGCTAAATATCAAGAGAACATGTTTGTGGTAATGATAAAATAAAATGAATAAGACAATACATTTTAGGATAAAAGGTTGATTTTGCGTCAGAAACGCAACACAGTTTTCACGTCTGTGGCTTATGTGGTATGAACTCTCTGTCTGTGACAGTATAGCATTAGATTTATTAACAATTATTCTCATTTATTACACCAAAACAACTAATATTTTAATAATTAATTGTGCAGTGGCTTTGATGCAATCTCTCTCTCTCTCTCTCTCTCTCTCTTTCTTATGATCTCTCTCTATTATGCTCTCTCTTATGCTCTCTGTCTTTCTCTCTCTCTTATGCTCTCTCTTTCTCTCCCTTATGCTCTCTCTCTGTCTATCTCTCTCTCTCTCCCTTACGCTCTCTCTCTGTCTCTCTCTTATGCTCTCTCTGTCTCTATCTCTCTCTGTCTTATGCTCTCACTCTGTCACTCTCTCTCTCTCTTACGCTCTCTCTGTCTTTCTCTCTCGCTTATGCTCTCACTCTCTTATGCTCTCTCTCTCTGTCTCTCTCACTCTCTTATGCTCTCTCTCTGTCTCTCTCTCTTACACTCTCTCTCTCTCTCTCTCTCTCTCTCTCTCTCCCTCCCTCTCTCAGACCCTGACGCCCCACCAGTTGCTGTCGCAGCGGTTCCTTCAATCTCTGGGATGAAAATCACTTGGGATGAACCGGCAATCATCTCCGGCCCCACCTCCTACCTCATTGACGTTATTGCTGTGAGTTGGAAGGAACTAGATTTATATGCGCTGGTAAAACCCCACTGTAACTTTTAATCCCTTCTCTCCTGTTCTCTTCTTTTTTTCAGCTGGACGGTTCTCATCATAATGTGACAATAGTGAGGAAAGCAGGAGAAATCCAGATGGTGGTCATTGGGAACTTGACTGCTTACACTTATTACTCCGTTACTGTCACTGCCTTTACTGGAGACGTGGCCGATGCCCGCCGAGACGGCATGACCTCTACACCCGTCATCGTCAGGACACTAGAAGGGGGTGAGAAAGCGAGTTTGTGTTTTATGTACATTTGAGGATGAACGTAATGCGTGTAAATGTGTAAAGAACATGATTTATGGTCTTTGCAGTTTAGTACGTTTTGTGTTGGAAACGGTGTGTGTGTTTATCTGTGTGTGTGTGTGTGAGTGTGTGTGTGTGTGTGTGTGTGTGTGTGTGTGGAGGATTGAGGGCGTATGGAGAGGGTCTGATTTATTTACATTGCTGGTTCAGAACATTTACAAGTCATATATAGATTGAGAATAAGGGTACTTTCAGTACTTTTTAGTCCACGTTTTACTGCAATCCTATGAAAGAAGTTGCACGTGGAGTGTTAGTCAGTCATGTGTGTCTTTCTATTTACCTGATTTGGTCTGATGGGACATTGTAATTCATGTGTTTGTTTGTTTTTTTTGGTCAGAACCAAAGGATCCACCCAAAAACGTGACCCTGACTATCATGCCAGAAGAAGTGACCCGTGTATATGTAACATTCTCACCACCGGATGAGCCTAATGGCAACATCAGTGCCTATCATGTCTATATTTACCGCGATGGACGACTGGACTTCGAGATCGACAGCTTGCCGGTGGTCAGTAACCCGAACAAGACCATGACTGCTGTTATACAGGGTCTTAAAGGAGGATTTAACTACAGCATACAGGTGAAGGAAGCATTGATTTTGCTTTACACCGCAGTGCTGTTGAATTCTAGCTCTTGGTTGGTCTGATTGTTCAGAAAGTGTTGATTAATTTTCTATAACAGCAGCTGCAAACGAGAGGTTTATATTAATGCACTCGTTCTAATACATTATCGTTTCTATAGTAACGACATAGGAATTGTATGGTAGAAGATTAAAACACATATAAGTTTTCTGTAAGTTTTCAGTATGGAAGGAGCCTCCAGTATCAGACAAGTTGCATTTTTTTTTTATTAACTTCAAGAGCGTGAGGTGAGGGGACATGTGTTTATAGCTGTTATAATATAAGTGACATCGGGAATTAACTAGATTTGCAGTGTAACACTTACTTTTCCAGCCTTTTGTTGCCCCGTCCCAACTTTTTTGAGACGTGTTATTTCTGAAAAGGTTACGTTTCCTCAGTTTAAACATTTGATATGTTTTCTGCATTCTATCGTGAATAACATACGTGTTTATGAGATTTGCAAATCACTGCGTTCTGTTTTTATTTACATTTTACACGGCGTCCCAACTTTTTTGGAATTGGGGTTGTATTTTCCGGTGAGATTTACATTACAGCTGTGGTTTAATTTCGTTCCAGCAAACAGAGCAGAAATGTTTTCAAGGATTACGAAACAGGCAAAAATATGATATATGAAATATAAGAAATTCTATCTCTCTCTCTCTCTCTCTCTCTCTCTCTCTCACACACACACACACACACACACACACACACACACACACGTTTGATTTACAGATAGCTGCAGTGAATGGAGCAGGATTCGGGCCCAGATCAGAAGTCAGAATCAGCATGCCGATAAAAGGTACTGAACATTCTACAATTACATGAAACTGTTTGCTATCCCACATTTTTACAGTCAACTCCAAAATTATTGGCACCCCTCATAAAAAACTGAATGAGTGCATGACACATGCCATGAGTGAAACTTTGAGCTTAACCGTATGGCAATGCTGTATAGTTTTATTATTACGCAATATTTTTTTTCAAACTTGGAAAGTTTATTTTAGAATGATTAGCGCAAAACATTGCTTTCCAAATTACCACCACAATTAATATTCGGTCAGCCCTCCTCTGGAGAGAATAACGGGCGCAGAGCCTCACCTACTGGTTATTAGCAAAGAGTGAGACAGTCGTTGAAAAGTCTCGAGTTTGTTTGCTGCACGCATTTCTGTCTTCAGTTAGATGTACAGTTTGTTTTTGGTCAAGATCTCTAGATCTATAGTCCTGCTAGAGGCAGTCAGATTTGCGCCTAAAATATTCTTTTAGTGAATTATTCACAGAAGCTTCTGGAGCCACCGGCCACAAAACTGCCCCAAAGCATTAATATGTATAGCAGTTTGCATTATTTGAAATAATTTAGAGGTGTCAATAATTTTGAGAGGACGAATAAGACGAATCACATGAGAATTATTTCTAAATAATTTCTGTAACACTGATTTTCGTAGTACTCGTGTGGATGTTGATGAATGCCGATCAGCTGTAAATGATCAAATGTATTAATGTCACACCCACAAAACTCCATCAAAGGCAACGGTAACAGAGAGCTGAGCGCAACAAAACGACTAAATTGTGAAGTGTGCTAAATCTAACAATAATGGAAGATTCCTCCCATAATCCGTAACCTTCCAATAACGACAGCTCGGCCAACGCGGCACACACTAGAGACGCCCACTAGCACGTCCTCGTTTCGTAGGGTGCCATTACTTTTTTTGCTCACTGAAGAACTCATTTTATTTGTCTTAATTTGTGGATCTGTTTTAGATTGCGTTGTTTCGATAACCTGATACGAGTGTGTTTCACATCATTCGATTCGTGTGGTTTTAAATGAAGTAAATAAATGATTTAAACTTCTGGGGGTTTAACGAGTTTAACGGCTGCTCGAGTAATGAATAATACACAAAGTCATGGCTTAAAAATAATCACTAATCACACTATTTCTGTGTGTAGACTGTAATATGAAAGCATAACGTCTTTTTAGTGGCAGAACATTTTGCTCATTTTGGAATCAAATTCATTTTGGTATTAATTTATAAATTAGGTCCATAAATTAAAGAACATTGATAGCTCTATATTCTGAAAGTCCTTTAGAGATGATGTGACCACTTTTTTTTTGTTTTGTTTTTTGTTCTTCCTGCAGCCTGATTCTCCATGCGGCGTGTAAAAAAAAAAATCGTCCCCTAACATCATCTCTGTATTCTGTTTCATTTCAGCCCCACCGATGCCCTCTAAGAGGCCAGCGGTAGCCCTGAACAGTGTAGGCGTTGTCATGGCAACACACCAAACCATCACTATCGAGATGCCGTTGTGTTTTTTCTCAGATGACAACGGTCCTATTCACAAAATCCAGGTCATCGTCTCTGAGCCGGCAGGTACATTCATATCACCAGTGTAAAAATATACAGAGAGACAGAAAGCAGCCTTCTTTTGTGCTGAGGTTAGAATAAAAATAGATGTTTTTTAAATAGACTTGAATTTTTTTAAGCATTAATATCACCGTAAATGGATTGTCCATGAGTAGGAATTCCGTGAGTGAAAAGAAAAAGGGATAAAAATTTATAACTGGAGGAAAAAAAAAGCGCAAACATCAATTTATATAAACAAATATTGTTAAGATTCCTAGACAGGTTCAATTCTGAACAAAATATAGAAAAAAAAAGATGAAAATATTCCTGACTAGCACACAAAGAAGTTCTAAACAATGTATAGTTTATATATATATTTTTATTGACTTTTTTACGTTTTATTTAGAATTTATGTAGAACGTTAGTAAAGATATACTGGAGACACTCTTCGTTAATAACAATCTTCAGTGCAACAGAAATCTGGATAATACGATAGGTTAAAGTGATGCTCTCAAGTCATTTGGAGGTGATTTACGTTTTATATTTTTATCTAAAAATCTAAAAAATAAATAAATAAAAAAAAGGCCGTCTATGTGTGCGGACTGTGCGTGAAAGGGTTAATAATTATTTATGTTCTTGAGCCTCTTTAATGATATCTTTTTAGATCATTTAAAGGGAAAAAAAAATCCATCAGCCTAATCTAGACTAATCCCTCACCCGTATGAGGAGAATAACTGGCAAGTCTGTGTTTAAATGCGATTCGGTTCGGTTCGTTTTATTTAATTAAGGTGCTTCGAGTGTATTTGATCGTATGGTCATATATACAGTGTTTATAATAAGTGATCTGAACTGATCGTTCTGTCTGTATGGCTTTGCAGTGATGGACTACAGCAATGTGTCTAACTGGAAAACCGTGTTCCTCCACGCTACTGCCCCGTACGTGACGGACGAAGGCTTTCCAAACCCGGAGTGCTCGGAGGATCCGAGTTCAAATAAGGATAGAACTTTGAAAAACATACGTTCCAGGATGTACGTGATTGGATCGGAGGAAGGATGTTTCTCTGAGGATGCACAGATCCTCTGTAACGGGCCTTTAAAAGCCAAAACGTACTACGTGTAAGTAAGACACAAAAGCGTGTGTGCGCACACACTCACACACACACTTAATTATGGGTGGCACCTAAATCATTTCACAAAGGCACAAAAAATGCATGTGTGTGTCCTCACTTTAAAAATAATATTAGTGTAGGTGTAGTTTCATTTCGGTGTATTATTTATGAAGACGTCTTGTTTATTTTGCAGATTTAAATTCCGTGCAACGAATATCCTCGGTCAGTACACGGACTCTGTGTACTCGGAGAGGGTCAGAACGGCAGGTACAGCTTTCAGAAGTTCACTGTAGGATGAAACGAATCATTCCGTACGCCATTACATCTCACTGCTTGATTGTTTCCTTTCATCCTTACAGATGATGGTCTTTTGACTCGGGATGAGCAGATCATACTCGGAGTGCTCCTGTCTTTTTTCCTGGCGTTGTTCCTGATCTTGATTATATACGCTTCTGTGCGGTAAGGCACTATATCAAAGACCATTTCTTAATCATTGAAAGTAGTTTGATAGCACAGCACGTTTGTGGCATGCTAGACTACTCAAACTATGAAGTTTAATAGCTTTGTTAAAGTGCATCTATTATGGTTTTTCAAATATTACCTTTCATGTAGTGTGTTATAGAGCAGTTTGTGAATGTAAAAAGTCTGCAAAGTTTTAAAAAATCAAAGCTCACGACAAACAGAGTTATCGACTCCCAAAAGAAGGAATCGATTCTGAACAGCTGAAACGAGTCATTAGTGATTCCAGACTTTACTTCCTGTACTAACCTACATAGGTTTGTAACAAAAAGCCCTGCCTCTAGTATTGATTGGCTGCTCGCTGACAACGGTAGACCAATCACAACAGACTGGGACACTTGACCAATCAGAGCAGAGTATGCTCTCTGAAAGGAGGAGTTTAGAACAAATCATTTAGAACGGATCATTTAACGAGTCGTTTGTGACACTGGGGGGAAAAAGTAATGCTGCAGTTTAAATTATGAGCACGTTAAAGTGTCTTTTGACCTCGGATGTGTATAAATCTATCGTATGAGACCTTTAAAACAAAATTAGACACGTTTCAAAACCATAATAGGTGCGCTTTAAAGATTACTGTCACTTTGTACAACGTTCAGATCGCGTTTTTTAAATAAACGTCTGACGGAAAAGACGTAGGCCAAAGCGTCTTACGGTTTTCACGTGTTTTCAGGCGTTTCGATGTGTGGACGAGCAATTTTTGGAAAATGTTTAAAACGCCAGTGTAGACGGACTGTTTTAAAACAATAATGCAGTTTTCAGATCTATCCGGATTAACGTGGATTAATGTAGCCTAAATCGAGGAGAAAATTCATTGCCATTTCATACATGTGGCAGCTAGACAATCTCTAAAGGATGAACGCGCTACTGAACCAAGCCTGTGATCGGTCGTCACAAATGACGCACGCCCGAGCCGATTCATTCCAAGATAGTTGAAGTTGAGGAGCCGCAATCTTGTTCCTATAGTCATGCACATTGTCCTAAAATGTTAATGCCACTCACAACGGCAGCACTGGAGCACTCGTCTACAACGCCCAATACGAAATCAGAGAAAGTATGCAAGCTTCTAAGCTTTCAAAGGTAGTTTTGTCTTCGCACCACCGTCCCTCGCAAACATTATCTCCATATTAATGTATACTTTAGTCAATACTACTGGAGATGTTGGGGGGAAAGAAAAGAAGGGTGTATTTATTTAATTACTTCTTTAATCATCTTATTAGTCTATGATATAAAAGAATATTTCACCCTGACGCCTGCAACTAGACGCCCAAAAGCTGTGTAAAGTGTGTAAAGCCTCAGATGTTTCTCAGAGATGACTTTTATTGCTTTTATTAAAACTCTTGTCCATCTGCAGGATCCATCAGAGGCAGAAGGAGGGCGGCACCTATTCTCCACGAGAAGCAGAGATTATTGAGACCAAGCTGAAGCTGGATCAGCTGATAGCAATGGCAGACATGGAGCTGAAAGAGGAAAAGATCCAGCGGTAAATCAGCTGAAATCTTTACAGGATCATAACAACAGGACTGACTGTAATCACTGTCTGTTAGAAGAACTCGTTTTACAGTAAAGTAGCGTTTTTGTTTGCGATCACGTCGAGATCTTCCTCAGCTCAAGCCGTACAGACGTACCCCATTCGCGCACTTGGAGCCTTGCGGTCATCATGTGGACGTACACGTGAGATCCGTATAGTGTCCGATCTCCTTAACTGAGGAAAACTTCACCAATTAGACACTTTTTTAAATCTGTTTACGAGGAGCATCCGTCCTAGGTCCATCCCGAACGAGTTGTTATTATATAGTCATACAAACGTTCCACTTTAATGAAGATCAAAACGATGCTTTCAGTGGAAATTTTCATTCCACGATGCCATTCTGAATAATCGACATCGACATACATCTTTCTATAAGTTAAAGGTGCCATTTTATTTGAACAGACATCAAGAAAACATTTGCTTTCACATATCACGCCTCACTCGTTACTGCCCCGCCCCTTTGTTTGATTGGCAGCTAGTGTTCTGAAAGACTGTATAAGCTCTGGGTTTCACAGGGTTGATTCAGACGGCTCACAGAAGCAGTTCTGATGAAGTATAAATCACACTTTAAGGCACTTTTTGGTCAAACTACCTGACAGATGCAACAACATTAATGAAGTGAAAGATATTTATGTTTTATTTTTATGTTGTTTATTGTTCTTTATGTAGCTCATCGGTGGCTATTTGCGATGAGGCTTTATTGGTCAGTCCGTACAGAATTTTGGCGAAAACGCAGTGACGTTTGTTTGTAAACGAGTCCTTTTTAGCTGTACTCATGTACGACGCACATGAATCGAACAGGGCTTCGGCTGAACGCGCGTCACGATGATGTCACACAGCACATCGCGACACGTCTCTGCCCAAATCTGCGGTAATTTTGAAAAATTGCAAGCTCCTGCGAATATTACGGCGTATCCTCGATTTTGCTTTCATTTCTGTAATCTCAAAATCGCAGAAAACCTGGAGGGACTGACTGGTGTTCAGAAACCACGTCATGATCTGACTAACACACATTTTCACTGGCTCTCTAATTTACTCACTACCCCTTTGTTTCTCAGGTACTCCTCCTTTTTCTTTAGGAGGAAGGATATATTTGTAATCCAGTAAGTGGATAAAATGATGCAGTCATGCCTGCAGATGCATGCTCTGGTTTCCTCGTCTTTACAGTCAGAATGTTTATGGTTTATGGTGTGGTTGTGTTTCATTGTGTATGCATTACTAAGATACTGTAGCGGTCATTCAGTGACTGACTGTGCACAGCAAAATCCACAGTGTTAAATTTACACCCTGCAGTGTTTATGTAAGTCCATTGGACACAAATGAACACTCTGGGTGTTAATTCAACACTATGGATTTTACTGTGTGACTTTAACTCTCATGCTTCATGTTGTAACTGGTTACGCTTTGCAGTGTGTGTGTGTGTGTGTGTGTGTGTGTGTGTGTGTGCGTGTGTGCGTGTGTGTTTTCAGTGTGTTGTGTACCATTCTAGGAGTCTGAATAGACTAAATCTCACATAGACTACATTCACACTGCAAGTAAAAAATGGCCCCACAGTGATTATTATTATTATTGTTGTTGTTATTATTATTATTATTATTATTATTATTATTATTGATATTATTGATACTATTATTAATATTATTGAGCTTCTTCTTCTTCTTACTATTATTATTACTTTTATTATTACTATTGTTACTATTATTATTAGTATCAGTAGTAGTGGTATTATTATTATTATTATTGATATTATTATTAATATTATTGATATTCTTCTTCTTCTTCTTCTACTTCTTCTTATTATTATTATTACTTTTATTATTATTAGTAGTAGTAGTAGTTTTTTAAATTATTGATATTATTAATATTATTTATATTATTATTACTATTATTGATATTCTTCTTCTTCTTCATATTATTATTATTATTATTGACATTTAGGTTTGTAAAGTGATGGCATAACACTAGTGATTTAATAATCCTATAAAAACCTATAAAAATCCGATAATAGTTTCAAAAGTATTAATAAATAAACCATTGGTATTGAATTGAATGATTTATAAATAAAACATTGGATGCTTAAACCTGCAGTGAGAATGTACCTGTGGAATTGTTTTGTACTAACAGCTAACAGAAATCACCATGCTTGTATTATTTATTTATGTATTTATTAATTATGGCACAGTTTCATATAATACTTTCTATTAACATTTCAGGCTGCTCAGTTATAGGAAATCTCTCAAGTAAGTTATACATGAATCAGCAGTTTTTCTCTCTTGGCATCTGCGCTTTAGTATTTTGTTGGCGGAAATCTGTTCTTTTGAACGTTTTGTACAGTTTCTAATCGCTCTCGATGCATCATGTGCATTATTTTGGAAAGAGTAATGTAATATTGTTCAGTACTAAAGATGATATGATATTAATATTCCCATTTCCTTTATTAACGTTAATGTTTCCCTTCTGTTCCATCGTAGGCCGATCAGTAAGAAGGCTTTCATTCAGCACGTGGAGGATCTGTGTGCCAATGACAACGCCAAGTTTCACGAGGAATTTGCTGTAATTTCTGTTCTGTTTTATAGATACAGATGTGTGTGTGTGTGTGTGTGTGTGTGTGTGTGTGTGATAGAGAAAGAAACTTAAGATGTTGCAATGGCATGCTACATGCTAGGTTTTTTGTGATAAGTGATTGTCTATGTTGTAGGAACTGCCAAAGCTTCTGCACGACCTGGCAACATCGGACGCTGACCTGCCATGGAACCGCTCCAAAAACCGCTTCACAAACATTAAACCCTGTATGATCTGCATACACACACACACACACACACACACACACACACACACACTGTATATTTCATGATCTTTTCTTGACTGTGAACCTGAAAGAGTTTCACATCAGTCTAAATTCACTCTCTGGTGGTGTTTTCTTTCCCAGATAACAATAACCGAGTGAAGCTGCTGTCTGAGCCGGGGATCCCGGGGTCTGATTACATCAATGCTAGCTTTGTCTCTGTAAGAGCCAGAATTTTACACACCACGCTACTTATTTCTCTTTTCCAGAGCTGTCATAATATAATATATGTTGCAGTTTTTGTTTACTGTAAGTGTTTACTTATATGTTCCTGTCTATGTGGAGTGTCACATGTTCTCTTCATGTCCATGTTGGTTTCCTTCAGAAAACATGCGAAGCCACTTTGCCCCCCAGGTGTGAATGAGTGCCCCCCCCCCCCGCCCCCCGTCCCCGTCCCCATCCCCCATTCCCCATTAGGAAGACATGGTCTTTCTCCCAAACTTCACTTATTTCATAATGCAGAATCCAAAATACAAAAATAACACACTGTGTAGTGAGCATACACAGTGAATAGAAACCTGTGTTTGCTGGACGCTTTAATAGAAATAAAATGAAATTCTTTTCGTGTGAAAATGAGTTGAAGATGGTGTATGAAAAACGCAATGACAAATGCATGGTCCAAAGCTACTCGTAATATTTTCTGTATAAACCCGTTCTTATTTAATGAATGAATTAATTAATATTCCTCACACTCCTCTCTACAGGGTTATCTGTGTCCTAATGAGTTTATAGCCACTCAGGGACCTCTTCCTGGCACCGTGGCTGATTTCTGGAGAATGATTTGGGAAACCAGGACCAAAACCATCGCCATGCTCACCCAGTGCTTTGAGAAGGGTCGGGTACGAGTACAAACCGAGCTGTCGTTCACTATACTTTATCACTGGTTTATTGTCTCCCAGTTAGTATGATTGTTCCTCTTGTTGCCTCTCTGTGCAGATTCGCTGTCATCAGTACTGGCCGGAGGACAACAAGCCGGTCACCGTGTTTGGTGACATCATCATCACAAAGCTGACGGAGGACGTGCATCCGGATTGGACTGTCAGAGTGCTCAGAGTGGAGAAGGTTAATCAGCACAGGACTTTTAGCAGCACAATTTTTCACTAATGTTCAGGATATAATAATTCCTTACATTTATATAGCACTTTTCTAGACACTCAAAGCACTTTACATTGCATGGGGGTGGGGGTGGCGGGGGGGGATCTCCTCAACCACCTCCAGTGTGTAGCATCCACTTGGATGATGCGACGGTAGCCACAGTGCACCAGAACGCCCACCACACACCAGCTATTAGTGGAGAGGAGAGGAGAGAGTGATGTAGCCAATTCAGAGCTGGAGATTATTAGGGAGACATGATAGATAAGGTCCGATGGGGGAATTATGTCACTGTGCCAGTGCTATAAGACATATGAGTGTGTCATATTCATCAAGTCTCATCCTCATTTGTACACACATGATCTCAGGAGTTATAAATCTTGGGATTTGGACTCTAGCTTGCGTTGACACTAAACGTATGATTCACAGTAAATGACCATGTGTGTGTGAAAGAGTTGTATGAAAGAGTGACTTTCTGCCTCCAGCATGGCGACTACATGGTGGTGCATCACTTTAACTACACGTCCTGGCCAGAGCACGGTGTTCCTGAGTCCAGCTCCACTTTAATACAGTTCGTCAAAGCCGTCAGGTCCAACAGAGGCCACGACAATGCAACCATCGTAGTGCACTGCAGGTCAGCTGTCTGTCTGTGCTGAAATGTGTTTCGTCTGCATTTCAGAAGTATTTACATCTGTACAGGGTGAACTTCTTACTCTTTTATATACAGTATCAAATTTCTGGGACTGTACTACCATTCAAAAGTATGGAATTAATGTTTTCAGTAATATATACTCAGTAAACTATATATATATATATATATATATATATATAAACTCACATATATATGTATGTATATGTATATATATATGTATGTATATATGTGTGTATATATTTATTTATTTATATATACATACATATCATATATATATATATATATATGTGTGTGTGTGTGTGTGTGTGTGTGTATGATTCTGATGAAATCATTTGTAGAACGCTGTAAAATGTGCCCAGAACGACTCCAAAATTATTCCAAATGTTTGATAGTATAAATTATGATCTTTATTATAAAGCTAATATCCAGATTTGTCTTTTGTTTTTTGTTTTTTTTATCTTGAAGCAGATACTTAAAGGAGGAATCACTAATAATTCCAGTATATTGTTTATTGTTTAATATATTTTTTAATGACTGTTAACTAACTTATCCCAAATCCCAAACCTCTACAAATATCTTTTGGTGTCTGGTTGACATTAGATCTTTACCTCAGTGCTGCTGAATATCTCAGTTCTAACTGGCATTAGTTCTGGCTGCAAAGTAAATCACAGGTTTATACCAATGCACTCTTTCTAATAGCAGTCCCTCCAGGATTTCACGATTTTGCGATCGCAGAAATGAATGAAAAATCAAGCAGACGTCAGTAGTCTGAGGAGCTCGCAATTTCTCAGGATCACCGCAGATTTTTTGATGATTTGGGTCGAGACGTGTCAAAAAATGTGACGTCATCACGACGGGCGTTTGGCTGAAGCCCTCTTCGATTTGCATGCGTCGAACGTGAGTACAGCTCGAAGTCGTACTCGTTTACCAACAAACATCAGCGCGAAGGATCCTGCAAAACAATTTCGTGCGAATGCAATTTCACCAATTCGAGTGGTTTTCTGCAAAAAAAGCAGGAAAAAAACTCAAATTTTGACATTTTTTAAAAAAAGCCAAGTGTTTTTTGGCCCCAACAATCACAAAAAAATCCTGTATGGACTGTAATATGGCATCGTTTCTATAGTAACAGCTCATTCCCAGAGATTTGATGTCAGATACTCCACATGAACGCATTTAGGAGAATATATATAATCCTTGATATGGTGAAAAGACATTCATTTAACATTTTTAGAAGGAGTCTCTAGTGTCAGTGCTTTGTAAAAGTCAGAAGTAAAGCTAGAACTTTAAATTTTCCGACACTGGAGCGTGATGTAGTTTATTCCATAACTCCTATTAACCTATTAACTTACTGACTAAAAGGAAATAACTTTTATTGGATGTTCCGAAACATTAAATGTAACTACTGTATAAATAGTATGATGTATGAAAAGTATGACGTGTCGTTCTTTAATAAATGTAATCGTTGGCGAATTTCTGAGGAATAAAGGTTATAAACCTTTAGGGTGAAAACCATCCATCCATCCATCCATCCATCTTCTATACCACTTATCCTCCTTCAGGGTCACGGGGATCCTGGAGCCTATCTCAGGGTGGGGTGATAACAGTGACTTCAATTCATCACACCATCCCTTGTCTGATTGTTTTCCTTTAACAGCATGCCCCCAAGACTGTTTCATTCTTTACATATTAGATCTATAAACCATATAGGAGTTTAGTAAAAGGAATAATGGCTAAGGGAAATAAATGTGACTGGTGATTCCATGCGTTTGAGTGGTACAGTCTGTGTACAGTAATTTATTACATGGGGTGCACTAGTATATCATTAGAGCTTACAAAAGGTCCAGATGTGATTTGCATGCGAATATTGTCATTGTTTGATTGATTACGACGATTGAGGAAGTGCACAGCACGTGTATTGTGTGTGTGTGTGTGTGTGTGTGTGTGTGTATTGCAGTGCTGGCGTGGGCAGAACCGGAGTCTTTATAGCTCTAGACCACCTGATTCAGCACATCCGAGACCATGACTTTGTGGACGTGTACGGCCTGGTGGCAGAACTGCGCAGTGAGAGGATGTGCATGGTGCAGAATCTGGTTAGTCACACACACACACACACACACACACACACATACACATTGATTGAAAAAGACTCCTGTAAATGAAGCGTGACGTTAATGTCAGACTCTTCGTTCCGCAGGCTCAGTACATGTTTCTGTATCAGAGCACTCTGGATCTGCTGACCAGCAAAGGCAACAGTCAGTCCATCTGGTTCGTTAACTACTCGGCGTTGGAGAAAATGGACTCGCTGGATGCTATGGAAGGTAAAATACAGTCACACGACGGTGTTACGGCAACAAAATAAAAAGTCTCATTTAGACGGATCCATGCTGTTTTTTTCTTCAGGTGACGTTGAGTTGGAGTGGGAAGAGACGACAATGTAAGAGCGCTGAATTTTCTGCATTATGCCTGTCACGGCTTCATTAAGACCCTGAGTGAGGACGACTGGGGCACTGCGGCCAAACACAGAGCAAACACCAGGAACATTTATGAAGCCGACGGTTTGCACACACACACACACACACACACACAAACACATGGCGTGTGTGTGTGCAAACTGTGTGTACGTATAATCACTTCAGACGTCCCCTGCTCACATCATTAACTCATCGAACAGTGTACCGACGTGTAAAGTCAGAGGATTATAAGCTTTTCATTTGAATCCTTCCCTTCTGTTCGGTTTGGTTTAGATTGACACCTTTTACAGTTTTACTTACATTAGAATCTTACTAAACATATATTTGTTTCAGAAATTTGAAACTCCTTTTCTCTATTCTATCGAACACGACAAACATCGGAAAATGTTAATATTGCAAAGTGTAAAAACGTTGAAATAAAATGATCATTATTAATCATCGGATTCCTACATTTTTCATGATAATAATTAATGCTACAAGCTGAAGCAATGAAAGCGAAACGATGTTTAAAGTTAAAGTGTAACTTCGCGCTCTACCCTCACGTTAATGTCTTGTTTTACGTGTATTATGTATTACGTGATCGATTTATTTTATTCATACATCCAGTACGTCACACACGGTAGCGGACGAAGACCCAGCACTCGTCAGCTCGCTATTTTTAATTTGTTCCTCATTTATTCAATTTTTATCATAAATTATTAAGCCAAACAAGTGTTTATGTCAGGAGCTATAAATATACAGGATATTTTTGTGTGTATATTTTCAAATGAAACAGTATTTGTGTTTTGAAATAAATGCGATTTTTTTTTTGTCTGAGATATGCAGTGTGTCCATGTCATGAAAAAACGATAAAGAGCAGCTGTAGAGCTACACCTCAGTAACGTAGAAATACGATCAAGTAAACAGAACAGCCGCGCTTCCAAAGGTGAAAAACACTTGACTTTTCAGAAAAGTGCTTTTTTTTTTTTTTTTACCTCTCTACCAGGAAGCAAACAAGAAAAATAAAGATGGAGGACAAAAAAACGGAGTCTTGTTAGCAAGTGAATATAGGGAGATATAAAAAGTCCCCCATGAGCTGCCAGGACAGCTTCAGCAGCTTCAGCAGCTTCAGTGCTCATCGGTGTCGAGTCTAGACATCTGTGGCACTGTACTGGAGCGACGATGAACACTGTTCCCTCTGGTAATGTGATGATGATGGTGGTGGTGGTGGTGGTGGTGAAGAACACTCCAAATTTTTCATTAGGTGTTCAGTTAGAAAGAAACACCCAACAAAAGAAAGAAAGAAATGATAAAAAAAAAAGAGCTAGAAAGAATGAATGAAAGAAAGAAAGAGACCAAACAAACAAAAGAACATTCAAGAAAACAAGAAAGACACAAGGAATGAAGGAAGGAAGAACAAAAACAAGAAAACAAAGACCTTTGGAGAAAGAAAGAAAGAAATACCTTTTTTGAGAAAGAAAGAAAGAAAGAAAAATAAAGAAAGACCTTTTGAGGAAGAAGGAAAGAAAGAACGATAGAAAGAAAGGACCTTTTGAGAAAGAAAGAAAAATAAGAAAGACCTTTTGAGAAAGAAAGAAAGAAATACATTTTAAGAAAAAAAGAAAGAAAGACAGAAAGAAATACATTTTGAGAAAGAAAGAAAGACAGAAAGAGACCTAACAAACAAAAGAACTTTTAAAGAAACAAGAAAGACAAAGGAAGGGAGGGAAGGAGGGAGGAAGGAAGAATGAACAAAAACAAGAAAACAAAGACCTTTGGAGAAAAAAGAAAGAGACAAACAAAGACATTTTGAGAAAGAAAGGAAAAAATGAAGAAAGACCTTTTGAGAAAGAAAGAAAGAAAGAAATACATTTTGAGAAAGAAAGAAACAAAGAAAGAAAGAGACCAAGCAAACAAAATAACTTTTAAGGAAACAAGAAAGACGAAGTCGTTTGGAGAGAGAGAGAAAGAAAGAAAGAAAGAAAGAAAGAAAGAAAGGTCTGATATGTGAGTACTTATCTGATTTGCTCTGTCAGGTAAACGCTGATCCTGAATGAAAGTTGGCTCGTTTCTGCACTGCACTTGAGCAGAAAGTTATTTCCCTGCAGCTCTCCGGCTTTATTGCAGCTTTTTCAGACAACAACAGAGTTCAGTTATCTGAGCGCTGCAGTAATAAACACTGCACCTAAGACCTGAATATCACAGTGTTAAAGATTACCGTGCCTCGGGCTGTGCTCTGTGCACTGTTTAATCCAGCAGGCTGAAAGTGGAGGCAACTTTATTCATCCAGACTCCGACATAACCTCGCTTCCCTTCAAAAGCAACAAAAAAGAAACTCGCAGTTAAAGATTTCAGTCTAAATCTCACTGAAAAACAACACGACTCTTTACCATGGGAATTTCATTTTCACAGCAAAACCCCTCTGAACAGAACACAGCAGACACCATGATATCTGATCAATTTTATTCCCATTCCAGAAAACTCAGCTGTGCAAACTTCACAAAAAGCGGTTCCTTCCACAAATCCATAGCAATAAATAAAATCTCACTTCTTTATCATTTCTATGCCGACACACAGGATGACATCATCGCTAAGCTCCCTCTGTACAAGTAGACAAAATATGCAACTAGCAGTGAATAATACTACTTAATACATACTTAATCCTCATTAATGAATATCACCTCCCAAAACCCCAACTAAACAAAATAAATACACTTAGTTTAAAGCATCTAAAATATACTTCTGTAGTCTCGGTTGAATCATGTGCCTGTTACAGATCTATGCATATTCATGTTCATAGGCAACTTTTATATGACATGCAGTACAGCAAACAATAATGTTGCAGAGATGCAAGCGTGAGCCACGAGGAAATTTCAAACACAAAGCTATTTTCAGTGTGTAATCAAAAGTATTGGCACGTCCTATGAATCCTGGATGCAAAAAACAATGCGGTTATGATGTGTTATATGGCAAGCGTAATGCTGTCTAATGAAAGGTATGAGCCAGTGGGTCATCATAAGTACTTATAGTTACATAGTCCATATTGTGTTATAAAAAACCATTTTAAAAAGTACCTTGTTTGAGCAGCTTATGATCAAATTAAGGATTTGAAGACACTGCAGTGCTTACATTTTGATCTCAGAAGACGTTTGTACAAATGAATGAAGGTGATGAAGTTAAGATTTTGTTGTATTTTATGTAACATGTCTTTTTTAAGGCTTTACTGCAGCACTATAACCTACAGTACAGTAACTATCTCATGTTTAATAGGTAAAAGTACAGTAATTACAAATCAAATCTGGTAACCGATGAGAGAACCATTAGATTTGTACAGCAGAACGTACAGCGCTATAATTACACAGACCTTAATGTGTAAAAATGTGATTTTACTAATAGTTAAATATGTAAGAATATGTGAAATAATTCATGGGGGGGGGGGAAGCATCATGTACAGTATTATGCAGTAATAAAACTTTACAAGGGCGTAACCGCGCATTCTTTGGGGGGTCGTGTCCCCCCAAATGTTGAGGAAATACCAATCTGACCCCCCAATATACAGTACAAAATACTTTCTATATGTCCCCATTTAATGAACTCGTTAATGCCAACGGATCTGTCTTTTCTTCATCTATTCTATTTATTTATGTCTATTCCTTTTGAATATATTTCCGTTTGTTAAGGAAAATAGGTGTGCGCCCCCCCTCCAATTGTACGCTTGGTTGCGCCCATACTCAACACAAGATCGTTGATATATTTTAGCGGCTCAGTCTGTAAGAAATGGAGACAGCAGACAAGCGTAGAAAAGTGCAGCAGAACATACGAGCTTTTTTTCAGACAGTAAGTAACTAGATACCTAAATAGTAGGTAACCTTAGCTTAGTATAGAAGGCTTCATACCATGACTTGGCTTGTTCTTAAGAACGTCAATTAACTTTTGATATTTGCACACCCACGAAGTAGGCTAGGCTAACGTCAGTTCCAGTTTTTGACCATTAACGTTACATTCACTTTCATATCCTCCTGCCGAGTTCGTTGGACACCCCCCCCCCCCCCCCCCATGTCCATACTATGGTTACTCCCTTGATACCTTATACTAAAATTCGTATTTGGAAACCATGTTAATGCTTTACATGAACATTCCCGTAAATAACTTTTAACACAGTTTACACCACAGTGCTGTTAATTTCTCGAATCTGATTTTATTAGATGATGTTGATATTAACTACTGAAATCTGAAAAAAAAAAAGTTCTGCTGTACAAAACCTGCTGTTTATTTTTTGTTGTTGTCGTTTTTTCCTAACAAGTTACTAAGTACGTTAAAATCCAATATACAAAGTACCAGTAATGATTCGTACTTAGTACATTCTTACCTATTAATTACTAAGTACATACTATATATAATTACCCATCACTATAAGTACTTATAATGTCAGTTGCTATAAATATGTGATTACAATGTTGTTATGAATGTTATGTCTTCATAAAAGCTTACATTCTTACTTTACACTGTTTCTATGCCATGCTATTTATTTGTACACAGGATTCATAGGAAGTGTTTTTGTTAAAAATTTCAAACAATTTCTTTAAAAAAAAAAGCACGTGTATCATCTCAGAAGTCCGAAGGCAAAGCAAATCTAGACAAAAACAAAACAAAAACAAAAAAACAGCTTGGTTTATATTGAGTAGCAATCTCACACCCAGTCACAGAAAAACACTACATAGGCACCCTACAGAAACTGCCACTAGAAAGATCAGGATACCATCCAGGGCCTAGCAGTTGTTGGGGCCATAAAAGGTGAGAATGTATATTATACACAGATGTCGGGATAACCCATGGAATGTTTTATTTCAGCTATTAGCATTAACTTCTGTAACACTTTGTTCCTGCTGGAATGGGGAAAAACATCTCCGAACATTCAGTGTCTCATGAATTAAACTAAAGCTCTGTAATGAAACACTGCAGGTAGTTAGACCTATGCATAAGTCCATATAAATATGCCTTAATCAGGGTGTCTACAGGTATCCTCGAGTTATTTAAAGCACTTTTTGCACCGCTACTTCAAATGGAATTTAATACTGTTCGATATTCAGACCTCAGACCTGAGGTCTGAATATCATAGATGTACCGGCTATTCAGATGCCGAGCAAGAGTTTTGTACGTAGGGTGGAGTTTGCCTAAAACAGAGGTATGTGAGCATGTTTTTCTTAAGTTCAGTACGACAGTCTGACAGTTTCCTTTAACTGCACGTATGCCACACTGAAATTGAGATTTTTGGAAATATGATATTTATGTTTTTGATTGTAAATATACTCAACTATGGAATGCCATTTAAGGCCACTATTAAATACATAAATATGACGCTATTAATTACGTAATAGTGTCATCAGCAAAATGTTTTTTCGCCACACAGAGGACATCAGAGGAGACTTCAACTTAATCTGAGACTCTGCAAGGAGTGAATTGTTTATGGATATAGTTATTAATTAAAGTAGCATCAGCTATAAGTGTAGAAGATGAGTGCTCGGTCAGCTTATCCTTCACACCGTGGGCACGCTTTCTTTACAGGATTTACAAAAAAAAAAAAATGGAGTATTTTATTCATCCAGCCATCCATTTTCCATACCGCTTATCCTCCACAGGGTCATAGGACATAGCTCTAGACATTTGGACATAGCTCTGTTCCACTGTAAAAGCGTGCTACCAAAACTGCTCTTAACCAAAACAATGATATTTTATTCCGTATTTATTTGAGGTTTTATCCTTTATTCAGGGAATTTTTCAAAATGATGGGTTTCAGGGTGAATGCAAGTCCAAAACGGAGTAAAATGTATACCTATCAATATGAAGAATGTATTACTCGTCAGTGCGTTCATTTAAGAGCCTGTGGACACCCTGTTTAATAAAACACTATAGATCATGAGCACATACATGTTCACCCTTGTGTAACTCTAATCTAAGCCATGTTTTACAGATCGGAACCCTGGGACTAACACCAACACTTCTAACATCATCACGCTGTACGTTAAAGGTCGTAAGAAAGTCTGATGCTAACGTTGCAGCTCTGTGGAAATTGCTCTATAAACCCTTAAAGAGATAAAAGTACAGGGAAAAGAACATCTGACAAAACTAGCTACTCTGTATCTAAAATACTCATTTAGAGGACACGAGGCCCCGATTGTGAGATGTGATTATTTATACAGGACTGAGCAGGTGTTAGTGTACAAAAGGTGTGTGTGGGCATGTGTTTGTGTGTGTTTTGTCAGGGAGAAAAGAATATATTACCGTCTGTGGTCATATGGTTTCGAATAGAAAAGGTACAATGGGAACTGAGACACTTGAATATAAATGTGTGAGTGTGTGAGTGTGTGTGTGTGTGTGCACGCTCAGACTAGACTGCGTGTCCCACTTGAATACCTACGCTGACTGAGCAGGTGTTGCGGAGGGGGCGGAGTTGGAGGGCAGAACTGGTGTTTGTGATGATAAGGAGGCGGTGGAGGCGGCAGGGGCGGCTGCTTTGCCCTGCCCTCCCTCGAGTGGGTCGGAGTGGAGACAGCCGACTGGATTAAACGTTGTCCGGGGTTTTGGCTCAGGAACGCCTCTACATGCCCGCGGCCTGCCGAGTCCACGACGATCACCTTGACGATCTGCTGGCACTGGATGAGCGTGTCAGGGGAGATGTTAAGGGCAGAGCTGGGGGTGGAGCTGGAAGCCGGGCTAGGCATGATGGCCAGCTGAGGCTGAGAAGTGGGCGGAGCCGACGGAGTGCTGACCTGGTACGTTCGGAGCCTGTTGTGAATTGACACCTAGTTTAGGAACAGCCAGAAGCAGGAGGAAGCGTTATCAGCCTGGCCTGCGGTGCTCGGGCGGCCCTCCGGTGCGGACGAGACGAGAAGGCCGTGCCACGGAGCATGCAGGAGCACACACACACTCCGACATGACGTTCAGTGTGCTGGGACGTCCTGCAGCTATCACACCCCTCCTGAATTATTGGCACCCCTGACCTACCCACTTAATCAAGTTGTTATAACAATACGGCTCTGTAAACGATCGATTTAACCCTTATGTTCTGTACGGGACAACATGTTGAGGTCGTTTTACAGTAACGTTCCCTGAAGGTGATTAAGGGATGAACGGAACATGAAATTTTTTATACTAGGGAACTAAAATACAATATGCAAGTATTCAGAAAATATGACTAATTGGGTGCTATTCTAATATCTAATTATACTTCAACTTTTGATGTAAAGTGGGTGCTGCTAATCTAGAGCTTCACCCTTATTTAATCACAAAATGATCCTACTAATAGGTTTTATCAAATCGAACCATTCATGGTTTAACAGGTTTTGAATTAATCAGCACAGAGTGTGCGGGCGTCCTGTGAAAGTCTAGTCAAGTAACTACAGGGGTTCCTCAACGGTTCTTTAAATAGTTAATGGTTAGCTTTGTAAAGGGATTCTACTTGTTAATCAAATGTGCTTGCTAAAATTTTAGCCCGAGCGCTGAGAGTTAAGTAGAAGCAGGTTGAATCTACGATATAAGATAAGAAAATGAGAAATAAGGATTACAACATGACATGGTGTGCTTTTATAGGAAAAGAATTGGTGTAAATCATTGGTGTGGTATAATGAAACAGAGTTACTCTTCTCACCCCCCCAAAGTCCTCTTATACACCACAGCAATTTTCAAATGACTATACGTTATATCTATACGTTAGAGCTTTAAAATCAAAACGCCTGGGATATTGGCATGTCCAGTTCCTAGGTACAGAACATGAGGGTTAAATTCTGTATGAAAAGCATTAACAGGAAGCACATCCAATCTAATCTATATATCCAATCCTGCAGGAGGGGTTAGGGGTAAGGGGTGTAAGCATGTAGTATTGGGAGTGGGCTATAGTCTGGAAATGCTTGCACTGGTACCTGGTTGGGATGCAGGTGTTTGGCTGGAGACAGAACACCGAGGGCCTGGTGTCTCTATAATTATAAAATACAGTGAAGGACACAGTGGGTTTTGAGGTCAAAAGGCAAAGGGGTGGGGAGCTGGGGAAAAGTGGGACAATAGGAGCTAAATAAACGTTATGTCAATAGATTTACAAGCTCAAAGCAAAGACGCAGACAACACATTGCGCAATCAATCGATACAAACCTCGACTGCATTGCTTCCGGTCTTGTCGTAAAAATCGGGGTCTCCTGGAAATCACAAATGTAACTGTAAGAACGTGTATTTTTCAGTATAGTCAGTCTGCAGCTTCTGCATGAGTGTGCGTGTGTGTGTGTGTGTGTGTGTGTGTGTACCTGCAGGAGATATTGGTCTTGAATGCATCTCTAGTTGGCTGCCATTGTTCTGAGCAGTTGTTCTTACCGCCTGCTGCCTCTCTAATTCCCCTGAAATACAACACACACACACACACACACACACACACACACACACATGTTAGTCATGACAGCAACTTTCCTGCGAGCACACGCTGTAAAAAACCACTTCATGTAACTGACATTACATTCGATACGGATCTGTTCCATTTCAGCCACCTCGGCGATGCTCTCTCGCAGATCCTCCACAAACTTCAGCAGCTCTTCAGAATTCTGCGAGCAGAAACTCAACACCTGCTTCTTCTCCGACGAGAACGGAGACAAGATGGTAATACCATGAGGGTAATCTGTGAAAGAAAACATACCCTAACATGAATACAGTGACGTGCATAAGTATTCGCTCCCGTGAGCGTGTCCACATTTCGTAGTGCTACAACCTAGAACTTAAATCAACTTTACTGAGATTACAAGTCTCATACGGTATCTTTACAAATTAGCCTATTTTTGCCATTGCCGTCTGTTGTCGTCAGAAGTCGCATACTTATTAGATTGTTTGTGCCATTAAAGTGGCACACCTGTTCCTGGAAAATCCTAGAGAACATACCTAACCCAGCAGCATCATGAAGACCAAGGAGCTGTCCAAAAATGATGGATACATATCATCAGGGTTTTTGGTTAAGTTTTCAAACTGTGAAAAGGGTAACTACAGAGGAGCTAGAGAGACCCACAGCTCAGATGGGAGAACTGGCCAACGCCACAAAGCTGTGCTTTATGGAAGAGTGGCGAGACATTGTTGGAGACATGGAAAAAGGTTCTATATGATCAAAATTGAGAAGACCTGAGAAGACCATCACCACAATGAAGCATGGTGGTGGACGCTAGCATCACATTGAACTTTACAGTGGGCAGTGGTGGCTTGACGGTTAAGGCTCTGGGTTACTGATCGGAAGGTCAAGGGTTCAAGCTCCAGCACTGCCAAGCTGCCCTGTTGGGCCCTTGAGCAAGGCCCTTAACCTTCTCGGCTCCAGGGGTGCTGTATCATGGCTGACCCTGCGCTCTGAGCCCAACCTCCTAGCATGCTGGGATATGCAAAGAAAAAGAATTTCACTGTGCTGTAAAGTACATGTGACGAATAGAGACTCATTATCATTACCCTTGGTTGAAGATGTGCAAATATTCAAGCCACTGTAATTAACCAATAGGCAACTATGCCTTTTTTTATTTAAAATTATGTACTATCCTACGTCAGTATATGTTAATATATATATATTACTGTACGTAATTGACCAATTTCAAACACATGTCCACATGTGGAATATAAGTGAATGTCAGTTTATGCTAAATATAATGCTATAAACCCATGTACGCTTGTATATCAGGTTTGCGTATAGTTATATATTTATTAACACATGCTTACACTCATTTTCAAACAGGTGGAACTGCATCCCCAGCAGACCCATGGCTTTACAGAAGACATATGTCGCTGCACTCTTCTTCTTGGGACACAGCTTCAGTATCTACCAACACAGAACACACTCTTAATCCACGCAACTGTGTGTTTATGGCTCAGTGTGTACATGCGGCTCAGTGCGCAAACGGCGCTGGTCTGGAATAAAACAAGCGTGAAAACAACACAAGTTACTCTAAGATGTGATTTGTCTCCGAGTTGATATTAGACAGTGAAATTCAACTGTAACACACATAATGTTGTATATATCGTGTGCTACACGAGTCTATTAGAGGGATCTATATTGGCCTAGATGTGGTTTTTTTTCGGAAAAAAATTCAAATGTCACAAACATTTCTCAGTATATTTATACCTATTCTTTAGATTTTCTAATTCTAGAGGATTTAACTCGCACCCTTCTCTCGACATTTAACCAAAACTGTTAATACAGGCTGTTCTTTTGACTGGCAGTGTATTATGTGAGTGTGTTTTTAATATCTTGGTGGGGAACAAATGTCCTCATATGGATTGGAATATCTAACAAGTTTGACCTTGTGGGGACAATCGAGCTAGTCTTCACGATTATATATTTATTTATTACAAAATTGTATTTCAAAAGAGACAAAAAGGTTTTATTTGGGTTACTGGGGTTAAGGTTAGGGTTAGATTTTAGCACCGCATTAATGAGTATGTCAATCGAAGGTCCTCACAAGGATAGTAAGACAAACATGTTTGTGTGTGTACAGCAGAGTTACTCACCACGATGAGGTCATTAAAGAGGAACACCTCTCTCTGATGGGACGCTTGTTTCTGTGGCTTGTTCACGTCGCTGACTTCGTAGAGACGACTGCAGCACACCAGCCTCCGATGTGGCACAGACAGAATCTGAGAGAGAGAAATAAAGACAGACGAAACTACACTTCAGAGTGTGCACGCGTTTAAACGCTGAGGGTTTGATGAAAAGCTCGCACCATTAGCACAATACATTCATACATTCAGTTCAGTTTCGAGGTGCAACCCTGAATAACGAGCTCAACGAATGCTATAATAGGAAACACGGGTCTGTTTTCTGTTCCTGATTGGATGGTAGACTCACTGTCTTCATTCCCTGAATGTTCTGCTCCACCCTGGTGACGTAGGTCACATGGTCCTCGTTGGAGCGGAGCTCGCGCTGTTGGATGCGTTCGTAAATGCCAGCCACCATCTCCCGCGGAATATCAGCTCCGTCGTCAACCCCTGATAGAACCAGAGTAAAGTAGGGATTAGTCTGCAATTCTGTGAGAGAGAGAGAGAGCGAGAGAGGACATCGCATGTTGTGTGTATATAAATATAAACACATTTAGACTAGGGGTGTAACCATGACATCATGTACATCATGGAAATCAGCATTCTGTTAATTATTCATCGAATGCAGTTTCACTGTTTGAACACCAGAGTTCCCAATCTATTCAACCCATAGAGCTAAAATATATATAGAGGGCACACCGGTCACATGATCACATTCTTTCATGGAAAGTCATCTGTGATCGGTAGCTCCGGATCACAACAACCGACATGCATTGGTGGCAGTGATGGCTTGACGGTTAAGGCTCTCGGTTATAGATCAGAGGGTCGGGGGTTCAAGCCACGGCACTGCCAAGCTGTCACTGTTGTGCCCTTGAACAAGGCCCTTAACCCTCTCTGCTCCAGGGGCGCTGTATCATGGAGGACCCTGCACTCTGACCACAACCTCCTTACATGCTGGGGTATGTGAAGAAAAAAGAACTTCACTGTGCTGTAATGTACACGTGATTAATAAAGACTCGTTATTATAGGTTATATGGTTAAAGAGCATGTCACATGTCATGTAACCAATCAGTGACCAGTTAACAGAGCTGCTTGCCCCACCCACTTTGTTTGTACCATTGGTTCCTATTTGAACAAACCTTGTGTAGGAATTAAAAATTGTACAACATGAATCCATTATACATTTTAACGCTGTCTTCTGCTTGTAAAGTGAATTGCGATGGAAAACACTTCCGTAACTAATCCCTTCTTGCATTTTCAATCTATAGTATGTTCGACTCATCAGTTGGATTTTAAGGAAAGGGGTGGGGTTAATCAGCTCAGTTCTGAGAAGAGGTGGGGCTAATTTCAAGGCCAGAGAATTATGCAAATAACACAAGCATGATATGATGAAAATGACCTATGCATTGCAATATTGTGAAAAACTTTTTTTTTCCCCCCGAAGGCATCTCAAGAATCAAATGTCTAGGGACACTTTTAAAATATTACAGTCCTTTTAACGGTGATGAGAATCAAAGTAAAATCACCTCGGAGGTTGCGTATAAAGTCCTCGAGGAGCATCTTGCGCTCGGGTTTGATGTTAGGGCTGTACATGTCGGTGTTGAGCAGGACGATGGCGAAGGCCAGGATGAAGATGGTGTCGGGGTTGTGGAACTGCTGAACCACATCAGGGTTACACATACAGTACCTCTGACTGAGAGAGAGAGTGAGAGAGAGAGAGCGAGAGAGAGAGAGAGATGAAAGCAAAATGAGTGCAAGACAGTAGGTAAAAAAAAAAAGGACAGATGAGAGAACAGAAAAAAGGACAAGAGTGAAAGATAGCGTTGGTGCACTTAGTCTGCCTCATGCCTCGGGCTTGGCGTTTCATAATTTTTTTTCCATTAAGGCTCTTTGGTTCAGAATAACCCTCAGAGGATTTTAATTCTTCAACATATGCACACACACACACACACACACACACACGGCTAAGTAATGTCATGCTTGAGAAGTCACAACGTTTTATGTGTGGGCGTTATAAAATTCCATATTTATGTGTACAGAAATTTGAGACATTAAGCTCCCTGGACAAAAATGAGACCAGACTAATACTAAAACTAATACTTAGTCATGTTTCCCCATCACAGGAAAGTCTTCAGGACAGAGATTTTACGACAAACTGCATTTTCTTTCCTCATTAACTTCAAGAGAACCTACAGTAAAGGACTGTTTATGTCCTTTATAACGTAAGTGACAGAACAGGAACTAACTTGTGTTAAGGACGTTCCACAGCATGAAATGTAGCTATAAATGGATAAAACATATCACGTGTTGTTCTTTACTAAATGAAAATTGTAGCTAATGATTGGCATTTTTCTGTGATATATCATGCCAGGACGTGCTGTTGTAGGAAATTAATCAACTTCGGGGTGATAACTCTCTAACTCCGATTACCATCGAGTGTTTTTTTTTCCCTTACTTATCTTCTTACTTATCCTATTTTATTTCAAACGGAATACATCAATGTTTTTTGTGCGTTTCTCACCTGAACGCCTCGATGAGCCTCTCCACCTTCTGAGCCTCTCCCTGTACACGCACATGAGCCTGAAACTTCCGGAGAGCCTCGTCCAGCTCCAGCAAGGAGAAGTCCATCTCATCCACTACACAGCTGGGAGACAGACAATGCAAAGTGAAAGCTGTGTGTTTGTACGGTTTTCATCGTAAATAAAGCCTGTGGGGAGAAAGCAGTGATTCGCAGTACAGTGATACAGAGCTTTACAACTGGACTTAAAGTCTAAAAACCTCCGGTGCCATCTGACGTCTGTAATCAGGTTCAGAAGTTCCTCCGAGTGACTCTGCTCACCTGACCTTCGTTAACCTCTTATTTATTAAAGCTGACGTAACGAAGGAAATAGTGAAGGAAGCTGTTCATTGAAGGAAAATGAAATGAGGAATTAAAGAAATGAAAGCGATGAATGAAAAACAGGAGGCAGCGGAAGAAGGAGAAATAAAGAAGCATGAAAGAGAAGGGATGAGAGAAGCAATAAAGAGAAAGAATGAAGAGAAAAAAGATAACTGACTGGAAGATGGAAAAATAGAAAAGCAAAGAATAAAGTGACAGAAACAAAGAAAGAAAGAAAGAGAAAATAAATGGATGGAAGGATGGACAAAGGTAAGAAAAATATGGAAAAAGAGAGAGGCAAAGAGAAAAACGAGAACGAAGAAAGAAAGAGAAACAATGAAATAAAGAAAAAGAACGAAGAGAAAAAGATAATTGATTGAAAGATGGAAAAAGAGAGAAGCAAAGAAAAAGAAAGGGAAACAGAGAAAGAGAGAAACAAAGAAATAAAGAAAATTAATGAACAGAAAAAAATGGACTGAAAGATGGAAAAATATAGAAGCAAAAAGAAAAAAGAAATAAAGAGAAATAGCAAATAAAAAGAATGAAGAGAAAACGAAAATGGGCAGAAATATGGAAAAAAGTGCGAAGCAAAGTGAAGAAGGAAAGAAAAAGAAAGAAAAAAGAAAGAGGAAATAAATGGACAGAGGGATGGATAAAGGTGAGAAAAATAAATATGGAAAAAGGAGATGCAAGGAGAAAAATGAGAAAGAAAGAAAGAAAGAAAGAAAGAAAGAGAAACAAAGAAATAAAGATAAAGAATGAAGAGAAAAAGAAAATTGACTGAAAGATGGGAAAAGCAAGTGTGAAGCAAAGAGAAAAAAGAAAGAAAGAAAAAAGATGAGAGAGAGAATGTGAAAGTAACAGAAAGAAAGAGTAGAATGAGAATAAAAGAAAAAAAAAAGATTTTTAATGTTTAAGTCCTGTTTCTGTAAAGTTACTTGTAGATAACAACTTACAATTATATATATATATAATACCTTTACCTTTTTTCATTTAAAAAACAAAAACAAGAAAGTTCAGAAATAAACAGTCCACTCACTCAAGAACATCTCTGTTGAACTGTCTCTTGCTGTTGCCCAGGAACTCTCCAATCATCTGCCGGCTTAAGCCCTTCCTCTGCAGCAGGAAGTGAGCCACGCCTATGGCCGTATCAGGGATGAACCCTCGTGAGATCAGGAACTGGACGCCTTTGTCTGGGTTTCTGCACACAAGGCAAAGTGGGTCTGAGCACCGAGTGTGCAGTTAATTACACTTCAACTAACAAAGTTCTTCAGTTATTCATTCATTTATCTTCAGTAACCAACTAAATGCTACAAGTCTGAGTAAAATACTTGCAATTCTAGAGCTCAGGTTTTCAGACGTGTCTGACGTTTCCCATCTGCACCACTCCGGAGCATTTTCAGTGCAGAACTGCCATAGCCTATAATTTACGTCCATTTTTAAAATATATGAAGCAGCAACCAAACAACTGTTATTGAGCATTGAGTGCATTCAAGAGCTTTTTATATGCACACAGAAGCCAAACAAGCCAGTGTCCATTTTTTATTTCTGACCTCGAACACTGAACATTTTGAGGTGAAGAGCATGAGGTTACTAGTCAATAGAGTTTTTAGATGACATAAATGCAGCACTCAACTCACTCAGGGTTTAACGTTGTGTAAATTTGTGTAACTCAAATCATGTCTTGATGTCCAGGATTTGGACTTCATAATAATACCCATTAACGTAATTCTGTTGCTGTTGGTTGCTATATTGGTCAATATCTAACTGCGATGGAAAGTCATTTATATACTTATATGCCTGTATTCCTTTTAAGTATATTATTAGCACAAGATAAACTAAAGTATGAGGACACAGTAGCGCTGAGCGGTAACACGAGCAGCAGGCTTATGTAAGCCACAGCTGGCAGATCAGCTGGGCTACGACCGCGGTGTTCTCTAATGACTCTTACATAGCATATGGACCCTGCTGAGGAACATCTGCCTCTCTCTGCATCCTGCTCAGACTCCACAGTGCACACCTCCACCCTCAGACTTCGCCGCGGGATATCCCAGAACCTTCCTTTAACTCAATCCCGATCCAGCTCAAAAGTGTTTGCACTAATGATGCATTTATTTTCCCAGTTTACTCAGATTGCATGTCTCCTACAGTAGGTTCTGCTCTGTATGAGCTGTAAGTACTTTCAGTCATTATTATTATCTATGTCATGCTGTTGCAGTAATTCTGAAAAGATTGATGTTTAAGGGTTCAATGATAAAAGCAGTAGGAATGTAGAAACAGCGAACCAATAAGAAACTCTAAAGAGTGTCCCTTATACAGAAGAATAACTTCTCCCCTTCTCCGATTACAACCGCGCCCACGGGTCCTGCTTAGGGCTGTGACTGTACAGTGATTGCATTTCAGTGCGGCCCGACTGCAACGCAGTGATAAAAGTGAAATACTTTGATTTGAATAATTTGATTTCTTATCAGTCAGCATTATATTCTTAAAAAGAAATGCCTGTTTCAGGTTGTTGTTTTTTTTAAATGGCATGATTGTATTGTTTGGAGTGGATTGTGAATTTGCAGATGATCTCTGTATGTGTCTGTGCATTTAACTTCCTGGTTCAACCATTATTTATTATTACTGCAAGCCTAAGATATAAGATATAATTATGCGAATCGAATGAAGCTAGAAACGTCACCAGCATCGGATAAGACAATCACATGTTACAGCCTTTAGATTTAATAACTGTAGACTTTTTGATAATTATTATTATTATTATTTCGATAGATAGTGTATCTTTAAATAGAAAGGATAAATGTTCATGTTTTTCTTGGTTATGGTTTCTGTTTTTCTTGAAAAAGGAAAGGAAACAGTAAATTAAAAGTCATACTTGGTAGAGGAAGTGACATGAAAAACCACGTAGCCATCAGTTACAACGTATTTCAGGGGAAAAAGGAATATATTTTCTTCATCGAGCAAACAAGTTCCGAGAATAGCCAGGTAGATAGCTAGACTAGATATATGTAGTTATAAGTAGCATGACCCTGCTGAAAAAACACCCCAAAACATTAGAAACCATCGCAGAAATTCTAGTGGTTTCCACTACAAATACCATTACAAACCATCAGCTCTTAACCATTAGAACCATTACTAAATGGTTTCCATTAAGTATGAGGACGTATTAAAGACATAGATCCTTAATGGTATACACTAGACATAACATGCCACCAATAGAAGGCAACAAATTACCAGTAGAGACCCACAGGGACCATTACAGTTTCCATTAAAACCAATAGTATCCCATTTAAAACCATTACAAATTCTTTTAGGGGTTCTATTGCAGTTTTTTTTTTTCCAGCAGGGGAACCTTGTTGATATTAGCTAGTTTGCTAGCCTTGTTGATATTCAGCAAGTAAATCGTTTCTTGTATGTTTATTTCTAAATGTATCACCAAACTACATCAATACTGTTACAATCAGGCATACAATATACGCATCTATTTTATTTTAAACCCATTTTGCTTACTACAGCTAAAGTTCCCATGCAGCCAGCCATATTGAATTTTCAATCATGTCATGTGACTGCTCAAAAAAAAAACCAAGACGGGTAATTTCCCGAGCAAGAGACGCCAACTTCCTAGACTGCATCCCGTGGGGGTTTTCCAAAAGGAGGCAGGGCTCATTCCCTCTTCATGCAGACTGGAACTATAACTATTCTTGTCTCCCAAAGAACATTCTTCATCTAACTGTCAATATTTGGCTGAGGTGTGTCTCAGAGGGCAGGTGATACGCCCAGACGTCTACACGTCTCTCCACCACTCTCTAAACCTGAGGCCACAACTGTGGTCAAAAACAGGTCTCACGAGCCTCATACATTAATCACTACCTCATCTGTGTGCATTAGTCAGCTATTAATGTACAGTACTAATATAGTATAGTATAATACAATACTCACTTTATTGTTCTACTTGATGCTGTCAGGAGATTAAATCGATGTAGTCTAGCTCTAAGTGTGTGGAAGTACAACAAACTTAGTCAGTTGGAGTAACTGACAGGTACTGTTGACTCTCTTAACAGCATTGCATTTTTCTCAGTTTTTAAATGCATGTAAAAACAGAGGGAGTCCTGCTGCCACCCAGATTCAGTCCCAACCAGAAATAAATCACCTCTTAAATCTTATTAGCATAGCAGTGCTGCCCAGAGTTGTCTTTCCAGGCAACTGTGTATTTATACTACATGACCAGTCATACAAACACTAGTCAAAATCTCTTTTAGGACATTGCTATTTTTAGGCTGTGTATCAAAGAATGCGTCAAATCACACTTACACTCATAGACACCTGCTCCAAATGTTCAGGTTCAGTGCTTTTTCAGGCTGTAAATGTGCAATTAATGTGCGAAATAATAAATCTACGCTATTTAAGGATGTACCAGTTTTTAAAATGCACGAGCTGGCAGCTCTGCTGGAATTACTTCTGAAACTGAGAGCGCACAGCGAGGCACAGAAGCTCCGTATAACTGGATGGATGGATGGAGGAGGCAATGTCTAGAGCAGCATTCATAAATGCCTCTTTGAGCTGGCTTGTGCTGCTTATCTGACTTTAACCATTAGAATTCACTTACAATACGTGGATTTTATGTACGTTTTATTTTGCTAAAGGAGGAATTAGAGCAGTAGGAACTCGTTTCTGGAACAGGCAGAAGTGGGAAGTGGTTCCCAAGGGGTGTAAGAGAAAAGCATTTGCCTTATTGTCAGGAGACTGCAAATCCGAATCCGGGCAATGCCACAGCGATCCGTAGCCGGCGGTCCAAGAAAGGAAAACTGGCCACTCTGTCTTACTGGGAGGGACGGCAAAAACAGACTTGTGCACACCTTTACACTTATAAGTGATATCAAATTCTCAGTGGTCCATTAAAGAAAAAAAAAAAATTCCCAGCAATATTTCCAACTAATCGATAAAACCGATGATAATCGATAATTAAAATAATCGACAACGAATTTCATTATGGATTAGTCGGGTCTGTGACGTCACTGTTGACCCTACCACATTGTATTTTCCACTGCCCCAACCAGTTAACATCTCCACAGCAGTGGCTAGGCTATTAGTTGAATAGTCATCTAGTCTATGCAACCCTTAGTATGCGGATCTGTCAACGATGGCAGTACCCCACCGATTGACCCGGTCCTTTAACACTCCAGTTTCTTTCTTTTAATCAGTGGCTTTAACACAAGGTCAAAGATTTTCATTCCGGTGAACACTTTAATATCTGCTGACTCTTTAATTTCCGTTAAATGCAAATGCACGGTTCATTACTCAATCTTTTTCTGACCCCTTCACCCCCACCCACTTCCAAAAAAAACCCCCAAAAACCTGCAAAACAGCCTGAATGTGACCGATGACTGAAGAGCTCACCTGGTTACCGTGGCACCCATAGAGATGCTCACGTCAACCATATTAAAAGGAAGATGTGCTGGCGTGTTAATACAATGGCTGTGTGTGTGTGTGTGTGTGTGTGTGTGTGTGTGTGTGTGTGTGTGTGTGTGAGAATGTGTGAGTGTGTAGCTACATATTAATGTCGTGTGAAAAGGGAATAGAGACGTGATCAGAGCAAGCAGGCCGCTCTTGTTTTGAGAAACAAATGTTCTGAGTGGGAGGCTAGCGAGATGTGTGAACCAAACAAATGCTAATTTTCACCTTTTTTGTCTTTTGAAAAAAAAAAAGGCATATAATGTAGTCATTCTTTAGTCATTACAGCCCATAATATTACACAACATACAGTACAGAAGTGTCTCTATTAGTTTGTGTTGGATTTGAAATCACAGGTTTATATTAATTGCACTAATACATAAACGTGTCTATAGTAACAGCTTCAGTAGCACAGGATCTTGTATGGTAGATGCTCCGCACAATTTTTTTTAAAAATGTGTGTGATTGTTGATATGATGATGCTTTCTGTGAGGAGATTTAAATTCAGCATTTTTTTTTTTGAAGGAGTCTCCATTGTCAGTGCTTTGTAAAAGTCGGAGATAAAGCTGTAACTTCAAGAGAGAGAGAGAGAGAGACAGGGGAAAAAGAGCAGCTGTCGAGAGAAATGAATTTTTATAGCTGTTATAACGTAAGAGATAACGCAACTATTTTTTTTGCCTTTGTTTAATCTAAAGGGACAGAATCCTCATCCACCTCACAACGTAATTTTATTTATTAACATAGTTTTTTTTGTCACAATGTAGAACTTTTCTCCTGTGTAATTATAGTCGAAAAATAGAACCTTCAATGTTAAGTTTATTATCCAGTAATTCATCTTAAAGCATATTATTCTGTGAGTACAATTACTCAGTAACTACAAGGATGTCTACAAGTCACTTACAAGACTGAACTCCAAGCCACAATTTAGACTGGCATTAGATGGATTGTTAATGAAAACTGCAGTGTATTCAACAAAGGTCGTAAAAGTACCTGCATTCTTCACTCAGGTACAAACACAATGACTCATCGATATAAATCCTGAAGTGCAGCTTAAAATTCTTTTCTTAAGTTGAAGCAGAAAACTCGTACATTTACTTAAAAGTCCAAAAAAAAAACGATTCAAAAAAGGAAAAGACAACTGCCTGAGTTTAAAGTTTTTAGTTCCTTATGGTAAATTAGTGTCTCTTTCACCACAGAACGAAGGGACAAGGGAAATCGTTCAGATCAGATAGATTAAAGTGATGGGTATGATGCCTCATTCTTGCTGTAACATCTATTAAAGTTTAAATTTGGTAGGAATTATACGAATTCTTTAAAGCTCCTTAAGGTCTGATGCTAAAGAGACACTTTCTGACTTTATAAATGTGTGATTATAGAGATTTTTGAAAATGTATTGAATAAAATTTAGATTTTGTTTCTTCTGAAATGTAGGAAATAAAAGTAAAGTGCAGAGACTTAAAACCAGACTTAAGTAATCGTACTTAACACGTCTGGTACTCACATGTTAAACAGGTTGAGTCCGATGCGGTATAGACGCTTGCGTGCTACGTCTGTGGAGAGTGTCCCACAGTGCGTGTCTGGGCAGTGTGCACGCGGTAAGGACATGATCATGTTCTCGCACGCCGAGGTGGATGTGCTGCTGCTGCTGATTGGCTCGGAGCTGTTCTCTGACGCACTCTGATTAGTCAGCGGCTTCTCCCAGGCTGACTGTGCAGATTCTGCTTCATTACCAGTCGGCCGCTGATCCAGCGCTATCTCCTCACTAGGGGGCGGGGCTGGGAACTCAGACTCCGCCGCGGTGGACGATTCTGATTGACCCCCGCTCTGCACCCTTGCTTGAGGCTCTGTGGCAGTTTCCTTGGAGATGCCGTTGCCTAGGGAAACGGACTCGAGCACAGAGGAGGACAGGCGAAAGTTGTGGTTGTCGATTTGTACTGTCACGTCTCTGAAGGCCATCATGAGCTTGCTGGCGCTGCGAGGAATGTTTTCCGCACAGGCGTTCTGTGTGGCCTCTTGAAGGGTGGTAGGGTCCATCAGTAGCCCCTCTGTGGCTGGTCCAGTAGGTGTGGTCACCCCTGGTGACCTCGCCCCCTCCCCGTCACCGACAGAAGTCCAGTTGCTCAAGGCCTCATCTATGGAGCGGGCTAAGGACTGCACCTGAAATGTAAAATATAACAGAATGGAAGAGAATTCTGTGGCAATCAAAATTATTCAACCCCCATTGCAAATCAGGTTTATTGTCAAAATTTCAGCTGTTTGCAATGAACAAATCAAACAAAAGCAACTGAAATAGTTCAACACAATGAATGCTTCAAGTGGTTTCCCCAAATTCAACTGAAAATGCCTTTCTCCAGTCTCAAAATTATTCAACCCCTTCATGGCAAGCATCTTTAGTACTTAGTAGAGCACCCTTTTGCTATTATGACGTGCTGCAAACGAGATGCATAGTCAGACACCAGCTTCTGGCACCGTTCCTGAGGAATCTTAGCCCGTTCCTCATGAGCAATGACCTCCAGTTCAATAATATTCTTAGGCATGCATGCTGCAACCACCTTCTTCAAATCCCACCAAAGATTTTCTATGGGCTTCAAGTGGGGTATGGGGTTCAGGTGACTGTGACGGCCCTACAGAATCTTCCAGGACTTCGTCTGCAACCAAGCCTTGGTGGAATTTGAGGTCTGCTTGGGATAATTGTCCTGTTGGAAGGTCCGGTGAAGCCCAAGCTTCAGCTTCCTCACAGACGGCATGACGTTTTCTCCTAGGATTTCCTGATACTTCAATGAATCCATCTCACCTTCCACACGCTGCAGGTTTCCAGTGCCAGAGGATGCAAAGCAGCCCCAGAGCATCATGGAGCCACCACCATGCTTGACTGTGGACAGAGTGTTCTTTCTTCATTCTTCTTCCTCCAGACATACCGCTGATCCATCCTGACGAAAAGTTCCAGTTTTGTTTCAGCGCTCCACAGAACAGAATCCCAAAACCTCTGTGTCATATTTATATGATTCTGAGGTGACTTTTCTTGTGCTTTTGGGTCAGTAGCGGTGAACGTCTTGGAGGTCTGGCATGGAAACCTGCGTTTAGTACGCTCCTTACTGTGTTCACTGAAACCTCAGTGCCTGTTGCCACCAGGTCTTGCTGCAGGTCTTTTGCAGTCACTTGAGGGTTTTTCACAACCTGCCTTCTCAGGAATCTGCTTGCAGCCATTGATAGCTTCCTTTTTCTGCCCTGTCCAGGTATTTCATATATTTTCTACCTCTAGCCAGTTCAGGTATTTCATGTGTTCCAGCTCAAACATACCTGGTGCAACTAATGAAGCCCTTGATTAGTCACATCAGGTGTGCTTGAGACAACACCTGTTTTGTATATTTATGCTGTTGTGAGGGATTCTCTTCAGGGGGTTGAATCATTTTGAGACTGAAGAAGTCATTATAAGTTGCATTTTCAATTGAATTTGGGGAAACCACTTGAAGCATTTGTTGTATTGAACTATTTCAGTTGCTTTTGTTTGATTTGTTCATTGCAAACAGCTGAAAGTCTGCAAATTTTGACAATAAAACTGATTTGCAATGGGAGTTGAGTAATTTTGATTGCAACTGTAGATGTGAAGCGACAAATCCAAATGATCGGCTTGAATCATTCCTTAGACCAATCCTTGGTTTCTTTGGTTCCGCCGTTTCTTCAGTTTCTCACTCACAACTTTAGTCCGATCTGCAATTAGTTTATTTACTGTTCGACGGGTAAAAATGGAAGAAGAGCTTGTAACCATGGTTTCTTCTTGTCCGGTCATATACAACCTCTTATTAAATGTGCATAGAGACAATATGAATAAAAATAAAGCCAGTGTCTGCTATTCCACAGGACAGTCCATGCCCCAAAATGACAACAGCAGACAACAGTCCTTACGTGACTATGAGACAATGTGAATGTAATGCAAGATTGAATAAGAACTCTAAAGAAAGAGGAGCTTTATCAGTTAGAAGCTTTACCTGTTCGCTGAAGGTGTCCTCCAGGTTTGTGAGTGTGTTAGTGGCACCTGCAGACAGCGAGCTGGAGTGTGTGAGTGGGATGCCCATGAGAGAACAACCCTCCATCAGCGCACGCTCAGCAGAGAAGCCGTCTCTCTGCACCCGCACCCTGCGCACAGACATGCGTCGCGGAATGCCGCTCTCCAGAACCGAGTTACGTATCTTCTGGAAGTTCTTGCTGAGCTGGTACTGACGGAACGCTGTCTGGATCTTACAGGCAGCGCGGCGGGAGATCAGCGCACCACCGTACTTCTGCTCCAAATCCTCGATCTGCAGCAAGACACAGAGTGAAAGAGAGAGAGAGAGCGAGAGAGAGAAAATAGACACAGAGATAAAGTGATGATTTTGTGGCAGCATACCAGGATGAACACATAATACATTCACACTCCTTCGCACTGAAAAGGTTATTTACTTTACTTTTTCACTTGTTACCATGGAAACATGCTTGATCACCAACCTTTATTAACAGCAAGCTGATTTTAGCAAAGCCTCCCACATACAGCAGCGTGTAACCCTTTCTCTTTAAGTTCAAACTCCAATGAAGTGGATAATTAATTTGGGTAAAAAAACAAAAACCCTGAAATATATGTGTGTGTAAAAATTGAAAACACTCACAAAAAGATATAGAAGATTATTATGGAGGTTTCTGTCTTTCATGCGGACAATTTAGCAGGTCTTAACTCAATAAACGTGCAGTTACATTTATATAGCGCTTTTCTAGACACTCAAAGCGCTTTACGTAGTATGGGGGGGGGATCTCCTCAACCACCACTAGTGTGTAGTATCCACCTGGATGAAGCGACAGCAGCCATAGTGCACCAGAACTCCCACCACACACCAGTTATTCATGGAGAAGAGAGTGACGTAGCCAGTTCAGAGAGGGGGATTATTAGTGGGCCATGATAGAGAAGGGTCAATGGGGGAATTTCACCAGGACACCGGGGTTATACCCCTACTCTTTTAGGAAAAGAGTCCTGGGATTTTTAATGACCACAGAGAGTCAGGACCTCAGTTTAACAGCTCATCCAAAGGACTGTTTTTACAGTATAGTGTCCCCATCACTATACTGGGGCATTAAGCCCCACACAGACCACAGGGTGAGCACCCCCTGCTGGCCTCACTAATACCACTTCCAGCAGCAACATCAGTTTTCCTCAAGAGGTCTCCCATCCAGGTACTGGCCAGGCTCAACCCTGCTTAGCGTCAGTGGGAAACCAGGCGAGAACTGCAGAGAGATACAGCACTGGCCATATTTGGGATGTTTCTATAAAAAAGTGTAAAATACATGGATGAGTAAAAGTAAATCTATTATTTTAGACCCACAGTGTGATTTACTAAAACTGAAAGTGTTGTTATCTTAGAATATTAACAGCATTTTAGAGACGATTCCTTAATATGACCTTAGAGTGGTAAGATACAGCAATATGTACAGTAAGAAATAAAAAATGATGAAACATGCTGCTATAGGAACATAATATAATCAACAACATGGTGGCGGAGTTGCAGTTCATTATTTTCCTATAACAGCACATCCTTTTATCATCTTTTATTCCTATTATACCACAACAGTTTGTCACTGAGTACAATTTTCTATTTGATTAAAAATGGCATGTTTTATCTGTTTATAGTTACACTTTATGTTGTGGAACATCCGAGAAGCAAGTTCCTTCCTGTCAGCGCTTAGGTTAAAGTTATAAACATTCGTTCCCTCAACAATCTCTGTTTTATTTTCTCGCTCTTGACATTAATAAGACAATTCAAAATTGCAGCTTGGAATATTACAGAGAAATGGAAAGCGTGAACTCTTCTTTCCTGAAGACTCTCTTTTGAAGTTATACCTTTACACTGACACTGGAGACTCCTTCCATAAATGCTAAATAAGTTTTACATTTCCTCACAGAAAACTTGCATACTATAGAAACAATAACTGTTTCGAATACAGTACGTGATTATACAGTAAACCTGCCGAAATTTCATTCCTCGCTGAGCTCGACAGCATTTAAAGAGCTTGTGAAAAAGCATTCATTTAGATATGTACGGGATCAAAAGAACACACTCATGGCTACAGTCTTTGCTTTTGCGTAGACATCGTAGATTTTTTTCACAGCCTTTCATCAGTGTTATATAAACGACACGTCGTTTTGCATACATGTGGCAGGTTTCAGTTTTACTCTTCCACGAGATCCAAACTCAGCATGACTACGCAGAATAATTAGCACATGCAAGAATCTCATTTAAATCGTGTTTACGCCCCCTACTTTCCACATGACGGTAATAATCACCTCACACCCACTACCTTCACACACAATTTAACACCCTGCACACACAAACGAGCAACTTTATATAGAGAGAGAGAGAGCTGTAGAGTCTTATAGAATCTTACTGTGTTCTGACCATGTACTTCACAGAAACAGTATAATTACTGAAACTGCTCAAATTTACTTGCTTAACTAGTAAGTTCAGTGAATGTGGCGTTACAGTAAAATTTTGAGGTTGTTTTTTCTCCCACCATGTTAATCCAGTTTCTAGCAAAATGTCTTCCAAAATTTTTCATACTTACTTTATTATTATTATTATTTATTGTTTGCTTTTTTCCAGCTAGCCTTTAAGAACGCCTTTGACAAAAGAAGAACGTATTGAAATCGTCCTCATGGCTGGATCAGGAAGCTGTCGCAAGCTTGTGATGGACTTTAACAGGAAACAGGCCGAGCACATCACACTCGACACAACTGACGTGGTACTGGCAAACGCCGTCCCCTGTGTGTGGAGACTTTCAGGACACACTGTAGTTCCAAAAATGTATCTAATCATGAGGTATTTAATCATGCCCTCTTCGTTCTAACAGCTGGAACATGTTTGGAATTTCAAGTCCTGGTTTATTAAAGCTGTGATTGTATAAAATCACCCACGAAAAAAAAAAAAATAATGACAAGCTGATTTGCTAACAAGGTCTACAGAGAATAGTCTTTCATGTAAAAAATAAATAAATAAAGTTGTCTGTTTTGCACATTGGCTGTAATTAACATGCAATGTTAGACCTTTTCCACCTGAAGCTCTGTTTATGCAAAATGATTATCACCCACAATGCAATTTACTGCCGTGATTTTTTCATATAATGTGTGTGTAAACCAGATGTAATCGAAATTTCCTGTTTTTTTGAGAAAACCCAACCCATGACCTTTAATAACCCCAAGATCTCAAACTATCACAGTGTATACGTATAAAAACAGGCCAAGTCATTCCATCTACCCAGGGCGTTTATTGCCTATTATTATCTAGCTACTAAAATAAAATTGCATGGAACCAGGTGAAAAATATCTCGTATGATCCAAAAGACCTGACAACCCCTAGAGGAATAATTCGCAGTCCTACTCTCAGTATAATCCTTTAACACATTGCTTTAATGTTTAATGTCCTTGCTGAAACTATTAAATCTTTCCATACAAATCAGTGGAAAAATGTGGAAGGTTTTAGACTGGCCGAGTCAGACTTTAACCCAGCTGGGCAGCATTTCACCTCCTGAAGAGGAGACTGAAAGGAGAAACTCCCCTGAAACAAACAACAACTGAAAGAGGCTGCAGTAAAAGCCTGGAAAAGCAATACAAAAGAAGAAACCGACAATTTGGTGATGTCAAGATTTATCCGTTCCTATACTTTTGTGCGCCTAAAAATTGGGTAGTCTGATACAAAAGGCTCTATGTTTTATGTTGTTTAACACATATAGATGTAAACAACAGGAAATAAAAGCGAAAATCCTAAACTCTCGTCTTATATCCATCTTTTGATCTCAACCCAAATATCTTTGGACAAATGAACTGGTCTTGCCGTTCCAATAGTTTTGTTGGGGACTGTATTTATTTTAAAAAATATATATATTTTCCATCTCGCCCCTCACCTGCGTGCCACAATTTGAATAACTCTAATGTAAACTGATACGACTGAATAGCAGGTATTACATTTGGAGAAACATATTTTTGACAAAATGACAGTTTATTATAAGACAGATTATTTAAATTAGGTCTTAGTATCTCAAAATAATCAGAATGTTTGTCAAAATTATGATCTCGTGTTACTCACACTCTGACCTACGACGCCACGAGCATTTCATCAGTGTCTAATTAACATAATACACTCTTTTATTTTGCATTCATTTCGTATTTTTAAAAGTCTTTTTGACGTGCCTCGTCCCCTTTAATCTGCGATAAACATGAGTTTTAGTTTCAGGGAGCCTCTTTATTATGTAAATTTACTGTGGCTATCAAGAACATGTACAGTGTGTGTTGTTTCCTCCGTCTACTTTGCACATGACATTATTCACACAGTTACTTTTTGTAAATCACTTGCAACAAATGTAATTTATGTCATTGTGCTACTGTTTATTTGGCATCTTAGTAGATCAGGACCTCAGTGTACTTTAGAGCCTCATAGTACCACACACTTACCCAGTTAATACCTAGAACTCAGAAGCCTCTAAAAGGAGCCGATACCAGCTAGGTTCATGGGTAGTATACCTGTTTTTGTTTGAGATCAGGAGAGAGCTTATAGTCCGGCGTGTGTGAACAGGATGTAGGGCTCAACTGAGCAGCGTCCTTCTGGTCTTTCTCATCCTCTCCTTCAACTGGATGGACTGAACTGCTGAGTGGACAAAGACTTTTGATTACGCAATGTAGCACAAAACACATGAAATCACCAAAAGATTATGATTGTGTCAAAGTCTGATGAGCTCAAGCACTGTCTTGTTGAATTTCTGTAGCAATATTTAGACCAGGGGTGTCCAATCTTATCCGGAAAGGGCCGGTGTGGGTGCAGGTTTTCATTCCAACCACGCAGAAGCCACACCTGAGTCTATTGAAAACCATGATCAGCTGATTAAACAGGTGGAATCAGGTGTGGCTCCTGCTTGATTGGAATGAAAACCTGCACCCACACCGGCCCTTTCCATATAAGATTGGACACGCCTGATTTAGACTATACAGTACAAGGGTCGTATTCAGAGTGAATTCAGAGGAGACTTAATCACATGAAGTGAGGAGTTAATACTGAAATTAAACACACTGGTAGAATGATCCCAACAGGATGGGATTTGGCCAAAACAGAATCAGGTCTCAGTTCACACTTTGATTAATCGTAAATTCTGATTCATTTAGCATCCACAATGCGATTTACTCATTTACTGTGTCTATAATCGAATAAGACCGAACAGCAGGTATTAAATTTGGGGAAGCTTCTTTCCTCCAGTTGAAGATAAAAAAACGACAGTATAAAACAATGACACTTCTTTTTACTGTGATAAAGTTGCTCTCATCATGTTAGACACATTCACAGCTCCGATGCTGACAGCATTTCAACACATAGCATTTCACTGTTACAGCGTGTAGCACAACAAATTAAAACACCAGATGATCAAGTCCTGTAGCTATATTAAGGCTGTATAACTACACAAGGGCCCTATTCAGAGGAGAATTAATCACACATAGTGAGGAGTTAATACTGGAATTATGCACACTGGTAGAATTAATATCTGGATTTAAGAGCTGCTCTGAGGGATTTGCCCAAAACAGAGGCAAGTCTTAGTTCTGACTCAAAGCTCTCGCATGCATTACTTACTCTGGAGATATCCAGTATTAAGCCCAGTACCACCGTTTGACAATCTGTTGTAACCACAATGTTCCATGTTAAAGTTCATGTTTTGGGAAAATATAAAAGCACATCATATTAAATCTATCAAAATGTCAGTCCTGTGTGCTTACTGAAGATCTCAGCAGTGAGATAATTAATGTGGGTGGACTGCTAAATTTAGACACATTTTCAGAGATGGCAAATTAACATGTTTATCCAGAACTATTTATGACTATCAGGATCAAAATATTTTCCATTGTATATATCATGTTATTGTTAGGGGTTTATTTGAACCTTTGTCTCATGGGGAGATCATTGTGTTTTCCTACCTACTGATCTAGTAAACGTGTGGGAACACACATTTAGGATGCATTTTTAAAAGGAACTTGGTGTAAATCTGCCTGCTGACTGCAAGGCAAATTGAATTTCCAATAAAAGCATTGGCAAGCCCTTGATTTAATTTTAAGGAAAAGCTTTATGGGGAAGAGCTAATTTGCAGGTTGGGGAAAAATTACGCTAGAAGTCTGAAAAATCATTCGTGGATATCAGGGAAATGTACAGCATGCGCAGGATACATTGGTGAGAACAAATTAAGAGCTTTAAATGTAGAACAGAGGTGGTAGAAATATAAAAAATCCTTTCTCAAATAAAAGCGCAAATATTATAGTATCTATAAAAGAAATTCGGGAGAAAAAGAAAATGGGGGAAAATATTGTGGTTGAAAGATAAAGCTCAGTAAAAGCGTTAGAAATCAAAATAAATGCTAGACAGAAAGGTATAAAGACTGATTCCCAAAAACAGTGCATAATTTCCTTAAATTAGTTTTTGGAGTCATTTGTAACCAAATCCAATGTTTATAAAAATCTCACAGTTCATTCTAATGAGCATATAATTAGAGCAGTACAGGAAAAAAAAAATTCAACGTTAATCCTTTTAATTTTTTTTCTGCATAAGAATGTTTTTTTTTCCTTTGAAGGAGGCAAACAGAAATGGAGAATAATATGTGTTCGACTTTAATATCTTTAATAGTACTGTTGCGACTTGGAAGTTTCTAACAGAAACGTTTAAAATTATATATATATATATATATATATATATATATATATATATATATATATATAGTATACGTAGTTTTCACCCCATGTGTACTGTAAAGGATTAGGATTTGCATATACCCTGGGTAATTTTTCTGATTTTCTGGTACTCAATACCGGAGTGAATGCCTTGATTGAGATTGACAGGATTATAGATTGTGTATTCTCTACTTCAGTAAGCTCAAGTGGCTTGTGCTTGCTCTCAGTTTGTCTCTCCTGCTGCAGTTCAAATGATACCGAAAATCTGTGCGTCATCCATCAAACTAACACAGAGGCACCATTAATAATGAAACTGTCGCATAATCTGCCAGAGCCCAGAAACGCCTGCTGAAGCTAATTCAAGTTAATCTAGTCCTTTCTAGACCAGCCCACTACTGCAGAATTCAGTGACTTGTGAAAACTGATTGACCTACATTTACAGTCTTTTAATCAGTACTGAATCAAAGCCCACTGCTTCCTCAGAGCTAATTAACACTGCTTAATTACACCATGACGTGCTGCGTGATACGGTCGCTGCGCTATCAAGATCTTCACAGAAACAATTCCCCAACTGAGCCTTTCATTAAAACCAGGGATTTCTCACAGTGCGCAGCAGAAAAATCCTAACAGTTACACGATTATCATTGTTATTATTATTATTATTATTATTATTACTATTATTATTATTATTAGTAGTAGTAGTAGTAGCAGCAGTAATAATAGTAGTAGTAGTAGTAGCAGCAGCAGTAGTAGTAGAAGTAGTAGTAGCAGCAGCAGCAGCAGTAGTAGTAGTAGTAGTAGTAGTAGCAGTAGTAGAAGTAGTAGTAGAAGTAGTAGTAGCAGTAGTAGTAGAAGTAGTAGTAGTAGTAGTAGCAGTAGTAGTAGTAGTAGCAGCAGTAGTAGAAGTAGTAGTAGAAGTAGCAGTAGTAGTAAGAGTAGTAGTAGTAGCAGCAGTAGTAGAAGTAGTAGTAGAAGTAGTAGTGGTAGCAGTAGTAGTAGTAGCAGTAGTAGTAGCAGCAGCAGTAGTAGAAGTAGTAGTAGTAGTAGCAGTAGTAGTAGCAGCAGCAGTAGTAGTAGTAGCAGCAGTAGTAGAAGTAGTAGTAGAAGTAGTAGTGGTAGCAGTAGTACTAGTAGTAGTAGCAGCAGTAGTAGTAGTAGCAGTAGTAGTAGCAGCAGCAGCAGTAGAAGTAGTAGTAGTAGTAGCAGTAGTAGTAGTAGCAGCAGTAGTAGAAGTAGTAGTAGAAGTAGTAGTAGTAGTAGAAGTAGTAGTAGTAGTAGTAGTAGTAGTAGTAGTAGAAGTAGTAGTAGTTCTTGTTATCTTAATTTTATTTTGTTATTCAGTTTTTATCTTTCGTTTGATGTTACACATGACGCGGACTCAACTGTACCCAAAATTAGTCCAAAATGTTCGAGTCCATGTCAAGCTCGAGTACAAATTTACAGTCCTTGTTCATTCATAACCGGACTCAAGTGCCCCAACTCTAGTTCCTCCCCACCTCTGTATGCAGCCAATGTAGATCAAATGCACTGACTCTCTTTTCCTGGTAAGTTTCTAATCACCTACGCCATTACATCTTTAACACAATCTTTCATTTTGTGTAGCTGTACTGATGAATCTAAGGAAACTATGAGTATAATTGTGTATCACCAGTATAGAAAGAAAAGTGAGTTCTGTTTGCATGTCAAAGCAACTAAGGCTATTAAGGCTATTAATTTATTTATGTAACATTATCTATTCTGTTGATTAACACCAATAACTGACCATGAAAGTAAAATAGGAATAAGATCTAAGGAGTAACAAAAACTGTATGTGTACAGTATGTGTTATATATATGTATGTCCCACGAATTATCGCTCATCCACAGGGATTTGGATTCGAAGACTAATAATAAACACTTCCAATCGATTTTACTGCACCAAGACAGCTAAAAGGACTTTTTTTTGTGGCTCCTTGACTTTTAAATCAAAATCTGTTTTAATTTTCAGTCTCTCTTCAGCAGTACGAGCATCAAAAGACTTTTCTAAAATCAGGTCAACATTAGCAGTGTCGGCCATTTTGTGCCAAAAAACAGCTGAGCTACTAGCTGAAGAAGGAAGTGACAGCTAGACTTATAAACAGCAAATTTCAGAACTGAATGCAAATAACCCAAGAGAGCTTTATACTTATAGTTTATTTATAATATTTACAAACTACACCTACTGACATGCCAGTCATATTCATTCCTGATTTACTGATTGGCAGCTGGTTAAGAGGTTCCGCCCCTTTCAGAGGTAGACCAATCATCAGAATGAGAAGTTGTGCATCCAGGCGGGACGAGCGAAAAGTGCACTGTCTAATAAACCTCAAGATGTTTTTTTCCCCCTTTTTTTTCCACCCGCCCACACACCATTCATCCACAGTGAAGCCATGCGTGGCTCAAAATGACGTCTTAAAAGCCTGTTGTCCATCCATTTTCTGTACCGTTTAACAGGGTAAAGAGGGTCGCCTGGAGCCTATCCCAGGGGACTCTAAGGCTGGGGACACCCTGGATGGGGTGCCAACATGTCACAGGGAACAATCACACATCCATTCACACAATACAGGCAAGCTAGACATGCCAATCAGTGTACAACACATGTCTTTGGACCGGGGGAGGAAACCGGAGTACCCGAAAGAAACCCTAGAAGCACGGGGAGAACATGCAAACTCCGGCACACAGGGCAGAGGTGGGACTTGAACCCCCGACCCTGGAGCTAACCGCTAATCCACCTGTTGTCTAATGAGCATTAACGGTAAATGGTCTGCGCTTATATAGCACTTTTATCCAAAGCGCTTTACACTGTGTCTCATTCACCCATTCACACACACTCACACACCAGTGGTAGCAGAGCTGCCATGCAAGGCGCTAACTTGCCATCGGGAACAACCTGGGGTTCAGTGTCTTGCCCAAGGACACTACGGCATGTGGAGTCATGTGGGCCGGGAATCGAACCGCCAACCCTAAGATCAGTGGACAACCCGCTCTACCAGCTGATCCACAGCCGCATTAATCATTCGTCCCATTAAAATAGCGAGTACACAAACACGTTAGCAATGTGTCAGGAGCTTCATAGGACATTTTCATGAAGGATGCGCTGTCTGCTGAAAAGAGTTTGAGTTTAATAAACGAACAGTGCAATATTGCAGTGAGACATTTCAGAATTGGATTGAATTCCACCAAGATTGATGAATGATATAGACACGTTGGTAAGCATTTCACTGATGTGTTTTAATGAAATTTTAGTGGAAGCCCGGCTTCCTGTGTAGTCTTAAAGCAATTACCTGTGGTCTGCTGCGAATTCTAGAATTATTACTGCTGTACTGTACTGTAAAAATAGTATATACTAGTATATTCACAGGAGCCCAATGAAACAAGACAGTGGGTCATATATGGATCTTGGGCCTTGAGTTTGACACCTGTGTTGTAAAGTGAGAACAAAAAAGGGCCTAAAGCAGAACCGTCTCGGACACAAAAGGCTGAAGAATCTCCATTATCTCTGTCTGTCAAGTGAGATCTAAACCAGGCAGGAACTTGTCTGTTTAAACCGACAGACGAAGATTTCAAGCCTGTCCTTTACAGTAATAATGTTTGACTCACAGCCTGACAATGATATAATGCATCATGGCGTTTCACTTAGTGTAACACTGACGATTTTTAAGACAGGCACGGACATGAGACGGAGTAATGATATTTCCACTGGCAGAATATTCCTAACGAGAAACATTACATTTCCTTACATGCACGCGCACGTTATTATGTAATTCTCTGCATTATAAAGCATGTATGAGTGTCATAGGAGTGAAGGTCTCCTTCGTCTGTGCACTTTGCTCAGCAAAACCGCTCGGAGAAACCTCCCTACACACCACTTTTCCTCTGAAAGCAAATGTGAAGAGACTTTTATTGCAATAAAGCACACTCTGCTGACTGGGTACTTTGTCAGCACAACAGCCAGTAAGTACTCTATTACCTGAAACACACACTTACTTGCTCTCTCTCGCTCTCTCTCTCTCTCTCTCTCTCTCACACACACACACACTGACACTCACAGGAAATGCCCTGCCTTTAATATACTGCAAAATACTGTACAGAACTAACAAGCCACAGCGGTACATAATACACTATTTTTAAGGACGTTAAACCGAATATACAGTACAACCTATTTTCTAATAATAACAGCAGCTCCACTCAACATGCTTGCTTTTCAGAGGCTGCCGTGCTGGGGTAAAGATGAAAGGTTTTACACAGCACAATGTCTCTCAGATAAAAGCTAAGTGCACGACTGTGTCTGATATGTCTGAAGTCAACGTTCCCAGCGTCCTGCCACGGTTTTGAAGCAGCAACCCTCCAGTGCCCTGTACTTCTGATCACGGCCCTAACCGAAATCGAAATTTTAGTGAGGTCCAATTAGATTTGGTTTACGATACAGCTTAAGTTACTTACTGATTTCTGAATGACTGTATATTACACGATACATGATGACATAATAGTTAGCAATGAACGGTATCCTGCTTATAGCATGTTATAAGTAACATTACCAATACAACCTAAAATTAAGCGTTTATTTAAAGTAGCTTGCAGCTTAATCAGCTAACGCTACTGCATCTAGCAAGCTGATATGAGTAGTCTAAACACCACCACCACCATCAACAACAACAACAAAAGAGGTTTGCATTTTACATAAACACTCGCATAAATAATGCACTATATAATGATTATATAGGTCTTTATTCTTGGTCACGTATACATTACAGCACAGTGAAATTCTTTTCTTCACATACCCCTACATGCCAGGAAGTTGGGGTCAGCCATGATACAGTGCCACTGGAGCAGAGAGGGTTAAGGGCCTTGCTCAAGGGCCCAACAGGGCAGCTTGGTAGTGCTGGGGCTTGAATCCTCGACCTTACGATCAGTAACCCCGAGCCTTAACCACCAAGCCACCACTGCCCCTATACGGTCAAACGTATGACCATCACATCCATATGTGGTTCTTCCCCAAATTGTTGCCACACAGTTTGAAGCACACAATTGTATAGAATTGCACACTGTAACATTACAGTGGACTTAAGAGGCCTAGCCCAAACCTGTTCCAGCATGACAGTGCCCCTGTAGACAAAGCCAAGGTTATAGTGGAAGAACCCGAGTGTCCTGCACAGATCCCTGACCTCAACCTCATTGAACCCCATTAGGATGGACTGGAACACGACTGCACCCCAGATCTCCTCACCTAAAACATCAGTGCCTGACCTGCTCCACAGCCACAGCTCCAAAATCTAGTGGAAATTTCCCAGAAGAGTGGAGCTTATTATAAACTGCGAATAAGTCTAAGGGCAAACCTAAAGTGTCTCCACAGCTGTTGTGAGGACAATCATCAAGGCACGTTTTTCCCCCGCATAGTAGACTACGTTTTGCAACCACGCTATCAGGACGCGACTGTTTCCGTATCGAATCTGACAGCTACAGTTAACAGAGTAAACAAGCCCTTCTGAAACCACCAAGGTCCGAACCTTAGAGACCTCATAGCCAGTTACGGCCATGCCTCCGTTACTCGACGTGGGGTTCTACAGGAAGAGCGTCATAGTTTATTTAAGTTTATTTAATTAAGTGTTAAGTGTTGTTATAGAATGAAACGAAATGATAGAAATTGCTATGAATTTGCCCTTTAACACAGTGTAACAGGTTTGGTGTCTGTGGGTAGAAGGTTCAGGAATAAAAAAAAATCGTAATTAAGTAATTAACTAGTAAAAGTGTTAATTAAACGAGAAAAAATGTCAATCAGATCGCAATGTTTTCTGTATATAATTGACCATAATTCAAGAAGGTCAGGCTGTACCGAAATAATGTTCCTGTGATGTTCTGAAAATGTGTAATGACGGTTAGCTTCACAATTTTTGTTATTTTTTTCTCACACAATGTTAGTCAGTGAGTCACAAAGTGTCTGGTTAAAAGGTTGCAGCAACGTTGCTGGAAAGTTTCTGAGAATTACGTAAAAACGTGCTCGAACACATCGGAGTCGGATTGAACAAACGTTCTTGCAATGTTCTTGCAAGAACCATTCTGTCAGTTATTAAAACTTTGTGTTTATTAAAGCAATGATGTTCTACTGGTAAAGGCACGTAATCCTGGCAGAATTACTGTGTGAGAGCATGTTTTTCTTCTTAATCCTCTCTCTCTCTCTCTCTCTTGACTTAATATTCTTGCTCGCTCTAAAACACACTCCCTCTCTTTCCCAAAAGCATACACACACATTCTGTCTCTCTCATCGCCTCTCTGTTTATATTCTGTTCTCTTGGCATGCTTTAGTGTATTCTTTCTTCCCGGATTAACACACGAACGCATACTCTCTCGCCCTCTTTCTTTTCAGATAAATTCACCATAGTAGGCTTACTAGCACAAGCCCTTTTGCCTTTGCAATGTCAGATTATATTTTACTCACAGCCCGAGCTATCCTTCGTCTTCTCTCCCGAAATCAACTGAAAAAGAAGAGTCGTGTTCCAAAATCAGCGCTCAAGAAAATGTTTAATGACCCACTGCTTGACTGGGAATGTGGATTCGGTTCTGATTTGTTTCTGTTGGACATGTGTGCAGCTTTTCACATTACCCCAACACGAACCCATGTAACGGACAGACTTAAAAACTTTTAACATGGTGTCCTGTAAGGTCCACGTTCATCCTTTTTACAACAATCTAGGCTGGTAATGTTAGCAATGAGTGATGTATATTTATGTACGTCCTGAAAACATTGAACTGTATAGTCAATGTTATCGATTTATTTAGCACGCTAACATATCTGTATGTTGATTGATCTAAAGCTAATACTAGTATACACAACATACAACTTATATAAAAGTACTGCTGATGCTGTGAGACATCACGTGCTGAACTCGGGGTTGAGGAAACCTTCCAGAGTTTCAGAGTAAATATTTCATAGTTTTTGGGCGTTTGGTCTTTGTTTTTTTGTTTGTTTTTTTCCTAGTTTGAAGTCAGGAATACAGAGTCACAAGCTTTCACTGAACGCAGCACTAGGCCTGCTATAGGTTCTTGGACAAACATTCATAATTCATTCATAATGAACTTTCTTTTACTCTCACACTATCTGTTGTTACTCAGATGAGGACGGGTTCCCTTCTGAGTCTGGTTCCTCTCAAGGTTTCTTCCTCTTAATATCTCAATCTAGTTTTTCCTCGCCACCGTCACCACCGGCTCGCTCAATAGGGATAAATCCACACGCTTAAAATCTGTATCCTGTGTTTATATGTTTCTGTAAAGCTGCTTTGAGATACCTTGAGCTTGGTGGAAATTTACAGTCCCTCTTAATATCGAAATGGAACTTTTATGGCTTTTAGTATGAATATGTCAGCTTTAAGGTTATCTATAAGCTAGGGCGCGTCAAAACAATGACAGAATTCGCATTTAGAAGATATATACGCATTCAAAATTTACACTCTCTTTCTCTACCACCGATATGGATCAACAATTGTAATGGCATCATTCTGTACTTCAGCTTCTCATTTACTTTAATTATTCAATTCCACTGAGTCACCTGCTACTTTCACATCAAACTCTTTCCTAGCAAGAGAATACACTACAAACTCCACCACATGATCTATCACATGATACGTACTCCCATCTCCCATCACAACCACCACATTACTAACTAACAAACCTGTTCATTATTACTCAGTCCCTTTATAAAACCCAGATTTTAACTCATCCATTGCGTAATCTCACTCCAAGCCCTTTGTTCACTGCTAGCTTTTCGGATTTTGCACCACTGTTTGAATAATACTGGGTTTTCCCTTTTTAGATTGTTTGCTGCATGTTTTTCTTTTTAACAAAACCCTGCAACTGCATTCAACACGTGGCAAATTTCTGACTGTCTAATCTGACGTTGGATTGTCATTGGATTCTCCTGTAAATACAATCTCTAAAATGAATTAAATGAATGTCTCCTGCCACATCCTCACCTTGAGCAGCCAATGGGATCGCCTTCAGGAGCTTCAGGGGCTTCAGGGGCGGGGCAGCAAAACTGGTGCAGGACAGTCTGGCTTCTGTAAAAGAGAAGGGAACGTTTCTAATTAATATCATTAGCACGCATCTTTTATTACATCAGCGTCCATAGTGGCATATTTTATATTTACACTGCTGCCGAAGCACTGAAACCTCATTATACCCACTAACATACTGTTGGTTTTGGCAGCTCTTTCCCAATGCAAAGCTGTTAATTATGTGTAAAAGCTGAGAATCATTACTAACCAACAAGCACTTATTATTTTTCTATAAATCCACCCTGCAGCATCATTTTATTTTTTACATTCCTAGGACTATTATGTTATTTGAATTACCTTTGTTTACCGATTCAGAATTGCAGTCCATTGGCTCTAGTATGCAGTATATTAAAACATAGAAATGAAATGTACAGAATATCTATCTCCCCTACCACAATATAGTCAATCAACCATGTCTATATTTGGCGTCTGAGGGTGTTGCACTGGAGTTATGAGGATAATCTTGCTTCCAGTTTAGCATTACTGAATATGCATCCATAAGTAATCACATACTGACCCCAAAAAGACATCGTCTGGCTCTGAGACACCATTTATAAAAGAGTAGGACATATTTAGAGCTGCATTTCATGTGCTTAAACAAGTGAGGAGTTAAAGCAGAAACTGCACACATCAGTATTCAGACCTCATATATAACTACTGACTAAAACACTAATCAGACAGTTGAGCAGGATTTGTATGCTCTGGGCAGAGTTTGCTGAAAACAGAGGTGTGTTTCAATCACACGTAATTCTGACCTTCATTAAAGTTCCTGATGAACTGTCGGAGCACAATATAGATGTGCAGGATCAAGTGCTATTCTATAGGCTGCTGAATAATGAGTATAGAAGCCATATTGTTCAATTAAACCACATCATTTCAATGCATCTCATACGTACATCCTATTAGTCTCTTTTTGTTTTTCATTTTTAAATTGTTTCTTACAAAAAAAAAAACTTAAACTAAAAAACCTCAATTCACTTCTTCAGCATTTTCTATCCCTTTATTTTATTCAGGATTAAATGCAAGAGCTTGTGTTAAAAGTTGGTGGTCTAGATGCTGTTCAAAAACCCTGTCTCGGCGCGTCTTCACAAGAACATTCTGGCAACCGCATCCAGGTGACTCAACTTAAGTCTCTGCATAACCTGATTCTGAATACGAGGAACTTTCCCCAGCGTAAACAAACGTTCACGCGACGCTTTAACTCTTATTTCATTAAATAGTGGCAGTGCATTGCTTAAAAACATACAAATATTTGGAAACTATATTATTACAGATCAAAAAAAGAAACAAATATATGATCAGAAAGACAACTATTTGAATTCAACGTGCGTTATTACTTTGTTAATCAAGCATTAGAGTTGGGGTTTTTTTTGTTTGCATGTTTTTGTAATATCATAGAGATACCATTTAAGCACATCAGAGACTACTGAGATTACTGAGATTACAAGCCAAGAACATGTTGTGATGTATAATTAGTAAAATGTCATTTTATTTATGCTGGTTGAACATTTTTCTCATACAAAACTTTGGTTGCTGCCTAAGCTTTCCTTTGTCCTAAACTAAAGGTCAGAAATAATTCCACAAAAGTGCTTATAAAGCACATATTTACTATGAATAAGAAAGCCAGGGAGCAGGTTGTAATGTTCTGTGAATGGCAGTTATAATAAAAAATTTATAGAAAATAAAAATAAAACATCGATAAGACTTCCACTTCCCGCAAACCAGCACACGCTTTTTCTGTTGAACCTGTGTGGCTCAACGGTATATCTCTGGGTTAATGGTAAGAAGGTTGGGGGTTCAAACCCTGCCAAGCTGCCACTGTTGGACCCTTGAGCAAGGCCCCTAACTGTCTCTGCTCTGTATCAGGGCTGACCCTGCGCTCTGACCCCAACTTACTTACAGGCTGGGATATGCGAAGAAAGGAGTTCCACTGTGCTGTAATGTATAAATAAAGGCTTCTTCTTCCTTGTTAGTCGCCTTTTAAGAAAAACCGGCAGAGCTCAGTCGCATAACCGGAGCGCTTCAATAGAATTACAGAGGCTGTTTCTAGAGAGATCTCTTGCTAGCAATTATTATAAATCACTGTTTTTAGTAATTAGCCGAATGTAACATCTCATACACCTACAGCTAGTGTTCTGCTTGGAAATAGCCACACACAAACATTGAGCTTCTCCTTTCCTTAGAGAAATGTTAATTATGCACATAAATATACATGCACAGATACACACTCACACACACACACACACGCACACACATGAACCGAGAGAGATCCAGAGTACAAATGCAGTCTGAGAGGTGCACTGGGGCAGATGAGTGGTTCTAATATACGTAGCGTTTCTGTTTCTCTCTCTCTCTCTCTCTCTTTCTAAATATCTCTCTATCGCCCTCTCTCACACACACACACGCACGCACAAAATCTCTAGAGTGGATTAGGAGGCAGCTGGCGGATCAGCTCTACATCCTCTATGGGAATTTGACTTTAATGCTTCACTTAATGCACAGTATGCTGAAGTCTATTTGTGTGTGTGTGTGTGTGTGTGTGTGTGCGTCCATTTCTATGTTCATATTTTTGTCCGCATGCCTGTAAGTGCACTTGTGAGAAAAAAGGAAGTACTCTTGTTTACTGGAGCTTCACATTAACATGACGGCTTTCCATCCTCAGACACGTGCCGTATTAAAGCATTCCATCTGGCACGCCAGGTTCATTACGACCGCAACAGCGACAGCTCTCTACGGTAAACACAGCAAGTCATAAATCTAACACGTACTTTCATTTATCCTCACCGTCACGAAACCCATGAGTTCGCCAGTCGCTGACCAAAATGTTCAGATAAAATACAAACTACGCAGCGAAGATAGAAATGTATTAATCAAGAGTAGCGATCTGTTTGTGAGCAGCGATGTACTGCATGTTTGTGTGTATTCACACGTAAAGGCTTACACGCTTTAACGGTTCTTTGCTAGGGGAACCCTTAATGGTTCAATGTAGAACCCTTACAAAGGACTTACAGTAACATGTACCTCACTGAAAACACTGGTACACTGAAATATTTATTTTTTCCATGCTCTTCCATGTTAAATTTGTTTTGATCCTGAGACATTAAATAAAACCAGATTTAGACCATAGATTATAAGATTTTTACTGTTGTCTTACCAGATATAGATATTGTGATACAAATCATATTGTGATATACTCTATACCACAGCACGACTGAATGCTCGATGTTGATTGGTCAGAAGGGGTTGATTTAGTCCAGCTGCAAATCACAGGTTTATGTTAAGGCGCTTGTTCCAGTGCATTGTAATTTGGGTTAAATTGGGGTGTTTCACATAATCTGAGTGTAACAGTGTACTGATGAATGACGTGTTGTTAATTAACATAGAAAAGCATATGGTTTTTGATATATCATCTAGCCTATAAGTCAGAGGTTAGCTGAAAAAGAACAAATGCTTCAGGACAGAGGAGTTTATGATTTCTCTGTAACATGATTTCGTGTTTGTTGTCTTATTAACTTCGACCGAAAGAAAGAAAGACAAGAGAGAGAATGACTGTTTATAGCTGTTATACCATACGGATGACAGGAACTTGTTTCGTGGACGTTCCGCAACGTTAAATGTAACTATAAACAGATCAAATGTCATGATTTATTTAATTGAAAAAATGTAATTGCAGGAAAATCGCTGTGGTATAAGAGACATGAAACACTTTGATGGATTCTCTGATGGAAACTCAGGGGAGATATAGTATGAGGAATAAAAACACTTAGAGGGTGTGCTGTTAGGAAAATAATCCACTTCAGTACAGTAAAAGTAAGTCCGCTTTGGGTCAAATCACAGCAAATCACTTTTAAAAATATAAACCCTGAAATATATATATTTCCTCAATCTAAATATCCATCCATCCCTTTTTCCATACCGCTTATCCTACACAGGGTCTCAGGGAGCCTGGAGCCTATCCCAGGGGACTCGGGACACAAGGTAGGGGATACCCTGGACAGATTGCCAACCTATCACAGGGCACAATCGCACACACACTCACACACCCATTCCCACACTACAGACAATTTAGAGATGCCCATCAGACTACAATGCATGTCTTTGGACTGTAGGAGGAAACTGGAGTACCCGGAGGAAACCCCCGAAGCACGGGGAGAACATGCAAACTCCTCAATCTGAATATATGCAGCCTATTTTTTTTTTTAGGAAATAATGTGTTGCTTATTTTTAGTCACAGAAGAATGAGTCTTATAATGTGAACAGCAGACAGTAAAACCTAGCTGAGGAGCTTTTTATTGATTTTTTACTAACAGGGGGATGTGAGTCCTCAGATTTCTCTTTGACCTGTTTAGGAGTCACTGGATCAGTGTGGCTTGTAAGAGCATGCACTTGGAAAGATGTCAGTTTTATTTGATTTCATATTGTTATTATTATTATTATTATTATTATTATTATTACATTTACATTTATTCATTAATAGACGCTTTTATCCAAAGCGACTTACAAATGAGAAAATACAAACAAAATATTACTTAGTGGTTGTTCTTATCAATTCGTTTTATTTATAATATGTCTTTTATAGAAAGGTTTTGTTGTTGTTGTTGTTGTTGTTGTTTTACCTTTAGGCTTTACTATGCATATAACCCCTGTGCATTCCCAGTATTTGCGCAGGCGCTCGTGCACGAACGCCCCGTTGCGCGTGTAACATAACATTTCTCATAACACAGTAAAACTCAGATGTTGTTATGTAATCCAGACGGCGTGGCGTCATCAGTACAGTTGTCCACTTTAGAGCTTATTGCATGAACACTGATTGACATGACTTACTCGGAATTCCTTGGGCCGGTCCGACAAAGCGCGGTGGACATCTGGGGCACCAGGGACCGGCAGCGCGTGTCTGCGTCCGCGTCCTCCGTTGACGAGTCCATGCTTGCACAGCTGGGCACAGCTGGTACCAGCTGCATGTCTTGTGGTGAGTGGCGCTCGGTTTGAGGAGCCGGTGTCCGCAGAGGAGAGGGCGTCCCGTCCCTGCTGGCCAAAGCAGAGGAGGTGCGAGGGGGCGGATGAGGCCGCGAAGGGTGCCGGTGTGTGGCGTCGTGGAGTCGCCGGTTTTCCCCAGCCAGCTCCTTCAACTTGCGCTCGAGCGTGTCGATGCGATGCCGCTGGGTCTGAATGAGGCCCTGCTGGTTCTGCACGATAGTCGTCAACTCCTTGAGATAGAGCACCGCCTGGAGAGGGTTCTCCAACAGGCTCGACATGCTGCCGGACCGGAGAAGCGCGCCGAGGCAGAGAACGGAATCAGGCTGCGCGCTCAGCTGGACGGAGAAAGAGAGAGAGAGAGAGAGAGGGAGAGAGAGAGAGAGAGAGAGAGATGGAGAAAAACTCCCACCTCCGCCTCCGCCTCCGGAGGAAAGGATGCGCGAGATGGTGCTGATGCGAGGACGTCAAAACATAAGCACACGGGGGGCGGGGTTTCAGGCGTGACGCAGTGACGCACGCACGGGTGCACGGTAAAGGATCGCCCAGACTGTCGGTGAATACAGTCAGGGGGTAGAGGGTTAATTCACTATTAACCTCTGAGATCCTAAACTTTTTACTGGCACAGACAGACAGACAGACAGACAAAAATAGATAAATAGATGTTGTCTGACTTTTCCTCACATAACATTTCCACTGATTTAGCGTGCATTTCTTATTTATACATACTCTGAAAATTGAGTAATATTCAGGCAATTAATTTATCCTGATACCTCTGGTATACAGTAAGGCACACAGTGCAATTGTTTGATATCCATGAGAGAGACACACACACACACAGAGAGAGAGAGAGAGAGAGAGAGAGAGAGAGAGAGAGAGAGAGAATTTTTTGTGAATGTTTTGAACAAAAGATCAAAAGGTTAAACAATAAAGGCACATTTTCACAGCCTTCTTTGCTCATATTTACCAAGGGTGCCAATAATAGTGGAGGGCACTGTACATGGAGTATTGCACTCCCTGGCTTGAGCATGGTTATGTCAGTGATGTCAGAAAATCCTTCCATCCGTTCTAAACCTACAGACCCGCATTCATATCCAGTACAACTCTTCCCTTCCCAAGCAGTGCAAAAATTCCCTTTCTGATTCGCAGATAATGGGACTTAAACATCACATTTGCAGTGACAGTTAAGACATTCTCCAAAATGGAGGACATATATGATTGTTAATTAACTGCTGCTTCCCAAAGAAAGTCATATGTCAATCCACTTCTAGTGCAGAGAGAATTCCTTTGAAGGATGTGGGTTACTGAATAGAAGGTCAGGGGTTCAAGTCCCAGCACCACCAAGCTGCCACGGTTGGGTCCTTGAGCAAGGCTGTAAACCCTCTGTGCTCCAGGGTTGCTGTACCATGGCTGACCCATGTGCTCTGACCTGAACTTTCTATCAAGCTGGGGTATACGGAAAAAAGAATTCGCCCGTCCTTTAATTTCCGTGGCAAATAAAGTTTTCTTCTTCTTTGGTGCGCACATATTTTCCCATTAATAAAAGCATTGGCTTACATTAGGCCTATACTTAAAAATCATCTAAATCCTGCAGGATGATCCAGAGACTGCTTTCCTTTTTAAGAAACATCCACTTATCTCCTACAGTTGTGGCACAAACATCAAAGACCTGTCAGAAGTGAATTACATGATCAGCCTCAAAGTAACTATGGTACTTCTACATGCGAGTGTTCAAGATGTTCCACTGCAAATGTATTAATGCATCCTCAGAAGCATTTTTTACTTGCACATCTGATGAAGGATTTTTGTCAGAAACATACTGTTTCTCTGGAAACATTGTGTACTAGGCTTTTATTTATTTATTTTTACTACATTCCATTATTATTAGCAAAGTACACAGCAGTTACATCCTGGATTCTTCCTCAGTATATACATATACAGTCCTCTACTGAAGTATTGGAACGGCAAGGTCAATTATTTCGCTTCTCAAAGAAGCTCATTCTCAGCTCTAGTGAATTTTTGGCGTTTTGAAACTGAAAGATACTTAGAAGGAATTGAACCTTGTGTCTGGTGCCTTAGACCACTGAGTCATCCTGACACAATGGCAGAGCTGTCCTCCCTCCTTAGTGTTCTTCAAAAAATCATTTTAAAAATGGCACAACATTCTCTAGAGTCTAGAGTTTTCATGGAATCAGTCCAATAACAACAAAAAAAAAAGCTTCCAGAGAGCGACAGTGGATGGAAACGACATGTTGGCGAGAGACGTCAGTGGAGAATGGTCAGACTGGTTCAAGCAATCATGAAGGCTATGGTCATTTAAATAACCACTCGTTACAACAATGGTGAGCAGAAAAGCATTTCAGAACATGCAGCATGTCGAACATGGAAGCGGATGGGCTACAACAAAAACAGACAATTTAGGTGAATATAAGAAACTGGACATTTCTAACAAACGTGCTTCACCAACTTCGCAAGCAAAGTGCTCTTAGATCAAGTGACATTTCTGTGGTTTGAGGGGCAAAGGAGCATTCATTTTGCATTTTTGTTAATACCTCCATGTGGAGACCAGAAGACTCAGCTATCAGCTAGGAAGGGATTGAACCTTGAGTCTGACAGCTTAGACCCCTCGGCCATTCTGACAAGCAGACAGTACTGTCCTGTCTCCTTAGCGTCCCCCAAAAAAGATTGATCATAAAAAATCCACTAACTCAGAAGCAATGCACTGTTGATGACAGAGGTCAGAAGAGAATTTCCAGACTGGTCGGATTGAACCTTGAGCCTTTCGCCTTAGACTGCTCGTCCATTCGGAGACATGGAAGACATTGCCCTCTCTTCTTAGTGTCTGAAAAAAAGAAAAGAAAAAAGTCACCACTATCTCTAGAGTTTGCACAGAATGGTGTGAAAAAAACAAAAAAACACCCAGTTCTGGGGGCAGAAACGACATGAGAGAGGTAAGAGGCGCATTGGTTCGAGCTATCAGGGAGGCTATGGTAACTCAAGTAACCCATCTTTACAGCTATGTTGAGCAGAAAAGCATTTCAGACATGCACCATGTTGAACCTTGAATCTGATGGGTTACAACAGCAAAAGACCACATTGAGTTTCATTCCTGCCAGCCAAGAACTGGAATTTGAGTCTAAAATGGGCACAAAAACTGGACAGGTAAAGATAGGTCAAACGGTCCTTTGTGGTCTTTTTGCAATCTTCAGCTGCACAGATAAGGTGAACATAAGAAAGACATTTCTAGCAAATAGCAACTGTGCAAGCAAAGTGCTCTCATATCAAGCTTCTGTCGTTTGAGAGTCAGAAAAAAAAAACAACTGTCAGAAGAGGGATTTCAACCCACACAGAGACCAGAACACTCCACTATCTGGAAGGGATTAATTCTTGAGTGTGGCACCATAGACCACTCGGCCATCCTGACACGATATGGAGTAGCTTCTCTCCTTACTGTCCACTGTTCTTAGTGTCCAACAAAAAGGGAAAACTGGCACATATGTCTCTAGAGTTTGTATAGAATGGCATGATAAGAAAAAGCACGTTCTTAGAAGCAGCTCTGCAGGTGGAAATGCCTTGTTGATGAGAGAGGTCAGAGGAGAATTACCAGACTGGTTCAAGCAGACAGGAAAGATATGGTAACTAAAACAACCTCTCTTTGTATCAAGAGGAGAGGAATCTTAGATGACATCAAACCTCAGTGTGGGTTGGCTACAACAAAGAATCTGTCAGAAGTGGGATTTGAACCCACGCCCCCATGAGGAGACCAGAACACTCAGCTACCTGGAAGGGATTGAACCTTGAGTCTGGCGCCTTAGACCACTCGGCCATCCTGACACAGTGAAGAAATATGTCCTTACTGTCCTAGAATTGTAAGCTATCTATAACTACTATAGATATAACTATAGTATTTATAGATAAAAGCTATCTATAAATACATATAAATAGAAATTCTGTGTACTGTATATCAACTGGTTCCACTACCTACAGCCCCAAGGAAGTTAATAAAGTAGCTCTATAGCTATGTATAGGGCTTTATACAGAATATAGAATAATATAGAATAATAAAACCATATCTCTCATTTTGTACATAATTTTTTTGTAAAACATAAAAAAAGAGAGAAATGGTTTTGTTTGAGTAAGGTGAAAGGACACTGAATGTGAAATAGTTGAATAGAAAATCTAAATACTACTACTACTACTACTACTACTACTACTACTAATAATAATAATAAGTCGTTTATTTTAGATAATCAATTGCAACACTGTGTTTGTTATAAGAATAAATATACAGTCTTTTATTCAAATAAAATTGGTAAAACCGTAACGAATCTGCCAGCGTAAATCAACAGATAGTCATAATCCTCTGTCATGTGACCAAAGGATGCGGAAGTTTTGACCTGGAAGACTTGTGCAGTTTCTTCAGTCTGTGATGCGAGGAAAGAACATCGTCTTGTTTTAAAATTTAGGGCTCGACTCTCTAAATGGGCAGGTAAAAAAAATTCCTCGAGGTTTTATTTGGTAAATAATTAGTAGTAGTTTTTTTTGTTGTTGTTTTTAACAGAACCGTTGTTCGTCTTTTTGGATAGCTGAAGCTAAGTTAGCTGGCTAGCAAGCGAGCTGTTTACATTTTGGGGGAAAACGTAGACGGTATTTACTTCGGCATAACAACAAAATGTCACAAACCGGTCGCTTTTCTCACACTTTCGAGAACATCATTTATTTGTCAGTTGATTAATTTATAAGATAAGAATAAATGTCCGTTTCCGGCTTAGTGTAGCCTGTTGTCACGTGACTCTCAGTGAGCGCTGTTGTTGTTATGACTGTATCACTGTAGCGGTGTTAGGGTTAGAAATGTTGACTTTTGATAACCTATTCTGCAATTATCACGGTTTTAAGGTATCACGGTTTTAAGGTATTAATCGATTATTTAAAAACACACAAGTTGGTGGTAAAAACGAAAGGAAATGTTTATTACAGGGTGTCACGTGCCTTAATTATCGTTCTTTCTAGTTTATATTTCTGAGAAGAAATTTCCATAAAAATTCTTACGTTGTCAGTATTCATCACGTTGTTGTTGTGAGCTGAAAGAGTTTTTTTATTGTCATTTCTCTTTATAGCTTTTATATAATTGAACAAAATGTCCTGTCTCCAGGTCCATCGAGTAACACAACAATACAGTGGCCCAGGACTACATCAAGTGCAAATAGACAACCGGGACCGTGTACGATGAGTGAAAACAGTGCTGTAAATACACCGGACAGTATCTTTCGATTGTGGTTTCGGCGATAAAAAAGTCGTAAAATTGATGTGTGCAGAGCTGCTTAGCTAAAAACAGCCAGATGTTTGTTTTAGTTCTGATCAGCAATGACGTGATCTTGTGTGCTGTGCGTACGATAGCTGTCGTGTATGATATCTTTATGAGCACGCTGCAGGAGAGGTAAAAGTGTACGATGTTTTTGACAGTAGAGGATTAAACACACTCACTGGAGAAACAGAGGTGTTGTATACAATCTTTCACCCGAAGAGATCCTAGCTGAAGCGTGCCCAAATCCCGCTTTCTCCCGAAAATAAACGCGAGAGCTGTCTGTCATATGACTGTTTTGTACGGAAATGAGCAATAAGATAAAAAATTTTGATGGAAATATTGACCAGGGAGACGAAGGCAGCGGGGATCGTCTGTTGCGCAAAGAGAACAGTGCAAAACCTCAGCACCTCACTCTGCCACACAATTAACATGAGAACAGATGAATTTGATTTCCTCTCTGGCGCTTGCTGGCTGTTTTTCACAGCTGTACTCGCAGCTAGCTGCAGAAGGGTTCACACTACGCGAGTCTTCACCAAGAAAAGAAGAAACGCGAGAATATTTTGGTGTGTCCGTCCTCGGAGACTGAGAAAATCGCGGTGCTGATCCGTTCACACTAAACAAGGAGTCGACAAGCTCCAAAATTAGTTAGGGCATGGGCGCTAGACTCCGGGCGGAGCTAAAATTGTGTAGTGTACACTAGGGTTTAGGGTGAAACCGGAGGGACGAGGTTGTGAAATCCAACATACATTCCATGAGAACCACTGGAGTAAAGAACAAGAACATGTAGAGGTTAAGAGATAGAAATGTATTTGAATGTGTATTTTGAAAAGAGATTTCTGTATAAATACCACTCTATTCACATACACTCACCCATCTGTCTACGTCTGTGCAACGGATCATTCAGTATGCTGGATGATGATGATGATGATGATGATGATGTGTGCGCTCACGTGTGTGTGTGTGTGTATAGGATGACTCAGAAGTACCACCTGGAGGGCCAGGTCTATTCTGTGCCACTGATCCAGCAGGACCTGAGGAGGGAAGAGGCCATGCACCAGATCACTGATGCCCTGCAGTACCTGGAGAACATCTCCACAGATATCTTCAGCAGGTAATTCCCCGTCGCCCCAGATCATTTTAGTGAACTGTCTTTAAGAAATGTCTGATATGACCAAATATTTCTCTGATGATAAACTCTAGCGCTCCAGAAGATATTAATATTTATTAATATAAGCATGTGTTAATGAGGATTAAATGTAACCTGCACTTCATCATTAACATGCCTGCTTTACAAATTTATTTCTGTTAATAAAGCTGTTAATATAAAAAAAAGAATGTTCAAATGTAATTTTTCTAAAATAAAAGGCTTTAAATGTGGGGAAAAGGGCAGGATGTTCTGGAAATGGCAGATACAGTGCATTAGGTGTTTTTTCTTTCTTTCTTTCTTCTATATGCATGTTTTTTTTGTGTTTAAAAAAAAACTATGCTAATATCAGCTGCAGGAATGGAGAAACCAGCCGTAGTGTTACCATGACAACATAGTGGAGAAGAGATGGTTTTCTTGGTGTGTGTGTGTGCGTGCGTGCGTACGTGTGTGTAAAGATAACTGCTGGTTTTCTGGGTCAGCATCATTACGATGCATTTTTTTTTCCTTTTTTTGTTGTAATTTCTCTTCATTTCAGCCCATTTCACTCCTCACTAGGCAACAGGGTGTACTCAAGGTGTGTGTGTGTGCATGTGTGTGTGTGTGTGTGTATGTTCATGCACAGGCTTGCATGCTTTATATAGCTCACACACATCAGCTAAGCACTACAGGCATGACTATACTCTGTTTCATGTGTTTTGTTTATCATGATGTTGGGAGAAATTATAAAAGCAACATGGTCTCTCTCACACACAATTGAGCGTTTTGGTTTTGCAGGGTGTCTCAGAGTGTGGAGAGGAACCGTGCTCACCTTCAGGCCGTCACTGACCGCATTAAACTAGCCCAAGCACGAGTCCACAAGATTAAAGGAAGCAAGAAAGCCACGAAGGTGATAAACAAACTTTCAGTGTAAACACACACACACACACACACACACACACACACACTTTTTTTCATATCTGTAACACCTGGGGTGTCCAATCTTATCCAGAAAGGGCCGGTGTGGGTGCAAGTTTTCATTCCAACCAAGCAGGAGCTTGTGTGTGTGTGTGTGTGTGTGTGTGTGTGTGTGTGTGTGTGTGTGTTTAGGTGTTTTCCAGTGCGAAATACCCCGCTCCTGAGAAACTCCAGGATTATTCATCCATATTTATGGGTGCGGTAGATCCAGCATCTCAAAAACGACCTCGCTACAAAGTTCAGGGCAAGCTCCGCCCCCTGGATGACAAGGCCTTACAGGTGAGTGACGTCTTCATTTTTTCCTCCACTTTTCCTTATATCTTATGATCGGGGGTATGGTGGATAACGTGACACTAATCCAATGTAGTGTGAACACTAAATACTTTTCAAATCAGCCATTTTCGTAGGCGGTCCTAGATCGGATATACGCTCGGCCGTCACTTTAAGAACACCTGTACGCCTGCTCGTTCATGAAACGATCCAATCAGAAGGCTTTATGTATATATAATATATCTATATTTATTCATTCATTCACGTTCTCGTGTGTTGCAGGAGAAGCTGATGTATTTTCCAGTGTGTGTGAACACTAAGAAGCGCTCAGAGGATGAGACCGAGGAAGGGCTGGGGAGTCTGCCAAGAAACATTAGCTCCGTCAGCTCTCTGCTGCTGTTTAACACTACAGAGAACCTGTACGCCTCTACACACACACGCACACACACACACACACACACACACACACACACACACACACACACACACACACTTGTGCCATATTTACCAGAGATCTCCTTTACTTGTGTGTTTCAGCATTCCAAGTAGTCTTGGATCATTGAGCATTTTTGATGAATATGTGAACACAATGAATATGTGATGTGTGTGCGTGTGTATATATATAATCAAATATTTACAAAAATGTGAAGGGTGTACTCACTTTTGTGAGATACTGTGTATACATATATATTTTGTAAATGAGGTTTCAGACCCTAATCGGTTTCTTACCCGCGCGTGTAGGTATAAGAAGTACGTGTTCCTGGATCCTCTGGCGGGAGTCGTCACTAAAACTCACAACACACTAGAGACGGAGAAGGAGGAAAAGCCGTTTGACGCGCCGCTGTCTATCACTAAGCGAGAGCAACTCGAGAGACAGGTGAGAGTCAGACATGAGAGAGAGATTATTTGGAGATGAACGTTTCAATCAAAACACAGTAAGCACGATCTCAGTCTGATTTACAGTCCCCTCCGAAAGTATCGGAACAGCAAGGCCAGTTCTTTGTATGTTTTCACTATACACTGAAGACATTTGGTTTTGAGGTCAAAAGATGAATACGAGACGACCGAGCAGAGTTTCAGCTTTCGTTTCCTCATAGTTGCATCTAGACATGTTAAATGACTTAAAACATGGCACTTTTGGTGTCAGACCACTCAATTTTTAGATGAGCAAAAGTATAGGAACAGATAGTCTTCACGTAAATAACACTTAATATTCGGTTGCATATCACCTTGCTTGCAATAACTGCATCAAGCCTGCGATTCGCTGACATCACCTCAACTGTTGCATTCTTCTTTTGTGTTGCTTTTCCAGGTTTTTACCGCAGCCTCTTTCAGTCATTGTTTTTTTTTTTTGCTGTTGTTTTCCTTGGTTAACCTGTTCCATGTCTGGTTTGTAGTACATGAGAGGTTTCCTTCTTATTCAGAACATTCTAAATTGTTATATTGCCTGCGCCTGATGTTTGTGCAAAGGCTCTGATAGATTTTTGCTCTTTTCTCCCGTAGACAGCTCTCTGATCTTCATGTTGGTTTGTCCTTTTTAACAAGAAATGCAGTCTTCACAGGTGAAACCCAGGGCTCAGACCAAGAGTAGACATCCAGAGCTATTCATTCTTTAAACAATCAGTTTAACAGGGCACACCTGGGAAGCAAGAAACACCTATCAGTCATGTGTTCCAATATTTTTGATCACTTGAAGAAAAAAAACGGGTGGGTTCAAACAAAAGGAGCCATGTTTTAACACGTTTAGATGTAAATATGAGGAAACGAAAGCTGAAATTCTGGTCTGTCGTCTCGCATTCATCTTTTGATGGCAAACCCAAGTGCCATCAAATGTTACCATGGAAACGATAACATTTTAGAAGTTCATTAATATAAACCTGATTTATTTATTTTCTTAAACTACAGCTTGCGCTGCTGTTAGAGAGAATTAATCAACACCTTGTGACTAATCAGAATCAAGATTTCAACTATTTATTTTTAGTAACTGAATTTTTCTGTCTCTCTCAGACTGCAGAAAATTATTTCTACGTGCCGGACCTGGGGCAAGTGCCCGAGATCGATGTGCCCTCTTATCTGCCCGACCTGCCTGGAATCGCCGATGACCTTATGTACAGCGCTGACCTCGGCCCAGGCTTCGCCCCTTCTGGTGCGGTCAGTGCGGCCATACCAGAGCTGCCTTCTTTTGGCACAGAACATGAGGAAGGTGATGAGAGAGTGCATAAACGAACTGGACTGAAACAGAACCAGAACACTTCTGGGGGGGTTTTTGTTTTGGTCAAAAGCTGACAGTTTGTGATGTTTGGTCTTTTCATATTTCAGGCTCCCAGTTTCGATCCGAGGCTCCTCCTCCACCTCCGCCCCCACCTCCTCCACCCCCTCCTCCTGAGTCTCCTCAGGTTGCAGCTCCTCCCCCTGGAGCTCCTCCAGCCCCGCCACCTCCCCCTCCACCGCCTCCAGCTGTTCCAGATGTCACAGGTGGTGGAGGTGTAGCCAGTCAGGCCACAGGTATGCCCCGCCCACAGGTATACATCAATATCCTTTAGTAATACAGGGGATGAACTCAGTGGGGCTGACATTAGGTACTGTACAACAAATGTCTAACTGATCTATCTGTGTGTGTGTGTGTGTGTGTGTGTGTGTGTGTATATATATATAAATAAAATGTCGTGAAAAAAATAAGTACACCCCATGGAAATGCAAACATTTGATCCTCCAAGCAAACATTTGATTCTCTTTGAAACAGTGCATATTAATAAAGTTGATATTCTTGAACAAAACCACAAGGAAAATTTGCTTCTTTTTGCATCAGACAGTCTGCACTTGGGCTGAATTTGCTGGGGTGGCTGATTCTGCACAAACAGGCAGTCGTTTGAAATCTGCCCCATTTGTAGATGGTTTTCCTTACAGTGGAATGATGTATTTCAAATCATTTGGAGATCTTTTTAAAATCCCTTGCCAGACTCCTAGGCATTCGCAACCTTTTTTTTTCTGAAGGCCTTACAGAACTCTTTAGATCTTTACATGATGACACCACCGACATCAATAATAAAGGAAACACCTCGACACTCGATATGAGAGGGGTATAAATAAGACCGGTTCCACCTGCACTCCCTAAGCAGCTTCTAATCACTGGCACCCGATCTTCAACACCTGATTCTAATTTTATGATTTTGAAGGTGTGATAAATTTAGGGGTGTACTTACTTTTTCCATGTGACTGATCTGTTTTTTGTCAATGTAATTTTGTAGTAACCCTTTAAAAAAAGTTACACATGACCGACCTGTTGCTTTAAGCTTGCGTGTGTGTGTGTGTGTGTGTGTGTGTGTGTGTGTGTTAGGTGCAGTAAAAGGAGCCCCTACAGACGTCCTGCAGCCGTCAGATGGCCGAGCCAACTTGCTCGAGTCTATTCGTAACGCTGGCGGCATCGGCAAAGCCAAACTGCGCAACGTTAAAGAGCGAAAGATGGAGAAGAAGAAACAGAAGGAACAGGAGCAAGGTCAGACTCAGGGTGTGAACACATGTCAGACAAACAGTACAAAAAAAAATAAAGTACTTTACAGCACAGGAGATGCTCGTGACTACACCGACCTTCAAGCTGATTTTTTTTTTTTCCCCCTGGGAAAACTTCCTATAAGCTCTCAGTGGTTTGAGTAGAGCAGCTCTAAACAGTCTGTTTTTAAATTATATGATTACTTATTAAAATAAATCCAACGCTGTGGTTCAGGCTCGCTTCATCGGCAGGGCACGATATAATAAAATATATCAATATTACTGATATTAGAAAGGTGAGATGAAAACATTACTTTGAGTGTATTTGCTTTATTACTTCATTTTCTTAATCTGTTTGACATTTGCTTTACCGTTATCGGGTGTGTGGGGTTGTAGTCGTGTTTTAAAAAAATGTATTATTTTCTCTCCTTCAGTTGGAGCAGCAGCCAGTGGAGGAGACTTCATGTCTGATCTGTTTAATAAATTGGCCATGCGGAGGAAAGGTAGGACTGGAAACTAAATTGCTGAAACTGTCCATCGTAGACGGAAACGTCCAGACCGTGACGAAGTGCTGACACTAGAGACTCCTTCCATGAATATTAAATCAACTCCGTACACACAACTTTACCTTACAATAATGATATTTCATTGTTACGTTATTTACTTTAATAACAAGACGATTTTAAAACAAGTTTATTATTAGGTTTAGATGACGTAGAGATGTTATTCTAGAAAGTGCATCAAGACGTTCCGACCAATCAGAGCTGAGAATTCAACAGTGTGGTGGTATAATGCACAGTCGTGTACATAAGTAGCTTCTTAAGAGCCAGTGTTTCAAAGAAAGGCAAAGAAATTAAGCTATTTAAAATATATATAAAATCTTCGATCATTTCAGAGCTGTTCAAGTTCTCCTTGTCAGGGCTTTTGAGAAAATCTGAAATGTTCCTTGTGATATAACGAAGCGCAGTGTGTGTGTGTGTGTGTGTAGGCTTCAAACTACAGGTTGCTAACAGTAACTGGAAAAGACTAAAAAGAAAGTTCATTATTTCCGTAATTTAATTCAGAAAGTGGACCTTTCATACATTGTAGATTTATTTACATATGATGTGAAATATTTCAAGCTTTTTTTTTTTTTTTTAAATCTTGTTTACGGCTCAAAATATTAAAATACAGTATAATACAGAAATGTGTAATGAATCTAGAATATATGAAAGTTCCACTTTTTGAATTAAATTACGGGAGAAAAAAAAATGAACTTTTCCGCAATATTCAAATTTTTTGAGGTGTGTGTGTGTGTGTGTGTATATATATATATATATTTTTTTTTCACCGACAGATTACAAACACACTCGGACAACACGAACTTAAAGTTCTGTTTAAAGCTCAAAGTACTTTAACCGTCTTTTATTTATTTATTTATTTATTTATTGGTAGTTCCTGATAATCCCCTGATTCTGAGGTTTTGGTTTTACTTCATCCTGCTAACGAACATATCGCTGTCCAATCTATAGGCATCTCGGGTAAAGTCCCAGGAGGCGGAGACTCCGCAGAACCGCCCGGGAGCTCCGGCAGCGCTTTCGCCAGAATGTCGGACGTGATCCCGCCCCTTCCTGCTCCCCAACAGCCAACCGCAGAGGATGATGACGACTGGGAGGCGTAGCCAAGACAGACCATTTATGAATGACTCTTTAAGAACTGAAAGCACAGATGGACCTTTCTGAAACCATGGCAGCGCAACAGACGCGGATTGGACAAGGTCATGTTAAAATAAGTTCCGAGCTTTTTTAACGGTCGTTTGCTAAAATACAGATCAGATTACATGCCTAGATGATGTAGGGAAACTCTGTGTATATGTAATCTCATCCTTTTAGCAGATTATTGGGACTTTATGCCATGTGACGATTTATAAAACGGAATATTCATGCGAGTCAATTCTCCTGTAACGGACAAAGAAAAACCTTTTATAAAATGTCAGTGGCGCGTTCCTTCACTCGGTAGTACCGTGTATAGCACCTGAGAGGTTGTCTCATTGACTCTGTGCTACTTAGGAACTTTCTTAGAAGAGGATACTATTCCTAAACTCACAGTGAAATTCACTGCACTTAACAACATTGTTGTATTATGTTAACTATGACTTTTTTTTTTAGCTCGGTCAGTTTCCCAGTAACCGAAACGTGGGACTGGGCAGAAAACTGGACCAGCTCATGGATTTATAATTTATCCATCCCTGCATATGAAAAGATAAAATATTCATAGAAAAGAAACTTGTGAAATCTTATTCAGTATTCAGTAAAATCTGGGCAGCTGAACAGCAACGTGTGTAATGTGTGTAATTACTTTCTTTACGCACTGATTATTTTCTACCATCTGCTGGGGAAAACACACGGCCCAGGCACACGGTGTGCAGGAAAGCCTTAAATGAAGTTCTGAAAAACCATCAGAGAGAGAGAAAAAAAAAATCATACATGTGAGAGGTTATCGTGTACAAATCTCGCGTTTCTCTCGTTATATCGACTTTATTCACATTAAACCGTAACAGTCTCGCGTGAACACGTGAGTACAACACGGCTGAACGAAACAGACTGGTTAACAGTAATGTTAATTATTGACGTAGGTTTTACAGGATTACACAACTACACGCACACTGGTTTTAAAAACAACAACAACAAACCCTTGCATTCGGACGGCGATGTAGAACTGAGGTCACGTGGCGTTCTGCTCACTGCTGTGTTCGTCGCTTCTCCAGGAAAAACTGCACAATCAGACAGAAATACAGACGCACTCAGATCTAATCTACAGACATGTGGTGTACAGATAGACACGATCGGCTTCTGTCGTAGGACAGCAGCTACAAACATGCATGCGGATCGGGGTTCAGTAGATGAAATGGATGTAGGTATGTAGAATTATGTTAAAAAAAACAAAAAAAAACAACAACCCAAAGTTGATGTTTAGAAGTTCAGAAGATTGTGCCTTGATATTTATCTGGAAATTTAACCAAGTGTCGCTGTTATTTTAAATCAAGTAGCTTAGGGAATAAAACACGTGGAGGTGTGCTGTTATTCGCAACATTGATTATTTTCCTGTAAACAGCATGTTCTGAAGTATTTTATTCCCTTTTATACCACAGCAAGTCGTCTTTCGTTTTTATCAATTAATCACATGATATTTTTGATCTGTTTATAGTTTCGCTTTGCAAAACAAGATATCCTATCATCGCTTACGCTGTCACAGCTATAAGCACAAAAGACTTGCTCTGCTGACACTGGAGACTCCTTCAGTCCCTACAGGATTTTGTGGAGTTTATTTACGATTGTTGCGTTCAAATTCCGCGATGCGACTTATGCGGAGTATTTTGTGCTTTTTGGTTTTCTTGCGGCAAACTACTCGAATGTGTCTTTCGCAGTGATGTGTGTTGGTAAACGAGAAAGTTTAGCTGTACTCGTGTTCGACGTATGTGAATCGAAGAGGGCTTTTGACAGTCGCGGCGTGATGACGTCACGTGGCGAGTCTCGGGCCGAATCTGCGGTAATTTTCAAAAATCGCAAGCTCCGAAGAATATTGCGGCGTTTCCTCGATGATTTTGCGTTCGTTTCTGCGATCGCATAAATCCTGGAGGGAGCGCTCTTTCCGTAAATGCAAAATAAACATTTCCTATTAGGTTAAATTAATAAACAGAGAAAGACTGACTTGCAATCAAAATGAACTAAACTAAAATAGAGCACTGTGTTTAAAAGTGCAGTAATTTTCCCACTAATTGATAAACTGGTCTAAATAAAAATGACCCGTTTAAGAGTTAAGATGGAATCGCTTAAGGTGACTCAGAATAAACACTTCTTACGCGCATGTATGTGTATGAACGCGCCCTCACCTTCCTGATGCTGGCGAAGGCCGGCCCGAAGTTGCTGTGAGTGCGTGTGCTGCTTCGGATCCACTCCGGAAGTTTCTGCAGCGTGCCGGTGCGGGCGTAGCGCCGGTCACACAACACGATACAGGCGTAATCATCCCTGTGACGAATCGCCCGGCCTGGGAGAGTCGACAAGAAAGTGATGAAACGCCGAAAACAAGATGCAGCACGTTTCTCCTACACATACTAAATGTACAGCTGACTGCGAAAAAAGTTTGCACCCCCTTTGGTTTATTGGTGAAAATACATAAGGTAATTTCTCTGAACGAGGCTCATTAAGGTGTCTGAGGAGTTTAAGACGTAAAGGTAAGGACTCACACACTCAGGAAGGAAGAGAGTAAAAAGATGACAGTTAAAGCCAGTATTCAGAAAAGGAAGAAACACAAAGCCACGACAAAAGAGTGAAAGAAAAAATAAATGGGTAAAAAAAACCTGTGAACCTTAATGCACGTTAAATGCTGTTAATTCGAAATGAAAAACAGGTGCACAAACTTTTGCACAGAACTATAGTGCGAGTAATATTTTAAGGCGACAATCGGCCTGCACGGTGTGTGTTTGTGCATGTGTGGGCATTATTTTATATCTTACTGGGAACTTAGTGTGTCCTCAAAAATATATTAAGACAAATGTATGCGTGCGAGTGTGTGTGAATAAAGCTGTATAGGTAAGGTTATACACACAAATCCTCATTTTACCAATTGACTGATTGACTGCTTTCATGCACAGGTTTTCGATTAAAGCCTTCCCTGGACTTCGGCCATCGACATGAGGCTGAAAAGAGAGAGAATGGTGGTAATAGAATTTTAAAAGTATTTTAAATTATTCTTTAGAGATTTTCTTGGTGATGTTACAAACAGAAACAACAATGTATAAATCATTTGGTTCGTCAATTACCATGTGCTTGTCTAAATACGCCATTTTCTCCTGAAGTTCAGGGGACTTGATGTTGGGGTACGGCATTCCGACCATCACAATACATCTTAACACACACACACACACACACACAAATTGCAAGTCGCTGTGAGACACTGATGAAGTAAACATGCAAAGATTTTCTTGTGAACTTGTGTGCGAATGCAAGCTCAATAGCAGCGTCTGAGGAAGTATTTTAACTGAAAATAGAGCTCCAAAGTTGGCTAAAATGCCCAACTTCTGCAACATCTTTCTAGAGACTAGAAAGACTGCAGTGGCATGGGGCTGGTGTCATTTGGAAGCTACTGAAGAGCACTTTTTAATTGTTATAACGTGGTCGTGTAATGTATAATTAATTTATAGTAAACGTATAAGTAATTGTATAACGTCGTGATCCGGAGCTATCGGTCCCGGCATGCTCTCTATATATTTTATATCTGTGCAAATGCGTTAGATGCATAACTAACAGAACGCTGATTTCCACGACATGAATTGCACATTCCCATGATGCACATGGTCCCATTTTTTGTGTCGCGATGCATCGTTACTCCTCATACTATCCGATAACAACGGCAACAAAACAAAACCATTAGACCTTTGCTAATGTACTGGCTTCCGCACCCCTACACAAACAGTAACTATGGTCATTTGGTTCGTCAGAATCACTCTCACCTGCCCAGGTCATCTGAGAAGTTAATCCCTTCACTCATCTTCCCTCCAACCACCGAGAACAACAGCGCCCCCGACTGGCCGCCTCCAGTATTGCTGCAGCGCTGTGGCAGATAAATAACACCACACTGTTAGAACAGGGCTGGATGATAAGACAATATATACAGTACATATATCATGATAAATGATCTCAATATACTATATAGTTTTCTGATATACGAGGATTATCTTATAACAATGAAAAAATTAAGTAATAATACACGGGGCATGCTCTTACAGGAAAATAATCAACGACATGGTGGAGAGCTGCAGCCGGCCGTGAACCGTCACAGTTACAGTTTCACTACGCAGCTGATTATTTTCCTATAAGAGCACACCCCGAAGTGTTTTATACCTGTTATACTGCAATCTTTCAACGACTGCATTTTATTTTCTTATTCATTAAAGATATCCACACCAACAGCAAACTTCGCCTGTTTAATAGCATCATCATCCCAACCGCCATCTATGCATCTGAAACTTGGAAGAGCTCGAGGGCAGTCATCCACAAGCTGAATGTGTTTCAACAACGATGCCTGAGAAGAATACTCGGTGTATCATACCGTGATCGTATTTCAAACGAAGAAATTCTAAGAAGAACAAACTCCCGCAGCCTGGCAGAAATGGTCGTAGAGCGAAGAATGCGCTTTGCAGGACACATTCTACGGATGTCTGACCACCGCCACGCAAAGATCGTGCTGCGCTGGACGCCGCCACGGGGGAAGAGAAGAGTAGGGCGGCCGCGGAATACTTGGCGACGAACATTCATGGAAGATCTACGAGCGCTCGATGTCAAGTGGGAAGATGTGGAAATCGACGCTTCCGACCGAGCCCGCTGGCGAATGCTTGTTGCCCGATGCGCCCCGCTGCGCGGACGGAACTAACTAACTAACTAACTAATTCATTAAAGAACGACACATCATACTTTTAACCAGTCTTAGAAAATGAATCACTTCTGATCAATCAGATTCAGTACTTCAATAGCACTGTGGCAAAATATTAATATATAATAATAATAATAATAATAATAATAATAATACTGTATACTGATATTAAACATTTTATACTGAATCTTTAAAAAATGCTATATTATTATGATATTAAGTATCGTGATATGATATTTTTGTTATAATCGCCCAGCCCTAATTTACACATGAACAATAAACGACGTGAACAACACACCTGGATGCACCTGGAGTACTCGGACAACACCCGCTCCACCTGACTCGCTTTCTTCGGTTCCTGGAAAATCTGAATTGCGCATGAACACAACACGATTAATATAAACTTATAGAAAAATAATTTTTTAACTTGTCGGTTTGTGAAATTGCACAATTTTCCTCTAATAATTCTTCAAAATACAGTACAAAGATTTTCGGTACCCTTTAAACAGCTTCTCCGTCTTTTTAATTCAATCGTCTTAAAGAGTCGGAGAAACTTCTTACCGTCCTTCTCATACTGCTTTCTCTAAAACTATCGACACCCCTAAATAATCTTTGAGTTCGATATTTAAGTGCTTAAAACGGTATAGTAGCATTATATGTTTACGCCCATTCTAAAATATCACCCGTTACACGTGTTATTTCTTCTACACCTTCACTTTGACTCATTTTCACAGAAGATCATATGGAGGATTTTCGGTTTCATGGTTTCTTTAGACAGAACGTCGCTCGGCTTAACGTCAGTGTTAACTGGAGTAATGTGTCGAGGTATTTACCTTCTTTTTGGCTGCGAGTCGTTGGAGGACTCCGTTACTCTCCCAGTGTCCCAGAATTCTCCTCTCGTACTCATAAGAGGGGAAGAAACAGACCACGCCTCCTGGAACCACGTTGCACAGGTTGGACAGAACACGCCCCGTCTCCTCCATCTGAACACACACACACACACACACACACACACACACACACACACACAAAATACAGTGCTATGTGCATAAACAATGCCAGTGATATTAGCGATATTATGGAACGGAGGACGACATGGTGGTGTTTTCTACTTGTGTCTTCATACACATGGTGTTTTTAATAAGGCCAAATAATAATAATAATAATAATAATAATAATAATAATAATAATAATAATAGGCATTTTATATGTGTGTAAAAACCTATTTCTAATGATAAGGGGTAATGTAACTATAATTAAAATATACTTATAAATATATATTTCCTGAATATACCCATGGTAAAGGTGCCATAACTGACATTTTAATAGAACTTTTTTTGACACATTAGTAACCATGGTAACCGTACCAAACAGCGGTTATAATTTGGGTTACAGTGTTTATGGAAAATAAAATATAAATCAGAAAGAAAGTGCAGTTTTAAATATTATATTATGTTTTGCTCTTTTGAGGGTGAATTTTTTTCTATGAAGTAAGGATTCTGAGGCTCACCCATGCGTGCGTGCGTGTGTGTGTGTGTGTGTGTGTGTGTGTATTGTACCATCTGTGGTCTGTCTCTGGTCTGGAAGGTAAACTCCAGCTCCTGTCCAGAGGGTCCAGTGCAGAGGATTATGGGTAGAATATTCTCCGGAGGGATGACATGACCTGAGGCACAGAATTTTACAGACATGAATCGTTCTGTGGTTATACTAAAAGCAACACACACACTCGCGCACACACTCGCGCACACACGCGCACTCACCACATGAAAACTCTGCAATGCGCTCCTTATGAGCTCCAGCTGACAGGAGAAGCTGCTCCTTAAAGTCTGAGACCTGTGATATGAAAGGGTGTTAAGGCATTCAGCTAGTAAGCCTTGCTGTGTGTGTGTGTGTGTGTGTGTGTGTGTGTGTGTGTTATATTCGCTTACAGGCTGCATGGTTCCCCCGGCAATTACGACGGCCCTGCATTCCTGGAGAACTTGTGCAAAATGAACCGCTGCATTCAGCATGAGAAACTTTACACTACTCTGAGCCAGGCATGCTGCATAGAGACAAAGATTTGTGTTCAGCGCAATATATGTACGTACACATAGACACACACACACACACACTCCTTGTCATCACTGTATTAATGTAAGAATAAAGGAGTTCACGGAAGTCAGAGAAAGAGCTTAAAGTCTGTTCATGTCATTTCAAAATGACTAATTACAAAGAGACCAGTCATAGCCATTAGCATGCTTCATTAGTTAGCAGACAAATCACATGTATAAAGTAAAATCTGGACAGAAGTGACCGTCTGATCGTGGCTCACATGGACAGGAAGTGACCGTCTGAGTGTGGCTCACATGGACAGGAAGTGACTGTCCGATTATGGCTCACATGGACAGGAAGTGACCGTCCGATTGTAGCTCACATGGACAGGAAGTGACCGTCCGATTGTAGCTCACATGGGCAGGAAGTGACCGTCCGATTGTGGCTCACATGGACAGGAAGTGACCGTCCGATTGTGGCTCACATGACAGGAAGTGACTGTCCGATTATGGCTCACATGACAGGAAGTGACCGTCCGATTGTAGCTCACATGGACAGGAAGTGACCGTCCGATTGTAGCTCACATGGACAGGAAGTGACCGTCCGACGGACATGTAAAGCGACCCACCACAGTTTGTTACGTGATGTATGGGGCGAGTAAAGAATACCATAATAAATTAACACTGGAGTTTATTCTCTCATACCGAGAATATTACTGGTGCTTACGAATAAAATAATTCAGTAAGTTTAAAGGAACAGCAAGAGAAAAGGTTCCTATCGTAACTTATTTATTATATCCATGATTAATTAATTAATTAATTAATTAATTAGTGGTTAAAAAAAATATATATATCATCGCATGTATTATTATTGGCCTATCAGAAGTATCGATTATTCAAGGTCAACACGCTCGTCCTTATTGTCCTTCGACAGAGCAGGACATGGCGACTGAGAAAACCAATTATCCGTGGCTTTATTTGTCAACGTTCATGTGCATTAAGGAATCCAATAATAAATCTTACACCTTTGTATGTAATCTTTGCAAACCGAAGATTAAAATACTGTCGAAGTCCACGAGTTCAAGCACAAATTTAAAGGCCGCATGCAGAGGTGAACGCTGTAGTGTTGAGTCGATAAGTAACCTAATGTACACATTACTTCAAATCAGTAGGCTATATTTCTGGATTTCATTATGCTTTATTGTTATGACTATTATTATTATTATTATTATTATTATTATTATTATTATAATTATACAGTTTGAGTATTAAATGTATATAAATGTAAAATAAGACTCAACAAGCTGATTCACAATCATGACATACTAAAAATGTTGCCCAATTAAATAGCCTTAATGTAGTTAGCTACGTTTTCTTAGTACTGTAATTTGTATAGGGTAGCTTGACTGTAGTGTAACTACTTCAAAATATAAGTAGCTTGTAAAAGCTTGAAAGTTTTTACAGTTTAGTTCCTCCAACACTGAATGGTACCGGTCAAGGGGTGGGATATATTAGGCAGCGAGTGAACAGTGAAGTCAGTTCTTGAAGTTGATGTGTTGGAAGCAAGAAAAATGGGCAAGCATAGAGATCCGAACCAAACTGTGATGGCTAGACGACCGGGTCAGGGTTTGTCCAAAAACGGCAGGTCTTGTAGGGTGTTTCCGGAATGTTTTAGTACCTATCGATATATCCACCTGTAATATGCCTTGCAGCTGGAAACTACTGTCAGAACTGCTGTAATAGAAAATTAATCAACACTTTCCGACCGATCAGAAGGAAGAATACATTAGCTTACCTTGTTTTTCCATCACCACTCTTCCATCTTTGTTGGCGCTGGAGAGAGCGAAAAGGAAACTTTCCACAAGCATCATAGGAGATGCCATAATGGGTCTGTCTTCTTCTGAATCCTGACACTCTACAGGAGCTAGAACACACACACACACACACACACACACACACACACACACACACACACTTATATACAATATAAAAATGCAGCTTTATAAAAGATTAGGGTCTAGACACTGAATAGAACAGTGGGCCGGAAAAAACATCCCAAAAACATTAGGAAGAAATCTTGAATGGTGAGATATCTTATGATATCGGATGATGGCCTGGGACTACAAGCAAGTTTTTTTCCTGGCTTAAACCCATCCTCCAACACATTATACCAGTTCAATTCAATGATGTATAACCTGTTTAAAAATAATAATAATAATAATAATAATAAATAAACAAGCTGTAGGATAATGCATATAGATTATATAGCTGAGGTCATAAAAAAAGAAGCATTTTTTTTCTTTAGTCCTGCCCTGAATGCGCTATTTCACATAACAGATGTTTACATATAGCCCACAAGACACAATAATAACTGAATTTACACAAACGAACCAGTTCAAAAGTTTACACACGCTCGATTCTTAATACCGCGTGTTGTTACCTGGATGATCCACGACTGTGTTTTGTGTTTTGTGAGAGTTCTTCACGAGTCCCTTGTTTGCCCTGAGCAATTAAACTTCCCACGGTTCTTCAGAAAAATCCTCCAGGTCCTGCACATTCTTTACTTTTCCAGCATCTTCTGCATATTTGACTCCTTTCCAAAAGTGACTATATGATGTTCAGATCCGGATTTTCACACCGAGGACGACCGAGGGACTCGTACACGACTATTACAAAAGGTGCACACGTTCACTGATGCTCAAAAAGGCAACACGTTACATTAAGAGCCGGGGGGGTGTAAACTTTTGAACAGGATGATCGGTGTAAATTGTTATTATGTTGTTTTAAAGATCTACCTACCCTTCGGAAGCTACATAAGATATTTACATGTTTCCCAGAAGACAAAATAATAACAATAATAACAATGTATTATATATTTGGCTAGGATAAGCAGTTAATATGACTAAACGCTGACAACTGTTACCTTTTAATACATACCCATTAATGACATATTTTCCTTAGCAGTTATGCTTCATGTTCTCACTAGCTATGTTTCCATCCCAGTTGCGAAATTAACGTATGCAAAAAATATCGCAATAAAATAAATGCGAATAAAACACCGTTTCCATCGCATGTGTTCCGGAGAACGAAATCGTCACGCCGCATCTCGCTCGCCGCCATTTTTACTTTTATGATCCAATTATTTGATCAAATGATTTGTTTGAGGGAAAGTCACATGACTTTTTTGATTTATTTTGACCTAACATTCCCCGACATTGCCATTAAAACAACCCTCGGCATGTTATAACCTAGATTCATCATTCTGCAGAAATATTAATCCACATGACCGATATCTTACCTGTAGCTTTGCTCTGAAGGCCCTGCAAGAAGCGTCCGAGTCCTTCGGTTCTGCGATTCTCCTTATTCATAGAACTTGTGTGTGTGCTTACACCGCTCCCTTCATACTTCTCAGAAAATCCAAACAACTACACACACACACACACAACAACAGTGTGTTTGCAGTTGTCCACATTTAAACTTCTATCCAGCACACAGTACGTACAGTGCTGTATAAACACAACCGGTCAAAAGTTTGTGGACACTCGACTGAAATGTTTCTCAGGATGTTAAAAACCTTTTGATCTGAAGGTGTATGATTAAATGTTTGAAATCGGTGTCGTAGACAAAAATATAATCGTGCCGATGTATATTCCTGACTTATTTCCGATGAGAAATATTCCGGAAAGCAGCCGATAAGAGTCCAGCGTAGGCGGGAACTCCTTTAATACTGTTTAAAAATCATCTCAGGGAAATCCCTCAAGAAATCGGTCGAAGAATACATTTCTGGAAATTCTAGACGAAAAGGGCGTCTACTTTGAAGATGCTAAAATACTAAATTATTTTTTATTTATTTTGGATTTTTTTTTTTATCACAATATAATTCCTGTAGTTCCATTTGTGTAACTCCAGAGTTTTGATGACTTTATTATTATTCTAAAATGTGTGTGTTGTTGTTGTCGGGGGGCTAAAAATAAAGAATGAATGAATAAACTTTTGACTGGTAGTGTATGTACAATAGAAACAGCTTGAAACCTGGCCAGTTGGTGAATTCTATCAATAAATGAAAATAAAACATACCCATGTACCAACGTTAACGATAAAGGTCTTGTTATAAAACACACTGAAAGCTGTTCGTATGGAGTTTCTACTTTCCAACAATACATTAAAACCTAAATCCCGTCAATACACCTTCAGAGCCACACAATTACCACAATTTACTCCCTGAATGGACAAATTATAAACAATTATAGCTACAGATACATTTGACTGAGGTACTGAAGCATTCAGTAAAATACAGCATGAAGGATTATCGATAGAATTGCCCTTAGACTTCCATTATAAGTCTGGAGTAAACATTTTTGTTTTACAGTGAAACCCAATTCACATAATTCATGTCTGTGATAATCACGCATCTCGTACAATCGAGGATAAAGGATCAGGCATCCCGTACAATTGAGCATAAAGGATCACGCATCCTGTACAATCGAGGATAAAGGATCACGCATCCCGTACAATCATGGATAAAGGATCAGGGATCCCGTACGATCGAGGATAAAGGATCACGCACAATCGAGGATAAAGGATCACGCATCCTGTACAATCGAGGATAAAGGATCCCGTACTATCGAGGATAAAGGATCAGGCATCCCGTACGATCGAGGATAAAGGATCAGGCATCCCGTACGATCGAGGATAAAGGATCACGCATCCCGTACGATCGAGGATAAAGGATCAGGCATCCCGTACGATCGAGGATAAAGGATCACGCATCCCGTACGATCGAGGATAAAGGATCACGCATCCCGTACGATCGAGGATAAAGGATCAGGCATCCCGTACGATCGAGGATAAAGGATCACGCATCCCGTACGATCGAGGATAAAGGATCACGCATCCCGTACGATCGAGGATAAAGGATAGTGATTAGGTCAAATAAAGGTTACTCGGCTCACCTTCCTGCTGATCAGACTCTTCTCCAAATATCTCTGCACCTTCATCAGAAACAGATCTGAAGTCAGTAAACAATGTAAAGTGTATTTAAAAAAGCTGTGCTGTACAAAATGCTATACTTGAACTTATACTTTTTTCTTTGTTAAATAAGAACACGTTTGTAATCTGTATATTATGTTATTAGGCTTAGATTACGTACAGTGTGTGCTTTAAAGGGTCCCTGTGAATTACTCCAGCTCTTACTGACGGAGATGATCATGTATTAGAAAGATGGCGTTAATATATAACTGCTCTCAGAGCTGCTATTATAGAACATTAAATCAACACCTTCTGACCAATCAGAATCGAGGATTCAACAGCACTAGGGTATAAGCAGACTTACCTACACGCAAATTCTACATTTATATACAGTATCCCTGAAAGGATACGGAATTTATGCCGTTTTGATTTTAAAAAGAGACACGTAAGAAGCGCGTCTGAGGTCTACCGGTAGAATGTTCCGGCGCCTCGACGCAGTGACCGTAACAGCACGACCATCTTCCTGCTTATTTCGGATAAACGGAAGGAACTAGTGTCTACCGAACCGTTCTGATCTCCATCTACACTTTGTCATTCTTTGGACTTCTTCGTTTCACACGGCGAGACGTGTGCGCTGTACCTTGAACAGGTTGATGTTGTCTATCTGAGCTCTGAACAGGAAGTCGTTAATGGTTAACAGTTCAGTTCCTGTGGTGAAGACAGAAATAAAAATGATTAGTGAACAACCAATTTAAATTTTTATCATTTTTAGATGTGTTTTATTTATTAATTTTTCGTGGGGTGGGGTCGGGGGGGGGTTGTCATGCATTTGTCATGATATACACTTCATGAGAAACTGAAAAGTTATTTATGAGTTTTTAATAGCACCAGGTTTGAGCTTAAACCGCTTTCTGTTTCCGTTTTTATTTTGCTGCGCTTTCTTTTTCCTATTTCTCCATTTATTTATGTTTGTAATTCACGATCGTCAATTCATATCGTCTAACTGACGGCTTGCCTTTTCCCAGCCCGAGTGTGACATCACAAACAATTTGTCCGTCCTGTAAATAAGGTCAATACATGAGTGATTTTTTTTTTTACAGGAGTGATGAAAAACATGTGTGTGTGTGTGTGTGTGTGTGTGTGTGTGTTTACCTGACTGAGTGCTCTGAGTCACAGGATTCAGGCCCACCTTCCCTGTAGTCAAAAAAAAGTTTATTAAAATTACAGCAGAAAACACAACATTCCTCCCTCCCTCTCCCTCTCTCTCTCTCTCTCTCTCTCTCTCTCTCTCACACACACACACACACACACACACACACACACACACGCACACAGCTGACCTCCAAGAGTGCGCACAAGCCCCTCCAGCACAAACAGGATTTGCTTGATATACATCAGATTCTTGGCCTTCAGGCGGCTCCTTGAAAGAGACTCGTATTAATAAATCTAAATATTAAATACAAAACATGTTTATTTCTTCCTTGCGAACATCTGAAAGCCATTTTTATGAACGTCACAAGCATCTCCTGACATCTTAAGACTACCTTTAAATTTATGTAGGTAGTAATGTAATGAGTTGGATTTTTTTTCCTTTACCTGTAGCGCTCGCAGTATTGAGAGAGCTGCGAGTGAGCCCTGCAGAGCTGAAACACATCATCAACAGCTCCAATTAATTCAGCCATTTCTGCTTATTAGGCACAGGCAGATAACTGGTTAGATCATTAATTACAATAATAATGTACAGCGTACCTACCGGAACCATTAAAAAAAACATAACGACACATGAATGAAACTTTGAGACTCTGTATAGGCGTATGTTCTTTACCTTACATTAAAACCTATTATGAAGCGCTATACAAAACCAAGGCTGTATATTTAAAGCCTATTTGTCAGCTGAATTAATGAGTTTCATGCCAAGTTGGACGAATTGGTATTTATAACACCGCTATGAAGCACTAACGTATGCCTTGTACAACTTCACTAATTTATAATGAATCTATCAGCTAAAGGAATTAAATGAATGGATACTTCATAGAAGCTGTGTCAAGTGGTCATGAATGTGGTGTTAGTCAGACAAAGTAGATCAGATAGCGCAGGGATGAATTCTCAAATCTGATTGGTCAGAAGGCGTGCGTTATTTCTGTATAAACGCTGTAACATGGACGACTGGTTGATATTAATGCGCTCCTTTCTATAGTAACAGCTCACAAAGAGGGACTTGTGCGGTGGACACGCCACGTAATCGAAACTAATAATAAATCCAGTGTTGATGTTTAACGAAGGAATGCATACAGTATAATCCTTGATGTGGTGACCTTTTTTTTAACAAGATGTTTATTTAACATTTATGGAAGGAGTCTGAGGTGTCAGTAGTTTGTAATGGGCACGGTGCTTTGTAAAGTTTCTACGATTCGAGAGAGAGCGAGAGAGAAAAAGAGAGACAGAGAGAGCGAGTGAGAGAGAGAGAGAGAGAGAAAGAGCGAGAGACAGAGAGAGCGAGTGAGAGAGAAAAAGAGAGCGAGTAAGAGACAGAGAGAGAGTGAGTGAAAGAGAGAGAGCGAGAGAGAGAGAGTGAGTGAGTGAGACAGAGAGCGAGAGAGAGAGAAAAACAGAGAGTGCAAGTGAGAGAGAGAGAGTGAGTGAGACAAAGAGAGTGAGCGAGAGAGACAGAGAGCAAGAGAGAGAGAGAGACACAGAGAGAGCGAGAGCCACAGAGAGATAGTGAGAGAGAGCGAGACACAGAGAGCGAGAGAGGGCACAAGTGAGTGAGTGAGATTGCGAGAGAGAGAGTGAGAGAGAAAGAGTGTGAGTGATCGAGTGAGTGAGTGAGAGAGCAGAGAGAGAGAGACACAGACAGAGAGAGCGAGACACAGAGAGCGAGCGCGCGAGAGAAAGAGACACAGAGAGTGAGAGAGGGCGCGAGTGAGTGAGTGAGTGAGTGAGTGAGAGAGAGAACGAGGCTTATACAAAAATAATCCTCTTCAGTGTGATAAGAGTTCACGCCACCCTGGTGTGCATCATTTTCGTATAACCACGTCATCTGTAACGTGTTATTCCTTACCTAACGAATTTGAAGATAAGGATTTAAAAATAAAAACAGACCTGTAATGTCACCTCAAGTATTGAGAAAAAAAACTTTTACAAGAATCCCCCAGCATTACGTTTATAAAAGATGCGTGCAATTCTTGTAAATGTGTTCCAAATGACCCAAAGTACTTTTCACAAGGTCGACATTTCTGTATTGTAAATTCTTTATTCTATTATTTTGAGAAGCTGGACACACAAACACAGATATTCAGTCCGTACAGGATTTCAGAGTTTTTTCTGATTGTTACAGCCCAAAAGGATTGATTTTTCTGCGGCTTTTTTCAAAATTTGCGATGCGACTTGCTGAGTTTTTTCTGCTTTTTTGCAGAAAACTTGTTGAACTGGTGAAATTGCAATGGCACTAAATAGTTTTGCGCGGTCTTTCGCATTGATTCTTGTTGGGAAATGACACCTTTTAGCTGTACTCATGTTCAACGCACGTGATTCATGTGGAAAATCGACTGTAATTTTGTTTAATTGCAAGCTCTTCCGAGAGTTTCCTTGATTTCGCGTTCATTTCAGGAGGGACTGCTTATTTTGGACAGTTTAAAATACCGTCATTATTTTATTCAGGGGATATTTTAGCTCGTTATTCAAATCGGGACACGACCTTATTTAAAACACGTTTAATTAGTCTGGGAAGCTCGGGATCAGACAGATTTTTCACAGCGCGTTAAGGTTAAAACATTTGTTAATATAATTGAGCAATAATATGGTTAACTGTGCTAAAACATTCAGCAGAGATGAAATTCTCAGAATATGGAAATGTCCCTGGAGCTTACAACTCACTATCAGTACATTGCAGGTTTATTTCTGTCCCCTGAGGTAGAGGTGTGTATCAGGACTGGGATCCCATCGGACCCAGTTATTTTTTATCTGTTTTTTTTTTTATCTGTTATTTTAGTTTACAAGAAACATGTTGAATTTCTTGGCCATAATAGCGTAATCACACATACTGGGTGTAACATCGGTTATTTCAAGATTGAAGTTTGTACCTTAAACGAATATTATATGGTACACTATGTTCACTTTCCCAGGTGAAGTGTTAGCAGAGTAGCTTAGCAACGTACCTGTGCTCCGTTGACCTCGGAACTGTGCAGTGCCGTGATCGTGTCCGTGAGGTTGTGAGCCTCGTCGATAATGACGATCTGATCCTTCAGTTTGATCCCGGACGCCTTGCGAGTCGCAGCGTGAAGGAGTGATTGATACGGCAACACCACCACCTGAGAGAGGGAGAAATAAACTTTAAAATCGGTGCTTGAATTCACTGAAACCCTGAATTAGGGCTATATGCATAAATTGGCGAGCCAGCCAGGAGTGGTCAATTCAGATATAAAAACTAATAATCAGAGACCAGATAACAGAGTTTCTACTGATTCATGATGGAAGTAGTTCCAACAAGCAGTGTTGTATTATTAGAAATGAATGCGGTGCCTGGAAAACCTTAACCTGGATGAAAAATATCATTAGTAAATTATGTTCCATATGTTATATCCCACTCATGTCCAATATACTTTGGACAAACGTGAGCTCGATTACTAGCGGTTAACTACCTGCTAGCACTGAGGATCTCAGAGTGTTTCAGATTTGAATATTCATGTATATGTATAGATCCTGGAAGTTTAATGAGGTTGAAAGTATAAAGGGTCCTGGGCAATTAAACATTTTTTTTTATTATTTTAAATGACACATCTGTGGGCACATTAGTTAAGTAAGGAATTAAACGTGGGAGCATGCTGTTAAAGAAAACTAATCAACAACGGGATGGCATAACGACGCAGAGTTACTGTTACCACCTCAAAATTGATTATTTTCCTAAAACGGCACATTCCGGAGTGTTTTATTCCTCTTATATCACAGAAACTTGCCACAAATGACTTATATTAATTAAAGAACGACAGTTTGCACTTTTTTTTTTTATCAGTGTATAGTTACATTTAATGCTATAGAACGTCCTAGGAACAAGTTAGTTCCTGTTATCGGTTACGTTATAGCAGCTCAACAATCATAAAAATAAATAAACAGACTTTTGAACTCTAATTTGTGTGCGTGTATATATGTGTATGTGTGTGTGCGTGTGCATATACGTGTATGTGTGTGAACCTGAGCTGCAGGAATAGCAAGCCGTGTGCTGTAATAAGGGCAGGTGTGTGTGTCTCGGCCGTGCTGCACGAGCTGCTCGATGTCTCTGACGCTCGCCAGCACCTCGTCTCGCATCGTCATCATCTTCTCATAGCCTGAGAACGCGCAGGTCGCTTTGACGGCACCGCGGCGGCGTTTAGGCTCCGAGTCCACCTTGTCCTGCTTATCTGTGTGCAAAGGTCAAAAGCAACCTATGTTTTATCCCCCCAAACACACACATGTAAATATACACAGTATGTATCTCATTTGTTTTCCCATAATGCTCGTGGGTGTTGCGTTTGTAGCGTGTTTGAGCGTTTGTGATTCTGACCGTGTTTATTTTTTTGCAGCTCCATACAGCGATCGTTGATCAGCTGAACGCTTCCCAGTCGTGCCACCTCTGGATTAATGCACAGATTCTGCAGAGACAAATACATCTCGAATTTTCTACTCACAAATACAGTATTTACATCAAGGGTCCTATTATTGTTATGTCTTTGTTAATAAAACGTACTGGAAATTGTTTCTAGAACTGTAATCATCACAGAATTTCTAAAACACCTTGTGATATGCAATTCTGGCATTGAACGGATTCGATTATTTTGTTCATTTTAGGCTTCTGTGTACATTGTTTACAGGTTGAAAATAACAATTTAATCTAATAACTTTGTCATAAAGCATACAGTGTGTGTGTGTGTGTGTGTGTGTGTGTGTGTGTGTGTGTGTGTGTGTACCTGTCTAGACCCGAGATTGACCAAGCTGACTGTGGAGTTATACGGACTCTTCTGCACTTCATGCACGAACTGGGCCAGCTGCGAGTGTGTACGGCTGCAGTAATAAATCTAATATAAAAAAGACACAGTTACATGCATCACAAACACACGCTCATGCTCACTTAATTTATTTCACATTTATTTAAAATTAAACATGAAAACCATATACTGTTAATACGTAACATCCCCTGATCCCCATCCCCTTTTTGTTTAAAGCACAGTGAGGCCTTTTTTAGACTTCAAACATGCAATTATTAAAATTTGAATAGAATTCAGTCAGCCCTAATTATAACCTGTCTAATAATTAAATAAACGTACAAAAGATATCTGAGATCACAATCCTCTTAAATGAAATTAATACGCACCTTAGTGACATGCTCTTCCTCCAGATCATCATCATCCTCCTCCTCCTCATCACAGAGCCTGGAGAAGAGTGTTCATGAATATTGAGATGAAGAAATGCTATAACAAACATAGACTTGTGCATATACAACCACACACCTGTTTTTGGGTGTGGGTTCTTCATCGCTTTCGTAATCCGCAACAACGAGCCCGTCCTCTTCGTCTTCGTCAGGTCCGTCTTCTGATCCCGCGTCCTTCTTACTGAACTGCAGCAGCTTTTCAGTCTCGCTATTCTCACTGTTCTGTGGATATCAAGACAGGGTTTAGATACGCAAAAAAAACACGTGCAGACATAAATATACTGCGGTACACAGGGACGGCGGGTACTAATGTGCTAGCAGGGCTACTCCTCCATTTTTCAAAGATAAACATATACAGTGCTGTTAAAAAGTATTTGCTCCCATCCTGATTCTGTGTTGATCTCATACTAAATAGTTTTAGATCTTCAAATGAAATACACCATAAAAGAAAGGCTTTATTTCTTCCATCTTTGGTATAGTGTGCTACTGGGTAAGACCTTTTAACCAACTTCATGCTATTGAAAAAGTTCTATTTAAGTGATCTGATTAAACAGGGTTTGTAGTAATCAGGCCTGGTTGTGTTTAGTCCAGCTGAATCCTATTATGAATGCAGCTTCATAGATTTGGGGAATTAGTAACTACAGGAGAAAATACATTTTCACACAGGCCCAGTTGATATTAGAGAACTTTTTTGTTGTTGTTGTTGCTTCAATAAATAACATTACCATTTAAAAACTGTATTTTGTGTTTACTCGGGTCGCCTTTGTTTTAATTTCTGAAACAATTTAGTAGAAGATATACACAAAAACAGAAGAAACCACGATGGGGGCAAATACTTTTTCACAGTACTGTGCATCAATGTAAGGGTTTATTTTTGGCGTCCATGTCTGATTATTTACTGCTAACAAAAGGAGGACCATTTTGGACATTTTGTGGAACTGAGCACAACAGTACCACCAGTAGGGCTGATTTCTTTCTAGGCCAGACTGTAGATTCAGTCATGTCAGGCGATTACACAGATTTGGTCTCTATTTGCGCTGATCGATGAGACCTCACGATCTAATCCTAATAATTTAATTGCCGAGCTATTGATAGATATTATATTTTAGCACCCATCTAATATCATGACCAGCCGTCACTGACGATACACAAACGGACTTTTCTCTTCATGGTGTATTTTAGCTGAGCGTTGTGTCTGATCATCTCCAGTCGGTCCTCTCTCCTCTTCCTTTTCATCTCTTCATCCTGGGGGAAAAAAGAAAGAAAGAAAGAAAGAAAGAAAGCAGGATATGAATATACAAATATGTTAATAAACTTTAGGGAATTATTGTACTTCTCCGATATAGCCATTTTCTTTCATGTACTAGATTTATCACACTTTGCACCTTTTTTTTTTTTTTTTTTACAACTTATTAATACATTTTGGTGCCAAGATATTCCATATTCAGATTGTTTCGGTTTCCCACCTTTAATTTGTTCACCAGCTCTCTCTCTGCTCTTTTCTGCACAAACTCTGAAACCCAGTCCAACTCTCCATCAACTCCGGCGCTGTTACTTTTCTCCTCCTCCCGAACCGTGATTCTGTCCCCGTCTTTTCCTCCTCCACCTACTGACAGCATCACGACGCATCAATTCATCCTGAGAGGAACTATGCAAGATTTGATGCACCACCCTGAAATGCGTGTATTCTTCTTTCCTGCTCTTTCCTTGTCACGAAATTGCAAAACTTCTCAAGACTTTATAGACGTGTGTGTGTGTGTGTGTGTGTGTGTGTGTGTGTATATAGAGAGAGGATATATATATATATATATATATATAAAAGAATCGATTCGTGAATCACCTGCGCTCGCGCTCACTGTGTGCTCCAGGAGCTTCTCAGCTTCTTGTCGTTTCTTCTCCTCAAAGTCTTTCAGCCATGTCAGAGCACCACAGATCAGACTCAGAGACTTCCCCTGGAAATCATAAACCGGTAATGAACCCCGCCACTAGTGTCAAAACATGGACAGATAAACAGAACGATCCGTGAAGACTGACCGTGCCGGTGGGGCTCTCGAAGATGCCCACTTTGCCCTCCTCGAGCACGGTGTACAGCGCCTCCATGAAGCGCTCCTGGATCGGATACGGCTTAAAGGGAAACGGGAAGCGATTGACTCCATCCCCGCTCTCCATTTCGACCACTCCGGTGACTCAGATCTAAGCTGAAATACCTGTGCTTTTAGTATGGCGATCGACGAAAGATACTTCAGCTGCTTGCACTACTAAACTTCCTCGAAGGTCCGCGCCATAGATATGTCTCAGCCAATGAGAACGAGACTCAACCTACTCCGGTTAGGGATCATCATCAAATTACCACTTTCATCAAATGAAACATTAGACCCTATCTAACCCTAACTCTGTGCTAACAGACTCAACAAGAAATCTTTTTACAGAGTGTCAAAAAACCATTCACTCCTTTTTTTTCTTTCTTTTTTTTTTACTAAGTCCAGCAGTATAAGTGTAAGTTCTTTTGGCATGTGGCATTCATGTTGTACAATGATGAATCATTTGCTCCATATTTATTTTTAAATGCTGCCTATATCCACCGATGAATAACAGGGGCTCGTTCATTCTCTGTGTTTTACCTCCATGAAAATATAAAGTTAGTAAGTGGAAGCAGTGCTAGCAACAAACAAACTAGGACTAGCTAGCTTATGGTTTACCAGATAAAATTATATAATAAAATAAAAATATTTATACATACCTGTCCACATACAACCAGAATGTTTATTTGTGTTCTTATCACTTTAATTTCTCCTACATCAGGTACACATAAATGTCAGGAAAACCTATTTCTGCCCACATGCCAATGTACATGGACTACAGGTTCTTGGACAAGCTGTAAGATTCACCGTCGAGTCCAACTGCATTTAATTTAAGCCGATGATCGTTAGTTATAGTAGCGTTTTCGCAGCTTCCCCTATTAAAACCAGCCATTTTGCTGGATGTTTTTCCACTCGTCCGGCCAAGGGGGGCGTGTTCTGGCATGAAAGTGACGTCATGCATACCCTCTATTGCCCGACTTTCGTTCTGCAGCTGTTCAGTAATTTATAGACAGGCCCTGGAAGCGCAGTTCGTCTCCCTTCCAATCGCTCTGGAAAGTTCGCTGCCCTTCCTCCTGCTGAACAGTCTAGAAGGTGCTGCACGCCTATAAGTTCACTCTCTCGCTCTTACATACACACATATATATCGATATACAAACACCAACCTCTTATATTACTTTCTGGAATTTGATACGGGCTACAAAGACATCGTTTTAAACAAGGACTAGGAAATTATCTGACACCGTCTGGGCTGCACCTCAGCTAGTTAACACTCCACACACACCCCATCAACTCAGTCAGCAGGTGGACCTGAACCTCACACATTGTAGTGCAAACATGACTGCAGAAGAAGTCTCAAACGACGGGCAGAGCATCACTATGCAGGGAGACGACATCACTCCTAAGAAAGATGGAGGAGTTTTGAAGGTAACTTGATTTGTTTACAAGTGTTATTGCACAGTCGGTGCTTGGTGGTGACTAGGCCAGTGTGAAGACCGGCTAGCTGGCAAACCAAGCCCTAACTTTCCTCACAGTGCCTTGTAGAAATGCATTAGCAAGTTAACGTGGATTCAAACGGAACTGTAGAACACCTGAGAATCGCACAAAGCTACAGCTAACATGCTAGTGATGCTAACATGGCTACCTAGCTAGCTGGTCGCATGGCAATAAGTAGCTTCGCAAGGTGTTTTTGAAAACAGCAATATGTGTGTGTATATATATAAAACTATATCTACTCATCCACCATATAAATATTAAGTTATATGTGTATATTTTGACGGGGCAAAATATACAAGAAGCCCGTTTTGCAGTACAAAAAAGGAGCTTTAATTACTCAGGTGTCCATTTCATGCTTCCAGAAAGTACCACGGAAATTCTGGAGGCTTCCCGAGCGCGCGCTCACTGTAACTCTTTAACTTAAATACAAATTGTTTTAAACTGTTTAAAGGTACAATAGGCGTTTTGTTTCTTTCTTTGTTTCTTTTTTTTTTTTGGGTGTACACGTAATCTGGAAGATATATGAGAACATGAACCTTGGAGTAAGCGTTAGCAAAAATTGTATTATATCGCTGATAAAAACCCCATTTAGAAAGCAGTTTTCCGGGCCGGAAAGATTGTTTGTGTTTGGATGGGGCTTGTATCAGCAATTAAATTTTTAATTTTTTTTTAGGACACAATACTCTATAGGGTGTCTGAAAAGTCAGGAAGATGTTGAGAAAGTATGTCAATTTGATTATATTGAACAAAATCCTCCCCAAAACATGATTACAGTGGCTGGGAAAATGTGTAGCGTGTATGTCGTAATTAATAATAAATATACACTGATACATACGTAGTTTTATTCTAATAGGTTCTTGATTACTAGTCTACGGGCTGCCTAGATCATGTCGGTAGTACCGTGACTAATCTTACCTAATGTACCTTTAGACTCTATATGTATTTATGTCCTTAACTATCTAATTGGTTACCTCGTATTAATAATGCCCGTCTCTTTCGTAACGTGACTTCCTTGTGTCTGCCTGTAGCTGGTGAAGAGAGAGGGCACAGGTACAGAGTTACCTATGACAGGTGACAAAGTGTTTGTGCATTACGTCGGCACTCTTTTGGACGGCACTCAGTTCGACTCCAGCCGTGACCGAGGAGAGAAGTTCTCGTTCGAGCTAGGAAAAGGTGGGTTTGGATGTATTGCATAAACTTTCTTGCAAATAAGATGCGCGCAAAAACCTGCCAAGGTAAGTCTATAATTATTGGCACCCTTCAGAACTCTGAACAAAAATTATTATGGAGAGTAGGGATGTAACGGATGATCAGATAACGAGTTTGAAACGGTGCACTGTTTATTTTAAAAAAAAATTTTTTTTTCTAAAGAAAGTTTGCCGTAATAGTTCACAGGGAACCGGAGGAGTGCATCGGGACTGGGATTCCATGCGACATAAAAATAAATAAATATATATATTGGTCATAATGTTATCAAAACTCCGGAGTAACACAGATGGAACTATGGGAGTTCTGTTGTGATAAAAAAAAAAAAAATCCAAAATAAATAAAAAAAAATAAGGGTGTCTACTTTGAAGATGCTAAAATGTTAAAATATTTTATCATCTTCAAAGTAGACACCCTTTTTGCCTAGATGTTCCAGAAATGTATTCTTGGCATTTTCTCGACCGATTTCTTGAGGAATTTCCCTGAGATGTTTTTAAACAGTATTAAAGGAGTTCACACCGACGCTGGACTCTTATCGGCTGCTTTTCGGAATATTCCGCTCCTAGTCGTCCGTTTATAAAAAGGATTTTTTATGTAAATAAAATGTTAGTTTTCTACTGAATACATCGGCACGATTATATTTTTGTCTACGACACCGATTTCACACATTTAATCATACACCTTCAGATCAAAAGGTTTTTAAGATCATGAGAAACGTTTTAGTTGAGCGCCCACAAACTTTTGACCGGTTGTATACATCTCTAGTTGACACCAATTGTGAACAGAAGCCAGAATTCCCACACAGAATCTCCTTCAGGTTTAGACTATGCTAATTATTTCTATCAGAAAATCAGTGTGCGACATTGCAGTAGAAAATATGGAAATATGATCAAAATATCATGAGATGATTCTTGAAGCCATTTCTACGATGCACGATCTATAGGTAACAAACTGCCAGCAAAAACAGTAGTATTGCATTAAAAAAAAAAAAAACTTGTTCAATACTCTTTTTTTTTTTTTTCCTTTCTTTTTAAGTAATTTTTTTTATATATTTAAAAATAGTTATTTTTATTTTTAAATCGAACACTGAAAGGAGAAAAATGTAAATCTGTGGAGGATTGAAGATTAGGTACAAAATCTTAATAAAACAAAAGGATATCAGGATCTCCACGATATTAAAAGAAAACATATTGTGATACAATTTCTGATGCTATTGATATTGAGTCATCATATCGCCCCAGCCCTAGCACACTCCCCAGTTCACGCACACGTTCAGAGCTCGAAGGCAATAGGTAACCCCCTAGAACTGTTTCACAGGCGTTCGTCGCCTAAAGATGGTGAGGTGTATTAGGATTAAGTAATGATGTGTTAATTTCCAATTTTTTTTTCCACCCTGTCTATTTTCAGTAGCTCCAGTAGTCCGACCTAAATACCGCCTTACTGAGCTCCAAAATGAAACCATGTTTGTTCCACATTTCTGTACAAACTGGGCTGAAATGATCAAACGAAATGCCAACATGAAGCCACCGCACCGTATAGCACACGAGTTCCTAATTTTATTAGACAGGAAGCGACTCAGTGCTGTGTGTGTGTGTGTGTGTGTCGTAAATTTGAAATAAGAGGGTGCCAATAATTTTGGAAACAATTTTTTTTTTTTTTTTTTTGCAGAAAGTTAAGACTTATGTATCTAGCCTATGCTCTGTCCCAGTATGATCAAGTCTAAACTGTCATGTTTCACGTGTGCTCATTTTTATGAATGGTGTGTGTGTGTATATATATGCGTGTGTTTGATATATATGGATTGAATATGGATTGAATATCTTGCAGGTCAGGTGATTAAAGCATGGGATATCGGTGTGGCGACGATGCGCGTTGGTGAAATCTGTCAACTGATTTGCAAACCTGAGTATGCGTATGGATCTGCTGGAAGCCCCCCCAAAATCCCACCCAGCGCCACCCTGGTGTTCCAGGTACCGTCTCGCTCAGTGCTTATTCTTCAGGTGGCAGAAACGTTTGAGCTTTCGCTTAATTTTCGTGTTTGTGGTGCAGGTCGAGTTGTTTGACTTTCACGGTGAGGACATCACAGAGGATGAAGATGGTGGAATTGTACGTAGAATCATCACTAAAGGAGAGGGTTACAGTAAACCAAACGAGGGTGCATCTGTGGAAGGTAACAAACACACACACACACACGAGATCTCTGCCCTGAAACACATAAAATATGTTTATAATGAAGTAATTGGGGTGTGTTTAGTGTTTCTGGTGCTAATTTATTGGGCTGGGTGTGTTTTCATTATTCCCGTTCAGAAGTTAGTGGTTTTGTACCACGATGATGTCACAGAGGGACATTCGTATCGCTAGTGCAGTTACAGCTGTGTTTTTAATAGGAGAAACATTTCAAGAATCTCAGATATAAAGGTTATGAGTCAGGTTTGCTCCTACAAGTAAAATAGACTGACATGTAGGTGGAAGACATATCAGAATTTCTTTCTAAACATTTTTGGATGTTGGAGATCACGTGTCATTCATAAATATCGATGTACAAATCATTCAGGGTGGATTTTTTCTTTAAAAAGACAGCAGTGCCCTTCGATTCATTCATACCGAATAAAGACTCGTCGTGACCGGATTGGAAGAAGGAGAAGCTTTTTGCTTTTTAACGTCGTCCTCTCTATCGTTCAGTGCATGTCGAGGGAACGCTCGAGGGCCGCGTGTTCGACGATCGGGATCTGACGTTTGAGGTGGGAGACGGAGAGGGTCTCGACCTGCCGGTCGGAGTGGAGAAAGCGCTGCAGGCTATGGAACAGGGGGAGGAGTCCTTGTTCATCATCAAACCAAAGTAATTACACTCTTACACACTGTAAACGCAGTTCTTCACAAGTTAGTCAGGTTACTTATCCACCGTTAGCAAGCACGTACTCCTTTACGAGCGCAAGGTTCTGCTGTTCTTTTTTTTTTGTGCCGATTCAGCATTGTCATTGTGTACTTTCAGATACGGCTTTGGGAACGCAGGGAAACCCAAATTTAACATTCCACCTGGTGCAACACTGCAATACAAAATCAGACTCACAAAGTTCGAGAAGGTGAGTGTGCTCGAACGTTTATACACGTGCAAACGACACCAGTGCCTCTGAAATCCAAATCGGGTGTTTCAGGACGTTTTGTGTGTACCGAAATGATCAAATATCTGAAATAAATTGAGATATTTCTGGAGATATTCTTGTCTTAATTTTATAGTTCATCATTAACAAAGAAAACGTTAAATATTTGATGATTTCATAACTAGGCCCACTTTTTTTAAATCATATTTCTACAGTTACTTCCCCTCATTAGTGCGTTAGTGGCCAAAAAATGGCTCTCGGTGCGTTTTGGAAGCGCGTCTTGCCGTACACTATTCCCTTTTCCAATCTTTGCTTGGTTGGGGGGAAAAAATTCTTAGCTAGCTTTTTTCAACCAGCCACAAGCACTGACTTTTCCTGCTCACTCAATTTTCTAGCATCTATTTTTACCACGTTGGTTCAAGTGTGGTCATGGCGAGTAGCTCCACCTCATGCATTCCTTCACCCATCCTCATTAAGAGCTTTATTGTGGTCAAGGTTGCTGTGTAGGCAGAGATTAGTCCACCAGAGGACATAAGTGTTAGGTTAGGTTAGACTGGCCACACGTAAAGATTTTAAGCCCGATTTGCACCCTCCCCAACGCTCGGCTCGATTCGAGGCGTGTCTCTGTTTACTTTAGATCTAATTAGATAGAATTCAAGCATGCTTAAGTAGATGTAATTATGTCATTAAATAAACGTGTAGTAAATAAACATGACCTTGTTTTCAAGGCTTTCAGATATGTTTGTGTGTGTTTGTGGGGTGTGGTGTTCTTCATCTACCTTCATTACTGTCACCTAGGCTAAAGAATCCTGGGAGATGAACACCGGTGAGAAACTGGAGCAGAGCGTTATCATCAAAGAGAAAGGAACTCAGTACTTCAAAGTATGAGCTACACATCGACATTTTCGATCGTTATCCAGCTGATCGTTAAATTCCAAGCTGCCTGTTATGTTTATTTTTTTTTTTATCCGTTTGTTTGTGTCGTAGGTTGGTAAATATAAGCAAGCGGTGGTGCAATATAAGCGCATCGTGTCGTGGCTGGAGCACGAGTCCAACCTCGTGGGCGAGGACGAAGAGAAAGCCAAAGCCCTGAGACTGGCGGCTCACCTCAACCTGGCCATGTGCTACCTAAAACTCCAGGAGCCCAGCCCCGCCCTCGAGAACTGCGACAAGGTCCAGGACCTTTAACCGCCGCTAATCCGACACATCCGTATTCCCCTACATACGTTGTTGTAACGATGTCATTTATAGTTGTGCGTCTATAGCAACACTATATGTGCGTTCATATCACACTAACCGTGAAAGTGAAAGATGTCGTCATGATTTAAAGCCTTTAAAGTTTTTTATGTTTGTAATTTGCCATTATAGAGGAATATTCTTGGATAATGGTTAATTATTTGGGGTATTTATTTCTCTAAAATGTTTTTAATGATTGCTTTTGGTTAAATTCAAACGTGTTTTGTTTAGTCGTCGTGCTAACATAGCTTCGATCAAGAATTTTGCCTATACGTTTGAAGTATTCTTCTTCCACCCTTCTGCTGTGTTCTTGTCATTTTCTCATGGCTGTAAAACCCTGGTTCCTAATTGGTTTCTGGTGTCTCTTCATAGGCGCTGGAACTGGATGCGAATAACGAAAAAGCCCTGTTCAGGCGAGGAGAAGCGTTGTTCGTGATGAAGGAATTTGATCTGGCGAGAGAAGACTTCCAGCGCGTGATACAGCTGTATCCGAGCAACAAGGCGGCGAAGAGCCAAGTGCAGCAGTGCCAGAAACACATCAAGGAGCAGCACGAGAAGGACAAACGCCTGTACGCCAACATGTTCCAGAAGTTTGCCGAGAGGGACGCTAAAGTAAGCGGTGTAGAGTTCGTACGGATGACCATTATGGAACCATCATATTAAATTGATTGACAATTCTAAGCTTTATAAGCTTGATGCTGGTAAAGTCGTGTTGTGTCAGGTGTCATTTAAATTTTTATTTATTTATTTTTAAAGGCGCGATGTAGTGATTTTACTCTGACACAGAGGCTCAGGAACAGGGCTCTGTCATAATCGCTGCTTTAGTATGAGGTTAAGTCACATGGCGACGTTTCAAGGTTTGGTTGATTGGATGGCGCGTTATAATTTTGGCTGGATTCGGTGCTTCCTCTTATACACAGAGAAAGCAACAAAATATACGGTTCAGCCGATATTTGTCCCCTTGCTACGGTGGATATGGGAGACACCTGAAAACTATGCTGTCACGCTTCTCCTGGGTTACGAGGGAAATGAGGTGATGAGAGGCAGGCTTGGGATAACTCGAAAAAAAAAAAAAGGCTCTTTTATTGCCCGTTAATACTTGGTTATATGTATAATAAATATGAGCTGTGAAAAATTGTTTTTATTGTTTAGCCTTTTGATCTTCTGTTAAAAAAATTCACAAAAATACTCGGCTCTCACGGATATCAAACAATTGCAAACACAACACAGGTTTATCCAAGAAAAAATGAAATCTTAAAACTAATCTGAAAAGCGAATTCACGTGTGGTATTGGTTGTTTTCTTGTGATTTTATCTCCGTGAACCAGTGAATTCATGAGCCTCTGTCTTGAGCCAATAGAAAACAAGAGGGTGGAACTGTGGTTTGTTTGGTCAGTACAGAGAAACTTCGGAGCCACTTATTGTTCCACGCTGGACTTCTGTCTCACCGTTTTCTTACTGTTGGCTGGTGCACGTTAGGGGGGGAAAAAAGAGCTGTTTTGTCTACTGAAATACAGCACGGTAGGATTTATTTGTTTGTTTGTTTTTGTCAGGCGATTCAACATCCTTCTTTTAACATTGTCGGTCATCTGAATCTTTTCTCCTGAGCCTTTGTGTCAGGCGTGACGTCAATACACGATGCCTTTATATGTCAAATCTCTCTCCGCTGTTTCTCAGCACCTTCTCTTAAAGGGAAAAAAAAGTACATACTGTTTCACATCCTGAAGATGTGAAAGAGTTTTTTTCTGATTGTTGCAACCAAAAATGCTTGATTTCACCGTGGCTTTTTTTTCTTTCTTTAAAATTTGGAGTTTGAATTGGTGTAATCGCAATTGCATGAAATTGTTGGTAAATGAGACCGTTAACGCACCTGAATTTGGCTGAATGCGCGTCATGATGTCACGTGACGCCGCAAGCTCTTCCGAATATCACGGCGTTTCCTGACATTGTGTTAATTTCTGCGATCGCAGATTCCTGAAGGGAGACGCGTAACGTAAGAAATATTGAAGATAAATGTCTTGTTCTAAAGAATTTATTTTTTCTGTGCTTTTTCTTCGTTTTCTTGCAGAAGGAAGCCGAGCAGGCAAAGAAAGATAGCGACGGCACAATGGAGATAGCAGAAAATGGTGCCCACGAGCAGACTGCAGCATAAATGTGTTAATATGGCTGGTTTTGTGTGTCTAATTAAATGTTTGTTTTTGTTTTTTTTAACACAGGTTTTCATTTTTTTTTTTTTTTAATAAACAGTTTGTACCTAATGAAATGAGTGCGTGTGTATAGGTCTGAAGCTGAACGTCTGATCTGTAGAATATTGTTTTTTTTTTTTTTCTTTAAGCCTCGCTTAATTTGCATTTGTGTTCATGTGAGGCAGCTAGTCGACCCAGCTGTATGCTTTTTGCTGCTATTCCGCATGATCGTGTAGAACCGAAGCCTGTAACGCTGAATGGAGAATAATTACTAGGCGTTAAATATTAAGCGGTACCACAGGGTCCGATAATGGGCCCGGCCCTGATGGCGCTACTAAACGATATATTGGAGCGCCACGACGTAGTGCTACTGTACAGAACAGATAAAGGCATGGAACTAAAACGATCATCATGGCGACACGACTGTTTGTTGGTATTCTTCATCTGGTTGTATACGTTTGATAGCTGTTTTTTAAAAATATCTTTCACTGTGTTCTGTTCATAAAGCTTTTAAACTCCCTATAATCCTTTTTTTTTTTAATTCACACAACTTGAAATCCGGTGTCGCGTTTTGTTTTTGGGGTTTTGGTTTTTTTTGTACATTTAAGAGGACAGCATGTACAGTAGGAGGAGCTTTTTATCATGGAGAACCGCTTAGTATCTGCTTGACTCGCTCTTGGAATTGTTAGGTTTTAGGCAGTCGTGGAGAAATCGATCCAGACTTCAGTTCTAGCCTACTTTAGTGCACAGAAGTCAGTTTTGTGTTAGTGCTGACTCGGATCAGGATCCTGGGCTCATATCTGTTTTTTTGTTTTGTTTTGTTTTGTTTTGTTTTTTTTCCCTGGACGAGGACGTTTGAGCTGAGGTTGTAAATTACTGAAATTTAGACGCGTTTCTCTCTCAGCAGTCCATATGCTTGCGCTGGTTTGTTTGAAATGCATGAACGGAGGTGAGTGAAACGCGTCAATTGTTCTGTTCTTGTGTCATTAATGCTCCAGTGGTGTCAAATAAAAGAATCCAATAAGCTAAAAAAATCATCTTTTTTCTTTACCCATCACATTCAGTTCAATTTTATTTACATTAAACACTGTCAGAAAGCAAATGTATAGAAATCTAGGTTTTAGATTTCTAATGAGCAAACCCGAGATGGGGAAGAACCCTTGAGAGGAACGTTACAAAATATCACCCAGTTCATTTGTTTTTAAACGTCTTAATAAAACAAAATAACGTAACACACCATTTATTAAATGTATTCTGTAAATTTTGTATAAACAGTGACATTACATTATGATATCTCTTCGATAAATGAGTGGAAAAGCATCGATATTGAAACGTGACCAGATTATAAGTACCATGTTGCACCGTTGATCCATCATAATGTCTGACTGAATATTGTCTGTCACTCATTTTCAGAGCTGGTTTGTGAAGCTGCAAAGCCACATGTTAAATGTTTATTTCATGTATAATGTGCTTCAAAACCTCAGGAGGCTTATAAGAAGTAAAATCAATATCTAAAGACACTGACATGTGAGCTTGGGAGGAGGAACTGAGGTTGATGTGGTCAAATTAGCAAACGATTAGCAAGTTATGCCAACGGCTGGTTGTTATTTCTCTCCTTTCCCCTTCGTGGAACATAGTGTAAAGTCAGGGGGCGGATAAATAAAAAGGATCGACATTACCACCCAGAGAACACCATCCCCACAGTGAAACATGGTTTTGGCAGCATAGTGTTGTGGGAATGCTTTTCATCGGCAGGGACTGGGAAACTGGTGAAGGTTGAGAGTTGGATAGATTGAGCCAAATACAGTGCAATCGTAGAAGAAACCCTTTTCCAGTCTGCAAGAGATGTCAGACTGGTGGATGTTCACCTTCAAACTGGATGGCATACTGCAAAAGCTACACTGGAGTGGTTCAAAACCAAGACCCTGAATGTGTTAGAAGTGGAAAGCCAGGCCTCGAGGCCATTAAGAATCTATGGCAAGAGTTTGAGCAATTTTGCCAAAAGAAATGTGCAAAACTGTCAAGATATATATATATATATATATATATATATATATATATATATATATATATATATACAATTCTGATCTATATCTGACATCCATGAGGACTTGCAGCTGCAAGTATTGACTTTGGGGTGGGGGTATACATTAGTCCCCTTTCAAAAGTATTGGAACAGCAAGGTCGATTATTTTGGGTTTGAGCTCAAAAGATGAATGAGACAATAGATCAGAATTTCAGCTTTCATTCCCTGATATTTCCATCTTAATGTGTTTAAAAATGTTAAACATGGCAAATTTGGTTTGAACTCACCCATTTGTCAAGTGATCAAAAATATTGGCACGTGACTGACGGGTATTTCTTGTTGCACAGGTGTGTCCTGTTCATTGTTGAAACAATGAATTGTTTTGAATGTGTACTCTTGGTCTGAGCCCTAGGTTTTGCCTGTTTAGACTGCATTTGTTGTTAAAAATAATAAACCAACATGAAGACCAGAGAGCTGTGTATGGGAGAAAAGCAAGCCATTTTGAAGCTGGGAAAAGAGGGGAAATTGATGAGAGCCATTGAAAGCATTGGGCATAGCCCATACGACAGTTTGAAATGTCCTGAAAAAGAAAAAGAAAAAAAACACTGGTGTACTAACAACCAGACATGGAACAGGTTTGCCAAGAAAACAACAGCAGCTTCATCGTCCACCCAGGACGTCTAATGGTACATGCACATCAAATATGGTGAAGACCGAACAAAGATTTCTAAAGGCAGCTTTTAATGTAAATGCTTCTTGGGAACAGCAGATGGTGCTGTGATATTAGGAACAGGAGACTGCCCATGTTGGCTGGAAAACTGCTCTTCTTCCTCACTGAAAGTGAAAGATTTTGACATGAAGCTCTACTCTTCATAATATAATGATTGTTGTGAACTCAAATGCTTGATCTGCACAATAAAGGAGTTTTTTTGTTTTGTTTCATTTGTGTCATTTCCCCCCATTTGACTGTATGTAAAATGGATTCGAAAGAGTTTTAAATGACACAGGAGTACATATATATATCACTTAGACACCTGCATTTAAATGTCCAGATTACTATAAACATGCGTCAAAAGAAACACGTTTCTTCTTTCTTCATTTAACTTCTTTCATCTCTGGATTGTGAATATACCAATGCATTTAGAATTTTAGGATGTCCGTGTCTGAAAAACACTGACCAATTCATTCATTTATTTATTGTGTAATCAGGTTTAATCAAAATAGAAACTTACAGTGAGGGAAAAAAGTATTTGATCCCCTGCTGATTTTGTACGTTTGCCCACTGACAAAGAAATGATCAGTCTATAATTTTAATGGTAGATTTATTTGAACAGTGAGAGACAGAATAACAACAAAAAAAATCCAGAAAAACGCATGTCAAAAATGGTATAAATTGATTTGCATTTTAATGAGGGAAATAAGTATTTGACCCCTCTGCAAAACATGACTTAGTACTTGGTGGCAAAACCCTTGTTGGCAATCACAGAGGTCAGACGTTTCTTGTAGTTGGCCACCAGGTTTGCACACATCTCAGGAGGGATTTTGTCCCACTCCTCTTTGCAGATCTTCTCCAAGTCATCAGGGGATCAAATACTTTTTTCCCCTCACTGTACATTTCGGTGCAAATTTCAAACGTACACGAAATGTACCATAAAACAGAGAACATATTAATAAACAATTGTCTTGAAAGGTCGGGTTTAAGTTTTTATTTTTAAAGAAAGATTTTAGACAGTTTTAAGGTTTTAAAATATAACTTTAAAAAGGCTAAATCTGAGGTAGAATGTACCAAAACTGGAGTACCAAGTTTTAAGCGCTTTGTTCATTCATATATTTGAATTTAATTATCTGACAAAAGGTCAACAGGCAAATTATTATAGCTTCAAGAAACAGTAAATGTGAATATGACAAACAGGTGCATCTCAAAAAATTTGAATATCGTGGAAAAGTTCATATTTTCTGTAATTTAATTAAAAAAGTGGAACTTTCATATATTCTAGATTCATTACACATAAAGTGATTTTTTTTTTTTTTTTTTTTTTTTAATCTTGATGATTATGGCTTACAGGTCACAGGCTCAAGGAATTCCAGTATCTCAGAATATTAGAATAAAGAATTTATAATGCAGAAATGTCGACCTGAGAAGATCTCTAATCAGCGAATTAACTCAAAACACCTGCAAAGGTTTCCTGAGGCTTTAATCACTCAGTCTGGTTCAGTACACAACCACAATCACGGGGAAGATGAAAGTAAATGTTGCTTTTCATTTGGAAATCAAGGTACCAGAGTCTGGAGGAAGAGTGGAGAGGAACAGAATCCACGTTGCTTGAAGTCCAGTGTGATGTTTCCACAGTCAGTGATGATTTGGGTTGCCATGTCATCTGCTGGTGTTGGTCCACTGTGTTTTCTCAAGTCGAGAGTCGATGCAGCATCTACCAGGAGATTTTAGAGAACTTCATGCTTCCATCTGCTGACAAGCTTTATGGAGATGCTGATTTCCTTTTCCAGCAGCCAAAACTATTAGTAACTAGTTTACTGATCATGGGATTACTGTGCTTGATTGTCCAGCCGACTCGCCTGACCCGAACCCCATAGAGAGTCTATGAGAGACACCAGACCCAACAATACAGACGAGCTGAAGGCCGCTATCAAAGCAACCTGGGCTTCCAGAACACCTCAGCAGTGCCACAGGCTGATCGCCTCCATGCCACGCCGCACTGATGCAGTAATTCCTGCAAAAGAATTAAAACCCCGACCGAGTATCAGTGCATAAATTAACATACTTTTCATCAGGTCGACATTTCTGTATTAGAAATTCTTTATTCTAATATTTTGAGATCCTGGATGTTTGATTTCCGTGAGCTGTAAGCCGTAATCATCGAGATTAAAACAAAAAAAGCTCAAAATTTTTCACTTCATGTGTAATGTATATGAAAGTTCCATGTTTTGAATTATATTATGGAAAAAAATGAACTTTTCCACGATATTCAAATTTGTTGAGATGCACCTGTAATTTAATAAGAAACATAATAAGAGACACAGAATCACACAGGACTGATTGATACTGGCCATATTGTGTACCAAATGACAAAGGTCAACATATTTGGTATAAATATTAGTGACCATACACTTTTGAGAATTGTGACACCAATGTTGTGATAAGGAAAACCCTTAAGCCTTATTAGCTAAAAATAATACTTATCAATTATGCCCATTTTACAAATCTGTAGAGGCTTAAATATTTCAAAGGTGGACCAAAAAGTATTTTGAGTAGGTCTTATGGTTCAGGATATTTGGTCTGTAGTGCTCCAGCAAGCTGATGCAAGTCTCCTCATTTGCCTGAAGCGTAGAGAGAATGCTGTGTGTCGTATCTGGTGTTTCTGTACCTTACAGGCTTTGCTCCTCATCACATTTTAGCAAAGAAATAAAAATCACTGAAATATGTTCTGAAAGCAGAAATGGACTTTTCACCTCGCTGAACCATGACAATCATGATACTTTCTGCTCTGAGAACACATTTCAATCAGCAAAACTCCTATATTCAACATTTCTCACAGTCTTTTTTTTATTTAAACTGTTGCCAAATTTTTTAGTCAAAATTCATTTACAGGGTCAGAACACTGGCATCGTAGTCACGTGTGAATCTTTACTTCTATCCACAAAACAGACAAGATGAAATCAAGACCAGAAAAAAAGATTTGCTAACAGCTAAAATGCCTACGTAAATGGAAAGGAGGAAACGATGAAACTAAAAGAAATATGGTTTCGAATTACTAGCAGTAAGACTTTGCAAAACAAGACACATGCAAAGGATGACCTAAAGCAAGCAAAAGACAAGACACAGGGGAAACAAATGATGGAAGAGAGTTGCCATGGTGAGCCAGGTAAGATGACGTGAGTAACAGGAAGATTTACAATTCCTCTGATTCCTCTTAGCGAGGACTAAAAAGGCAAATAGGAGAGGGCAACACAGTCACTACATCTCAGGAAAAATGGACGGTGATGATGGTGAAAATGTAAAGGGGCTCTGTTCATGGAGGTTGGAGGAATCAGTCCAACAGATGAGCAGAGGTTTAGAGAAAGGAAGAAATATTGAAAGTGAAACTGGATAAAAGTAATAATGTGGGCAGGTATAGATGAGGAACATGTAATGTGGGTGGTAGGCTGCTGCATAATCTTGGTCTAGTTATGGTAAATGCTCTGCACTTATATAGCGCTTTACACTGTGTCTCATTCACACACCAGTGTAGCACCATGCAAGGTGCTAATTTGCCATCGGGAGCAACTTGGGGTTCAGTGTCTTGCCCAAGGACACTTCGGCATGTGGAGTCACGTGAGCTGGGAATCGAACCGCCAACCCTACGATTGGTGGAGAGCCCGCTCTACCAACTGAACCATAGCATGCCCAGTTTTGGCTAAGCCATAGTTATACTTGAGCTTTAGCTGGGATTGTGGAGCATCCAGGAGTGGCTGATTAAAACGATGTTTTATCTGCTTATAAAGAGTTTATTATTGAAATTTGAATTAAAGTGTAATAATGGAGTCTTGCTACTAGTTTATCATGTAGTTTTCCATGAGGATTTTGATCATCCCTTCTCTGCTTAGGCACAGGGATCTAACCATTCTGAATACTGATTAGACTTCAGAAAGCTAAAAGACACTACAAGTTGACTGCATAGATGAACTGAAGTGGTTTGATAAATTAGCAAGTAATTCTTTAAACAAAAAACATGTGAGCTTAGTCACAGAGGAGGCTTTGGACTATTGTGCAACCTTCCATGTTGAAAATGTCTCAAGAATTTCTGCCTGCCTTAGAAGAAGAAGAAGAAGAAGAAGAAGAAGAAGAAGAAGAAGAAGAAGAAAAGTTAAGAGAAATGTGAAAATAAGCGTTATATGTAATCATTTAATAATTGGTAGTAGGAACTGGAAAGAATGGGGAGAGAACGAGGTGAGAATGTGGACTATATAAAATAATGAGAACATTGGATAAATTGCTTTGTTGGAAGCCAAAGTAAACCATCTAAGAAACTGTGTGTCAAATGAATAAATTTGCCATTGGCACAAATTTTGCTGTGAAAATCGATGCGTAAACTAAATCATCATGTATTTCTGACTGCCGCTAGGCTAAGGGCAATTTCTGGCACTTGCAAGCAAACCCAGCAGTAATCCTAACTTTATTAATCCTTAAAAATCTGTAAGAATCAAAATAATAATAATTACAGTATTATGTTAGCTTTAACTTTAAAACGGATTAATATTTGATATATTCTACCTGTTGTTTTTTAGTCTTGCATTTTGTAAATGTCATCTTTCTAGGAGCCAGGTTTCTGACCTTTCACGGACCAAACTTGTGTGTGAGATTATGAGTGTGAGTTGGGATAATTTTCTTGGTATAAAATCTGTAATCAGTTATTAATTACTAATCAGTAAAAGTGTCATAAGTAATACATTCCTTTATTCATTCATTGATTTATTATGATTTTGTCACCTTATAGAATATGGAATTACAGAATATACATGAAGGAAAAAAGAGGTTCCAATAATAAAAAGGTCATTTACAATAAGTTTACATTAATACAAGAGATCGTTTATAGTAAGGTAGATGTTCCCAAACTAAGGGTCGCAAGCCCACATGGGGTCGCTTGATTTACAAATGTAGTCACGAAAGAAACTCACAATGTCTTGACTTGGAAACCTAAAGGTCACAGATGTTTTGGCTCTGATGTACCATTTAGTGACTGCCATTATAACATTGTATATCATATATATATATATATATATATATATATATATATATATATATATATATATATATATATATATATATGATATACAATGTTATAATGTTATAATGATTCGTAATGATAATTTACAATGAGTTCACAATAATTTAAAAACCTTTTTAATATAGGAGTACAATAATAAATAAATGTCTCGATACACTAATAATGAACAAATAAGTGGAGAGTTATTGCCTAATACATTTAAACATTTATGTGGCAATATATCCTCTTTACCGGTTTACCTAATACTAGTTAATACAGTAGTAAACATGTAGAAACTAATTCTAATATTTAATTCTGTATATTCTGGTTCGAATCGGTTTTCTCTCCTCCCCATGCAAACCTTAGAGTTTACGTTTTTTTTTTGCATATGTTTACATTAAGTGATGTGTGGTTGGGAGAAATGTGCTGAGTTGGCACAGACGAGAGGAAAGATTGACAGAACTCAGATCCTTCAAAGCAGAGATGATGAAATTCATTTCGATTTTCTTCCTGGTAGGAAGTTGTGGCTTGGTTGAAGGTATGATAAGAGAATATATTTACTATCCTGGTGCAACATATTGGTATAATGCTCAGCGAATCTGCAGAGAACACCACACTGATCTGGCTACCATCAGCACTGCAGAGGAACAGCAGCGACTTGTAGAGAGTTTTGGTTTCAGCAGTGGGCCAGCTTGGATTGGGTTGTACACACAATATGTATACTCGGTATGGCAGTGGTCTCATGGAGAGCCAGTTTCTTTCACACCATGGTATCCTGGCTATCCTGATAAACATTATTACTCTTCTGGTAGTGGCGGATACAAAACCTGTGCTTTTTTGGAACAAGGACAATGGAAAAACGACTTCAGTTGGGCGCGTTATCCATACTACTGTTATAGATATTTGATTTTGGTGAATGAGAGTAAGACTTGGGAGGAGGCTCTTCGGTACTGCACCACTAAGTACACCGGCTTGTCCTCTCTGCCCTACGCCACACAAGTGCTTCAGGCAAAAACGGAGCTTGCACTGACCCAAACAGAGAGTGTGTGGACCGGCCTGCGCTTCATGGATGGAAACTGGTTCTGGCTGAGTGGAGAGCCAACGCAGAGTCTGGATTTACTTCCATCATGTCCAGCTCATCCTTATCGCTGCGGAGCTCTCAACAACAACACAAACATCTGGGAGAACCGAGACTGCAACGAGAAACTGAATTTCCTCTGCTACTGGAAGTGAGTAATAAATATCCAGAACAAGTCAGGATTTTATAAAAGTTAATCCTAATGACATCTTTGTGTTGTTTCTGTCTCAGAACTGAACATTACTTACATTACGTCTTAGTGGGGTTTGTGAAGAATGGATGGATTCTCCATGTTTAAATGTTATTACAGTAGTGGCAATCAAGACCCAATCTTATCAGATGTATTATATTACTGAGTTGTTATAGTTCTTAGACCATTTGACTGATTTCTTGAACTGAATGTTTAGTCCAATCTTCACATACTCATAAACCAGTGAACAAATACTTAATTGAGACTAATAGTTATTTAAAACAAAAAACAAAAAAACAAACAAACAAACAAACAAAAACGTTATGTGAATGGAAAGCTCAGGACTAATAAACCTCTGGGTTTCTGTAAATAGCCAAAATATTATTCTAAACATTTAAATATCAGCTCATAAAATAAATCTGTTATATGTATGTTTGTGTTTTATTATACAGTATTGTGTAGTGATCTCTGGCTGCACCCCTGCATTACATGTAAGTATCAGTTTACAGTCTCATGAAACATACATTAAAGATGCAGACAATGAAGCAACACTGTTCTCTCTCTGAACAGATGACTTTCCAAAAGAAGAAATCTCCTACAGGAAGATTACATGCATGACACTTTTCTTTTTTTTGTTAACTGATTAAGATGTAGCATATGTTTGTATAATATCATATCATATCATATCATGTCATATCATAGATGTATCATATGTTATTACTGATTAAGATGTAGCATATGTTTGGCTTTCTTTATTCATAGATAATTTATATAGCATTGAAACTGAATGTCAGGCTTAGATAGAGAGATAGATAGATAGACAGATAGATAGATAGATAGATAGATAGACAGATAGCTTTGAATGTTGTTTGTATGAAAAGCTATCTTGAGTAGGAATTCTGAAGAGAAAGACCGGTGGAACGGAAAGTGATTCGTCACCTCTCGTGTGAAAGTCAGTTTATTTGTTCTACATGATCAAGCAGAGAAAGTTTCATAGTAGTAGACCAATTATTTCAGCATTCTCTTTAGCGTACATCCCTAGCTCTTTTGCTTTGTATTGCCTTTGTTATAGCACAAAAAACAGCATAACTACGATTACCAACCTGTGAATAGTTTCAATGTACTAAATATGAGAATTATGCTAATTTAATCTAATTATATGCATGTAATTATGAATTCCCCTTGTTCACTTCTTGTGAAATGAACTCAATGATTCTACGAAAATGGTTTCCTCAGTACTGATTCATTAGGACTCAGAAGCAGACATTTATTGGAAATGGCTCAAAATAATGATCAGAGCAGATCAGATCAGAGAAAAATGATCAGATCATATCAGATCAGATCCTGGGGCAGGTTTTATGGTACGTTTGGTTTAATGGGTTTAAATCTATATTTATTTTCCATATTATGATTGTGTTAATCATCATGACCTGTTGTAGACTATAGATTTCACTTGTTAGCAACATGCTATTAATGTGCCTTAAATTACAATCAGTAAACATGTAAACAACAAATTAAAAATAAACATGTGATGCGTTTATAAAGGATATTGGTTGTTTTTTTTTCTTCTGTAGCTCCATAGCCATATTAAATGCCTCTGAGTATAATTACATCTAATGAATTATGTCTCCCCTGTTCATCTACCTCTGCTAAACAAACTAGTATTGTGTCTCAAATCACATCACGCACTACTCTAGACCATTATCGAGCACTAACACAAACTACTTTTCCTATTACAGTTAGTGTTAGAGTTTTAAAAAAACCCTCTCATCTCACGTAGACTTCAAACCTGCCGAAAGGTCTGTTCTGGGTGCCAGTCTTCTGGATTTACATAAGAAATCTTCTGGCTGTACATAAGATATGCAGGGAGCATGTAAACAATGCCACTCGTGCTTGCTGCTGCTTCTGCACGCGCATGCAAAATCATGTAGCAAGTATCACACCACCCCGGCATGGATTTTCCTAAAACACAACTCTTCCCACTAGACTGTTAAATCAGTGCAAGGAATATTCCATTCGTTTTACACATACGTCATGGATTCTTCAGTTAAGGGACAGAGCATATCCTACATACAGTCCTTTTAATGTTAAAAATGAAGAAATTTGTAAAAATAAAAGTATTTTATAAGTTACATCTAAAGGAAGTCTGTATACATATGGTATTCACTGCTTATATTTTTAAATAACTCAATTCGAATTATTTAAAATGCATGCGCTATGCTTGGAAAACGCACGCAATTTAACCTGTCCTCAGCAAGAGCTCATAATATCAAACTGCCAAACAGAGTGTTTAAAAATGCAACAAATTCATAAATATTCACTGAAAATGAAAGGCATATATCTGTAAGATACCAAATAATACATAAAGTAAATCTTAAATAATATTTCCCATAAAACTTCCCCCCGAAAATTTGTGTCCTCACTTTACATCAACTCTCTCATATTCTGTTTTAGAATCCTGAAAAAATCATGAAATGTCACTGTCAGCTATAACTCTGAGGACCCCTTTCCCAGAAATAATGCCTCTGCGGTCACAGCTTTAACATGTCAACACCGTCTTCCCATTGTGATCATTTCTGCCAATAATTGTGGGATTTTTACCATTATTTATTTATTTATTTATTTATTTATTATTCTTACCTTTTTTTTTTCTTTCTTTTTTTTTATTACAATTTGGAAGGTCAGCTATGCTTATTGAGGCAGCTTCAACTCAGGGAAAAACACAGTTAAGATGGAAAAATATTCAATTTTGTCAAGTCCATCAACTCCATAAGGTTTTATGTCTGATGGAGTTGACTTGCAAGGTAACAAGTCCTCACAAAAACTCTTTATATAGCAATGATATAATACCATTTTTTGAATACGGGGAATGATTCTAATTTTGTTTCATGATTTCAATTGCATGTATGTTTGGCCTGATTTACATGCCTTAGGTATGAAATAGGCTATATACATGAAATAGGCTATATACCTGAAATAGGCCATATACATGAAATAGGCCGTATACATGAAATAGGCTATATACCTGAAATAGGCCATATACATGAAATAGGCCGTATACATGAAATAGGCTATAGACATGAAATAGGCTATATACATGAAATAGGCTGCATATCTCATATTCGGTGCTACTATCACACAGGAGGAGATAATTGCTCTTCCGTCATTTGTTTTCAATAAGAGGTGGGTGAGCAGGAAAAACAAAGTGCATAGAGTTGCAGGTTGGAGATGTACAAGATGCAAACTTGTTACTCTGATGCAAAATTTCTCAACTTCTGAGGTAGAGAGAACGGCATGAGGAATGGACTACATTCCCAGTCTGGCTAGCAAATAATTGACACAGAAGTAGGAAATGAGCACATTATATGGTTAATCTTTCTCAGGTTGCAATTAAATTACCATCTTGGATGTAGCATTCCTAGCTCTTTTGCCTTGCAGTGCCCTTGTTATAGCACAAAAAAAACAGCATAACTACAATTACCAACTTGTGAATAATTACAATGCACTAAATGTGAAAATCCTGCTAATTTCATCTATTTATATATAACAAATTCTAATATTTAATTCTGTATATTCTGGTTCGAATATACAGCAGGTTTTCTCTCCTCCCCATGCAAACCTTAGAGTTTACGATCTTTTTGCATATATTTATATTAAGTGATGTGTGGTTGGGAGAAGTGTGCTGAGTTGGCACAGACGAGAGGAAAGATTGACAGAACTCAGATCCTTCAAAGCAGAGATGATGAAATTCATTTCGATTTTCTTCCTGGTAGGAAGTTGTGGCTTGGTTGAAGGTATGATAAGAGAATATATTTACTATCCTGGAGCAACAGATTGGGATAATGCTCAGCAGACCTGCAGAGAACACCACACTGATCTGGCTACCATCAGCACTGCAGAGGAACAGCAGCGACTTGTAGAAAGTTTTGGTAACAGCAGTGGGCCAGCTTGGATTGGGTTGTACACAAAATATCTATACTGGTCATGGCAGTGGTCTCATGGAGAGCCAGTTTCTTTCACACCATGGTATCCTGGCTATCCTGATGAACATTATTACTCTTCTGGTGGTGGCAGATACAAAACCTGTGCTTTTTTGGAACAAGGACAATGGAAAAACTATTTCTGTTGGATGGGTTATCCATACTACTGTTATAGATATTTGATTTTGGTGAATGAGAGTAAGACTTGGGAGGAGGCTCTTCGGTACTGCACCACTAAGTACACTGGCTTGGCCTCTCTGCCCAACGCCACACAAGTGCTTCAGGCAAAAACGGAGCTTGCACTGACCCAAACAGAGAGTGTGTGGACCGGCCTGCGCTTCATGGATGGAAACTGGTTCTGGCTGAGTGGAGAGCCAACGCAGAGCCTGGATTTACTTCCATCATGTCCAGCTCATCCTTATCGCTGCGGAGCTCTCAACAGCAACACAAACATCTGGGAGAACCGAGACTGCAACGAGAATCTGAATTTCCTCTGCTACTGGAAGTGAGTAATAAATATCCAGAACAAGTCAGGATTTTATAAAAGTTAATCCTAATGACATCTTTGTGTTGTTTCTGTCTCAGAACTGAACATTACTTACATTACATCTTAGTGGGGTTTGTGAAGAATGGATGGATTCTCCATGTTTAAATGTTATTACAGTAGTGGCAATCAAGACCCAATCTTATCAGATGTATTATATTACTGAGTTGTTATAGTTCTTAGACCATTTGACAGATTTCTTGAACTGAATGTTTAATCCAATCTTCACATTCTCATAAACCAGTGAACCAATACTTAATTGAGACTAATGGTTATTTAAAAAAAATAAAAAAATAAAAAAAAGGTTATGTGAATGGAAAGTTCAGGACTAATAAACCTCTGGGTTTCTGTAAATAGCCAAAATATTATTCTAAACATTTCAAATATCAGCTCATAAAATAAATCTGTTATATGTATGTTTGTGTTTTATTATACAGTATTGTGTAGTGATCTCTGGCTGCACCCCTGCATTACATGTAAGTATCAGTTTACAATCTCATGAAACATACATTAAAGATGCAGACAATGAAGCAACACTGTGTTCTCTCTCCGAACAGATGACTTTCCACAAGAAGAAATCTCCTACAGGAAGATTACATGCATGACACTTTTCTTTTCTTTTTTTTTCTTTACTGATTAAGATGTAGCATATGTTTGGCTTTCCTTATTTATGGGTAATTTATATAGCACTGAAACTGAATGTCAGGCTTAGATAGAAACATAGATAAATAGATAGATAGACAGATAGATAGACAGACAGACATATAGATAGATAGACAGATAGATAGATGTGGGGTATGACCCAACTTTTCCTTAATTTCCAGTGGGCTTCATTTATCAAGCTGGATACAAACAGATGTAAATAATCATAAATTGTTCTTAGGAACATTTACACAAGAAATTTGGTATTGATGAAAATCCTGAAATTTTCAGAAAAACACTCGTAAACTCCTTGTGCTCCTGGTTGTGTGTAAATTTTACATCCAACTAACTAACTAACATAAACCTTGATTGATCAGCTTCAAAACATTTGCCTGCTGCATTTTTACATACAGACTACACAGTCAGGTTTAAACCACTGGGTGTCACTAAATGGAAATGAGGTGTGGTGTGGATGCCCTTCACAGGTGACTGGCATTCATCAACATACACACGTGATTGATAAATGAAGCCTAGTAATTGTCAGTAATTTATTTAGTAGATTAGTCATTTTATTCATATATACTATATCAATATTGACATGTTCTATTATCAGTCTTTCATAATGCATTTGATCTGACTTTCACTGCAGTCAAGCAGTGCTTCATTTTTAGTGGAAAAAGATCGGTTTTAAACCTGTGCACTCTTGACGGAGCAAGATTTCCGAGTTCGAGCAGCGGGAAAACCCTCCTCTTTTATTCACTGAAAAGAGAGCACTGGTGGACATTATTACTCGCTTTTGTGTAGAAATATTAAAGCTTAAAAACTGTCATTTTGAAGTAAAACATATACGCTAATGTAATAAATAAATGCTTTTCAAAAATCAAGACATGTTTATTATTCAGTGACAATAACATCAAAATATATCTCACATTCGGTGCTACTATCACACAGGAGGAGATAATCGCTCTTCCGTCATTTGTTTTCAATAAGAGGTGGATGAGCAGGAAAAACAAAATGTGTAGAGTTGCAGGTTGGAGATGTACAAGATGCAAACTTGTGCCTTTGATGCAAAATTTCTCACCTTCTGAGGGAGAGAGAACGGCATGAGGAATGGACTACATTCCCAGTCTGGCTAGCAAATAGTTGACATAGAAGTAGGAAATGAGCACATTATATGGTTAATCTTTCTCAGATTACAATTAAATCACAATCTTGGATGTAGCATGCTGTTGCCATGGATACCTTGCAAGAAATGGAAAGGTTTGAATGTTGTTTGCATGAAACAACATTCTGAAGAGAAAGACCGGTGGAACAGAGAACGATTTGTCACCTCTCCTATGAAAAGCCTTTTATTTGTTCTACAGGATCCAGTGGAGAAGGTTTCATAGTAGTAACCCTGTTATTTCAGCATTCTCTTTAGCATATATTCCTAGCTCTTTTGCCTTGCAGTGCCCTTGTTATAGCACAAAAAAAACAGCATAACTACGATTACCAACTTGTGAATAATTACAATGCACTAAATGTGAAAATCCTGCTAATTTCATCTATTTATATATAACAAATTCTAATATTTAATTCTGTATATTCTGGTTCGAATATACAGCAGGTTTTCTCTCCTCCCCATGCAAACCTTAGAGTTTACGATCTTTTTGCATATATTTATATTAAGTGATGTGTGGTTGGGAGAAATGTACTGAGTTGGCACAGACGAGAGGAAAGATTGACAGAACTCAGATCCTTCAAAGCAGAGATGATGAAATTCGTTTCGATTTTCTTCCTGGTAGGAAGTTGTGGCTTGGTTGAAGGTATGATAAAAGAGTATATTTACTATCCTGGCGCAACAGATTGGGATAATGCTCAGAGGCAGTGCAGAGAACACCACAGTGATCTGGCTACCTTCAGCACCGCAGAGGAACAACAGCGACTTGTAGAGAGTTTTAATTTCAGCAGTGGGCCAGCTTGGATTGGGTTGTACACAGAAAGTGTAAACTCAGAATGGCAGTGGTCTAATGGAGAGCCAGTTTCTTTCACACCATGGTATCCTGACTATCCTTATAACATTAATTACACTTACACTCGTAAGAGAAAAACTAATGACCAATACAAAACCTGTGCTTTTTTGGAACAAGAACAATGGAAAAACGACTTCAGTTGGGTGGGTTATCCATACTACTGTTATAGATATTTGATTTTGGTGAATGAGAGTAAGACTTGGGAGGAGGCTCTTCGGTACTGCACCACTAAGTACACCGGCTTGTCCTCTCTGCCCAACGCCACACAAGTGCCTCAGGCAAAAACGGAGCTTGCACTGACCCAAACAGAGAGTGTGTGGACCAGCCTGCGCTTCATGGATGGAAACTGGTTCTGGCTGAGTGGAGAGCCAACGCAGAGTCTGGATTTACTTCCATCATGTCCAGCTCATCCTTATGGCTGCGGAGCTCTCAACAACAACACAAACATCTGGGAGAACCGAGACTGCAACGAGAATCTGAATTTCCTCTGCTACTGGAAGTGAGTAATAAATATCCAGAACAAGTCAGGATTTTTTTAAAAGTTAATCCTAATGACATCAAACATTTAAATATCAGCTCATAAAATAGATCTGTTATATGTATGTTTGTGTTTTATTATACAGTATTGTGTAGTGATCTCTGGCTGCACCCCTGCATTACATGTAAGTATCAGTTTACAGTCACATCAAATATACATTAAAGATGCAGACAATGAAGCAACACTGTGTTCTCTCTCTGAACAGATGACTTTCCACAAGAAGAAATCTCCTACAGGAAGATTACATGCATGACACTTTTTTCTTTTTTGCTTTTACTGATTAAGATGCATCATATGTTTGGCTTTCCTTATTCATAATTCATAATTTATATAGCAATGAAACTGAATGTCTTAGTCTTAGGCTTAGATAGAAAGATAGATAAATAGATAGATAGACAGATAGATAGATAGACAGACATATAGATAGATAGATAGATAGATAGATAGATAGATAGATGTGGGATATGACCCAACTTTTCCTTAATTTCCAGTGGCCTTCATTTATCAAGCTGGATACAAACAGACGTAAATTATCATAAATTGTTCTTAGGAGCATTTACACAAGAAATTTGGTATTGATGAAAATCCTGAAATTTTCAGAAAAACACTCGTATCCTCCTTGTGCTCCTGGCTGTGTGTAAATGTTACATCCAACTAACTAACTAACATAAACCTTGATTGATCAGCTTCAAAACATCATTTGCCTGCTGCACTTTTATATACGGACTACACAGTCAAGTTTAAACCACTATTTAGTAGATTAGTCGTTTTATTCATATATACTATATCAATATTGACATGTCCTATTATCAGTCTTTCATAATGCATTTGATCTGACTTTCACTGCAGTCAAGCAGTGCTTCATTTTTAGTGGAAAAAGATCGGTTTTAAACCTGTGCACTCTTGACGGAGCAAGATTTCCGAGTTTGAGCGGCGGGAAAACCCTCCTCTTTTATTCACTAAAAAGAGAGCACTGGTGGACATTATTACTCACTTTTGTGTAGAAATATTAAAGCTTAAAAACTGTCATTTTGAAGTAAAACATATACGCTAATGTAATAAATAAATGCTTTTCAAAAATCAAGACATGTTTATTATTCAGTGACAATAACATCAAAATATATCTCACATTCGGTGCTACTATCACACAGGAGGAGATAATCGCTCTTCCGTCATTCGTTTTCAATAAGAAGTGGGTGAGCAGGAAAAACAAAGTGTGTAGAGTTGCAGGTTGGAGATGTACAAGATGCAAACTTGTGCCTTTGATGCAAAATTTCTCACCTTCCGAGGTAGAGCGAACGGCATGAGGAATGGACTACATTCCCAGTCTGGCTAGCAAATAGTTGACACAGAAGCAGGAAATGAGCACATTATATGGTTAATCTTTCTCAAATTGCAATTAAATCACCATATTGAATGTAGCATATCTAGCTAGCATGTAAGCGTACATTTATATTTGGGTAAAATGACGAAAAAATGTGGTCAAAATTTGTGGTCAAAATGAAGGACTTCTCATTTTTTCATGGTTAAATATAGCCTATTTTTGACCAGTAGTCATGGACATGCTGTTGCCATGGATACCTTGTAAGAAAGGGAAAGGTTTGAATGTTGTTTGCATGAAACAACATTCTGAAGAGAAAGCCCGGTGGAACAGAGAGCGATTTGTCACCTCTCCTGTGAAAAGGCTTTTATTTGTTCTACAGGATCCAGTGGAGAAGGTTCATAGTAGTAACCCTGTTATTTCAGCATTCTCTTTAGCATATATCCCTAGCTCTTTTGCCTTGCAGTGCCCTTGTTATAGCACAAAAACCAGCATAACTACGATTACCAACTTGTGAGTAGTTTCAATGTACTCAATATGAAAATACTGCTAATTTCATCTATTTATATGCATGTAACTATACAAATGAATTCTACTTGTTCACTTCTTGTGAAATAAATAAAATGATTCTACAAAACTGGTTTCCTCAGTATTAATAATATGTTTTACTTATATAGCACCTTTCCACAACTCAAGGACACTTTACATTCCAAACAAATAGACATAGGAGAAGAACCACACCAAAACAAACAAACAACCAACCATACAACAAATCAATGACAAATAATCCAACTGTTAGGAGAAGATACAAAGTACTGAAGAAATAAATGTGTTTTGAGTTGTGATATAAAAGTCGAGATAGAGGGAACATATCGGAGGTTCTGGGTAGGGATGTCACAATACCAAAAATCTAGTAGTCGGTACCGATACCACCAAAAGTACATGATACTCGATATCAAAGTCGATACCACGGTGTGGTTTAAAAAAATAAAAAATAAATAAAATATATATAAATAAAATTTAAAACTCCTGGAGGACATCCTCCTCTGGCTGATACTGGCAAAGATAGAGTGTGTGTGTGTGTGTGAGAGATATTAGTTATCAAACACTGTCTGACAATGACTAATAAGTGCTAAGTGCTAACAAGTGCTAAGGTGCACTCCTAAACCCGCTCATGCGCGCGCGCGCGCACACACACACACCTTATACTCTGAATGCAAGCATTAGTTTAAATTCACTGACATGGAGGCAGGCCACAGAGATTTATTAAAAGCATTAACAGTTCAATAATTATTAGTGACATTAGGCTACAGTTTGCTGACAGGACACGGGCTGAATGGTGATGCATGGTGGTCCATTAGGAGGTAGTTTATAACATTGCAATGTGCTAGCATCGTTAACAAATAACCGGCTATCGCAAACATTACATGGGGCATAACGTTAGCTGGTTCCAGGTGTTTCCTCGCTTTGTTTGAAAATAACGATAGCATCGGTTGCACACCATCAACCGATTCTATCTTTCCTCTCAGCTAAAATTGTTAAGCTAAGCTAATCTTCTGTAGTTTTTCCCGTGTGCTTGTAGGCGTTCTGCTTCTTTTTCTTCTTCACCACTTGTGGACCGACTAATACACTTGCGCGCATGTGCTGCCCCCTTCAGTTCCCGGAAGAATTGCAACCTCTGTACCTTTATTACAATCGCAATAGCTTTTACACGCTCTTGTGCAGATGTTTACAGAGCTTTACTCAGGGACTTTTAAACCGAAGTGTTGAAGCACACCCGTGAAGCAAGATATCATTATTTTCATTAGTTCAATGGCTATATGATAGGCAAGTCATCGACTCAACAGGGAGCATTCAGCTCGCACTATTCACGTAGGAAAGGGTGAAGGAGCTTCTCTTCAGCACAGACTCTCATTGGAGTTTGAAGGCTATGGACAGGACACTGCTCACGCTCAGTGGAGATATGGCAAAAAATGAAAACCGTTGGACTGGATATAAACGTATGTGAGAGAGCCATAAAGTATGGAATTTTTAACCAAAAACAACAGGTCTCATATATCAAATTGGATACAAACGGATTTATCAGAAATTGCCTGTAGGAGCATCTACACAAGAAATTTATATCTAGCATGACGGCCAAGACACTTAAACTAATTTAAAAACATGCTATGCTAAAGTTGAAAGAAATTCCAGAAATGATAAGGAAGAAGGTGATTGAAATACATCAGTCTGGGAAGGGTTACAAAGCTATTTCAAAGGCTCTGGGACTCCAAAGAACCACAGTGAGAGCCATTATCTCCAAATGGATAAACTCAGCACAGTAGTGAACCTTCCCAGAAGTGGTTGACCTTCCAAAATTCCTCCAAGAGCACAGCAACTACTCATCCAGGAAGTCACAACAGAGCCAAGGACAACATCAAAGGACCTACAGACCTCTCTTTCATCAGTAGAGGTCACTGTTCATGACTCCAATATCAGAAAGACATTTGGCAAAAATGCCATCCATGGAAGTGTGGTGAGGCGAAAAGCACGGTCAAGCATGGTGGTGGTAGTGTGCTGGTGTGGGGATGCTTTGCTGCTTCAGTGCCTTGGCAACTTGCAATAATTGAGGGAAACATGAATTCTGCTCTCTACCAGAAAATCCTGAAGGAGGATGTCTGGTCTTCAGTCTGTCACTTGAAACTCAAGCGCAACTGGATTATGCAGCAAAACAATGATCCCAAGCATAGTAGTAAATCCTATTCCTAGAAGTAAGTGAAAAACTGATCTCCAGTTATGGGAAGCGTTTGGTTGCAGCTATTGCTGCTAAAGGTGCCACAACCAGGGGTTGGATAGCTTTTTTTGCTTCAATAAAAAAAAAAAAATTAAACTGTATTGTGTGTTTACTCAGATAGCTTTTGTTTAATGCTGTATTTCGGTCGAAGATCTAAAGCTATGTAGTATGAGATACACAAAAACACAGGAAATCAGCGAATACTTTTTCCACAGTGCTGTAATATATGCCAGTGTGGCTGCAATAGGAACATCATTTTGTGGCCAGATTACTAAAAGTGCATTGTTTTAATCACTTAATAAGTTAGTCATTTTAGTTAGTTAAAGCTAAATTAACTAAATAAGTTAATGTGATAAATAAACGCTTTTCAAAAATGAAGACATGTCTATTATTCAGTGATGATGTTACGCTACGGCCAGCAGAGGGCACTGTGGCTCGGCTCCTGACGAGTCACATGACATTGTTTTGGTTCGCTCGCTTCCTGCTGAACATTTATTGAAGTGACTTTCATTTGCCACAGGTGTTTATGTTTTGAGGTGATTATGTTTGGTATTTAAATGCCTTGGTTACTGAACCCGTAGCTCAGTATTATTGGTTGTATTATTTGTGGCGGTCGTTTCCATGTCTTGAATGAGCTCATTGTATACCACGTTTCTCGTTTGCCGGTGAAGACCGCGTTTACTTTGGTTTTGAGTTTAGTGTTTAATAAAGACTTTGATCTGCACCTGCATCTGCCTCCAGTCTACGATACGTTACAGATGATAATATTAAGATATATCTCACATTCGGTGCTACTCTTAGTGGCTTTTCACACAGGAGGAGATAATCGCTCTTCCCACATTGGTTTTCAGTGAGAGGTGGGTGAGCAGGAAAAACAAAGCGCGTAGAGTGGCAGGTTGGAGACATCCGAGATGAAAATTTGTGTCTGAGATGCAAAAATTCTTAACTTCTTAAGTAGAGAGAATGGCATGAGGAATGGCCTACATTCCCAGTCTGGCTAGCAAACAGTTGAGACAGAAGTAGGAAATGAGCACATTATATGGTTAATCTTTCTCAGATTGCAATTAAATCACCATCTTGGATGTAGCATAGCTAGCTAGCATGTAAGCGTACATTTTATATTTGGGTAAAATGATGAAAAAATGTCTTTTTAATCACCATTAAATTAAATCACTATCTTGGATGTAGCATAGCTGTGCTCTTGCTAATATACATATTTTAATATGTATTAGACTGCTTACAATGTTTAAACCATAAACGCTGGATTAAAGTTGGTCACAGTGTTTCACAGTTTCACCATTTATTTGATCTTTTTGTACCAAGTAGAAACATTACTGTTTGTCTTACGTTTACATATGTTTTACATGAGTTTGCATATGATGTGAAGGCTGTCAATTTAGTTGCCAGGAGACCGGGGTAAAGATATAGGGACCTCACAGTGAGCTGAAGTTCAGAAGTCATGAGTATTAAAAAAGAAAACACAAAGACAATGCATCATCTTAAATCTTAAATGTAGTGACGAAGAATCAGATCTAATGACAGGGCAAACCATGTAAATGGTCACAATACTCTTTTTCTTGCCCATTCTTAGCTGTACATTACTTCATTTAAAATGAAATAACTTATAGATACCCAAAAATTGGTTTAGTTTGTTATGAGTTGTGCAGGCTCTCACTGCATTGAAATGGTTTCAAGAAAGGTGGGTCTCTAAGCAAACACAAACAAAACAACTAGACAGATTAAATCAACTGAGATTAATTGGTTAAAATATTCCATACATAATCCTACACTTACTATGTCTAAATGATGATTTACCATTCTGTTACTTTTAATCAAGTCCTTAAATGCTAATGCGCTCGTGATCTATTACTTTGTCAGCTTTCACCGTTCCATACTATCAGCACTGACATTTTCATGAGTAAAACACACCCAAGGTTATCAAGTTTCTGACGGACACAAAACATTTCTTATTGATTAATTCACCTTTTGATTGAATCTGATGGATTATACAATAGTTATTCTATAACAAGTGTCTAATCAGAAAATACTCTATAACTATGGGTTTAAAAATATTAGATAAGCTTTTTTTTTTTTTTTATTGGAAAAAGATAAACTCTAACACACCAAACACTCGTTTTTACTGGTTTAAAGATGTTAAAACGATTTAAAGTGTATATTGGTATCCTCAAGCAGCCTCCAACATGATTGTTGTACAAACTAATTTGTTATGATTACGCTTCTTGTCATGTATTACCGCCACCTAGCGGTCAGACGTAGAAATAGCGATTAATGGGAAGTATCGCTCCACTGCGCATGCGCTGTCTCAAACCGAGCAGGAGACTTGGCGATCATAGATACAGTAGCCTATTATTGTTGCGTGCTTCGGATCACTGCTCTGTCCTCTGTTTCCATATAATAAATAAGCGGGGAAATGAACTTTTGTTGTTGTTCCAAAAGTAAGTCATACAGTATCAAGTAGTCATTAATTTAAATTTGAGTAGCTTTATCCAGGGACAATTGCAGAATAAAATCAGCTCTCATCAACTTGTTGAACACGACCTAATCTAAATAACTGCAATATTAATTATACAATTTCTTCTGTTATTTAAATCACAGCATAAAAATGCAATACTCATTGTATATATATATATATATATATATAAAAAGTTAAGTTCTGAATACCACCACAAGATGGCAGATCGCACTCAGGCATTTCATTTAATTTAACTTTATTTTATATTGTTTTATTGTATTTTTTTTTTTATTATGCCAGTTAACACAATAACACAATATCAACAAACCAGGAGGACAGAGGGAAAAAGTAAATAAATGAAAAGTCTTTAAAGTATAAAGTTGGATGCAGACACTAATATTAGTCCCAGTTGGTGCCCAATTGTGTCTTTGTACACAGAAAAACTTCATATTGTTTTTAAGTTTCCTGATTGCGCAATAGACTCAAATTAACATTTAAGCTCACATTTGAAGACCATAAAGAGAGGTATGCACTTTGAGAATGCGCATTTATGAATATAGTGCTTTGCTAATAAAAATATAAACTTTACAGTATAAAGAAAAAGGTAGGCTACCATTTCTTTTATCATATTCCGGAAAACCAAAAATGACATTTCATTAGTGGTTAGCACGTTCGCCTCACACCTCCAGGGTTGGGGGTTCGATTCCCACCGTGGCCCTGTGTGTGCGGAGTTTGCATGTTCTACCCGTGCTGCGGGGGTTTCCTCCGGGTACTCCGGTTTCCTCCCCCAGTCCAAAGACATGCATGGTAGGCTGATTGGCGTGTCTAAAGTGTCCGTAGTGTATGAATGTGTGTGTGAATGTGTATGTGATTGTGCCCTGCGATGGATTGGCACCCTGTCCAGGGTGTACCCCGCCTTGTGCACAATGCTCCCTGGGATAGGCTCCAGGTTCCCCGTTACCCTGAAAAGGATAAGCGGAATAGAAGATGGATGGATGGATAACATAACACTGAATGAATGTCAGACCAGAATTTAAAACAAATGTAAGGAGGTTTCTGGTTTATCCAAACAAAAATAACCATTTATTTCGATATCTTGTTTAAGTCTTTTAAGAGAGCATGTATCAGGTTCAAATCTATCAGTTAGGTTCAATGTTACTTCTTTCACTTGATTAATTATAAGAAATTTGTGCAGTAAGAGCCATATCTTCTTCCAAGCAATATCATCTACAATTTCATTCCAGTATGAAATCACATAAGGAATTGTGAATGACAAGTTCTTCCTGAAACACAACTTTTGTTTTGTTTCCACTCAAAAACTGGCATTTACAGCATGGTATAATAAATAAATGATCCGTGGGTTATTTTGAGCTGAAACTTGAGCTGAAACAGATACATTCTTGGGACACCTGAGACTTATATTACATCTTGCAAAAACTTTCATAATAGGTCTCCTTTAATGCTTGACAAAAAAGTCCAAATGACACCAGAAGAAATGCACAGGGATTAGACTCCATGTCTTCTATCAAGGTGTTTAGGAATGTTGCGAAGTGGTAAAACTGTTTAAACATGCATTACCACCAAGTGTTTCCTTTTTAACATGCTACTGACACCTGGTTCCACTTAATCTCTTTTCAGCATCCCATCATTAAGCCGTAGTAGCAGCAGAATTAATGGCTGTAGTCTAACTCAGCTCTCTCGCTCTCAATTTTTCTGCACATTACTTGCCAAATTAGCCATGCTGATGTCAGCAGAATGGATGGTTTTCTCCTTTTGGAAGTTTATCACAATGTCCAAAACAAGCCATCAGGAAAGAGATAGCGTCATGCTCACAATGTTTTCAGGATAGGCCTTGGATTCATCACAACCCTGACCGGAATAAAGTGCTTACTGAAGATGAATGGAGAAATTAATATGTTAATGAATGAGTTTTGTTTTCATTCGGTTCACGGCAAACCCTGACTTTCTGCAGTCATAGACACACATGCATGTACACACATACTGTACATTTCAAACAGTGCAGACTTAATGAACTGTAATCATTTATACATTATAAAGTTGACCTAAGTTATTATTATTATAATTATTATTAGTAGTATTATAACCATCCATCCATTTTCTGTACCACTTTATCCTATACAGGATTTTGGGGAGCCTGGAATCTATCCCAGGGGACTCATCCTGGACGGGGTGCCGACACATCGCAGGGCACAATCACACACACACTCACACACCCATTCACACACTACAGACAATTTGGAAATGCCAATCAGCCTACAAGGCATGTCTTTGGACTGGGGGAGGAAACTGGAGTACCCAGAGGAAACCCCTGAAGCACATGCAAACTCCGCCCACACAGGGCATTGAATGGGAATTGAACCCCCAACCCTGGAGGTGTGAGGCAAATATGCATTCCTCTTATTCTTCTTAATGTAATTTGAATTAAAATCCCAAATTGTAAGGTAAAATATAATTGCCCCTTAAACTGACAGATTTACAGAAAATTTTATGATGTCAAACACATTTCAGTAGCCTCTAAAATATATAGAAATACAGAAAAACATAAAAACATGGAAATGTAAACCATAGAAAACTCTTATTATGATAGATATTTCACCAAACATCCAATTCAAGGCAGAAACTTGAAACTTGTACTTATTAAAAGCAAACTGACAAAATCAAGAAACTTTGGATGAAACAAATGAATGTAAAAAGTACATTTTTGTGCCTGACATTAGATCTGAACCCTACTTGGTCACTTATAAATGGTGTAATATGCCTACATCTCTTCTCTAACCAGTCTGGAAGATGTTGTTAATGCTTTAATATCACAGTCCTAGATCTTTGATTTCTTTCCTGCATGTGTTCTCTCTATTGCTTTATTATATATTTTTGTACATTCTGGTACTGCAGTAATGCTTCGGGGACAAGTGCTGAATAATGTGGATGTGCTGGTCATCAGGGACATGCAGGAACAATGGGCTTCTGTAGGAATCAGGGGACTCAGTTGGTTTCTTGACTTTTTGGAATAAATTGGATGAAATGCAGACGAAACATTTCAGCTTCCATGTTGCCTCAGGTCAGTTTAATATGCCAATTTTGTTGTTATGTGTACTCTCAGTTGGAGTGGATTACAATAGAATACTGTATTATCTGTAGCAAGTGATATATAATATTTAGTCTGATATATAATATTTAATCTAGTATATTGTATGGCATTGTACAGTGTGTATAAATAGTCTACACAGCTCTGTTAAAAAGTTTTAGTGATGTAAAAATATTCCCCCCCTCCCCCCACTTTTAATGTGATAAAACCACCAACAAAATTCAACTGAAAAACAAATAGAGACATTTTAGGAAATTTACAATAACCTGCTAGCACAGGTTTGCACACCTTTTCACTAATATTTTGTTAAAGCACCTTGTGCTTGTAATACCACACTCACAGTGTTCTTGGGTAAGAGTCTACTAACTTAGCACATCTTGATTGGCAATTTTATTCCACTCTTCCTTGAAAAAAAAAAAAAAAAGCTCCCAGTCTATCAAACCAGAAGGAAATCTACTGTGTACATCTCTCTTCAGGATTTTGCTAGGATTTCGATCTGGACTGTGACTGGGCCATTGCAAAACATTAATATTCTTCTGAACCATTTCTTTGGATTGGATTTGTGCTTTGGGTCTTTATCGTGCTGGAAGATGAAAATTTTCTTCATTTTCAGCTGTATAACAGAGGCCTGCTATTTTTGCGCCAAAATAGATTTGGAGCTACAGTATCTATGAATTCCTTTATCTTGACCTGAGCCACAGTCCCAGCTGAAGAGAAGCAGCCCCATAGCATGATGTTTCCTCCACCATGCGTCACAGTCGGTATAGTGATCTTTGGGTTATAATCTGTCTTGTTTTGCACCAAACATCTATTTTAAATTATGGCCAAAAAGTTTTACATTGGTCTCAATAGACTATGACACATTTTGGCACATGTTTAGGCAAAATTGATGTGGGCTTTGATGTTTTTATTATTTCCTGAGAAAGAGCTTCTGGTTAGCCATCCTATCTCATACCCCACACATGTGAAGAATATGATTGTAGTCACATGCAGGGAGTAACCAGTACTTGCCAGATTTTCCTGCACTTCCTTTAATGTTACTGTAGGTCTCTTGGCAGCTTCCCTGATATGTTTTCTTCTTGTCCTTTCAACAATGTTGGCGAGATGTCCTGTTCTTGGTAATGTCACTGTGATGCCCCATTTTCTCCACTTGATGATGATGGCCTTCACAGTGTTCCATGGTCAATTCTTTTGCACTCCTGCCAACTGCTTGGTCATAAAATATCTGGTTTAAAACACTAAGGTTTGTTTTGCCCAGAACTGTTCCCACATGTGTCTTTTCTGCCAGTGATATAATTTGTGCTGATGACACTGATGACATGATGACATCATTCCGCATAAACAAAACATGTACAGTGAACCACTCACAGGAGGGTGGTGTGGTGTCATTTACATTCAGATTAGCTTTGTATTGCATTTCTGATGCTATGATGAGTAGGCTGACATGCACGGTATGAGATGGATGCTGCATATCATCTTGCATAGATGCATAACCAGCATAGCCAATTATATAGTGCATCGGTCTCTTGCAAAACTCATTCCACAGTAGATGAGGACTGTCATGGACTGTCAGCATGTATCAAGTCTGGAGGTTTGTGTAGAATAAAGAAGTGTATCTTTTGATGTTTTGATAAGATTTGGGTTTCATTATAGCCTGATATATAACATGAAATCTAATACAGCTGATGTGAATCATGGGGCTGCTAAAAAATGATTTCATAGCTGAAGCACTAGAGCAGATCAATGGCTTCTTAATCTGGCTGAACACATTCATTGATTTCAGCAAAATCTGCGATTAAAAATTCACTGCTATGCTGCTACATACATTTCACTGAGCTGGGCTTATAAATGATTAAAATAACTCTATACATGCACACATGCAAACTAGCACTGTTGTAGGATTTCCTTATAACTGAATTAAAAATGTAACAGGATATAGACTGAATCAGCACAACAAAAAAGAATGAGAAATGTTGCAGTAGTATTTGGTATTTACCAAGGGTGCCAATATTAATGGAGGGCACGGTGTGTGTGTATATATCAGTGCCCTCTATTAATATTGGCACCCTTGGTAAAATATGAGCAAAGAAGGCTGTGAAAAAATCGCCTTTGTTTTTTTTTTTGTTTTTTTTGTGTAAATCTTTTGATCTTTTGTTAAATTTCCTTTACAAAAATACTCTGCTCTCATGGATATCAAACAATTGCAAATAAAACACAGTTTTATGAAAAATTAAATCTTTGTTAAATATATGTGTGCCACAATTACACCAAATCACTTCTGTAGGGCGTCCTACTAAATGCTGTAAACGTACTAAAGATTAACAATTTAAACTCCTCAGTATATTCCATATATAAAAGTGCAGAAATCCCTGCAAATTATATGAACTGAAGTCGATCAAGTCAAGGTTTACATTAGTTAGTCTTCTTACGTGTAACTTTACACACAGAAGCATGAGTAGGATACAAATACCCCGAACCCCCCTGCCCCGGACTTACAGGATTTTAATCAATAGTGAATTTCTTGTGTAAGCACTCATACTAACATTTTATGCATAAAGCTTAATAAATGCTTTACGATTGTGTTATTTTATGGAAAGAAGAAAGGATCAGAAAGCATGCTGACCTCTAGGAATAAATCCTCCGTTTCTGAAATTGCATTGTTTGTACTGAAATGTCAGTGGCTTGGAAAACACGGCGCTATGAGAATGCTTCAGTTTGTGCAGAGTCTCTTCCAATTACACAGGACCTCAAGGAAAATAAGCATCTCAGGATCCTATAATGGGTAACCAAGCCAGGCTTCCTCTCTCTTCAACAAAACAACCCTCCTTAACTATACGGTTCAGCTGAAACTCATCAAACGGCTCTCAACCCAAAAAGCACAGAAGAAGGAGATACTAGATACATGGAGATGGTTTTACGCTTATGCTGCCAGGTGTGTAATATAAAGACGTACTTACAGAGGGCCATCTGTAAGTGTAGCAGTTTTATTTCAGATTATGTTCATTTAATCTTCTGAGATGTGATGTAAGGTGATGGCCCTCACTTCTTCTCTTTCGATTCAAAATTGCATATGATTATGTGCTTGGTACAAATTGACTGGGGGGGATGGGAGGGATTTCATAACAAAGCTCATATTTTGCAGTGCAAATTAAACAGAAAAAGCTCAGAAAAAAAGCATAATGCACCTTTACGCCACAAGAGATCACATATTACATATCAGGTGTGAAAAACATTTAATCACGTACAATTTACATTTTTTTTCTCCATAGAGGAACGTTTCCTTCCACAAAGTACTAGTTGAGAGGGGTGTGCATACTTATGCAACCAGGGAGGTGTAAATTACATGATTATTTCCCCCCTAATAATTATCAAACTGTTTTCCAAGATGGGAAATAAAATGTCTCTTGATTTCTGTTTTTCCGTCACAAAAACTTGAGCCACATCTCAAAATCTCAAAATGGCCGCACCAACGTATATACAATATATACCTTATTAATTTTATAAGCTTTCTTCCAATCGGTATTAGTGACTGGACTATTCACACAACTACGATGGACAATGCAGTATTACTGCTTTCTAATGCGGCAGCTTTATAACAATAAACACAGTGCAAATAAATTGCTATAACCTCTTGTTGACATTTATTAGCCTTCACGGATCACTCATCTCACAGTAATGACTTAAAAACAGGCTGTAGCTTTTATAGGGATGCAGTTAGCTCAGATACAGGACATGCTTTTCATCATGATGGCTTTCAAAGTGTCTTTAAATATAGATTTCTTTGAACACAAGCAATTGCAGGAGGCAAATTAAAGAAATAGGTTTGTGATTTATTCCCCAGAAGTAATATGCAGATCTCCTGCCTTGTACTGTTGTGCACTTTATGTCTTATGTGTCCTAATTGTAATGTCCGAAGTGTAATGTTTGCACAGTTCGGGAATTTGCAATTAAGAATTTCACTGCAGGGGCATGGTGGCTTAGTGGTTAGCACATTTACCTCACACCTTCAGGGCTAGGGGTTTGAATCCTGCCTCAGCTGGGTTTCCTCTTTGTACTCTGGTTTCCTCCCAAATCCAAAGACATGCGTTGTAGGATGATTGGCATTTCCAAATTGTCTATAGTGTGTTTAATGTGTACGGTTGTGCCCTGTCATGGGTGTCCCCCACCTTGTGTCCCAAGCTCCCTGGGATATAGGCTCCAGACTCCTCCGTGACCCTGTTTAGGATAAGCCGTATGGAAAATGGGTGGAATTTCACTGCAAGAATTATACACTGAATAAAGTTATGTTCTGCACACTAGTATTTGTTGTGATCGTTTCTGAACGAAATAGGACTTTGAATTAATTTTTTTTCAGCAGCCGTGGTTTTTCCCTGTGTTTCCCAATGTTTCCTAGGGCATAATGATAGGGTTCACAATTAATAAATTAAACAAACAAAAAACCCAAAAACTTCTGGATAAGACCACGCCCATTTCCAGTTAACATCGTGAGGAGGCACAGACATCCGTCTGCACTGCCTTTTTTTTGGTACATTTATTTAATCTATTTAATCTATTTATCTTATTATAGCAGACTACTCTTATACATTTTTCTGAAGTAATTCCCACAAATATATATATATATATATATATATATATATATATATATATATATATATATTTATATATATATATATATATATATATATATATAAAAACAGTACAGAGTTATATATAAATACTGAGATGAAATATGCACCAGAGAAAGAAATGGGTTGTTATTAATATTTCAGCCCCATTTAAAATGAATGGGAGCAGAATTTAGAGCAATGAATTTGCGTGCAGTGGACATATAGCCATAAAGATATTTATTATTATTATTATTATTATTATTATTATTATTATTATTATTAAATTTGTGTCTGGGCTTCAATAAAAGGAAAAGGCAAAGGATGACAACTTGCAGATAAACTGATCTGTGTTGAGTTCCCCCTCTATTTGATTCATCATACCCTAAAGGCAGTAGGTTACTCAGGATCTCTGGCAGAAAAATGACAGAGCTTATTATGAAATTATGAAATTAACTGCTGAATCAGGCAAAGAAACATTCTGTCTGTTGCAGTGCTTCATATTTTTCCACACTCATTGTGTCACAAAGTCATGTGCTGGATTAATACATTTTCCTTCTTTTTTTTTTCTTTTTTTTTTTTTAACCTTGAATCACTTTTAATGTCTGGGGAATTACTCACATTTAATTCGTTTAGTTTATCATCAATCATTTTCCCCTTCACCGCCTCATCTCTTGCATCATCTGTCTCTTGATTTATATGCTACAGCCACCCTACTGTGTTATTTGCAGCACTGCTGCAAGTTCTCTCTCATTATCTTGCTTTATAAGCAAATTAATGATCTGTAGGAACCTGTGTGAGGCACAAACAATCTCATCCTAGTGCTTGGTGCAATTATTTTCTTCACTATGCAAATGAAGGTCATATGCACTGAGGTGTGCTGTTTACTGCTCATTTCAAGACAGAAATGTTTTCATTATGTTGTTTTTAAATAGGATATTTAGGATACATTAAGGTTATTTTCTTTTCAGTTAAATCATAGTGTTGTTTATGTTTATAAGACAAATGTTAAGACACAGCGCAAGACATATTTGATCAGTTCTGCGCAGGGTTGGATATTATCAGTATGAATATACAGTAAAAGTGTTTTAAACATTTCAAATAAATACTCTTTCTAAAAGGATTTGATTGTTGCTTCCTACAGAGTAGGCACCGAAAGTCCTCCCTCTAGTGGACATGTGATGCATGACACTTCGGTACGGTTAAACAGTGCAACGTTAAGAAAGAAAGAAAGCCTTTATTTGTTACATATACATTACAGTACTGTGAAATTCTTTTCTTTGCATATCAGAGTTTCTAGGAAAGTTGGGGTGAGAGCCAGGGTCAGCCATGATACTGTGCCACCGGAGCAAACAGGATTAAGGGCCTTCTTTAAGAGCCCAAAAGTGGCAGCTTGGCAGTGCTGGAGTTGGATTCCAGAGCTTTATCCACTGAGCCAACATGTTATTAATTATAATGTCAGTAATACTCCAAGTATACATATTTACAATACACTTAACAACTGACATTTAACAAGGCAAAGTCTTTTTTTTTTTTTAGTTTAGGAAAGGAATAAAATACTCAGGGTGCGCTGTTATAGGAAAACAATCAATGACAGGGTGGTGTGTCATGTGGGGTTACTGTTACACTGCAAAGTTTTATATTCCTATTATGCTACCAAAAACTAAATGCCAGACCTATTAGTATCAGTTGTCTTCTCAACCCTTTTGTATGGATCTGAGACCTGGACAATCTATGCCCACCAGGTTCGCAAAATGAATGCTGTGATGATGTGACACCTGTGCTCCATAATGGGTCTGAGTTTGATGGACCATATTTCCAACCAGACAATTCTTGAGAAGGCAGGCCTGGATGATATGGTGACAATTCTCTGCCAGAAAAATCTTCCCTGGACAGGTCAGAATGCAAAATGATAGGTTTCCAAAACAAGTGCTCTTCTCCCAACTCCAACAACTCCCAAAGTGTTGGCCGCCCTCGGCTCTGCTTCAAAGATGTGGTCAAAAGAAATCTCAGGAGTCAAAGCATACCAAAAGATACATGGTACCAACAAGCCCAAATGAGATCTTCTTGGAGACAAGCCATACGGACATCAAAGTTGGACACGACTGACAGCTGAGAGAGAGAGAGAGAGAGAGAGAGAGAGAGAGAGAGAGAGAAGCAGGGATATTGCTAGTGGTGTGAAAGATAGACAGTTGACCCACAAAAACAAAAAATCCAATAAGATCTTTGATTATGTTAAATGTATACATAATATAATTCGGAATACAAGACTGATGCTTAGAACGATATTCTGTCAGCAGGCCCAGAATTCCTTGTTTTACCCTAATGCTGTGGCCATAAAATGATATACTGTGTTTTTAAATCTGTTTTGCATTGCATGTAATAGATTCTTGTTGTGTGTGTGTGTGTGTGGTTTGTTTTTTTTTTTTTTTTTTGCTTATTGAGTGCAAAACTAATAATAATAATAAAAATTATAGTCAAGAAATACTAGGAAACAATCAAACAAATAAATAAATATTGAAGAAATAGACAATGTTTCTAACACAGGGCTGTTGAATTCTCCAATCTGGTCAGAAGGTATGTTGATGAATTTTTTATAACTGCAGCTGTGACTGGAGTATTTATATTCATTCACTTGTTCTGACCTGTTATCGTTTCTGTAGTAACCACTTACATAGAATTACATATGCAGAGCTCTACATAATCAAAACCTAATTTTTACATGGATTAAAAAACGTGTTGTTTGTTTAACAAAGAATAATGTCGAATAATTGATATGGTGAAACATCTAGAAACATTTAGAGTAATATTTACGGAAGGAGTCTCCAGTGTCAGTCTCCAGTGTCAGCGCTTTGTAAGTCAGCAGCATTACGGTTACCATTACAGCAAAGTATTTCAGAATGGAGGAGTTTACGCTTTATGCTTTCTTAGTAACATGACAAGCTGCATTTATTTATCTATCTATCTATCTATCTATCTATCTATCTATCTATCTATTTATTTTTGCCTCGTTAACTCTAAAAGAGAGAAAAATGAGGCAGGAATCTCCCAGTCATTCCACAACCCTAAATGTAGGAATAGATGGATAAAGATTGTCTTAGATGTGTCATTCTTTAATGAATAAAAATGAAATTGTTGGGACAAACACTTTGTGACATGCCGTTACGGGGGAAATAATACATTTCAGGGTGCTAAAAGTAACTCTTCTTCATGTTGATTGTTTTCCTGTAACAGCACACCCCAAGCTTTTTATTCTTTATAAGTATTTATTTATTTATTTTAAATACAATAATGGCAGGTTTTTTTTTTTTTTGGTGAGAAATAAGATGTATGGATGAACATCCAGCAATATAAAGAGGTGAAGCTCCTCAGGATTTGTAAGTTAATTACGTGTATATATGTGTTGCTACGTCCTGGAGAAAGAAAAAGAATTCGGAGAGAATGTTGTGTACTTCACTTAACGCAAGGTCAGTCGAAACAAACCGTTTGAGAACAGCCATTTCTGGCATCAGCTCATTAAGTTTAATTCCCTGCATGCAGCTGTAATTTTGAACAAATTGTTTGTTCCCTGTACAGTGGTTTAAGTGGTCATCTTCTGCCCCTGGAAAGCTATAAATTGTAGCATAGCTAAAGTCAAGGGGAGCATAAAGGCAAATCTATCTATCTATTTCTGGAGGGTCCAAGGTGAGCTGTAATGTTGTTTTTCAGCCAAATTATAAATGATAAAGCAGGGAAGACTCGTCCATGTTACAGCTATGAAAAATCAAATGGAATGAAAATAGATCTTTTAATAGAATGGAAATAAATATTTGATTTTTGCTTCATTGAAATTTTGAAGACACTTCATATGAGACGAGGTTTCGTTCGGAATTTAAGTCACTTCTCTAACCCAAAGCATCACGGATTTTACCTGATGGTCAATTTCAGTTTTTCTTATCTGACCACAGCACACAAATCTGACTGTAGTTTCGATGTAGTTTAAATTCTTTAGGTTTGTCAAAGTTTTGGAAAGAAGTTGCAGAATTTCTCCAATTATGGTACACCAGCCCAGGACATTACACCTCCCCACCAGCAGAGGTCTCTCTCCCCTGAGTTCTAGCTCACCACTTCCAGGTCAACTTCCAGTTTTTCATATATACTGTAAATCTATATGTATATGTAGGTATATACACTATGTGGCCAAAAGTATGTAGACACCTGGTCATCACATCCATATGTGGTTTTTCAACAAACTATTGCCATAAGGTTGGAAGCACACAATTGTCTAGCATGACAATGCCCCTGTGCACAAAGCGACCTACGTGAAGCAATAAACTCAATGAAATAATTCATAATCAATTTTACGAAATCATTCTCACACTTTAGAAGTTGTATGTATTAGGAAATGAGGTTTTCTCGGCACCCTGACGATTGAGTGAATAGCCCTGAGAAGAAAAACTCCAGTTAATTTAAACTACAGCACTGAGTGTGTGTGAAGAATAACTGCTGTAGGTGAGGGGCAAAATAGTAGCAGAGTGTGTATAAATATCGATTTCAAACCTGAGGAGTTCACTTTTTTGCCCGCTGAAGTTTCCTCATGCTGCTCCGTTCAGCTGACAGTCGATAAGTTAACAGCATGTGTGCATTTGATCAGCAGGTTTAACCTATAGCGTTGCCTTTTTCTACCTAAAATCCTTATCAAATTTGCTGAAATCCTTAAATGCTCTCAGCTTCTGACTGAATACGAATAGTATACTGGAGTGTGTTTGGGAATATATTATGATAATTAGGATATATGGTGATTCTCTGTGCCATGGACTGCAATCACAATAATTATTTAGCATATGCTTGGTATTTGAAGATTATATCAGTTAACAGATATCTCTCCATATCAGCAGATATATTTATGCATCTTAATCAATATCGTTGGTATCGTATGTGAACTCTTAAATATTAATCTATTCTAACTGATATGTTACATGTTATAGAGTTATAAATGCATTATAAATGGTCACTTAACTAGCGCTTTTTTTTTAACCTTCTGCACTTGTTCTTATTCACCCATTCACACACACACACACACACACCAATGGTTGCAGAGCTGCCGTGCAAGGCGCTAACTTGCCATCAGGAGCAACTTGGGGTTCAGTGTCTTACCCAAGGACACTTCGGCACGTGGAGTCACGTGGAGTCACGTGGAGTCACGTGGGCCGGGAATCGAACCGCCAACCCTACGATTAGCGGACCTCCCGCTCTACCACCTGAGCCACAGCCGCCCAATAAATTATTAAACTATCTTATTAAATTATTGTACATTATGCGACATTACAAAACTATTTTCCTGTTCTACTGACCAAGTTTATAATCACCCCTATAATCAACTCTTTCCTCATTCTTTCATCTGTCTGGAGTTTAAAAAACAAACAAACAAACAAACAAACAAAAAAAAAACAAGTTACAATTATGGATTTATTTTGACATGCCTTATTGTGTCTTTTACTAATTCTGATTGGTCAGAAGATGTTGATTCATTTTCTATCACATCAGCTATGACAGTAGTGCTGCTGCATGAGAAATCACAGGTTTTAATGCCCTTGTTTTAATAAGTTGTTTCTGTGATAATAACTCATTTACAGGGACTCGTATAGAAGATGCTCCACATAAACACATAAACGTGTGCACTTATATTGATGACATTATTGTTACTCGATAATATAACAAGCTGGATGATTTTTCTCTTAATAACTTCAAGCAGGAAAAAGAGAAAGGCTGGTGAAGGAACCATATGCAGTTTATAGCTGCTATAGCGTAAGTGATAATAGGAACTAGCTTGTTTTATGGATGTTCAAACATTAAATGTAACAAAAGATGGATAAAAAGTTCTATTACAGCATTTACCCAAGTGTTTTATCACTTAATTATTTTCTCTATACTTACCCAACATTGCCTTTTGTATTACTTTTTGGGTTTTGTTTTAATTTGCAAGTTAAAAATGCTCTTTATTCTTTTTAATTAATTGTCTTTCATTCTCCTAAACTTATTACTGATTCTTTACTTCAGTTTGAAATGGTCTTTTTGTCCCCACCTAGACCTTTCTAGCAATTTTACATTCTAGCATTTGTGTCTTGTCTTTAAGGTTATGAATCTTTGCAGCTTCACAGGGTGCTTTGTACTGCTCTGCCTTCAGTTGACACTTTTTGTGTAAGTCATTCTGTCTAAGAGTGTTTGCTAAATGACTAAAAGTAAATGATTCTGTTAAACCTGACTGCCTCTACTACGGATGGTGACCGTGATTGTTCAATAAGCCTAAATAAACAGACGATGTTATTACATCCACCTGCCTCTGGGATTCGAATATTACAATAATACAGTTATGATCTCTGTTGTATTTCAGTGCACGTTTACTCTGCTGTATATCTTGTCCATGTCACGTGACTTTCCATTGGCTATCGAGTCCCGCTCATGTTTCTTATTTCATGACACTTCTAAAATAAAAATAAAACAAAAAGTCATAAATAAAAAAATACAAAGAAATGGTAAAATAACTATCCACTGGTCTGTCTAACTATTACACTAGACAAACAGATTAAAGAGGCATGATATCAGCATAGCTCTTCCATTCAGTCAGCTTTACTCAGGTCAAACTGGTGAAGGAGCTCACTGTATTTAATGAAAGATCACCCTTGGGATGAGAACAACCTGCAAGAAGTCATTAGATATGAACTGTATCTATATATCACTTCCATTTTACACATGAAATAAAGCTCAAGGACAGAAAGAAATGAATAGTTTATTACAACCTGTCCTTGGTGAGAACAGAGAGAAGTACTGTATGATAGAACTGTATCAAAGAGCAGAGAGTAGCGTTTGGACCATCTAATCAATAATGAATACAACAAAGCAGTCGGAATGAATTCATTTTCAATGTGAGCTGAAGATCTGCAGTGGAAGGACGTATAGTGAACATCAGCAACACACAGTTGGCAGGGAGAGTGTAACGAAAAACTTTATGTGGACTTAAAGTTCACATTCATCTGACTTTACATTTAAGGAATATGGCAGACACCATTATCCAGAGCTACTTACAAATGACTGAGGATGAAGGGTCTTGTTCAAGGACCCAGCATTGGCAGGTGCTGGGTTTTGAACTTACGACCTTCTGAGCAGACGCCCAACATCGTAACCACTGAACTACCATTTCCCCGACTTCTCAATCACATTTCACAAAGGCGTTGAGGAAGTGGATTAAAGATGCTCAATAATCATTACCTGGAATTATAAGGATCCTTAATCTTTAATTGTTAAATTGAATCCATTGAATGCGCATTGATGCACAACTTGAGTGATGGTAATTCCAATGTTGACATTTCTCGACTATTTTCGTCTTGCTAGACTGTATCAATTAAACAAACACGTGATCTATCATCTGTGTCGCTGTGCAGCCGTGCTGGCTTTGTTCGAGATGAGAATAACCCGTGGTAGTAGGAATAGAAACAGGCTCGGTGTGAATGAACACATTCAACAGTACAATGAAGAGCAGACCTCGGAGGACCTTACTATTTAAAGACTCTGAAATGCTCTCAGTAGTTGCTGCTGATTTCCTGAATTCAGGGAACTAACCCATCCTGATGGAGAGCATTGATAGCCTGCTATGTGAACATTACAACAGTAAGAATGTAATGCAGGAGTGCAGATCAGCAGTAGCAGAATCCAGCCCAATCCTAAATGTCTTCTTAACATTGTACTCATTTTGCTGACACTTTTGTCCAAAGCAACTTACATTTGGAACAGGAACAAACTGATTCGTTTTTATGGATTAAAAATATTTGTATGCCACAACTGCGCACTAGTGGAAATTAGCCAGTGCTGGTCTTTTAACCTGTGACCTTCCAATTAACAGCCCGATAGCTTATCCACTAAGCTACCGCTGCCCCGACTGCTTGAAACAACTGCTAAACTCTACGCTGTGAAATGCAGGTGGAAAATCATGGCTCAACAGCAGCATACCATCATCCTCGAAATGAAAGCTAGAGCCCACATAACACACATACAGCGCAGCTCATTATATGTACCTTTTATCCACATCATTATCACACCATTACTCTGCACATGTGTTGTGCAATGTCAAATAACATGTTTTGCACAGCAATTGCACTGCACTGATGTTCATAAATGGTCAACAGAGTCTGCAGACATCAAAATGAACGCGTCCATTAGTGTTTAAATGATATTTTACTATGAGCATTAGAAACAGGAACAGGCAGTGCATTTCCCCATTTCAAACAGTGTTTTTATTTAATATATTTCCCCATCCCTTTTGAAATTATTTCCTGGCTACGCCACAGGGGCGCAGGAGAACATATTTTTTTGAACAGGGTTCACTTTTTTTTTTTTGCTGACCTCCTAATAAATCAGCATTCGATGTCTATATATGATGAACCTGCATTTATGAAAGTCACACTAGATTTTATCTGACGTTTTAATCCGAGAGAGAACGTGCATGGATGACTAACTCAATAAAGAGTTGAGATCAATCCTGTCTACCTGCTGATATAATTTGTGTGGATGTGCTTCAAAAAGCTCTCGAACTGAGTAAACTCAGAAAGCAATCACAGCTCTCCTGTCCGTACTCCCTAGCAATCAGGTTTTATGATTGTTATAGCAGGGACGTGCACATGCTGTAATGGGATTTGAGAGGATCACAAAAAGATGCTGAACAGACCTAAGCTTCTATTAAAATAATATGAATTGTTCATTTCAGACAGAGAGTGCATGGATTTTATACAGGCAGTGAGTACAAAAATTACAAGCTGTATAAACATGGCACTCCAGGACTATATAATCGTTTAGATATGGAGATTGAGGAGCTGCATGAAACACTGATTTATTCTGGAATCTAACTTCGAGCAAGACATCAACACAGTGAAGCATTTGAAAACTCCTTTGAAATATTTTTTTATTTAATTTTCTCACTAATAGTTAGCAGGCTTTGTTTTCCATGTATATCAGTCGAATACCATTCTCAAATACGTGCGATCATACTTGTAAAAAATACTCCGAAACCAACATCCCATAACATATAAAACTATGCAGACGGTGTTGCTCTGGTGAACAGACAACATGAAATGACACCGATCTAGACGTGTTTCACAATGAATAAACAAAGCAAGCAGACAGCAAAAAATATCATACGACAGATACTACAGCATCTTCCTACAATATAATTAACGGTGCATTAGGTAAGATTAGATTACCTAGATTTCCCCCCCAAGATTAGGTCTCTAAAGATTAGGTGGCTTTGGCATTTGAATGATTACTGCCCATGTATACGAAGCTCTGGCCCTGGGATCTATGGTGACCTGCATAGTGTCTATAAAATGATTGACAGGAGGTGCATCCAAACACATACAGGCATTCTGGACCGGAAGTTAGTTTCCTAAACGACTTATTAAACATATTTTCCAAGGCCACAGCTTAATCCAATGTTTTTGAAGTTTTGTTAAAATTATATTCTACATATCTTCTATGTTCGGTGTACAGTTAAGGATTAAACAACAACAACGACAACAACAACAACAACAACTATTGCATCTTTAACCCAATAACATATTTTTATGGATTTTAAAAGTATCTTTAACACTGTCTTTACATCTTAAAACATAAAGCTCAGGATGAAGAGGTCATTGTTATCAGCACACCAGAGCAACCAACATAAAGAGAGCTAAATAAAATGGTCCATGATTGGGCTCCATGAATAGACCAATCAGGGATGGCTTAATACATATTTCTGTATCAGTATCAGTATTGGCATCAACAAATGCCCCCAAAAAAACAAAAAACAAAAAACATGTACTCATTCTCTGTCTGAAAAGCAGAGCCTAATCCGAGAACAAATGGCACGAGATGGTAATATACCCAGTATTTAGTATATAGCCAATCCACCTACTGGGTGTGGGAGGAAAGCGGAGAACCCAGATGGAACCCACGTACATTTTATACTTGCCATGTAACCATGGCTTCACCTCAAGTCTTGCTCTCTTAATGAATACATATTCACATGGGGAAGTGAAAAGTCCTATGTTGTTAACACTAGAAGCTATTTTAAATGCAATATTTTCACCTTTCCATCGGGTACCTCAATCATAATCACACAAGCATAGTGTTAATGTGACAGAAGAGGAGTTATGCAGTTCATATCCCACGGCCTCCATCTTGTACGCTCTCTATTTACCAAGGCTACATCATTCTTAGAAATGGTCCTGCTAGTCTAAATCATACGAGTACATACCTTTATCCACTGGTACAACTCAATTATCAGTGCCTACGAATGTAAATAAAGCACCATAATGTGACCTTGTGCCATTTTATGGGCACTGCGAGAAAAACCGTAATGGCCATAAATTTTAGTTGATAGCTTTCAGAGCCAAGGTTAAATTTACTGAGACTTTCATTTCACTATAAAACACAACAGCACACTCAGTAATATTTTCCAGTAGATCCACATACAATCAAAATTAGATATGGTGTAAGACATACAGTGGCTTGCATAAGTATGGGGTGGGTATAGAGCCTTTCTACATTTTTAGTGTTATTATCTGGATTTGAAATGAACTGCAAAGTGACATAAAATCCATTATTAAAAACAGAAAGAATACGGCACAAGTATGACTCTGCTTAGAAGAAGCTGTCCACTAAAAGGTCAGTGATTAAGGAGGGCATTAATCAGAGAAGCAAGCAAAAGAGACAACTCTTACGGAGCTGGAGAGATCCACAGCTCAAATGGGAGACAGTCATAGTCTGGGCACTCCACAAAGCATATGAAAACCTGTTTGAAGTGTTGAATTGCTCCTACAATAGAGGCACATTTTTTCCTAAGTTTGCCAAAAAAACATGTTGGAAACAGGTTCTCTGGTCTGATTGAACTTTTTGGCTTTGGCACATTTGGCAGTATCCAGTGCTGCTCACCATCCTGAGAACTGGTCACTGGTCCCTCCAGTGAAGCACGGTGGTGGTAGCATCATGTTAAACTTTCACAACTTATAAGGTAGTTTGAACACCGTGATGTAAAGGTAGTCAACAATTTTCCCCCCAGTTCAATATTATGAACTATTTTGTATAGATTCATGACATATAATGCCAATTTCAGTTCCATCCAATTTCAAGAAGGTGAATACTTATTTAAGTCTCTGCACTGCAATGCATATTTACCTTTTGAATATTATGAACATCTGTCACTTTTGTATTATAGCAAATGTATTATTGTTTGGTTTCCTAACAGTATGTGATAATGATTTTATCATGCAGTGCTGTTGAGTTCTGGAATCTGGTATTCATTTTCAGCAACAACAGCTGCTCTGACACCTGCCCATTATCCTGTAGCGTGCCAATAATTCTGGAGTTAACTCTACTGTAAGTAAAAGAAAAGTATTACTCTAACTGATCTCACACTTGCAAATTTATACGACATGATAGGTTCTGGTTAAGGTTGAGTGGCAGAGGTTAAGTCTAAGTAGAATTTTCTCACAGCTGTAACTGGAACAACTTGAAATCAAACAAAATCTGAATGTGTCACATTGTTCAAATTCGTAAATTAATTGTAAGACAGACACACTGCCTGCACACGTTTGAATATAGTGGGATACGTTTTGGCTCAAAAGCTAGACTTTGGGGACAATGTGCACTGGAGCTTTGCCCATGTAGCATAGGTACATTTTAATGACAGAATCCTTGCAAAAGGAAATTCTAGAGTACACGAGGGACGTCTGGGAATTTCAAAATGTCAGGTCAGAGCACAAGAGACCAATTCTCATATATCCCTCATGTAACTTGTCTAGAATTCATTTTAGCAAAGTCACTGGGATCAAAATTGACCTACCCAACATAAGCAATCCTCTGAAGCGGCATAGATTCCCAGAGCAGCATAGATTCCCATGTGATATGACTTAAAATGCTGAGGCAGCTCTTTACCAGTTAGCCGCTGTTCTTTTACTACGTTGCAGCATACATAGATCTTCTGCTACTAAGTTTTAATAGTTTTCAACCAGATAAGCATGAACTGAGACAAACTCCTGTACTTCCAGTTTAGTGTATAGAGCGTCTGGTAGAACCTGCCCAAAGCTCCTCACCGTCTCGGGATATAAGAGAATTTATTACAAATTTCATATATCATTTCCACTCACGTATATTTATTACATCAGCCTTCATCTGCATTTGTTTTCAGGTAGAAACGTCCTGTAAATTCCGTCTCATGTACAGTACCTGTAGGAGCTGTTTAAAACGTTCCGGTTGCTTGATCTGCTAACAAAACTTATAACAGGACAGGAGATGAGATGACGACAGAAACTACAAAACGTAGCAGCTTTTGTCTCTGCTGTTATAGCATCACCTTTATCCATTAGCCTAGTGATGGAGATCTATTGCATCTATTGTTCAGCACAATTTCAAAACAGATGCAGTCGATTAATTGGTCCTTTGGAGACCAAAAAGAGAGCTTTTGTGTTCACACTACAAATGTTCTGTGGTCCCAGAACCACCTCTGAAGATGGTTTGAGTGATCGGATATACAGTGCGTCTCGGAGACTCTGTTCAGACCTGTACTTTGGCCTCCCCACTTATGATCGGATCACCCAGAAAGCATGTATATACCAGGTGTGAAAAGTACTACACAGATACAAACTGAATTGGATATAATAAAAATTATATCGATTTATAAGAAATGATAATAATGATAATGAGTCTTTACTGATCACATGGGGCAGTGGTGGCTTGGTTGTTAAGGCTCTGGGTTACTGATCGGAAGGTCGGGGGTTCAAACCCCAGCACTACCAAGCTGTCACTGTTGGGCCCTTGAGCAAGGCCCTTAATCCTCTCTGCTCCAGGGGGCGCTGTATCATGGCTGACCCTGTGCTCTGACCCCAGCTTCCTGACATGCTGGGGTATGCGAAGAAAAGAATTTCACTGTGCATATGTGATCAATAAAAGACTCATTATCATCATCATTATAACCTAGAAATTCTTTTCTTCACACACCCCAGCATGTCAGGAAGCTGTGGTCAGAGTGCAGGGTCAGCCAAAGAAATGATAATGAGTGGGAAAAGAATGTCTACCACCCAGAACAATGAGGAAAAAAAAAAAGATATCTTAATCGAGAAATTATTTTAGACCTGAGTGTAGTATTTCTGTAAAATGCAGTTTGCCTCTCTCTGATGTGTGATCAAGAAACATTATCAAATTGTCAAATAAATTACAGGTGATATTGTTTGTACCACGCATATAATACCTACATTAGGAAACAAATTTCCTTAATGGTCACACATACCTGCGTTCATTTTGAAGGGATTGAAAATGTGAATTTGGAAACACTCCAGAGCATATTGATAGGCTATAATTAAAATGCAATTTGTCCAATGAATAATACACCTCCTGTGGGTGGCATCTGAAGCACATGGAATTCCCAATGATCACGAATGCATTAGTCTGGGGGAAAGGAGCACACAGAGGCACACAGTTATATTATTCCTATGTGCTGTAAATTGCATTAGACACTCAGCTACCTTATAGACCTCTTCAAAGCATTTCCATTCGACCTAGAAATAAGCGTTCATATATCATTATATCAAAAGTGTGTTTCAAATGCAAAATGCCTTACGATGCAACTAGAAACATCTGAGGCAAGATAAATGAACTGGAGCACTTTAGAAGTAATCTAATGGTGAGTACAGAACAAGGATGTAAAGTACAATACAATTCACAACACAGCGCTGTTAAATTCTCAATTCTGATTGGTCAGAAGGTGTTGATTAATTCCCTGTAACAGCAGCTTTGAGAGTAGTTCCAGCTGCAAGACAAATCACAGGACTATAATAACATTCGCATTCGAATACGTTATTGTTTCTATACTAATACTAACAACTTACACAGGGAATTGTATGGAGTAGTGTTTCTCAACCAACGAATTTGCAGACCCCTTGAAGTCTGTGGCATAATAACAGCATTGTAAAATAAGCATAAGGGGTATTTTTGTTAAATATTTCAAAAACTATACTTTAAATGCAGCTCTTAAGCCCATTACATGTCAGAAAATCCTCTGTGAGGATCAGTCAGTATATGCTAGGGTTCCATGGCTAAAAAAAAAAAAAGGTTGAGAATTATTGGTATGGAGGACACTTCATATAAACAAATAATAATAAAAAAAAGTGTAATTGTTTATATGGTGAAGTTTTCTGTGCTGTAAGGAGACATTTATTTAGCATTTTAAAAGGAGTAAAATGAAGATTTTACACACAAACCATGGGAGTAGTTTTTCGGTATTTTGTTCAGTTTTATCTCTTACAGTCGCACACATCATCAATAAACTTCAACCCTTAAAACAGTCTTGAGAAATAACTAATAATAATGTTTAGTATGTTTAAGAATGATAATGTTTCTCAACCAACGAATTTGCAGACCCCTTGTAGTCCCCCAGACCCCTTGTAGATCACGATGCTGAACTGAGGACTGGGAGACTGTGAGAGTGTGTCTTCTTCTGTGGGAACGTTTCCAGGTTACTACCATGTACAGAAAGTAAGATAAAGGTTGTATGCCTGGCTCAAAGCAAAGTAACCCAGCTCCACTTGAATTTACACATGAATGAGACTCATGAAACGGTTCTATTGTCCAGGCTGTACCCTTGTAAAGTGGTGTGCTGTAAAGTGCTTGAACTAATGCTCTATTTCCTTGGATGATGTAGAAAGTAGAGTTTTTTAAAAGGATGCTGCTGTCCATCTAAACTTTACTGGATCTCCAAAGAACCTGTAACTAACTGTCACCAAGAACCGACTGGTTTATGGGGCTCCACTATGTTTTCTGACGTCAGCAATATACGATATGCCGTTTTATTGACATTCAGTGAAGTGTTTATTGCGGCAGTGTACTAGCCAGCTTGCACAGATTTATCAGTAAATTTGGTGGATTAATTGTTTTCAAACATGGGTGAAAAGAAGTTTGGGGCAATGGACTGACGTCATATCCACCGCTGTTGAAGTCTTCATTCTGGTTGGTTAGAAGTTGTTGGTTCATTATCTATAACAGCAGCTCTTCCATAAATGTTAGATATGTTTCCCTATAGAAAACTTCATCATATTTATGATGATACATTTTTCTTTGTTAAATAATGCTACATTTTTAATCTGATTATTATTATTATCTTTAGATTAAGGGAGGGCTTGACGGTTAAGGCTCTGGGTTACTGATCGGAAGGTCGGGGGTTCAAGCCCCAGCGCTGCTAAGCTGTCACTGTTGGGCCCTTGAGCAAGGCCCTTAACGCTCTCCGCTCCAGGGGTGTCATATCATGGAGGACCCTGCGCTCTGACCCCAACTTCCTAATATGCTTTGGTATGCGAAGAAAAAAGAATTTCACTGTGTTGTACTGTATATGTGACCAATAAAGACTCATTATTATGTGATAAATCTAACAGTCCCCGTGAAAGAGCTGTTATTATAGAAACGGTAATGTTTTAGAACGAGTGTGTTAATATAAAGCTGTGATTGGCCACCAGAATACACCAGAATAATTCCCAACTCTTGATCTCCACAGTAATTCCCAACTCTTGATCTCCCTCTAGGCTTTGCTGAGCCAATTTCCACCAAATACCTGCCTGGTTTTCTGTAAGAAACACTTCAAACAATCTGTTTACTTCTTTTCTTTTTTTTTCTAAAAATCTTTTAGTATTGTAGAAATGAAATATTTCCTTACGACTGACCCACAGATGAAATGTGGAGTGTAATTTAGTTCCTGTCCATCACAGCATGAGGTGAAGTTCAGTGGTTTGGTCACCCGCTTCTTATCAAGTTTTTCCAGACAATTTCAGCAGAATAAGGAGATGAAATGAGGTATAAATGCAAATAAGAAAGTGCACAATACTGCACCAGCTCCAGGGAAAATACCACGGCTGTGCAAAAATGTTGTGCTTTGATCATCATAAATATTTCTCTGCTGTCATTATCATTCGGGTCTCAGCTTCCAGGAGCGGCGAAGACGTCAGATCAAACCACGACAGCGAGTCGGTGTGCTAGAGATTCTGTTTAAAACTGTTCTGCTTAAAACTGAGTGTTGGTTCTTGAGTTTACAAATTCCATCATAAGCATTTCAAATATTTTTAAAAAGTGAGAGAGAGAAAGAGAGAGAGAGAGAGAGAGAGAGAGAGGTTTTGTAGAGTGCATGAGTATTGTGTAATGAAAGAAGGGGTAAGTATAACAAATATCAATAAATTGCCAATATAGCATAGTCTAGCCATTAAAATAACACAATTAAAAAGTAGAAAAGTCCTCAAATCAAAAGCAATCAGAGTACAAAAACAGTTTTCATGTAATTAACTCACTATTATATTAGATTTTTTGGGAAATGTCAAAAAAGTTGACATGTTTTTGCATCATTTCATACCTTTTCAAAAAGAATCAAGTCTTCTACGCGCTCATGAACCTCCAACATATCAGAGCAGGAAATTAGACTGCATAGTTAAAAAAAAAAAATAGAATATGAAAGTCTTATGAAGTCTACAAATAAGTAATAAGAAGTCTTGTTGCATATTTGACTTTCCTCTCTCTATAAGGTATTACATAATGCGTTTTTTTTTTCTTTTCGCGTTTTCATCTCTGTTCTCTTAAAAAGAAATTTAATATAACATTTTTTGTGTTATTGTATATTTTTTTTCTCCATGAAAAAAGTGTGGATTAAGTAAGTAATAAAACATAGGCATGGCATGATACTTGGAAATTGGTTATTTTCCAATAACAGCACATCTTGAAGTGTTTTATTCCTCTCATACCACAGCAATTTTCCAATGCTAACAAGCGTTAAGTTATTTACAATGACACATTGTGTGTGTGTGTTTTTTTTTTTTTACCCATTTATAGTTACAGTCGATTATTGTTATCACTTACATTACCAGCAGCTATTCTCAGTTGTTCATCTTTTTTCTCTCTCTTGAATTTGATGACAACAAAACCCTCAGAAACACATCTTGTCATGTTACCAAGAAAAATGACTTTCCCTTATCTGAAAACTCTTACAAATCGCTGACACTGGAGACTCCTTCCAGAAAATGTAAGAAATTCACCATCCTACACAGGGTCGTGGGAGAGCCTGGAGCCTATCCCAGGGCGCTCGGGGCACACCTTGGATGGGATGCCAACCCATCACAGGGCACAATCACACACTATGGATAATTTGGAAATGCCAACCAGTCTACAACGCATGCCTTTTGACTAGTGGAGGAAACCAGAGTAACCAGAGGATATCCACGAAGCACAGGAGAACATGCAAGCTTCACCATATCAAAGATGATATGCTTTTCTTTGTAACTACACAAATGTATTAGAATGAGCGCCTTGCAGATGCACTTCTGTCAAATTAATAGAAAATTAACCAAGACTTTTTGAGCAATCAGAATCAAGATTTCAACAGTTCCCTGGTGTAAGAGGAATTAGTAGCGCATCAGAGATCAAAAACACTGGAGCCCTTCACATGAATGATCGCTACACACAAGATTGTGTGCAATCTTTTCAGTAATTGGTCAAGACAGTACAGATACAGCCATTTATACTGCAAGCATTTTTTTCAAATGGCTTATAATCTAATTAAGGACTTTATACACCCCTGATATAGCCTGTTCATGCCCTTGACATCTGGCAAAAGATCTAAGAATGTGATATGAACGATGACAGTCTTTGATACAGTTGAACCCCCAGGCTGTAAAGACTGGACGGGTCTCACTCACTCTCTCTAATCTCATCATTATCCACCACCATGAAGTCTGCCTGAATCAGCTGGCTAGTATCTTCCCAAAGCTGCCAGAACCAACCTTTGTTAGCTCCAAAGCAATAGCTCATTTGCACTACAATATAATTGTGAGACAAAGCGTCATGAAGCGCTATGGCTTTCCAGCTTGGTTCATTTCTCAAGACTCTTGCATGGATGAATTCATTCAGTCATTCTTCACTGACATCAGTAAACGCTTCATCCTGGTCAGCGTTGTGCTTGATCAAGGACTCCCAGGTACACTGGACATGAGGTGGGAATAGACTCTGAATGGGATGCCAATCCAGCACAGGGTACCACACACACACACACACACACACACACACACACACACACACACACACACATTCACATATTCATTCACACCTAGGGACAATTTAGTGTAGCCAATTCATCTACTGGCACACAGGCACAAACCCACACACAGATACTGCGAGAACACAATAGTGTTTGGTGCTCACTCGCTCACTCTTTTGTGGTCAGAAATCACCCAATATGACACTACATCAGCTCCTCAACCCCAGCTACATCACATCACTCAAGTTCACAGCTGGTATCAACTATAGAGAGACTACAATATATTTTTAACAAATTTAATTTGGTAAAATATAAACAAAATTGTAGCCTAATTTAAGCCACCTTGACCGTGACCAGACATTTACTAAGAATGAATGCATGAACACTGTACACTCAGGGTAATTTCTTAGGTCTCAGGTCTTTCTTAGTCCTACGATCTTCATATCTGACCACTTCCTCACACTTGCATAGAAGTACAAAAGGTCTTTTTTATGTTCTTTGGGATCCCAGTCCTGTTTCACACTTCTAGTCTAAACCTGATTGGATATGAACCATTGTGGTGATATTCACATCTGTAATTAGATTAGTTTAGAACACATTGTTTGTTCATTTTTTTAAACAATGTATTTATACAGTATTCAGCTACAGTACATTCCTAATATAGCTACAAGTGAGAATGATTCTCATATTCAAGTCATCCTGAACCCATAAAAATGTGGTTACATACCAACAAACCCCTCCCTAGCTTTGGCTTCTTGGACACACTGCATGCCTTGAAATGCCTTGCCCAATAACATTAGGTCATTACACATGCCTCTGAGTTCTAGAGTTTTATGCATTCATTTAAGCCAAATGCTTAAATCCTGCTGGGCACTTAAATGCCCAAGGGGCTTGAACACACACTAGAGGTGTCTATTGTATTGCTTTGTGATATTGTTACAGCTCAAGGATGTAGCATGACCAGAAGTACACAGGTCAGATAGCCCCAGAAGAGTTTTTATTTACTTCTTGTAGGAAGAGCTAATCTGTGAGCAGGCATGCATGACGCATCAGGTTTGAAGAGTGCTCTGGGATTTTCTCTGTAATGTCAAAGCGGGCAGGACGGCTGCAGATTCAGAGCTGAGCTGGAGAGCAAGCCTCCTTAGAGGAATGTGAAGGTTACAGAGAGTAACTATTTTGCATGCTAACTTAATTCCAACCAGCTCTCTGCTCCTCGCAGCACTGCGCAGTCCTTTTATTTATGTCGATATGGGCTACCATCAAGGTTTGCACTAGGGGCTCTATTTTAATGCCGATACAAGCGTTTGCTGGTTAAACCCGGGTTTACATTGTACGATATTCAGCCTGAATTTGGTGAGAAAAGTTCTTGCAGTGTCAGAAAATGTTGTTTAAAATATCATCTAAACAATCATAATCACTCATCTACCATCTACCAATAAGAGGATGGCATCTGCTTACACAAAACTTACGGGACAACACGGTAGTGGCAATGCCGAATACAAAAAAAATAATAATATTGAATTTAAAAGAAGAGCAGTTGTTTGAATTGTGTCCTCACATTTACTGTATATCGTGACAGGACAAGAAAAGGGATATGACATGGAAAGAAACAGAGCGTTAATTACAGCTTCCAAGATGTGTAGCCAGGTAATTAGCCCACAAATGTTCTGTTAATAAAGAGTATATTTGTATAGAGTATATTTACAATGGTTGTGAGAAGATGAAACTTCTGTGAGCTTACAAGCTCGAATGCTGTCTGTGGTTTCCTATTGGCCGTCGTGTATGAATACTCTAATTAGAGACGTAGCATGTTCGTCTGCAGAATTTGCTGGCAGCCATGCTCATGACACGGCAAGTGAAGCTTCCATACGAATGCAAAATTGATATCGTTGGTTTGTTTACTATTTATTAACTAAAGGCCTTGTATAGGGCTGAAAAAGTACTCATAAAACTCAACTTAGTCCAAAAATCCAACTTAGTGCATGGTTCACCATTTGGGTTGAGCGACACGTGCAGCTTATGAACCGCAACAGCAGAGACAGAATTAAATCACACGCTTCCCTGTTTTGTGTCCAGCTCTATACATTTTTTCAATCTGTCATAATATTCTAACATCTATACAGCATGAATTACTCACTACTCTGCTAGAAAGTGATTAGAAGAACAACCCATCAAGCATGCACCATCAAGAGAGACAGAAAGGCTATTTTTATCTGCAACACTCCAGTTAAAAAGCTGTTTTTTCTTCAGAATGATGTCAGAGCAAATTCACAATGCATGCACTTAGTATCGCCTTGTAGAAGAACTGTTTGTGTGTGTGTGTGTGTGTGTGTGTGTGTGTGTGTGTGTGCATGCATGTGTGTATTTATGCACCAATCGTCCTGTATAATTCTGTGTGAAAATGTAGGATGTCGAGACAGAAATCCTGAACAGATGGTGTTTTGAGAAAAGTCCAGCTGTCCATGCATCTGTGGCCATGCTGTTCTAAATTTGGCATAGATCCATCAAATTTACCTGGCACTCAAAAATATTATTATTTTATTTTATTTATGTGTGTGTTTCAGCTAATGATTTGTATACATGTGTGCTGGGGTGATAATAAGAAGGAGTGTGAGAAAAAAGATGTACGTATCTGTGTATGAAGGCGTGTCAAGTGACAAAAGTGGGATTTATTAACAGCATGGCTGTATGAAGGTGAATATATTACTTACTACATAATACAAGCTCCGTGCGGCTGACATTTCTTTAATTCATTTTTGTTCTGATTAGTCAACAGCGACTCTGACAGTGGTACCGGCTGTAATATAAATCACAGGTTTATATTAATGTGCTCGTTCTAATTCATCGCTGTTTATAAAGTAACAGTTGATTCAGAAGGGCTATGGTGGACAAGCTATAGAAATGAATAACAAAAGTGTATAATCATTCATATGGTGAAGTTTCCTCTAAGGAGATGGTTAGTTAACGTTTATAGACAGAACAACCAGTGTCAGCACTTTGTAACATTTAATGAGGTAAAGCCGTTCTTTAAAGTTTTCCGACACGGAGAAAGTTTTCAGGACGAAGGCTTTGTGGTTTCTCTGTGACATGACAGCATTTTTTTTTTTTTGTCTTATTGACGTCAATATTGGAAAAAAAAGAGAGACTGCTGTAACTTAATTGATAACATGAGCTAACATGAATTAAATTTGTTTTTAAAACAATAGTAATAAAAAAAATTGCAATTAACAACAAAGCGCTGTGGTATAAGATGATTAAAACATTTCAGGATGTGTTGCTGTTGGGAAATAATCAACTTTTGGCTGGTAAAGCCATTTGAACATGGAAAGAGGATGCTCTCTCCAGCATAAGTAATCTGCACTGGGTAAATATTTAAGAGAAAAGAAAATATTGAAGAATTATTATAAGCTTGGCATCTAGCTCATATAAAACAAGCGAATAATATATTTATTATACTTTAGTATTTTCTTTTATGTCTGCATCTTATCTATATCTCGAAGTATTCCTGTGTTAAGTTCGCTATAAATCAGTCATATAGGTCGTTGTTGTTGTTGTTGTTGTTGATGATGATGATGATTGTTGGTATTGACTGAAAAAAAAAGAAATTATGAAAACATATGGAATAACATGCATTCTAGTGTCAATATGTCTATGTATTAGTAAAAGCACATTCATTACAATAATAATAATAATAATAATAATAATAAAATAATATAAAAGAAGCACCCCAGTAAAAGTTAGGCAAAGGCTCGTTAAATAACTGGTTAAATACTACAATGATATGAAGTGCATTTCCCAAATTTCCCAGACCTCAACAAAATTGGAAAAACACATTCATTACATTCCTACAGTTGTATGCTAAATGTAAAGCTGTCATGCATTAAGTATAATATAAAAAAACAATTCGTTTAGATGTGATATCGGAATATTACGCCTGTGGTTCAGGTCTGAACCGAAAATATCCGTTTTCTACATTTTAATCATAAGATAAAACATCACTGGATATCAGAGGAGTTATGTGAACTGACTACAGGGACAAAAAAATAAAAAATAAAATTCTCCCTCTCCACTGATCTGAATAATGAACTAACATCCTTATTTAAAATGATAGAATTCCTCTTGCTGAACCTATTTACTTATTTATGAATAAAACTAATATAACTATCACTTTCAATGTTTAAGGGTTTGCTCTACAGCTGTTTTTCAGATTTTTAGATGAACTTCTTCTCCCCATGCTGGAGAAGAGCATCAGCCTACATTATAACATTATAACAGACTTCTTATAGATGGGCATGGTCTTCATTGAGTTCATGAGAAGGTGTTCTGTGGTAGCAAAAAAAAAAAAAAAAACACAACAAAACAAAACAAAACAAAACAAAACAGAAATAGCAATGCATATGGTAATACCATTATACGATGCTCCATTACTAGGTAAAACAGCTTTTCTGTATTATATTTAATGCAAACTATTCAGGTGCATTAAGCATGACACATTTCATCAAGCAGTTGGCATCTGACTAAAAACATGATTTATAATCAGCTCAGGTTCACCTATACTCCTTAATTATATTGGGAACTCTGGTGTCACTGTAGTCCATTAAATAGGAGATATTAACACAGTATGTATGTGATACAGACTCCACACTACTGGATGCACAAGTAAAAAGTAAGTAGCAACACAGTTCAAGTCAGTTACACTGGAATGCCTGGCTACTATAACCACTATTATTTCTAATACATGTATCACTACTACTACTACTACTACTACTACTACTTGAATTATTGCTGCTCCTATTGCTACTATTACCATTATTATTTCTAATACTAGTATCACTACTATTACTTTTACTACTGTTTCTACTACTTCTACTAGAATTACTATTACAACTATTACAACTATGGCTACTTGTATCACAACTACTACTACTACTACTACTACTATTACTACTACTACAACTACTACTACTAATAATAATCACTATTATCATCACTATTATTATAATTATTATCGTAACTTCAAAGAAGAAGAAGATAAAGGACAAACCCTATCTATATTGCACCTTTAATACATTGAAAATGCAGCTAAAATGCTTTAGGATGTGAAGTAAAAACAGAGAAAGAGATCTTTGCTGGCAGAAAGCAACTCCAAATTCAGCTGTAGTAAAATTCCAGAATTCAGCTGTATCAAGTCCTGACATTTTTTTGAGACTGCCTCACTGCAGTGTGCTCAGTAATGCCATTGCAGCTTTGGCCTACCTCCAAGCAACTGATGCCAGAGGGAAAACAGATGTTGGCTTTATACTTGGTAAGGCAAAGCTTGTTCCTCGTCCTGAGGATGACAGTCCCTTAGGCTTGAGCTGTGTACCGCCATCTTGCCTGTGCAACTTGCAGGACAGATGAATCATGCTGGGTACAGAAACATCTAGAAACATTAATAAGGACAAAGTAGATACAACTTTTCAACTCACATCATGAGGTCTCGTTGAGGGCATAGTAAAATGAGGTGGAGAAACGATTACTAGACATTTTAATTTTAAAATTAGAGCTTTTTATGATTATGGCTTATAGCTCATGGAAATAAAAAATCCAGTGTCTCAAAATATTAGAATAATGGATAAGTAGCAGCATTCCTCAGGTCTAGTTTATTTTTTAAGTTGGTAATGCTCTGCTGGTTTCATGCCATGTTTCCTCCAAATACCAAATATGCTAAAAAGAAAAGTAAAACACTAAACTTACAGCTCTGTCATTTGTCATTTTGTGTAAATTGTACTTTGATTACACAATGTGTGCTTAATCGAGCTATTTTTAGTCACTCTGTGTAATCACCTGACACAACTGTCACTAATAGGCTGTGTGAATCTACAGTCTGGGTTAGAAAGAAATCAGCCCCAGGTTCTTCTCATACCATTCTTTTTCTTATGACTATTAGTGATACCGTTGCACTTGATTCCACAAAAATCCAAAACAATCCACCTTAAATCATTTCTAATAGCCGATAACGTGACGTGGATGTCTACAGACATTATGGCACTGTATCTGGATCTGTAGTTGTGCCTACAAACCTTTCTTTACATTTCCCTCTTAATACGCCACTGTCGGCTGATTGCACTGAAACCTTTATTAACATCCCGTCATTACACCGCAGTAGCAGCAGAGCTAAAAGCAGGAGTCCTGCTCAGTCCTATCCCAATTTCTGTCCACATTACCTACTAAATTAGCTCGCTCTGCTGATGTCAGCAAAACAGAAGATTTCTTCTCTGTGTAAGTATGATCCAGATATCATCACAATGAGCTATGCAAGGAATGAGGTTTTCTAATACGATCACAATTTAAATGAGACTATAAATCCAGTGTGTCAGGATCCTATCAGTGATTACTGAGACTGAGATTAAGAGTCATTTATAAACTAAGGTAGTCTTCCTAAAAAGTAGAATTTGTAGAAGTACATACAAAATAAGACTAACTTTTAAAGATTAATGTCTTTAAAATGTACTGATGTTCTTAATCTGTGACCAATATCATTAAGATTATGCAGTGGAGTCAACCTAAACTACTTCTACTGTGTCTTTTAAATTCTTGTCACGTGATTTATCCATAATTGATACCATGAACACATAATAATTCTAACTTAAACATCAAGGTATGTAATGCTGGAGCTATGTATACCATTTTGTTTACTCTATATATGTATTCCTCTATCGTTCTCTTTCAGCACTCCAAATATCAGTATCTGTATCCATATTTGAATTTAAACTGGAAGAGGGCGTGACCTAAACTGAAAGGATTTTTTTTTGTCTTGACTAGAAATGCTTTTAATCCTGTAGTTATCCTTTTTGTTTGGACCTGCCTGTGATATTTTTCTAACAAATGTATCACTCAGTGCTTCATGTTCACGTGAATGTGGTCTTTGTTTGTCACGCAAGCTTTACATCTGATCACTTGCTAGCATCATGCTAGCATGAGGGTAATAACCTCCTGCTCGTGATGCACACATCTACTCTCAAGTGCATGCTCTTAGAACAGATGATGATGCGTAGATGAAGCATGATGTAGATGGTGTGTGATGTGTGTCTTCTGGCCATGGAGTGAGTGCTTTCGTGAATGACAGGAACGTTTCCTTTGCTCTGCTCCTTTAACTGTCTACCAGTGATCTGACTGGTTTCGGGGTTGCTGGACCCTCTGTGCCACGTTGTATCTGCGTTCACTTTGTGTAGCATGTCACATCAAGGCACAAGGAAAGTCACATCAAGGTAACTAACCCAATGACTGAAACATTTGATGTCAAGATTCTCCTGTAATGGCTGTCAGTGCGCCATAATCCGTACAGCTTCACACATTAGTGTTGGCACTGTGACAAGTACAACGGTGCCAAGTCATCTCCATGTATCCAAACAGTATGTGATCTGCTACGTAATACATCCAAGAAAATTCTCTGTGACAGTCCCACAAGAGGCCTGAAATTAATCTTTGAGGGTTCAACCTGTGAGTTTTAAGCACATATATATGATCCAGCAACCTCTGCATCCAGTGGTGGCTGGGAAAATGACATTTAATATACATGCAGTATGCTTAAACTAGAACATTTCATCAAGCCTGTTATAGGAAATACCACAGGGAAGTACCACAGTGTGCTGTTTTTTTTCAAGGACTTTTGCATGCACATTTTTAGCACATGTGTGGAAACAAATAAGTGTATTTAGGAGACAAAATCCTCCAATATGCTTCCTGCAAAAAGTAAAGATAATGTGCAAAACATGACAGGAGACAAACCTGGAACATATACATGCTTCAGCATGGACAGTGCACAGTCGTTACCTACTTAGTTAATTTTTTTTAACCATAAAAGAAGAACATTCTTCATAGGTAGAATTGACTAGCTTTACTAGGTACACCTGTCTTATTAGTGCATTGTGTAGTTGTACAGTTACATACTATACAACTTTACTATTAAGTACATGTGTCATTAATTAATTAAATGTCTTTCATTTATGGCATTTGGCATTTGAGTGAGAGCCATAGCAAAAGCATGTGCCTCATATGTCAAGGTCTAAATCTGTGGTCTATTCTGGCCTCATTTGAAAAACATATTGGGCACCCCTGCGCTAACTATATTTGAGTAATTGCACTTTGTTACTATACTAAAATGTCATTTTGCCATATTTATACTTTACCTGAGTGTTAGTGAAATTGAATACTTGTAATATTAGTTAATTACATTATATTACATAGCATCCAATCATTTCAGCTGAGCATCCAGTCAAGTAAATCAATGTATCATCCTTCTGATTGGTCATCTGCAGCGACTTTCTCATGCTACACAATATAATTAGCGCTATAGCGATCTGTGTGTTTGAATATGGATAACCACTAGAATGCACACTAGCGTTGAACGTGAGGATGAGCACAGATTGTGCAAAATGTATAGTTAATCTCCAACCTTTCACCACTGAAGTAATTCCACATGCCCAAAGCTCAAAAGTCCAAGGAGAAAGAAACAAGATAATGTTTGTGCCTCTTACAAACTTTTTCCACCCCTCAGCGACTAACCCGTAGTGGGAGTCAGATACTTACATAATACATTTTTCTCTTTTGATTAAGAGCTGCTTAAATAGAACAGCCACCATAAGGCAGTTTCCCATCTATGCATAATACATATCCTGTAATCTGCAGCAGCATCATTATATCGCTCTGTTGTACTCTTTCAGTTTGCTCTGCGGTTAAAAATGAGGGAAACCGAAGAAGGAAGGAAAGGATCTGTCTTATGCGTTATACTCATCGACTGTATACCATGATTACTGTTGTGTAAAATTCAAAACAAGCAGCTACTCATTGCAAGATCATCTCCCTCCATCTCTCTCTCTCTCTCCCTCCATCTCTCTCTCTCTCTCTCTCATCTATTTCTGTAAACTCTTGTACTGCAGTAGTGCATCAGGGACCAGTGCAGAAAAATCCAGTTTCTGACCTGAACCCTATGCCTTTGCATCTCAGTATAATGCAACACCCACTGACCAGCTTTCATTATTCATTTGTCTACTCAGTTCCTGCATTACTTTACAGCAAATCAGGTGTAAATTTTAGCTCAAAATTATATTCTTGTGTGAAGATTTCATTGTGTAAAGCAACTTTGTTACAATGTCTTGTGTTAAATGGGCTATACAGACCAAATTAAATGGAATATTTCTGTACTATGTTGCCTATAACATACTGTATAAATGATAAAACATATTTGGGGCATGCTGTCATAGGAAAATAATTTACTATTTACAGTTACTATTACCACCTCATTTCCACAGTTCTGTCATACTGTGAATGAGCTATTACTATAGAAATACTATAAGTAAGAAGTAGCCAGAACTACTGTCAGATATGCTCTAATAGAAAATTAATCAACACCTTCTGAGCAAGGAGAATGAAGAATTCAATAGCATTGTGGTATAATGATTATAATGATTTTAATGGCTTTGTGTAAACTATTATGATTAAGATTTACCATTGTGGCTAACTTTAGCCGCATTGGTTTGTTGACTAGCGCATATTACCAAATTGACTAAAAATAGCAAATTTAAATGATTCAGTGCGTTTGAGCAGATGAATGAATCATTTATTATGAGGTCTGTGTATATCACACAGAAGAATTTAAAGCTGACATGTTTATTTGTTTTTGGCTTTAGAAAATAGACCTTTGTAAGACTACGAGACTACGAGGCGGTGCTTTTACAAGCACCCAAGGCATGCTTTTTGGCCAGCTTCAAAATATGTCCATCGAGGGTGCTAGTGTGCATGCTAAAGTGCTGAAAATCAATGAAGTAATGGTGACCAAACACCACCATCAAATGAAAATAAGTCAGTTAATAAGTCAGTTAATAAGTCATGAGTCTGGTTACTTGCTAGCACAGTCCTACATGTACCAGATGGGTAAAGTGAATTTTGCAGGAACTTTAAAAAAAAAAAACACCCCAAAACCAAAACAACTTGTATTGAAATAGAACACAATCAAAGCAATAAATGAGTAAGACTTTGCTCATCAGAACGTTTTGTTGGTTTCCAAGGAAGTTGTAAAAGCTGTCAAATGACTCACAGACTTATTGTTGAAACAGCCTACAGCCCATCTGTCACAAATCCAAATTATGATTTAATTATTCCTTGAATACTGCATTGTTAGACTTTCTATGTAAATCTTAGTGGGCTTGGTTAAATTAAATTGATGCAGAATGTGACACACAAAGCATTCCAGTGAACATCTGTTATGTTGCTTTGCAATGTTTGCTTGTAAAATTGATATTCAACGTATTGAAGGTGCTGCAAATAAGTTACATGCAAACATTTGATCTTTGTGAGACTGGGTTGCATATTCATATTTCTATCTGTTTAGCACACATTATCTGTTTGTTCTGAATTATGTAATTATATTTCTGATACATCCCTGCTATATATAAAGTTGTGCAAAAGTTGTTTAGTCATATATATATGGGCGGCTGTGGATCAGGTGGTAGAGCGGGTTGTCCACTAATTGTAGGGTTGGCGGTTCGATTCCCAGCCCGCATGACTCTACATGCCGACGTGTCCTTGGCGAGACACTGAACTCCAAGTTGCTCCCGATGGCAAGTTAGCGCCTTGCGTGGCAGCTCTGCTACCATTGTTGTGTGAGTGTGTGTGTGAATGGATGAATGAGACACAGTGTAAAGCGCTTTGGATAAAAGCGCTATATAAGTGCGCCATTTACCATTTCTATATATATCGGCATAAATATTCCATCTTTAGTTGAACAGTCTGAATAAAGACTCCTCTATTGTGGATACCAAGATATATTTAGCATGAGGAAGAGGAATTGTATTCAGTACTACTGAAAAAAGTGAGAAACTTATTTCCCAGTTCACCTCTGGTAATACTCTCCATATGGGCCTCAAGCAGTACTTAATTTGTGCTTGGCCCTGGGGAACAGGAACCATTGTACCTCTGATTTGGCACTCCTGTGTTCAGGAAATGATTTGCCTATCTGGCACCTCTGCAGCAGGGTTAAAATATAACAGAAAAAAAAATATTTGAGTTGAACTGAAATGTGTCCCCTTCCAATAGGAATCAATTGTGCTAATCAACAGCTTTCTAAATGGTGACATATTATGCTTGAAAGCAGGCTGTGGCAGCAGGGGTGTGGTAGAACGTCAGCTGTGAAGCAGTCGAAGTATCACAGAGAACGAGCGGGTAATGAGTGAATGTCTACACCTAGAGTAAGTGCTGTTAATGAAACTGATTTACTGTATATGTTTTGTATGTTGCAGTGAAGAGAGCAAGTGAGAGAGAAAACACTTATTGTTGTATGCAGATCTACAAAAGTGTCCTCTTTGTTGCCTTAATGATGATAGCTTGATGATGAAACCATTATGCTTGAGCTATCAGTTCTTATTAGTTTTGAATTAATGCTCTCCTGCTTCATGTCCTATTTCCCCCCAAATAACAAACACTTTAAACTGAAAGGTATAAGTCTTTCATTCAAATAATAATAATAATAATAATAATAATAATAAAAACACTACATTTTGGTTCTGCCATCTCTCATTCGGTGTAATTTGTTCTTTGAATAGACAATGTATGTGTAATTTCTCCTCCAAAGGCATTTTTGAAAAGAAAAGAAAAAAAAAAAAGCCTGCCTCCATGTTTGTATTGACTACTCCTGCTCAAGTTTAGTGGCTTGTTGTCTTGGTAACAAGTCTGAAAACAGCTTTGAAGAATGGACAAATCCAGGACTGTGTCAAATCATGAACAATTCTGTAAACTCATCCAATTGTCCTATTATATTAGCTTGTTGTGATTTTTAGATTTGTACCTATTTACTCTAGCATAAGGACTTTACATCTTTCTGTACAGAAGCATCTACTGAATGTCGTACTGTACATACAGTACTGTATGCCTTTTAAACACTTCCTACATATATTAAAATGCCCTTTTTTGTTGCTTTTTGCCAGACAGCAGTAGGGGAGTTCATTTGAATAAAATTAATGATGTACTGATGCCAAGGACGAGCAGTTTATATTAAATATTTTGCCTGTTGTCAGTGGGACACTGACTCATATCAGGCTGTGTCCTTTGCGTGGGAAGTGTGATTAAAGAGTGTAATGTTTAAACACCATTTTGCATTTCATTACCATGCTAGTTTAACCGTACTAGAAAGATTACTAAAAAGGTATTCATATATTACTATTCATAATAACGATTACTTTGAATGTTGGATATATAATGAGTTCTTTGTTTGCATTTAAAAACCTTCGTTTGTGCATCTCAGCAGTATACATTGCATACTTTTGGTCAAGTATAGAAGTTCAAGTGTACTGCTAAAACCTGGATCGTTCTAACTTTATGGAGACAGTGAACATGGTTTACAGGTTCAATGATTGTTAAAACCCAATTTGTATGGAAAATAATCAATGACATGGTGGAGTGATCCTTTTTGGAAGGAGTTTCAGTGCTTCAGGTACACTTGAAAGTCAAGCTACAAAAGAGAGGTTGGTGGGGGAATGAGCTGTTACAATGTTGTTTTGTGGATATTCTACAACATGTAACTATAAACGGTTTAAATATAAGATGTGCCATTCTTTAATAAATAAAATTGGTAGTGTTGGCAAATTGCTGTCGCATAAGAACCATTGATTATTTTCTTTTAATTGCATGCCTTGTCGTGTGTTTTTGTAGTTCTTGTATACTTGCCTTGTATAGCTAATTAATAGCTACCCTAACCCTAAAATTTAACCTCATTAACTAAATGGAAATATTTTTAATATTCTTCAAACAAAAGTTATAAAAAAAACAAAACAACCTATTTTGTGAGGACCAGGTAATTGTGAGGACATTTGACATTATCTTGTCATTGACATGAGATTGTCATTTGGTACTTATTTATCTTCACAAAAGGCTACAACGCACACAAACACACACCTAGAGGTAATTTTGCATTAGTTTAGAACGTAGAAAACTGGAGAAATGTGGAGAAATCCACATGTACATAGAGAGAACATGCAAAATCAACACGTCTATCAAGCGCTCGACCCCGGAGATATCAACACTGTGTTCTGCACACCATGCCGGTCCATTGTTCACTGCTTTTCAGCCGTGTTCTGCCTTTTCATTTGGATTTGTAACTCATTACATTATTTCCCCTGTAGTTGACCCTGTTCTGGATTAAGTCTACGACCCTTGGATAGTACAGAGACTATCCAAGCGATTGCATCCACCATGTCGGGCAACATTTTCCTCAAAAACACTTGGAGAAAAGAAATTAACTGTAGTATATCCATTGATTTAAATAACATGAGTAGTGGATGAGAGCAAGAAATTCCCTCTGAGAGATCGATAAATTCTCATACCACTGATGTGTTCTGACACACTGCGGTTTGCTCTCCACGTTACTCAGTTTTGCCCCGAGATAATGTGATGTGTCAGCGATGATAGGTCAAGGCTCCTGTGATGGGCTCAACACACACACACACACACACACACACACACACAAATTTATTAAGAAGCACTATACTGCAATGTGCTATCATTTATATGTAGATTAGCAAGGTTTCCTCTCACAGATGCTTTAATGAGTCAGAAGGCACGAATGAGATGGGAAGGGTATGAGAATAATTCTGCATATTTTGACAATTTAGCATACACAGCTCAGTACGTCTCAAATCTGGAAGCACTGGCACAGAAAATGGCAATCTAGCAATGGATACAGGTTTACATTTAGATTTTTCCCAATTTTCATCTTTTTATTTTTGCCTATTCCCACCCACTGTCACACAATAGCTACTGTACCAACTGGAAAGAGTGAAGCAAAGCATGTGCTGAGACATGTGAAGACTCGTACTATGTCGCAGGGAAGCTGAACTCTAAAACACACTTCCGCATACAGGAACTCGCAGACATCCACGATTGGCTAGTGTCACTGTGATTGACAAGGGAAAGGATGACACATTTTCATCTCTCATGTTATGTGTGTTTTTCTCAGTGTGTCCTGTGTCCAGGCTTCAGAGTTGGATATTTATGAAATGTAGAGCTCACTTCCAGGCAGGAGAGAAAAATACTCGAGTAATTATACTTTTCTTTTTTTTTTTTTTTTTTTTTTTTTTTTTTTTACTATACTTAAGAATTATTTTTGGCATATTTATACTTGACCTGAGTATTATTGAAATTGAATACTTGTACTCTTATTTAATTACAATTCAAAGAAAACTTTTTGTAGTCCTTTAAATACTCAAATATTGAAGGTCTTTTCTTTTCATCCATTCAATGACTGGCCAATTGAATGGACTTGGTTTTACATCCTCAGGACTCAGTTTTACATTTCATAAAAGCACAATATACCTGGTGCTATAAAGTGTGATAAAGCAGCCAGTTCTTTTTTTATCTAGGATTTGAACCTGGGTTAATGCTGGAGTCTAGGCTTGGGCCAACAGCACAAAGTATGAGAGGACATTGCGATTAAATAGTGTATAAAAAAACCCACACAAACGGCACAAAGATTCTTGCTTGAGATGCAAGAGATCCCGGGTTCAGAACCAATTTCTTTTACATCCCAGTCTAGAATTGGGACAACAGTACAAAATGTGAAAGAAAATTCCAATTGATGAGTGTATATATATATATATATATATATATATATAAAAAAAAACACGAGGGCGATAGGGTAAACGCTTTCCTGTTAAGCCATTCGCGACCTCCTGGAGGCAGATTCTGATAGTTATAGGAACATTTTAAGAAGGATCAAGAAGATAGCTGAATATTTAATTACAAGCTCATATAGAAAAATGATTTGAGAATGATGGGAACCCTTGAAACAGATAACACAGCAGGAGCAGTGCAGCTGATCAATGGCTTCTTAATCTGTGCAAACACATGCATAATTGATTTCAGCTAAATCTTTCATGAAAATTCAATACTACACCGTTTCATGCATAGCGGCAAGCTGGGAAAACACACAAACACCTGATTTTCATAAATGATTTAAAACACTATCAAATACATACGCAGATACATATCTTGCATTAAAAAAAAAGAAAAAGAAAACATTTTTTTTTGTATTAGAAATCATAAGGAGTTATAGGCCAAATCAATCCTACAAAAAAAAAGAGATGAATAAGAAATGTTCCATTGATGTTTGGTTCCTAGGGGACTCTGAAATAGGGGTGCCAAGGCCTTTTTATATTTACACAGCTCAAAGCTTTTGAGATTGGATTCCTTCTTTATGATGGTGTGCTTGTTTTGGAAAAGAAGAAGGGATCAGATGGATGTTGAACCCCAGGAACAATCCTTTCTAATTTGGTGAGATTGGATTGTCGCTTTCAAAATGTCAGCGGACTGGAACACACTGAGCCATGAGCATCCTTTAGATTTTACTTGTGTGGATTCTCTTCCAATTATATAGAACATGGAGCAAAAAGCAAAGTGTCGCAGGATCCTATTAAAGGCAGCCATGATGGGATTATTTCTCTTCCTCGCTACAGGATCCAGCACTCTGAAAAAAAAAAACAACAACAACCACCCTGTCCAAGCCCTTCGAGTCAGAATCAATGTTTTCAATACTCAAACGCATCAAAATGGTAGAAATAAAGAAGAAAAAGAAGGCGATGTCACATCCATACAGCGTCTACATATAAATGTTAGAAGGATACCTATATACGGATTTATGAATCCAAGCGTTTTTTTTTCTGACTTTGTCTTTAAATGAAAGAAAGAAGAACCCTCAGTAATCATTATGTTTTGACTGATTGAGCTTGTATGTAAATTATTTTCTTTCGCAAAAGCTTAGTTTTTACTAACAGCACGTTCAAGACACTTTGAGAAAGTTCTAGAAGATATGTATTATGCTTCATATGCAAATTTGATTACCACTTTTGTTTAAGGGAATTAAAATCATTCCACTGGCATATGGGTTTTTGTAAATATGTGACGTTGTACTGCAATGATTCTTCGTAATAGGTTTGAATACAAATTAAGCCCCGGCACTTCCGAGCTGAAGAGCATTCACTTCCATTTAATTCCTATAAGAAGTGACTACTCAAGTAACTCCCAGAAGGTAAAACAACAGGTGGGCACTTAACAGGAGATGCCTCAATACTTCACAAATGTGCTATTAGTTAAGATAAAATAACTTCCAACAACTTTGTTGTTCTCTTTCTGTCACTACTGCTGTACTATATTCTTTTTTCTTTTTGTCATTTCTGGGGTTTTTCTTCTTTTTTTTTTTTCTTTTTTTTTACCTCACATTTTAAACCACTTTGAGGCATTTAAAATTTATGAAATGTGTCATACATAAAGGATTTTTTTCTCATCTCTCCCTCATGTAAAAACAATGTGCTTCATGAACATTTGTCATCTCTCAGTTTTTGACATAAGCCATGCATAAATCCTCCCGTATTGATTTTTTAAAGAATGCATTGCATGCGATGCTTATGACTGTGTGACTGTATAAATGTCCTGAGTAGTTACCCTTCAAATACAGTGCTGCATATGATGCCAGTTTTATTAGAAAAAAACAACAGGGAGGTACTGTATGGAACTGAATGGTGGGAGAGATAGGGATAGAATCATTTAAGAATACTTTTATTTATATTAATTCATCATGATCATCATGATCATCATCATGATGATCATCATCCTGCAACATTAATAAGTGCTTTACAGTATCATGGTGGATCTGAAGCCTACTATAGGAACACTGGCTATGAAGCAGGAATAGACCTTGGATAGGATGCCAGTAGAACCCTGAGTACACCCATATGAAGACATGGCGAAGTGAAGAACCGTTAACTATCCAATGAATGCTTGAAAAAGGTAACTGGAGAGAAAGGGTTCAATGTGATACTCGTGCTACCATTTAACCATGATTTTTTTTTTTTTCATACTGCAAAGGTTTTGGAAACCATTAAAATAAAGAAAACTGCAATAGTAACTGCTTCATTCGGCTGAAAACAAAAGCTTCATGTCAATTATAGTGTTGCATAAATTTCACAGTCGTTATGGCATAACGTCACATCCATCCTTGTTTACCTTCAATCGGTTTTTAATGTCTGGTAATTATTCCGTCATTTCATTCATTCATTCTGTTATTGATCATTTATTCTTTTCTCCACTGCCGGCTCCCTTGGGTCTTCTCTCTCATAATTTATATGCTACATGTAGCATACCGTGCAGTATTATATTGCTCAGTTTCCCAATGACTAACCCAATGACTTTTATGCATAAAAAATGCATAATTATCATGCAATTTGCATAAAACTGTTAGAAATCCATTAAGGTAAGATCATCCACTATGGCACACACTATCACAACCAAGGGTTCCTCAAGGGTTCCGTGGATAGTTAACAGTTCTAGCTTTCAAAACGGGTTCTACATGGAACCTTTTCTGAATCTGAAACACTTTGTTGTAGGATTTTACATAGAACATTTAAAAGCCACCCAAGAGGGGTAAATCTATTAAAGCCCTAAACGGCAAGTTTCTCCTAGATATCTGGGAAACATCATACAGGATTATTAGCTAATATTTAATAAATGACTTTTATTAATAGATTATGGGATATTAGATATTAAGTCAAGAATAACAAGATAATAATGAGATACTACTTCAAATTAATTTATTAAACTGAATTAACAAGTTATTAAGTCCAAATAATGAGATATTAAAGTTGAAATAATGACAATATCTTGAAATTAGTCAAAACGATGACGCTTCTACTTTTTTCACCGATACTGATACCATGCTAGGACAAACATTTCCAAAAGTATAGAGTTTTCTCAGTTTAGATGGTGACTCAAACCAGTATTGCATTTATTTCAATTAGTGTAACGTCTGATATTTAACCTCCAACTTCTCTTTTCAGTCAGCTGAAAGAAAAAAGCAAATCATATTAAGCACGGTCAACGAGTTGGTGTTAATCATCTAGAATTACAAAGGTTCTGCACAGTTACTTAACACCGTGACTTAAATTCCAAATGCACATGAATCCATCTTGACTCCAAGGACATTGTGCTGACAGCAGTCCTTGAGAATTACGGAAGCAGATAACAGACTGCTGGGTAAACAGGAATATTGATTATGTCTGACACTGGGATAGAGCTTTCAAAAATCAATCCTTGAGTAGCTATTCTCTTTTATACTTATTAGATTTCGCAACTTCCCTTTATGATGACCAAAGAAATTATCTGCATGACTGTGCAGGGTGTTGACAGGATTGGAATGGCATCAGTCTTGTGATCAACATTTGAAATGGCGAGGAAAATGGTTTTATACGGCTCCACGGTCCCACATTCGATCCACGATCCGCATGGGTTTCGTCCAAGTTCTCCAGTTTCCTCCTACCTCCCAAAAACATGCCGTTAGGTGGACTGGTGACAGAAAATTTCCCCTAGGTGTGAATGCATGCATGTGTTCCAAGCCTAGGCTCTCACGGGATTCTCCGTGACCCTGACCAGGATAAAGTAGCTAACGAGGATGAATGATGAATGAATCTTCACCTGGTTCAATCTGATCTCATGTAAGAATTTTATTAAGAGACAGCATACAGTATATAAAAAAGTTACAACCACCAAAGCCTCCCATCAGCTTAACCTTTATTAATCAAAACAATACTACAAGGAGGCCAGCAATGAGTATGACATATTTGCAACCATGAGATTTCAAGATGATTGGACTCAAAGTGTCACTTTTTGTCTCAGGTAAGGTAATTCACTTTTTTGCGCTTAAGAACAGCCTTACCAACAATAAAATCACTGTAACATACAACTTCTTGTGGCTTATCGGTTCATTTCGCATTTTATGTAATCATGTGCACCGTGCTACTGTGTTATGTGGTGCACCATGGTGAAAATAATTCGGAAATTGGATTAAAAAAAATAAAATAAAATTGTTCCATTATATATAATGAAATCCTACTTGACTTGAAATTCAGAAGAAAAATCATATGAAAAACGCTTCAGAAGACTTTATCAAATTTTCACACAATTAAGTTCTAGAAATGTATCTTTGCACTTCAGAGTTCTACGCCAAATACATTTTTTTTTTTTAAAGCATGGACGTTAATTACAGTGCTTAGACAGTGTTATATATCACCCTCTCTGTGGCAGTGCATGGCATGTAAAATAGACTTGTGAAAAATTTGAGTTAAGGCAAAGCTCAGCTCATATAACATATTCATATTTCTCTACTTTAGTTGAGATTTTGTGGGTAATTGTATTTTATTTCTAAGTCTAGTAGGTGATGTCAGCAAAAATACAGCAAAAAAAAAAGGAAGCATGGCGTCTTCTTTATGTCTTTATAATCTCTCCTCAGACAGAATGTTCAGACAATTAGTTCAGTCAGTGGTTCAGTTTAGTATAATTGACTAAGCCATTTTCCTGCTTGTGTTATCTTAATTACTTGCTCTAACAAAGGTTCCAGAGGACAGCAGCATCCTCTGTGAATGAGTTTCCATATCTCAGGTTTATAGCCTTTAAACTCTGCTTTATTACCCAGCTGACCCATGAAGACCATATTTTATTTTGTACCCTCTAATTACAGTGCTGGAGTAGCTGACGTTAGAGGTGCTGCTCTTGGTTCCACAAAAACAAACGAAAAACTTGAAGCCATTTGTTAACAGCAAATACGGTAGTGTGGATAGCAAAAAAGCACTACAGGTAATACCAAAAAAACAAGCAAACAAACAAACAAACCCCAAATAGATTACCTTTTTGTTTTGCAAAACATTGATACAATTAACTAAATAAATCCAAAATAAATCCCCTCCCCCCGTGTTCACCATTTCTCTCTCCAATTCCCACACCCACCAAGCCAGATCTCCCATATCATACAACAGCTACCAAATGGGTAGGCTAGTACCGTATGTGCCGATTCTCAGACCTCTCAAGCCAGCCAACAGTATCTTTTCGATCTGCTGCTCGTGGGGCATCACAGGGCAGCATAACACACTCTGAGTAAAGTGCTATCTGCCCTGCTCCACATACATGAGCTCACAGATGCCCATGACTGGCTAGTCTTACTGTGATTGACATGAGAGAGAGAGAGTATGCCTCTCCTCCATCCCTGAAAGCATGGCCAATTTTGCTCCTTTGGCTCTTGGTCATGAATACAATGGATTCGAATTAGCGAGATTTGAATTCGCAATCTCCTAATGATAGGGCAAACACTTTTCTGTTGTGCCACTCAAGAGCACATTTGGACTATTTTTTTTGACAATAAAACCAGAAACATTTATGTCAGTATTTCATGGGTATCATCAGTAATTATCTATTCTGATGGCCTAGGCGTTCAGTAAGAAAATGTAGCAATGGTGTCCTAGCATATATTTCAATAAATACAGTAAATGGATCTCTCAGTCCTCCTAGCATGTCTCATAATAATTGGCACCATTACATAGAAGCTGACATTTCAGTGATTTTTTTTAATTTTTTTAAAAGTCTGCAGTCAGAAGACGCTGGGAGAAACAGAAGGCACCATTTGGACGATGACGTACTTTAGCATAAGTCAACAGTGCCACTTGTTCCTCATCGTTCCTACTCATGTTTGATTTACTCATTGCAGTGGGAGTTCTGTGTTCTCTTCCTCTAATCAAAAGCTAACGAGTATATTTTCTGTCTCTGACATGCTTATGGTTGTGCAGTTATCTAAGCACCTCCTGACATATGGCTGCTTAACAAGTGAACTAAACTAAGTGAACTCAGGTTATGCTTAAATATACCAATCTTATTAAAAAACAAACAAACAAACAAAAAAAACAGTCTAAAATGCTTGAAAATTTTGGGGGAATCTTTAATATTTGTATCCTTGTTGTGGTAATGTAAACGTACACATGTAGATCAGATGATTTTTTTCTAGAATATTTTGGGAATTCATCTCTATGGGTGGTATTTAGTGCGTGTGTTTTTCCCCACTATACAGCGCTTGATCATCTTATTAGCTCACATTACAGATGAGCGATTATTGCTGCTAGCACTTCTCTTTCTCATTGCTGTGCTCTTCAAAGCTAAGGCTTTGTTCTATCATTCCAGTTGAAGTACTTTAATGAGGAAGACTGACTGAGGACTTCTCCAGATAAACCATCTGTGTGGAGGTCTTATATTCAGACCCAGCATGTGAAGACATAACAAATCAGATCTTTTCTATCAGACAGACTTTTTTTGTAAGCTAGGAATCCATCCATCCATCTTCTACCGCTTACTCCTTTTCAGGGTCACGGGGAACCTGGAGCCTATCCCAGGGAGCATCGGGCACAAGGCGGGGTACACCCTGGACGGGGTGCCAGTCCATCGCAGGGCACAATCACATACATACTCACACACCCATTGCTAGGAACGCTTAGTTATCCAATGAACCCTTAAACAACCCTTGAAGAAACCTTTATTCCAATTGTGTATACATTAACTTGGTGTCTGGTATAAACGCCAAACAAATGGTGAATGATTTTCTTCTTAATATCTACAACTTGTCAGGTAAAGAGTCTTGGTACTTGGCACACTCTTAGAAAATATGGTTCTGTAAAGCCTGAAATTCACTTTGGGAAAGCATATGTGGGTGCAAATGAATACTTCAAGAGGGCATGTATTAAATTTGTGAAACACATGTTTACACCAGCTAAAAAACTCGGGGGCGTGCTCTTATAGCAAACTAATCAACAACATGGTGGTGTGATGTGGCCCGATGTGAAATAGAATTACTTTTAAGTCCCCAAACATGATTATTTTCAAATAGCAGCACGTTCTGAACAAGCTCCTCTTACAATACTGCAATTTACCAACAAAGACACATAATACTTTTGAATTGTTTACAAGTATATAGCTACTCTTTTCTCACTCCCTTGCATTTAATAAGACAAAAAACACAGCTTGTTATGTTACAGAGAAACTGCAAAGTGTAAACTCCTCTGTCCTGAAGATGTTTGGAAACTCCAGTTACAGCTTGGAGCATCGTTCCATAAATGTTCCATACGTAAATGCTTCCTAACAGAATTCTTCACCATGTAAACAAATAAACAAATCAGTTTTTGTTGTACTGTATGTTTATATTGCACTGTAAGGATAGAAATGATAAAGTATTAGAACTATCAGAAAATCAATGTTGTAGAAAAATTAACCAACACGTACAAAACAGATTCATGTGTATTGTCGTTTAAATGTAAAATGATATCATTCACTACAGGTTAATCATGATTAAGTGTATCTAAATTATACCTTCGTAAAATATTCTGGAATTTTTTCAAAATGTACTAACTTGTATGGAGGTAAAGTTGTGTTTTTTTTTTTCCCCTCCAGATGTTCACTGCATGTTTGCATATTTGATGCCAAAAGCATTTAAACAAAGCAATGTTTTTCATTATTAACACAATACACTTTTGTCTACTCTCTTTTAATCATTTATTCATATAGACTTTCAACATATCTCACACAGTCAGGGTTTTAGGTCAGTTCAGTTTCAATTCAGTTCCATGTGATATCTCACTGCTGCTACTGAGAGCAATTAGTGCTCACTTAAATATCGTTTCTTCCCACAATTGATCCCACTGTACATGCAAATTAGCACACGATATTTAGAATTGTAGTAAACCAGGGCCAGAGAGAATTCCTTTGATTCTCCAATTAATAAATCAATGAAATGAAGTCCAGGATGATCTTGAGACTGCTGTATTTTCTAAGGAACCTCCAGCTGAGTGTTATGATACAGACTCGGAGTGGGATGCAAGTGCAGGTAAAGTGGCAGTTTATTAGGAACACAAAGAAATCCAGTACGAAAGGCAATAATCAGCGTGAATAAACAGTCCAAGGTTGAGCAATCAGCAAACAGTGATTCAGAGCCAAAGACAACAATCAGAAATGTGCGCAAAGGCAAAGATCAAAACCAGGAAGTAGTAAATGTCCTTACATATTGTGAAGGTGATTGAGTCCAGGTGTGTGTAATCAGTAATCAGGTGAGTGTGACTGTCTCAGTGTATGTATGCTGGGAAATGGAGTCTGAGTTGCACCGAGACAGAATATTAAACTTGACACAAACACAAGCTTGTCACCAGGATCCTAGGTTTGATCCAGAACTCATAAGTATAGCCTGATTTCCTGCATGTTGTCCACCTTGTTTGTGTGGGTTTCCTCCAGGTTCTTTGGTTTTCTCAACAAACATGCTGCTATGTGGAGTGACTATGCTAGAATGCCCATAGGTGTAAATAAAGGTGCCCAGTGATGGACTGGCTTCCTTTCCAGACTGTATTCCCGCCTCACGTCTGGTGCTTTAGCAAGACATTCAGTATGTAGTACATCCAAATTTGCTAACACAGCACAACACATACATTACTGCAGAAGTTGGGATCAACCAAGAGGAGACATCGTGTGCCTACAGCAATGGACATAATGTTAACGGCATCCAATTGTTTCTATGGCAGCAACAAAGTAAACAAAACTGCCTTTACTGGAGAATAAACATATCTACACTTTGTGAACTTGAGAACTCGGTGAAAAATGCTATTCATTATGCATCAGCTTATTATAAACATCCATATTATTCAGAATATAGCCATGGTGACAGCTTTGCAACCTAAAATATAAATCATTTAACCGTATCTGTATATATAATGCTGTATCTAAATGGAGTGGAATGCTCAAAAGGATATAAATCGCACATTGACCTTTGGATGGGCCGACACAATCGCTGGGGTCACTAATGGGAAAATTAGGTGAATTATAAATGCTTTCAGGTTGAATTGCTTGCGTGTTCCTCAATTAGAGTGTTCATGTGGGAGAGATTGAGTTGTGATGGAGCTTTGGGGAGTGACTGAGAGCTTCGAGAGGACACTAACTGCTCCCAAGGCCAGGCTTAATAAAGTGCTATTTAAACAGATGAACCCATCCTACAGTTAGACTCCTCTCACACAGCTGCAATACAGGGACGAAAAAAAAATAAATAAAAAAAAAAAACGGTTTCAACTATACTTTAGGAGCATTATTCAATTAAATAAGACATATTACACTTTGGATTTGGACTGTTGCCCTTTTTTTCCTTTTCACTTCTGTTTTTATTACCACAAACATTTTAAAAGCCATTCAATTCTTAGATGAATTAAATTAAATTACATTTAACCTCAGTTGAACTATATAAAATTACTTCGAAACCCACAAATCTGTATTAATTTATTAGGTTCGCTTTGTCTTTTTATCTGTTCTGCTTTATAATCTTCTTCTTATTATTATAATTATTATTGTAGTTGTTATAATAATAATAATAATAATAATAATAATAATAATTTCTTCTGAGACCCAACATTTCTGAATGCTACTCCTCCCACAGCTTAAAAGATACTTGCACCAAAATTGGCACAGACCTTCAACTTGCTTTTACTCAAGTTGCTATGACTTTTCTAAGTGATCGTAATTATGGAATTCCCGTTACGGAAGCTCAGATTGGCCAAGATTCCCATTGACCAAAAATTTCTGACTGTTATAACTCCTTGAGCTTGAGTTACTTCCACCAAACTCAGCACAGTCCTTTAGGATGTTCAGACAGGTCATGCTCAAGCTTTCCTAACTGATCAGACTCCTGGTATTCCTGTAGCGGATGATCAAAAATCCCCAAAACTCCCATTCACTTATCTATCTATCTACAGTAATGCTACAAGTATTGGCACCCTATCCATCCAACTCTAAATGTTTTGGCACACTAGCTATCTATCCACCTCTACAAGTATTGGAACCCTAGCTATCTATCTAACATGAACTTTAACAATGAGACGGTGATTCGACTCTGAATCGACCTGAGAGCAGGAAGTGAACCAAACTTGCCATGTGCAAACTGAGCAACACAACATTTTAAACTAGTTATTAAAGTTAAGAGTTTTATGAGTATGTTTTTCAGCCCTACACCACTCTCAATTTTTTTTGTTTTATTTATTTACGCAAACTAATTTAAGTTTAATTTAAATGTGAAACCAAACCAAATAGCAAAGGAACCAAAAATATCAATTTCACTTGGAATTAGAGTTAGCAAAACAGACTACTGTGTACAAAAGCTCCCTAAATCAGGAACCGTGAAGCACACTTTAATCAAAACACTAATCAAGGCGTGGAACTGTCACAGACACATCAGTTTATTTAAAGGGAGCTCATAATTACAAACAGGTGAGTGTTATTGGTAATCAGACTGTGAAAGGGGAATGGAGCTTGCCTTCAGGTTGTTTGATAAGGCCATGGACTAAGGATTGTGTGCAAACATGAGTAGTGTGTACAGTGTCGGATTTTGTAATAATGTTTGCGATGCTGACTGCTTAAGACTGGGATGAGCAGAATGCTAAGAGAGTATTGTGTGCTAGGTTTCATGTAATGTCAGTCAAATATGAGAACAAGCACTTCATTAATTTCAATTATCTGCTGTCATTTGATTAGCTTATGTAGCTGCTTGCAGCAGTATGTTTGAACATACTCTTTCCGTTAGCAAGGTTTAAAGTGTCATGAAGCATTTCACAGTGATACCTCATAAAAATTTAAATCATTGCTCAACCAGTGATTGAGCAAGTAGGACACTTTTGTAGGTCTGCTCACAACAAGAAATGTTCGTTCTCTCTCTCTCGCTTTCTCTCTCTCTCCCCATCCCTCCCCCATTATGTGGCCATATCCATTGACTCATTACTAGTACTCCATGAAATTATCTACCTCATGCTGCATTGGCCGCTCTGATTGGCTATTTTGGGCTTCACTAGTGCAAACAGAATGCACAAAATGTACTTCCTTATCTAAACCTAAATCTAAACCACACTGCCTCTATCTATGTCTGATAAATATTCCCAAGGATACTTAGGATTTATACTCTAATACAGAGAGTTACTTTGAAACATACAATTACACATGCGATGAGTGATTTGACCGTATTTATGGTGTTTTCAGACCTGTAGGTCTGCGCTTTGTTCCGAAACAGGGATCTAAATGATTAAAATGTTGTATTTTCTCCTTGGGTCGGTTCGCTTTCACAAGGCAACATGTAGAAGCGTACCAAAATGTGTTTACGCAAGTCACATACTAGTGAAATATCCTTTCATTGGTCAGAGTGCACCAGTTTATGTCCTGGGGGTTCTGCTCATAGCAGTCATCCATCAAGATGGATAGAAAGCAGCTCTGCGAGCTTATTGTGGCTTTCTTTGTAGCTGTGGTTATTATAATTTATCTAATTACATGTTCCACAGAGGAATTTAAACCCTGATTGAGATGCTCGCTATATGCTTTGTAAACCTCTGTGTTATTTTTAGGCAACCTCATCTTTGGTCCAAATTAAACCGCGATACATGTTGCGAACCATTATCGAAACGTAACGCTTTTTACATAACGCAGTCCCCATTCAGCATTGCTATACAAGTTGGTTCGGTGGTCCACTGCGTTGGATTGCTACAAGTGATCCGCTCCAGAGTTTCTGATGGAGTTGGTCTCGGCCCGATTGTTTTCGTACAGATCCGAGCGTGAATGCAGTGTTCACATAAGTCTATTTCAAAGGCTCTGGGACTCCAAAGAACCAAAGTGAGAGTCATTATCTCCAAATGGAAAAATTTGGCACAGTAGTGAACCTTCCCAGAAGCGGCCGACCTTCCAAAAGTCTTCCAAGAGCACAGCGACGACTCATCCAGGAAGTCACAAAAGAGCCAAAGACAACATCAATGGACCTTGCATCAATAAAGGTCAATGTTCAGAAAGACACTGGGCAAAAATAGCATCCATGAAGAGTGGTGAGGTGAAAACCATTGCTAACCCAGAAGAACATTAAAGCTCATGTGAATTTTGCCAAAAAACACCTTGATGATCCTCAAACCTTTTGGTGAATGCTCTGTCAATTGATGAGTTGAAAATGGAACTGTTTGGAAGACAGGGGTCAAACACATAGTTCCACAAAAAAATAACATGATAACTACGGTCAAGCATGGTGGTGGAGGTGTGATGGTGTGGGGATGCTTTGCTGCTTCAGGGCCTGGCCAACTTGCAATAATTGAGGGAAACATGAATTCTGTTCTCTACCAGAAAATCCTAAAGGAGAATGTCCGGTCTTCAGTATAGTATAGTCTTCTGTATAGTCTATTAAATTGTTTTTGTCAGCTTGTGTTAGCTAGATATCTTTGCTCTTTTTTCTTCAGGACAGAGTGACATATTTGTAAACGGACATGTAGCTATGCCATGATATTGAATGATAAGTATGAGGTTTAAATGCTATATTCATCCCCATGATGTAACTTTCCTACATCTTGCTGCACTACATTTTGCACTGCACTGGCATGAAGCCTTTATCACCTGCAATCAGTTATTAGTTGTTGTTTTTAGGTGAATTATTTTTTACCTGCCATAATTTTATTAAATGAACCTGTTCATCTGACTTCCTCCTCTGCTGCTCCATAAAGGAACACTGCCAGGAATTTTAATGATGTGACACCCAGTGGAGAATTTAGAGCAGATATAACAGTGGAATGTGCAAGATTACTACAGGGCTGGTGTTGGGAAATAGTGGCTGTTGAAAATAGCTCAATGTGTCAAATGTGCATAAAGCTAGAAGAGCTGGAAGAAATTAAAACATAGAAAAGATCCGTTAGACTTATTGTGCCATTAGCGAGATAATGTTATTAAACTTTATACCACAGCACTGTTGAATTCTCGAATCTGATTGGTCAGTAGGTGTTGGATCATATTCTATAATAGCAGCTATGAAAGTAGTTCTAGCTTTGAGGTTTATATGAATGCACTTGTTATAATACATTATGGAAGGTGTCTTCAGTGTCAGTGTTTTTTTCTGAACAGATAACTTACTAGCTCCATGGTACCATGGTCTGTCCGAATACGCGATTCTGATTGGCTGGAAGGTGTGCGTTAAAACCGTATATACAGTATATACCATATATACCATATATATCAGTTTAATCACTATTCTAAATTAATTTGCTGCCTATGAACAACGGTAACCATAGTAACATATAGTTAAACTCACAGCTTCATTGTTAGTAGAGTTGCGGCACAGATGCAGGCAATTCACATTCTCTCTCTCTCTCTCTCTCTCTCTCTGTCTCTCTCTCTCTCTTGCTCTCATAACTATTTCATATAATTCATTCAAATAAATGTAATCTTATCACACTACTTTATCTCTGTGTATCATTTAGAGTGGGCGCAATTCTAGATCTAACAACCCGTATATAAAATAGCTAACGAAAATGAATCTCTTTTTTTTTTTTTTTTCATTTCCGTCAAATTTTTTGCTGCAAACTTCAATGAGAGCTTTAATGTGTCAATGCTGGCAAGTGACCATGGTATAAGCATTGGGATAATCCATGGCTAGGTGTACGTTTCGTGACTTTAATGCACTCTGCTTCGCGTCGGATTTTTTTCCTCCACGCCGTGCTGTGGATTATCCCTTATGTAAGAAGTAGCTGTGTCTCCTTGCTTCATACATCTTCTTTTATCACTCCTTGGTTCCTCTGAGTGCATTTAAAGGATTTATAATGTCATCATTAATTCGCAGTGGTCTCACTGTTCGTCAAGCTTCAGTGGGCTAAAATTCTGTCATCTATTTTCAGAGCAATTAGTACCTATTAGGGACATCCTTAATGGTCACTGGTTGAAGGATGCAGGATCCAAGAGCAGAGGATGAATCAACATAAGCAATCAGTAATAAAAAATATATTACACATTGTCAAATAGACGCCCACTCAGGATAATATCCATCTTGAAAAATATAAAAGTCCACCAAATATAAAATCTTCATTCATTCATACATCTATTTTGCTCAGGGACATGGTGGATCTAGAGCTTATCCCAGTAACGCACCCTGGATGGTAAGCTAGAGCAATTTTGAGTTACCAGTCCACTTACTGGCATGTTTTTGCATAGTAGGAAGTAACTGGAGAACCAAGAAGAAACCCACATGGACATACAAATCTCCACAGACAGTAACCCGAATTCAGGATCGAACGAGGAACCCTGAAGCTATGAAATTGCAACACTACCCACTCTACCACTGTGAAGTCCTCTCTATCTGACACGGTGCTTGGAATGTTATCTAGGGGAAAAAAAACTCCTGCTATTTGTCACTATGAAGCATTCAGGCTATGTGTTAGATAGGATTTAATCACATGACAGGGAAAACTCACCAGCAGTTTTCCATGTGCATGACACCAGTGTTACTGTACTCTCCAATTGTCTGCTTTCTACTCTGGTTTTAACCCCCAAACACATGAAAACATAAACCTGAATGTGTGAAGTACAAAGAAATAGTGATATGATTATGATGAGCGCATAGCTGAAGGGGCTTTTTAAACTAATTCTTAGAAGAAACAGACACTATATAACAGATAATATGAGAATTTAACTAATTATCTAATGTATTGTTCTGTGCATGAACATGAGGGAGAATAAATGATATAAATCACACCCATACCCTTCAGACAGCATGTTTACAGGAATCCCACAACACACATGCACTAAGATAGAACGCTCTTTACCAAAGCCACAAGCCAAGTAAATTACTGCACTTCAAGTGCAATGGAGGAAGCTACTTTGGGGAATAAAGGGGCATCAATAAGACGAGAAAACAGAAAAATAGAAAGAAAAAAAAACTTCTGTCTACACCCTCAAGCACCTACACTAAAGTGGCAGATTGAAAGGCCTTTGAATGTCCATAATTACAAGATTAAGTTACACGAGTACTGCCAAGGAAGACAAAGCGGACGCTCTTACGGTAAGTAAAGCAGCCCAAGGTCAGTCAACTGAATTCCAAGGTCATGGCCTGAGTGAGATGAATAGATTCTTAAAGCATTTCCTTTTGGGCTGATGAACAGCCAGTGATTTCCAGTGCTGAAACTAGGATCAACATTTTTGTGAGGTTCATGCTACAGAAATGTGACCCACTTCATAGTCATGTCTCTCTTTCTCTGTATGAGTGCTTGTCCTCCTTCTCTGCTGCTTCTGACTAATTACTGAAAAAGCATACACTCACCATGCACTTTATTAGGAACACCTGTACAACTGGGCAGACCAGGCAAACATTTTCCAATCTCCAATCAAACTGTCCAGTTTCGGCGAACCTATGTCCACTGCAGTGACAGGAGAGGAACTCAGTGTGGGCTTCTAAAAAACTCAGCGAGATCCACCACTTAAATGTCACCCTGAACACTCCTAAGAGGAGTTTGACGCTCACTGAGGTCAGTGCCTCTGTATTTTCCGTCTCACACATCTAAACATGTTTCAAGGTGAATTTATTTTCATCTTCCATTTACTCAAAATTGCCTTTTAGCGAACAGGGAAAAAATATTAAACAGGGTTTTCTCTCCTTATCCTTATAAATCATTCAGAAATCATATTCATATATTTGACCTGAAAGTACCATGGTAAAATAAAATTCTGAAAGGTCTCATTCCCTTCCTCTTTTATTTGGACTCCTATGTATGCACACAGTCCTGCCATAATTGGATTCGCAGGCATGTGAATTGGTTTTGTGCAGGAAATTTCCATAAGTATTTATTATAATGGATCCCATGTTTCAGAAGATAAGTCAAGTAAGTAAGGAATAAATACACAGTGAGGTGTGGTGTTATAGGAACAAAATGTTCTGATAATTACAGTTTTACTTTTTAAAAGATTGGCACATCATACTTTTTTATTTGTTAACTTTTAACGTTGCGGAACATCTGTGAGACAAAGGTTACTTCCTGTTGTCATTTTCCCACCAGCCTCAAGACAAAGAAAGACTATTCCTGTGATGCAAAATTAAAATTTAAAATGTAAAGGGACAATATTATTAATTAATTAATTAATTAATTAACTAATTGTCATGTTTGTGTATTTAGTGTTGCTCGTCAATGGCGTGCAATAGTTAAAAAAAAAAAAAATGTATTTACAGCCCAAAACATGAATTTCATCATGACATATTGTGTTTGCGTCAAACTGTCCGAAAGTAGAGCCGGACTTGATTTTTGACTAGAGATTGCAACTTGTAATTCCCGACTTACAACCAGGAAAAACCAAAGAAAATGCCCCCTCAACTTGAAATTCCTACTCATCAACCTGTGGTAGTCTTCTTAACTGCAAGTTCCTTCCCAGTTTACAGACAAGTCAACATGGCTGCCTACAGAATCAGAAGTAAACAAAGTAGCACTTCTTACCTGTGAATTAACACTTACGAGGTACCGTAAATCGAACGCTTAAGCCGATATGGAACAAGAAAAATGGGCTTAACAGTCAAGTTATGTAACTGAGATGCGTCTCTGTTTTTTTTCCCCCTGACAAACTCCGCCCACATACTCGAGTAACTTCTGAACAGAGCTTAGGTCTTTAATTACGTCTGAGGTATTTCGGTATTATATTAAATCCTCATTACTTGTGCTTTCCTCAACCCTGAATACATCCTACAGCCAGTATTTGGAGAGAAGTCAATTTTTGTGCAGTCTATTACTATTCTTGTGCAGTCTAACAGACCTCATTTTCTCACCCGGAACCTTCGACTTCACTCACAACTTAACAGTACAGACAGGCGGTCAAATCAGCACATGCTATTTAAGACGTCAGGACATAAAATACTTGTAAGGTCCATTTACTTTTTCCTGCAGATCAACTCAGATTGAGGCAGAAAATCTTTAATTTGATGGTGGTTCAAATTCTCGAGCTTTACCACTAAGCAGGGCTTGTGTTTCTTTCAATTAGCCGTTAAAAGATGAACAGCTAACATCGATCATTTAGAATTTTCTTCTTCATTGCACGCACGCTTGAGTCCTCTCTCTCTCTCTCTCTCTCTCTCTCCTCTCTCTCAGATGTCTACATTTATTTCATGTGACTACTTGACAGGCCACAGGCCTTTTTTCGGTGTCATGAGGGAACTGCTAATAGCTAACTGACTGTTTTCTGGGTGGATGGCCTGACAGCACTTCCCCAGTGTATATGGCCCTTCTACAGTGTTTCAATGCTTTTTATTTCTTGCCTCTAGGCCAAAACAAAAGGGCATATTGAGACTGTATGATGAATACATGCACATTGAAATTCAGAGTGGCAGCAAACACAACAAAGACAAAGTTGACACTCTTTTCAAGCATCAGTAGTACTGCATATCTGCATATCGTTTGATATATATATATATATATATATATATATATATATATATATATATATACTGTATCCTGGCTTGAAAATGCAGCGATTAGTCGTCTGGCTGAAGATCAATCAGGAAAACTTCACAGAGTCAATGTAAATCAACACCAACTCAAAGGTAACTTACTAACAACAAGTGCAGTGTGTCCTCGCCCTTTATCAGGCTGTTGACGTGTAAGTAATCATGTCAAGTGTGGCTGGCATCCTGCTCTTGATCCAAACCCAGAGAAGTGAAGAGATAATGGATGACTTTGTGCTCTGCAGTGATGTGCTTTTCTTTTGTCCATTTACTCAGCAGACACCTCAGTGATAATCCCACATGACAGAAGGGTGATGAGACAGAGGAGTGTTTGACTCTTCTCTTTCCTTTTGTCTGCTTGCCTCTCTCTCTCTCTCTCTCTCTCTCTCTCTCTTTTTTTTAAACATGGCATAACCATCTCATTCCTACAAAAAACACTTCTGAACTGAAGCTCCAGCGAGTGGGAATGAATGACAGCAGGCCTGTAACTGCTGGTACAACTCATGGCCCAGAGATCACAAGAGGAAATGACCTATGACCTTGGCTGTTTCATGGGTATTGCAAGGAAAATATAAACATATTGAAAGTCAGTGAGAAAACCGTCAAATCTCATTACCAACTGTTCTATTTTCAATAATTTAAAAATATATAATAATTTGCAGTATTACAGCAGTTTCAGGATTATCGCAATGTGCCTGACTGACTGGTTGATATTAAAATGTTTAATAATATAATGAGACTATACAATGAGCCACATCGAGTTAATAGCTGATACATGGGACTTAGTAGTGAATAATGTGTATCATTGGTTGTTGATGGACACATAGCTTTCATTGCTCTCCAGACTATTCACTAGTTAGAAAGTACTATCATACTATTATTAGAAAGTACTATCTTTTTCTCCTCGTTACTTACAGCTTTCAACTTTAAATGTCTTTATTTATTTATTTTTTTTTCCTGGTGCACAACATAAAGGCCATTATTACACACTCGGAACTATTACAGAGTGGGTTAGATAATGACTAGCAGTTGCTAAATGGAGGCGTATGGGGTAATGTGGTGTCTGGCATTTTGCATTAAAACAACATTTCATGAAGCATTTACTCTTTTGTAGATATTCTGAAAATATTGCGTGTATTTTTTTTAGACACCACTGTAAAGAGTTTTGTTTGCTAAAAGTATTTTTGGGGCGCACGGTGGCTTATTGGTTAGCACGTTCGCCTCAGACCTCCAGGGCCGGGGGTTTGATTCCCACCGTGGCCCTGTGTGTGCGCGGAGTTTACATGTTCTCCCCGTGCTGCGGGGGTTTCCTCCGGGTAGTCCGGCTTCCTCCCTCAGTCCAAAGACATGCATGGTAGGCTGATTGGCATGTCTAAAGTGTCCGTAGTGTATGAATGTGTGTGTGAGTGTGTATGTGAGTGTGTCCTGCAATGGACTGGCACCCTGTCCAGGGTGTACCCCGCCTTGTGCCTGATGCTCCCTGGGATAGGTTCCCCGTGACCCTGAAAAGGAGTAAGCGGTAGAAGATGGATGGATGGATGTACTAGGTTTTACACACTGTGATGGCACTACGGTAAAGCTCTTAAATTAACATTGCTTGAAAAGTAACCACCTTAAAATGGATTATATTATGCACAGGAACAAAAATGTTCCCCAGAAATACATCATACATATGTGAACATGCTTACTTAGGAGAAAAGATGCAAGTATAACACTGAGGAACACTAGAACAACTGGTGAATATTCATTATAAAGTTAAATGTGTCATCTGTGTGTGTGTGTGTTTGTGTGTGTTTTCTGGAATTAACTTATATAAGAGTTTTAAATGTGAGACGTGAAATGTCAGGCAAGTGGGAGTTCCTTGCAGAATTTAATTAACATGCTCATGTGTGTATTGAATTTCGTTAATTACCTGACATAGAGAATGGATAATTACTCAAGCTCAAACATTGTCTTGCAATGAATGGAAGGCGAGAGTGCGGTGCTGTTACAAGCTGCTGATGAAATAAATAGCACTCAAGTAAACAAACAAACAAAAAAAATGGTTAAAAAGCAAAGTGAATAGATGCATATTTTTGTAAATTCCACACTTTATGTAGGGAATAGAACACTTGGAGTTGTGCTCTTATAGGAAAATAAGAAATAATAAGAAATCAGCACTGTGATGAAGCAAAGTTACTGTTAACACGCTTTATATAAAATGTTTTATTCAACTTACACCACAGATACTTGCCCATGATTATTTATTAATGAATGTCTCATGTTTTATTTGTTTATATTTACTTAAATAACTTCATGTTGTGGAACGTTTGCAAATCAAGGGTTAACCCTAAACCCACACACACCAGTGAATTAGCACCAGATTCGCTCAACACATCAAAAATATTTCAGTATATGTAAACATATTTAATGTATTCCAGAGTGGAATTTTCCTTTAAGCCTTCACGTTTGTTTCCTTTAATCATTCAACTGTGAATTTGTTTGAACAGACAGTACAATCATCTCAGAATGATGAACAAAAGATTTTTATTCCTCATCCACAAGCATTTCCTGCTCTGCATGTATCCAGCTTGTTTGTGCTTGTTGGCATTTTGTCCAAGTCCACTGACGGAAACCTTTGAGACAGAACACCGTCAGTATACACCCCTTTCACATCACATTTCCTCTCAGGTCTAAGGACAAGGCCACAGTGTGACATCTCTGTGTACTTCTGCTCTACATGATTCTTGCAACACTGCAACATTACAGTGGCACATTCAGAGAAAATTAAACACTCTAACCCATTTATATGTCCAAGAAAAAGGCTCTAATATTGAATCCTAACATTTTCACAACCTCATAATTTACTGACTGCATTACCTGAATCAATTAGAACGCTCCATCCAAGCAGAACACAAGACAATATAGCACTGTTTGTGCATTAGATTGGTCTTGTATGCAATTATTTTGGCAAATTAATGTGTATTTTCTTATTACTTTGGGAGAGGAAAAAAAAAACGTTCTTAGTTACACCTTTACCAAATCATCAATTCGCAACAAACACAAGGATCATTAAGCACAGAAAGGCACTGAAATATCCGTAAATACATTTCCAACCAGGAGTGTATTGGAATAAACAGAAATTCTTTTTGGGAAATATTTCTACATTCATTGAGTATACGTGTTCTTTGGCGATGTTTACTCTGATTAATTCCCCCTGACACCTTAATTACTTACTCCAATATTAATCATATCCTGTTGAATTCTCGATTCCGGTCAGAATGATTGTTTTTGATGATTTTTCTCATGTCGTTTTTTTATTATACGTTTCTATAGTAACTTATGCATGGACTTAATGATAACAACCAGATAAATTATTTGTGAAGGAGTCTCCAGTGTCAATGCTGTGTAAAAGTCAGTAAGTTTTCTGCCATGGGAAAGGCTTCAGGACAGGAGACTTTGCTCTTTCTGGTTTCTCGGTAACATAACAAGCAGCTTTTTGTTTGTTTTTTATTATTAAATTCAAAAGCGAGAAGAATAGAGATCGAAAGATAATCGGACCTCACTTGTATCGTGGATGATCCACAACATAAAATGTAACTATTTAGCATTTATACTGTTAATTAATAATTAATAATTAATAACTGTTAATTAATAAATAACAAATTGTAATCGTTGTCAAAATTTTGTGTTATAAGACGAATAAAAGACTTTAGGGTGTGTTCTTGGAATATAAGGAACTTAAGGGTGGTAACAGTAACACTGCTTCATGTCAGCCTGAAAACCACCTCATTGTTCCTGATAAAAGCTTTCTCATCACTGTAATATCAGCTGCCCTGAAGTCTGTGTTGTAAATCTGTTGTGTCACCTATTCCTATATTCACATGATATACGTCTTCATCAAAGATCATTCCATCCATTCCACTCTGACCTCGAGAGTGCTCGCCCTTTAGAGCAGTGAATCCAGGAAGCCGGTCTTTCTTCCACTTCCTTTTTGCTCATCTCTGTGTGGGTTTATAGCAAGACAGGAAGAAGCGTTATGACAGCTTGAATAATGTCATTTAAGGTCATATGGACAAGACTCTCTCTCTCTCTCTCTCTCGCTCTCTCTCTCTCTTTGTATAGGCAGCTCAAAATTTTAGCCTATAACAGCCATTGTTCCTAATTATGCATAAAAAGAGGACATAATAACCATTTAATGGACTTCTAGATGTCCAGAGTCCTTAACGTCAACCTAAGTGGGTCACCCGATACATCAAGGGGTAAAAAAAAAAATCCCCAGAGGCAGAGGTAGAACCTGTGATTGTAGTATACATACATTTAGCAAAGCACACAAGCGCTTACACCAAGACAAGCAATCACAAACAGTGTAAGCCGCTATGTCTTTCTTACACACACACACACACACACACACACACACACACACACACACACACACACACACACACACACACACACACACACACACACACACACATATACACACACTACAGTTGAGTGACACAATCTGGTTGCCCAGGTAACAAGGGATCTGCGTAAATTGGCTTATAGTGTCACTATGCGCCCCATTTCTTCTTACATGGGCCCCATGACAGGAGTACATGCCAAGTGATAAAACACATCAATCAACCCTATTCAGTATTTTACTGAGAGAGAAAGAGAGAGAGACAGAGACAGAGAGAGAGAGAGCGAGAGAGAGAAAGAGACAGAGAGAGACGGGAGGGTATCATGATGTCATGATCAAATCAACAAACAACACTTACTGGATTTATCCTAGAGAACAAGAAATATATGAGCAGAGTGTCCCATAGTCATGTTAATCTACAGAGAATAAAGCACAATACAGTAGAATACAGATAATACAGATAAATACACAATACACAATACAGATAAATGAAAAGTCACTAGAAGCTACAGAACAAAGAAACTAAGGAGACTGAAAACTGGGAATGCAGGAGAGCAGGGGATACTGGAGACTAGATAACAAAGAGGCTAGGAGACAGTGGAGACCAGGGAACAAAGAAACTAAGAAACTCTGAAAACTAAGGAACAAGAAAACTAGGAAGCATTGGGTGCTAGGAAACTAAATAAATGAAGTGGTACATGAAAGTAAAATACCAACACAAGGGGAAGCTATGGGACATGAGACTATGGGACATTTGAGACTAGAGAACATTGTAACCAGAACACACTGGAGAAAAGAGAAAAAGGCTCCAAGGAACATTGGAAGTTAAAAAAGAAAATAGTAAACTGTGTCTCCTACTTTATGTTGAAAAAAAAAGGACGCACGGGCAAATTAAGAACGAGGAAAGTATACAACACTGAAAGGGATAAAAAAAACTAGGGCACACTCTGGATTAGGGGACAAAGAAACTAGTGGACACTGTAGGGCAGGTGGTACTAGAGATTATACAACTAAGTAACACTGAAAACTAGGACCAATAAACTAAAGGACACTGAAAACTAGGACCAATAAACTAAAGGACACTGAAAACTAGGGCACAATGAAACTAGGAGGCAGTGGAGACTACTAAACAAGGGAATTAAGGGACTCCGTGGACTTGGGGACAAGGAATCTAGGGGACAAGTGAGGCTAGAGATCATGGAAACAAGGTGACATGGGGAGGAAAGAAAAAAGATGAACGTAAGAGAACAGTCTTCCCTGGTTTGTCACTGGAAATAGCGAACAAGGAAACTATGGACCAAGTAAATTAATGGACGCTGAAAACTATGGAATAAGGAACCTAGAGGACACTAGAGCCTAGGGAACAGGATAAGTAAGGGAACAAGTAAATTGGGGAAAATGAAGATTTGGAAATAATGACGATAGAATACACTGGAGACTAGGGGCAAGGACAGTTCGGGACAATGGAGACTCTGGATCTCTGGAAAAGAAAACTAGTGAACTATGGAACTATAAAAGTAGGATTTTACTTGTCTTTCTCTAACGCGTTATTGAAATGTAAAGATGTCACACAATATTTAACCAAACGCAGCTAAGAAAAGTTACTTTTGAAGTACATTCGAAGCAAGGTCCCATTATTTAAGGTGTAAAACACTTTGGGGCATGCTATAGGACAATAATAAAAGACAAGGTGGTGTGAAGCAGGCCCATGTGAAGTGTAGTTACCGGCACCACCCTGAAGTTCTCCTCTTATACCACAGCAACCTTCCAACAGTAACCATTGTTTTCTTTACTAATGAATAAAAACATTCTAGATCCGTCAAATTGTAAGAGCATCTCCTGTGCACAGCCCGCTTAATAGATTTTCAGTTGGATTCAGGTCTGGGCTCTGGCTAGATCATTCAAAAACATTGATTTTCTTTTGGTGAAGCCGTTCTTTTGTTGATTTGGACGCATGCTTTGGGTCATTGTCGTGCTGAAATGTGAAATTCCTTTTCCTCTTCAGCTTACCTGAAAATGTTGCCCCAAAATTGACGGGTATTTGTAACTATTCATGATTTCCTCCACCTTGATAATAGCCCCAGTTCTGACTGAAGAAAAGCAGCCCTAAAGCATGATGCTGCCACCACCATGCTTCACAGTGGGTATAATGATCTTTTGGTAATCATATCTTTCATTTGGTGAACATACCTTTTGGAATTATTGAATTATTATACTTTTTGGAATTGGTCTCATCAGACCATAACACATTTTGCCACATGGTTTGGGTGATTTAGTTGAGCTTGGATATAATTTTGTGGGAAAGAGCTTCTATTGAGCCACTCTACCCTATACAAGAATATGATCCTTTCACATGCAGAGAGTAAGCAGTACTTCTCATATATTCCTGCAGCTCCTTTAAACTTGCTGTAGGTCTATTGGCAGTCTGCCTGGTAAGTTTTTCATCTTGTCCTTTTGTAAATTTTGTAGGGACGTCCTGTTCTTGCTATCATGTCACTGTGGTAAATCTAATGTTTTGGAGATTCTTCTGTAGCACCTCTCCTGAACGATACCTTTTTAAAAGTGAGATAACATACAGGCTTTGTAAGGTCTTTGCGGACCATGGCTTCAGCAGCCGGATGAAACCAAGAAGATGTGAAGAAAATCCTACAGAAACAGCTGATCTTTATTTGGGGTTAATCAGAATAATTTCATTGATGACAGCTACATGATAATAACTTTTGAACACGAGATTGAATGTGATAGGTTTACAGGTTTTTTTTTTTTTTTTATATCAGGTTTTTATAACTTTTTTTTTATTGTCCTATTATTCCCTAAAATGTTTCTGATTGCTTTTCCATTTAATTTATATACGTTGTAAATTCACATTGATGGTGGTAAAAGTTCTGATATGATTTAATCACAATAACCTGCCATTTTAACAGGGGAGTGTAGACATTTGATATCCATTGTATAGTTGATATTTAATTTGATAGTATTTATTCTAATTAGTGATTAGTGAATACTTTAACAATTTTACTGCAATACCCTCATACCAAATATGGAGAAAACCACATAAGACACATAGCTGGAAATTTCAGCTTCTCTTACCGAGATTGCGTGCCTCTAGTTCTCCCAGCTCGCCTGTGTGCGTATGTGTGTGTGTCTGTGTGTGTGTGTGTGTGTGTGTGTGTGTGTGTGTGTGTGCAGATCACCATGCCCCCCTCTGTCTATGCCCAAATCATCTTTAATTAAAGTTTCACCATCCCATGCCCTACCACATGGGCATCAGGGGGACAGCGAGGACAGCTCATATTGAGAGAGCTGAGATGAGATTTACCCACTGGCCCACAATACAAATGGGAATATTAAGGGGGTGAAAAAAATCATCTGAATTCAGCCTAGCGACTTATATCCAGAATAATTTACTTCCCAGGGTGGAGTGATGTAAAATCCTTTCTCATTTTGAGTGGAGTGTAGGACAGGATCTCCAGTTAATATTTTAATGTTAATGCGAGTAGTGCAGCAAAATGCCTCTGTGTAATATTATGTAAATTCTAGCAAAAATATTAAAAGATTCTTTGTTTTTCTTAAGCTCAGCTGATGCATTAATTCTCAGTTTGGTGTACAAAAGAAAGCTGGGTGTTATTGGATAATAAAGTGTGATTATGAATTCTTTTGTGCCCCCCATGAAGCCCTGCGTAGAGGACTGTTGTGTGTGATTTATGTTACTTTTTATACCCTCCCCCTCATAGCACAAAAATAGGGCAGCTAAACAGGGATGATCTAGTAAATTACGTGCTCTTTATTCTCAGCTGCAGCTTGGTGGTTTTATGGGCCACAGACTTCTTTGTAGCAAGTGTATGAACATACTGAGTGTTATGTTCACAACCGTTCCTTGTACAGTGGCGCTTTTTTAAAACGATTTTTAAATTTTTGTATATCTGCATAAATATAACCTAAAACATCATCAAATTTTCACACAAATCCTGAAAGCAGATAAAGAGAACCCAACTAAAGAAATGCGATAAAAAATATTATGCTTGGTCATTTATTTATTGAGGAAAATGATCCAAGGTTACATATCTGTGAGTGGCAAAAGTATGTGAACCTGTAAGATTAGCTGTTCATTTGAAGGTGAAATTAGGGTCAAGTGTTTTCAGTCAGTGGGATGATGATCAGGTGTGAGAGAGCGTCCTGTTTTATTTCAAGAACAAGGAGCTATAAAAGTCTAATCTTCACAACATGTTTGTGGAGGTGTATCATGGCAATGAGATTTCTGAGGACCTCAATAAAAGAGTTGTTGTTGCTCATCAGGCTGGAAACGGTTACAAAACCATCTCTGAAGAGTTTGAACTCCAACAATCTACAGTCAGACAGATTGTGTACAAATGGAGGAAATTCAAGACCATTGTTACCCTCCCCAGGAGCGGTCGACCAACAAAGATCACTCCAGGAGCAAGACGTGTAATAGTCTGAGTGGTCACAAAGGAACCCAGGGTAACTTCTAAACAACTAAAGTCCTCTCTCACATCGGCTAATATTAATGTTCATGAGTCCACCATCGGTAGAACACTGAACAACAATAGTGCACACGGCAGGGTTGCAAGAAGAAAGCCACTGCTCTCCAAAAAGAACATTGCTGCCTGTCTGCAGTTTGCTAAAGATCACGTGGACAAGCCAGAAGGCTACTGGAACAATATTTTGTGGATTGATGAGACCAAAATAAAAATTTTGGTTTAAATGAGGTCATAAAAACCTTATCCCATCTGTGTAACATGGCGGTGGTAGAATCATGGTTTGGGACTGTTTTGCTACATCTGGGCCAGGATGACTTGCCATCATTGATGGAACAATGAATTCTGAATTATAACAGCAAATTCTAAAGGAAAATGTCAGGACACCTGTTCATGAACTGAATCTCAAGATAAAGTGGGGCATGCAGGAAAACAACGACGCTAAGCACACAAGTCGTTCTACCAAAGAATGGTTAAAGAATAATAATGTTAATGTTTTGGAATGGTCAATTCAAAGTCCTGATCTTAATCCAGTAGAAATGTTGTGGAAGGACCTGAAGCAAGCAGTCATGAAACATGTCAGCATGTCAGGAAACCCACCAACATCCCAGAGTTGAAGCTGTTCTGTACTGAGGAACGGGTTAAAATTCCTCCAAGCCGGTGTGCAGGACTGATCAACAATTACCACAAACATTTAGTTGCTGTTATTGCGGCACAATAGGGTCAAACCAGATGCTGAAAGCAAAAGTTCACATACTTTTGCCACTCAATGACCTAGTATAATATCTTTATCTCATTGGGTTTAATTGGGTTCTCTTTATCTACTTTTAGGACTTGATGTTGTTTAATATTTCTACAGATATATAGAAAATTCTAAAGGGTTCACAAACTTTCAAGCGCCACTGTATATATGAGATGTTTTTGGTTTGAAGAACTTCAACTGCAATATACAGTATGATCATCTATACTTGTTTATTTATGCATTAGATAACATACAGTTGCAAACAGCATTTTAAATGTGTTACATGCAGCATTAATAAGGCTATATATCACACAGAGTATGCTAATCAGTCTCACCTCCTGCTGCTTTGGATGGTCCCATATGGATACCCCAGAGATATGCACTTACCCAAATCTTACCTTTTCATCAGTGCATAATCTCAGCTGATTACTGTAGATTTGTACCTATGAACTGCCACTGTAAACATAAACATGTCAGGACTCTTATTGACAATCTACTCATACTGAACACCATTTCAACACACTCAGTAGTTTTTGCTTATACACTTCTACACCTGTATACTGTAATGATTTAGAATCTCATTGTCCCTGCCAGTGATCAACTCCTTCTGTCATGTTTACATGTGTCTTTCCCACAGGAACTGTCCTGCTGTCAAAAGCCAAATATTTATCCTATTCTAATATTTAGAGGTTAGATTAACAAGGCCAGAATAGTAATTAGATGGAAGCTGGGCGTAACCAATTCCATCTCTGCTCTTTGAAGCCCAATTTGTTTGCATGATGAGCATACAAACAATTAGCGCTGTGGAGGAATGTGAAGGCTTGACAAAACATCAGTTCATTTACAGCTCTAAGTGTCCAATAAATCTCCTGACTGTTGCTCAGTGCGAGAGAAGTACATTCATCAACTGTTCTAAAACCAGACGTATCAGTTAATAATAATTAAAATACAATAACGAATAAGGATCTTGTATCTTTTAACAAATTTGTTTTTGCATTATCTTTAGACAGAAAATGGCTTCGTTTAGCTAATTGTTTTGATAGCTAATTGATCTTGTAAACAAAGCAAGGCTCTGTATCAGAGACCAGAAATGCTTTTTTCTTACGTGTCTGTCTTTCTAACAACAAAAAGGATTAAAAAAAAAGGGTAATATAAAACATATTTGGAACAGTTTAATGTAAGACAGATCCTAATAAAATGGTGTGTAGCCTCAGTCATATTGTTAATTAGTAGGCCTGATACTGTGTGCTAACTTTTAAATGGGATTTTTGACAAAACAGTATATTTAAAAGTGAAACCTCGGTGTGTTGAGGATCTATAAATGGATCATTTCCCCCACCTTTAAAAATAAAGGTTTTTCAATGGTTCTTTATAGCACTTTAAGTTCTACAAAGCATCTTCTTCTTGTCGAGATCCATTTTTCATTGTTATTGTTTTTCTCCTGACATCAATCTTAAGGACCTTACTTTGGTTCCTTAAAGCACTAACTAAGAAGATAACTTTGTTTTAGCGTGGTTACTTCTGGTGCTGCTGTTCAATGATGAACCATTTCTGGGTTCTTTAAAGCACCTTTAAGGACTTGAGAGAGTAAAAGGTTCTTTGTGCAACTTCAAAGGGTTCTCCTATGATATCAGGCTGAAAAACCCTTTTTGGTTCTAACTGGAACCTGTAGCTGTGAGGCTGCTGTTGAGTGTAATGATTGATAACCATCATTGGTCTTCTTCTTCTTTTCGTGTCGAGATTCCACTTCATAATGGAACCATCGTGGTGGAAGGATTAGCCGCTCAGCAGTATGATAGCGCCAGGGGAGGCTCTTTCCGTGCACCCACATTCACACACTATGGACACTTTGGACATGCCAATCCACCTACCATGCATGTTTTTGGACTGGGGGAGGAAACCGGAGTACCCGGAGGAAACCCCCGCAGCACAGGGAGAACATGCAAACGCCACACACAGGGCCACAGTGGGAATCGAACCTCCAACCCTGGAGGCATGCGGCGAACGTGCTAACCACTAAGCCACAGTGCGCCCACCATCATTGGTGAGGAATAGTATAGTATGCTTCTCATAAGAAAAGAGATATAGTAGAGTCTTGTGAGCTTGTAAAATAAAAGCATAGCTCTGCTTGACAGATGAAATCTTCAGATTTAACAGAAAAAGAAAGCAAGCCTAGTTTAATATTGATATTACTATTAATATGGATGTTTTACCATATAACATCAGTAGAACCCAACCATTTCTCACCACAGAGGCCACTTGGGTGCTTTTTCAGCCTCTTATCATCTCATGAATTGACTACTACTGTATCTTGCTCCTGGTATGTCTTCCTTTGCATACCATCAGACCCCTGTAACTGATCCAGAATGCAACTACAAGACTTATCAACCTTCCAAAGTTCTCCCAAATGAACCCATTGCTGCGTTTCTACCACCGGCTTCGTAAAGCTGCCTCCATCAGATTTAAAACACTGATGCTGACCTACAAAATCAAAGACAGACCTCTACCACGTTCTTCTCTGGCATAGCTTCCTCAGGGTGCAACGAAGGCATGCATCAAGGCTCTCTGTACTGGCACGCTGGTGTTGGAACAAACTTCCCCTGGCTGTCTAAACAGCTGAGTCACTGACTGTCTTCAAATAAACCAGAAATATATATAATATAAATTAACGACTCACCTCTTCATGAAGCACTTTAAATAAGCCCTAAATGAAAAAAAAAAAAAATGAAAAAAGCCCTGAAGAAAATAAAAACTGGTACTCTTTGTCCTGCACACACTCTGCAAAAAAAAACAACAACCTGTAAATGTAATCCTGGTATTATCCGTCCTACAGGCATCATAACTTTTCTAAAAGAGTTGTACGTTAATTGTCTTTAGAGGTCTAATGTCAAGCACCACCCAAACCTGCACCTATGGCACTCACTATAACCCAAGATCTGGACTGAAACATGAGCCAGTAACTCTACCATCCGCACCAAGACATTTCCCATTTGCTCAACATAATTATTAATAATTAGGCAAGCAAATTGGATAGAATGAGAGACCTTTCATAAACAGAGAGAGAGAGAGAGAGAGAGAGAGAGAGAGAGAGAGAGAGATGCAAAGAATTAAAATTAGTTAATGTTTAAGCATGCCTTCAATTATTCTTTATCCCATGGGTGCCTTCTAATAATGCTATCACAATCAAGCCATGCTTCATTGCACATTGCATGAATTAATTGGGTTGGAGTGTAAAGAGGAAGAGAGTATGAGATTATCATATTGCTGAGTATGTATTAGGAACATGAAATGATCAACTGGAATACAAAAACCTACAAACACTGAGAAAATTGTGTGAAATAGCAAAGGAAGTGATCAGCAGCAGGAACTGAGTTTTATACTTTAAACCTACTGTACCCTAACTTTCCCAGAGGAGGCAGAAAGAAAGAGTTTTAAAATAGAAAGCAGGGTGTCTGGAAAGTAATAACTCTTCTGTTTAAGTATAGGTTTTCAGCTCGCTCTCTCTCTCTCTCTCTCTCTCTCTCTCTCTCTCTCTCTCTCTCTGTCTGTCTGCAGTACAGAGAGACACAAGATGTAGACATTTATATTTTCAGTGCATTTCCTTCCTGAAGGACGTATGACTAACTGGAGCTCAAAATTCACTCAGGAGGAGTTGTTGACACCGGAGGTTATGAGCTGCAAATAAACACAAGGTTTATTTACTGGGAGGGCAGAGGTGTGGCTGCCACTTTTCTGTAATGGCTGAGTGTGAGCTGACAGGTGAAAATGAAATTTAAACCAAGGCTTCGTGTGGTGTATAAGCCTATAAATCTATTTTTTTTAAAAATAAAAAATGGAGAAAAATTCAGACTGATGGTGTTGCTCGTTGTGTTGTGCGGTCATTATAAGACAATATATTAAGTTATACCACAGTGCTGTTGAATTCTCACATGGTCTTGATTAATTTTCAGTAAAAAATCATCTGTAATTATAATCATACATTTTAATGCACTTGTTCTAGTATGATATTGTTTCTATAGTAACAACTTGTATAAGACTTATGGCAACTTAGTATAAGACTTGTATAAGTACTGTATGATTGGCACCCTGTCCAGGGTGTACCCCGCCTTGTGCCCGATGCTCCCTGGGATAGGCTCCATGTTTCCCGTGACCCTGTAAAGGAGTAAGCGGTTGAAGATGGATGGATGGATGGATGGATGGAAGTACTGTATGGCAGACAGTCTACATTACTGACGGGGTGATGTGATGATGACTGACGCGAAGATAAGTTACTGTTACCATCCCGTAGCTGATTATTTTCCTATAACCGCACATCTCAAAGTCTTTTATTCCTCTTATGCCAAATAGCCTTGTACAAGCTAAAATATGAAGGCACCAATGATAAAACGATCAGAATTCCAGAATTTGAATTTAAAAGTTCAGAACCTTCTTATGTCATAATAGTTGAGAACAGAGAAAATCTTGATGATATGTTCACTAGACCCATTCATAGTCTTTATGACGACACCAAAAGTTATCAGCCATTATTGTTTACATTGTGTTAATTAAAGCAGGAAAAAAAATGCTTGTGCGGACTCTGATCTTTCTTTCGTGGGTATTCACAGTAATACAGTGATGAACTTATACTAATTTATTAAACTGAGCATCATCAACTTAAATACTGAAAACTCACAGAATATACATTATACATCAATCTCAACTTGAATATTATTAATTATTAATTACTAATTATTAATATTAATTAATATCAATATCAATTGATTATTAATTATTATTTATTAGTATTATTATATTAATATTAGAGCAATTAATAATGAGATATGTTGAAGAAATTTGACAGTAGGTTAACAATGAAATTCACTCAGCTGGGCGTCTGCCATTACTCAAAGCCTATTGGCTGATTTTGGTCATGTGACTGGATTGTGATCATTTTTCCATAGCATGGCTTTATTTTAAATGGAAAATTCTGTGACCCTGATCTTTCTATCATCCAAGTACATTTATGAGATCATTCTTCAATGCTCGATCAACAGCCATGGATGCACAACTCCAAAAATACAGTTTTGTGACTCTGATCGTTTTTTCATTGTGGTCTTCATATTATTTTTGTTCTGTCCTATACTATACACTTCATAAAAATATTAAAAAGTTCTAATTCAAAATAAAGTTCAAGGAAAAGGGAGGATTAGAGAATTGTACATGCATGGATCATGGCCTTTTTTATTTTATTTTTATACAACAAGCTATAAGAGAACTTCAGCAATGACTCCAAGCATCTGGGACTTTAATCATCCAACAAGAACAAATATCACATACATATATAGTCTGAGGCAGCTCGACTGATGAATCTTCTACACCCCCACATTTCTAGAAATTATATGTCATAAATAGAATTGAGCTGTGTCCTTATTATAATTATTATACATTTGGCCACAATCCAAAGTCTGGAAGCTACTAAATGTAGCTCAAGCATCATAAAAAATAAATGAAGTGCTGTGGTGTTTGTCAGTGTTTATCAGGCAACAAATAAATTCAAATAGTTATAGGTTGAGTTTATGGGTCTATGAAAGGCCAAGATTAGAAGACGTTGAAATGAAAAGAAAGAACATCAAATTATAATAAATACCAAGGTATGTAGTGTTTATGACTCATAAAGGTAGATTTGTAGCCTGTAAAGACCGTTTTATATATTCCATACTAGGGTTTATGAACACAGAATGACTGTGTGACATATTTTCGGCAGTGTTATGTCGTCCCAGCAAGATTGAAGTATTGGCACTGCAGGGCCACATAATAGAACAGCATATAATCTGATGTTCAATTATTAAGATAGAAGGTTAGAAAGGATGGGACGAACGATCGAAATATATAGCTCTAGTCCAAATATTTAACTTAAAACAGGCGACCAGTTATAGCCTCAATTCTTGACTAAAAAACAGATAACTTCTACTTGATGTATGTATGTTTTGTTGCCTCAAGTCATCATATTTAATGAGGAATCTTGAAAGAAGGATGATCTTCACAGCATTCTACTCAGTCATTCCCTTTTGTGCTGACTTTTTGATGTGTTTTCTCTGTTTGAACACTGCACTGCATTGTACTACACATAGTACTGAATGGCATCTAACAGTAACTCACTGAGGCAGTGTTGAGTTTCACTGTATAAGAGACTTTTTTGTCTGGTTTTATTCTAATCTCATGTCCCAGCCTCCTGGATTTCCTTGATTAGTCAGCTGGGCATTTGTTGGAGAAAAAAGAACCACGCTCTATTTCACTCATGGAGACAGATCTCTCTGTGAACGCTGAGACCAGTGTGTCATAATAGAAACAAACACGTTTTGTATATGTATGGTTTTGTAAAACGCGAGTGCTATATGTAAATATCACTGGACATAGTATTAATTTTATACCGCACAGGAAAACTCTTAGAGGACAAACTAAATCTTTTTGGCATGGTGGAAAAAAAAATATTACAACAATTAAATTTTCTGTTGTATAATACCTGATGTCACAGCCTGAACATGTATTGCCCTACCAAATCCTAGAGACTCAGCAGACATCTCATCAGATATAAAGATGATCTCATCTGAGGAGATCAAACATCGTAGCAGAGTTTTATCAAACCCAGACATTCTGGCTTCAGAACCAAGTACAGCATTTGGCCGAAACCCAAAAGTGCTCATCACCAGAGAATGCCATCCATACTGCCATCCTTCCCTGACCGGGAAACTGGTCAGGGTTCAGGGCACGATGGATTGAGCCAAATACAAGGCAAGACTAGAACGAACACCCATTCTATTCTGCAAGAGACTTGAAACTGAGCTTCTAACAGGACCACAACCCTAAGAACAATGCCAAAGCTACACTGTAGTGGTTCAAAACCAAGGCCCAGTCAAATCCCAGACCTCAGCCTGATAAATACAGACAAAAGTGATTCTACCAAATATTGATGCAGAGATTTTAATACTTACGCAACCTACAAACTGTCTGCTTTTTGTTTCATGAATCTTTTTATGTCACAAGAAAAGAAAGTGCACCTTCATATTGTGTAAATCATACTATACGGTAAAAATCCCAATTCAAATCCATTGCAATTCCAGCCTGTAGCATAACCAATGTGGAAAAGTCCACGGGAGTGGATATTTATGTAAAGGACTATATATGCACAATTTTGATATCAAATTTTTTTCAAGTTCATATTATAATTGAAATAATAATAATAAAAAGTATCAGATTTATAGCTGAGTTTGTACCAAAAATGATGCCATGTATTTGTGATGGTTGTGATTGTATAGCAAAAGACAATAAATAAATAAATAAATAAATAAATAAATCTAGAATCCTAAGGGCTTCCAAGAGTTCATTTTTGGCATGTGATATGGTGTGTTTGTGTTTTGAGCCGGACGCTTACTCAGAGGTATTGTTGGACTGAGCAAGCCAAACACTGGCTGTTATATACTGACTTAGGGAGAACTGGGACATCAAACAGCAAACAGGTCTGTAAGCACACAATCTGTTGACACTCCAGTGCAGCTACATCTGTGTATCTGGGTTACCTGCTTCTGATATTTATTTTGCTCTGACAGACATTGGCAGAAGGAATTATAATGAAATGACAAGGAGTTATACACCATTTGCATATAGTCATAAGTGCCTGTGTATGAAATACATCAGGGTGTTCATAACAGGCCACAATTTCATACAATTTTATAAATAAATATAGATAGCTACAGAATGTATGCAAATCAGCCATTTGACCAAAAATCAGATGTATGCCTGCTGAAAATTACATGTCTTGAGCCTAAATCAGGTGTGTACCTACCCAAATAATTTTGAGTGGCATCTGTGAAGAGGATCACACTTTGCTAATGTCAAAATGAACAAAACAGAGATTGTTCTTCGTGGTCACTGCTGTCTCGACGCGACAACCCACCCCCCCCATTCTACTTCTAAACACTTAACCCAATTTTGTCCCAATTTCTTAATTTGACAATTCTCATTCATTAGATAGTTCCCCTAGCTCAGTTTGGAGGATGCAATTGTGATTATTTCACTAGCATTCTTGATAGATATCTATTTGGGAAGCTTGATCTAGCACTAGATCTAAAATCACCTGGGTAACATAACTCAACAATAAAAAGGGAACAAATGAACTAATTACTACTTCAAAATTGTAATCTGATTACGTTACTGATTAGTGCATGTAAAAAGTCATCAGATTACTAATTACTTTACTAAAACTTACAGAAATACACTACAAAGTGAAACTCATAGTTCTTTCGTTTGAAAAAGTAATTTGTTACTGGAAAAGCTACACTATTTTTATACGAGAAAAGCTACTGTCATGTTAATGAAAAATGTAGTTAAGTGTAGTTACTCACTCCACATCCCGGAGTATCTCTGGGCAAGACACTGAACCCCAAGTTGCTCCCGAGGGCAAGTTAGCGCCTTGCATGGCAGCTCTGCTACCATTGGTGTGTGTGTGAATGAGAACCAGTGTAAAGTGCTTTGGAACTGCTAACAAAGGTTTTAAAAAAGCGCTATATAAGTGCAGACCATTTACCATTTTACTCCTCAACACTGTCAAGCACATATCGGTGTGATGGTCAGGTGTCCACAAACGTTTGGCCATATAGTGTCATCCAACACTTTAAGTCTGTATAGGCACAGTGAGTCTCACCACCTAGGTCAGGAGCTCAGAATATGAACAATATTATCTAAAAATAAAAATATTATTAAAATAATAATAATAAAAAAACATGGATAATGCTTTTAATGATAATGAATACTAATAATGAAATAGTAAAAATGAACATGACTTACTGTCTCATTGCATGAGAATTCACTTGGAAGTGGACAGACACCACCGTACTCAGACACTTTTGCTGTTTTTGTCTGCACTCGAGTGTGAATGCTGTGCTCTCACCTGCCGAAGGAACAGCACCGAGGGGGAAAAACACACCAGGGTTCCATTCAAACAGACTAAACGCTGAACATGTGAAAGTGCCCTAAGAGTGCATTGCATTTGGTACTGCTCTTTGAACGCTTCATCCTGATGTTCTTCCTTTCACAAAAACAAGCAGAAGTTCAGGTTACCCCTCTGTGCATCTCTGTCTATGATGGGGAACACCTGCTGCTCCAGAAAAGGAACTGTTTCTCACTCATGCCTCAGTAATGGAGCTCCTGTCACTCCGATCATCAAACTGCAGATCAAACCACCACTTAACTGGGTGCACGGACATCAGGAGTGCGTCATTTCCTAACCAAAGATTATGTTTACACCCAAAACAAAGAGTACAATCTGAAAAATAAAGGTAGCAGAAAACTAACCATTATGTGGAATTATGTATCAGCTCAGCAGAGCAAAGTTTACAGGTTCAGCCTTTACCGAAAAGTTTTTGACACTTTATTCACATGCAACACGTGTTTTTAATTTCACGTGCGATTTACTGACATGATTCATTTATTTTCACGTTATGTTTGCTCATTATTAATTTATTTTTACTCGTGAAATGTATTCACACATCATTAATTTTTCACTTGTGATTTCTACACAGGATACATTTGTCACTTTTTTTTTTTTTTTTTTACATGTTTTATTTATATATTTGTTTTTTGTGGAAAAGACAAAAGTAACTAAAAAGATAATGCTGCTTCTTCGATTTTTTCAGTTTTTGGACTGGAAAACTAGTCATTTAGAATACTGCAAATTAATGTCAACTCAGGGCACATCCTCGGACAATACACATTCCCCGGACAATTCGGAAATGCCGATCAGCCTACAGCGCATGTCTATGGACTGTTGGAGGAAACGGGAGAACCTGGAGGAAACCCCCGAAGCACGAGGAGAGCATGCAAACTCCACACACAGAGGACAGAGGCAGGAATCAAACTCCCAACACTGAAGGTGCGATGCAAATGTGCTAACGGTTAAACCACTGTTCCCCTCTCACAGAAGCTCACTGATCTCAAATTGAAGAAAAATATTTGAGAAAAACACGCACTGCAAAGTTTCTTGTAATCAATTTAGGTAAACCACGACACGATCTTAACTAGGCTCCATGCAACAAGAAAATCTGTCTTTATTGTAAATGGTCTGCAGTTATATAGCGCTTTTTTTAACCTTTAAACAACACTTTGCAGCTCTACACTGGTTCTCATTCACACACACCAATGGTAGAAGAGCTGCTATGCACGGTGCTAACTTACTGTCAGGAGCAACTCTTGGTTCAGTGGCTTGCCCAAGGACACTTCAGTATGTGGAGTCACGTGGGCCGGGAATCAAACCACCAACCCTACAATTAGTGGACAACCAGCTCTACCGCCTGAGCCACAGCTGCCCAATAAGCCCTTGCTGAGATGTTGAGTACAGACAGAGCTCTTTCTCTCCTGAATGCATCTCAATGGAATGAAAGCAGGGCAGGACCGAAATCACTGTCCATTCTTTTCTCACAGCCTGTGTGAGTCTACAAAAGAGACTGATTTCTCTTAAAGCTTCAGGAAGAAGAAGTGTGTGACGTTCTGGCAGCCAGCTGATTGTTCCCAAAGCCTTGCTTAATGAAGTGCTGTTTAAAAGATGGACTCATGATTCAATTACAGTCCTCTCTTTTAGCGCACTAGCAGCTCTGGAGCTAACTTAAGTTGAGAGAGGTAATCTGTGGTTCCGAGAGGCTCAGGATATAAACTTTCAGTGTATATTACCCCCATACCACTTCCAGCTGCTTATAATTTATGAAGGAAGGTATTAAATATATAATGGGATGTTCAAAAAGCACACACAGGCGTGATGGTCAGGTGTCCACAAACTTTTGGCCATATCCGTAGCGTATTATTTACCTGCTGAGCTCGGATGAGTGCAGTGAACGTACAGCCATCGAAAAGACTCGATACTGTACCAAATGTCAACAACAGTCACAAAAATGAGGAGATAATGCTGCCATGTGTCAAATCAGTATTCCACACGGTCGATCAGACTGCACAGATTTACAGAAGTGTAAACAGAGAGGCGACATTAATTCACAGTCTAACGCTCTACAGAATACCCGCCCTTCTGCTTCCACTTGTGCCGTGAATTCTTTTATCTAGAGCAGCAGATTTTGCTCTCAAGAATTTAGCCTGTTAGAATGTCAGACTGTCCCTCAGAGTCTCCCTGTCACCTCTATCAGCACGTTAGGGAGTCTCATAAATTCTATATCTCCCTCATACACTTTTAATTCACATTCATTTTAATGCACAGGGAGTTAGAGAGAGCGAGAGAGAGAGAGAGAGAGAGAGAGAGAGAGAGAGAGAGAGAGATGGGGGGGGGGTTTGATAAGACATTATCACCAAACGATATCAATGCACTCAAAAAAGAGAACATTTAAATAATCAATACACTATATTTCATCAATTTATTCATGATCTAAAGTGCATAAAAGAATGTTGCAGGGTGAATGAAAAAACGCGGGTTCACCCAATATTTGTTTATAAGAGAAGTGGTTAGGAAAATCTACGTGTTTGATTTTCAAAAGCATCAATATGGTGGCTCGTAGTGAATTTCGTAATTATGTCATGTAAATTCTGATGGATAGGAAGTAAGTCTATCCCAAAATAAAATCACTTATAACACAGTGCTGCTGAATTCTTGAATCTGATTGGTCAGAAGGTGTTGATACACTTTCTAAAACAGCATCTCTGACAGCAGTTCAGTCTGCGATACTTTATCACTTCTATAGTAACAGCTAATACTCAAGGACTCGCGTATGGCAGACATATAATCGTCGATATCTGGAGATGTTTATTTAACATTTATATAAGTTTCATTTATATAAGAGTCTCCAGTGTTATGGAATTAAATTTGTGCCAAAAGTGTTGAACGTAACTTTTCAAGAAGCGAACATTAATATACAAGGAGAACTCCGTGAACTCGGTGGCAAAAATTGAACACGGTCTTGAAATAAACGGCGTTCTTTTTTAACAGTTTTAACACTAATTTTAATACAGAGAACCACATCCAGAACACTCGCCAAAATTCATGCCACTGAAGTCTCTATATCCAGGTCAGGGAGCGGTCAATCCAAATCTCACTAGTCAACGAGAGTAAATTGCTGTCAAGCCACACCCACATGAGAGGTTTGTGTCTGAAAACTTAGTGAGTGGTGGCTTAGTGGTTAAGGCTCTGGGTTACTGATCGGAAGGTTGGAGGTTCAAGCCCTGGCTCTGCCAAGCTGCCACTTGAGCAAGGCCCTTAACCCTCTCTGCTTCCCTGCACTCTGACCCCAGCTTCCTGACAGGCTCAGGTATGCAAAGAAAAAATTTCACTGTGCTCTACTGTATATGTGACCAATAAAGACTCATTATAGCAACAACCATGCCATGTTCAAAGTCACTCAAATTTCATTCTGATGTGATATGTGATGTGACTCTTCACCTAAATATGCATGATTTTAATCATTGTTCTGCTGCCTCATGATTGGCTGAAGTGTAGAGCTGTTCTAAGAAATGGGCTGTTGAATCTATAAACGCTTAACAAGGGCGTGTTTATAAGCTTCAGGTTGTAATAACTGTAATGAAAATATCTTCCAAAATACAGGGCTTTAGTGAATTATTATAAATCTATGGCCTGTTTTCGTCTGCTCTTCCACTGGTTGCATATTTTATGGACCTGCAGCTGTTTATGCTCCTGAAAATCAATAAATGAAATATAAACGGAATCAAAATCCATTCCCTTCTCTCGTTCAATCCTACACCCTCATTACCTCTTTCTCCGTCTGTTTTTCTACTTTTCTTTTGATACGATCTGCTTGTGTAGATGTAAAACCTCTGCCCACAGAATAAGAGAGAACAATACGAGGTTAGCTCTCACTCATTTTATGCAGTGAGAAGAATGCTGACAGCCAAGAAAGAATGAAAGTGTCGTGTGAATAAGAAGTAGAGAAATCAGCGAATTCAGCACAAATCAGCTATTCAGAGTTGTACTTCATTTAATGAATATCAGACTGTGACAACAGATAAAGCAAATTACTGCAGTTAATTGCTTGAGCCGGGAAAAAGGGATGAGAAGGCGAAAACGGCGTTCGAAAGGGGACGTTAGATGGAAATTTAGCTAAGAGATTAAAGCATCTCTGAGCATCAATCAGCTTATCTCTTTACCGTTAAGTGTATTGGACTCCGAATGAATTCAATTATTTGGGATGTTTCAAGATCTTTTTTTTTTTTTTTTACCTGAACGTTCCGGTTCGGGGTTCTTTTCATTACTCTAACTGACTCCTTCATCCTTCATCCCTTAGCTTATGACCTGGGAATCGATTCATGCCAGCCATTTTGAGGCAATGTCAATTTTTTGTTTTGTGTTGTGGGCCTACTGCAAAACTGTGACAATAGATCATAACATCAGCCATAACATTAAAACCACTGACAGGTGAAGTGAATAATATTGATCATCTTGTTACAGTGGGATATATTAGGCAGCAAGCAAACAGTCACTTCTCAAAGTGGCAAAAATGGACAAGGATAAGGATCTGAGCGACTATGACGATGGCCAAATTGTGATGGATAGACGACTGGGTCAGAGCATCTCCAAAACGGCAGGTCTTGTGGGGTGTTCTTGGTATGCAATGGTTAGTACCTATCAAAAGTGGTCCAAGGAAGAACAACCGGTGAACCATGACAGGGTTTGGTGTGTGTATATACATATATATAAAACATAATATATAATATATAACATAATAATGAGTCCCTGAACGGGGGAGGGTGTCAATATTAAAAGTAACAGTCAGTATCTGGTGGCCACCAGCTGCTTTAAGTACTACAGTGCATCTCATCCTCATGGACTGCACCGGATTTGTCAGTTCTTGCTGTGAGATGTTCCTCCACTCTTGTACCAAGGCATTTGCAAGTTCTCGATCACGTCTGGGGGGAACACATGCTTACATGTAATTTTCCACTGCGAGGACGATCAGATGTCCTTCCTGTCTCCCTCAGGCATCTTACATTACAGACATTGGAGTTTATTGCTCTGGCTACATCAGTCCTCATGCCTCCCAGCAGCAGGTCTATGGAATGTTCACGCAGGTGAGCAGGAACCCTAGGTATCTGTCTTCTGGTGTTTTTCAGAGTCAGTAGAAAGGTCTCTTTAGTGTCCTAACTTATTGTAACTGTGACCGTAATTGCCTCCCGCTTGTAAACTGTTCATGTCTTAACGACTGTCCCACAGGTGCATGTGCAATAATTGTTTATGCTTCATTCAACAATGAAGCATGAAAAACATCCTTTAAACCCTTTCCAATAACGATCTGTAAAGCTTATTTGATTTTTACAAAATGATCCTTAAAATACAGCCTCCTGAAAAGTGGACGTTTCTGTTTTTGCTGAGTGTATATGTAGACACAGACACCTAGAGGTCCTTAGGAATAGTCTTGTAAAGAGCAATCTGTTAATTAGGTGCACAATTATGATGACAACAGCTATTAAATCAGCATATTTACATTACATTACATCTGTTTGAGAATATGAGCATTGACACTGTATGTGTATACTGTATGCTTACTCATCTATTTGAATCAAACTTGAATGTAAAAAAGGCATGTACACTTATCCTTGATCTGAGGAAAGATGCACTGTTTACTTTATGCATTTGAATGTCTTGCTTTGGACTGAATTAGGTTGAGATCGACCCGCAGCCTAATTTCTGAGTCAATATTGGTTTGCTGGAGATTTACCTAGAAATTCTGCTAGTCGTACATTAGAATGCATAAAATATTTATTTCAGTGTGTGTTTGAAGGTATAATTCATCAGCTACAAGCAAAAAGTTCTTTGATAGGTTGTTACAATAATCCACTGTCAGGCAGTCTTTTATTTAATGCTGTAATATATCTCAAAACAAACTTACAAAAGTAGGCTTTTGCTACATTATAAGAACATTTTGGCTCTAATATCCTAAGAGGGCTGGTTTTGCCAGTTACTTTCCAAAATTCTTGGTCCCAAAATCCCTGGAACCCTCTTGGACAGTCAACTGAACCCAGTTTACCTCAGCCAAGGGAAACTGGAGACAGGGGGATTGTGAGAGCCCAGGGACGCACTAGTTGTTGCGTCACCTCTAGAACATAGTGAGGATGTCAACGCTGCACCTCCCGACCCTGACAAGGATGTCGTCACTCTGCCTCCTGGCTCCACCGAGAACATCGCTCCGCCACCTGACTGACAGAGATGACATTGTCATTACTACTTTCAGGCAATGCCTGTCTCCAGACTTCCGACATTCTGTTCAAGGCCCTGGATCTATTTTGGACCCGGTAGTTGTGTGCCAAGAGGCATAGTTTAAGTTTCTGTCACGTAGATTTGAGTTCTTGTCACGTGGTTTTGTTTATATCATGTATTTGTGTCTGGCCACGTATGTTTGTTTTGAGTCTGCTCATATCCTAATTATTCTCAGATATTCTCTGTTCAGCCATTGATTACTTCGTTTGATTCTACCCTGTTGTCCGAATTCTCATCATGCATTTTCTCCATTAAGTCCGAGCCTTTGTGCTTCCTGGTTTAGACCTTAGACCGTTTTCCCATTTCTCACTTATGGATTACTCTAGTTCTAATCTTTTAGCATGAATATATTCTGATTCCTGCTATGGACTGGGATGATGAGTATTGGATTCACCCTAATAAACACCACATTGATTCTACACACTTGTGTCTTGCCTCCAATACACACGTTACAATAATAACGGTAATCCTGGTATTGCGTAATGTGTTCCGGCAACACGATTTCATATTATCGATTCTAATGTGTTATTTCTTAGAATAATATCGTTTAGACATATCTGTCTAACTAGGTGTCACTTAACTTCAGCAAGAAAATGCATAGAGAATACTCGGCTTGGGATTCATCTTGGGAATTGTAGATCATTAAGGCAAACAAAATGTGCACACAAAGCCATCTGCTTTATGGCAGCAACTCGGGGCTACGGCGAGTAAAAATGAGAAATGAGAGAATTCAACTCGACGAGGAAAACTCAATAGAGCTAGGAGAGATGCTGGAGTCTGAATAAGAGAGATAACACCTTAATTCAATTTCTCATTCCCCTACTGAGGATTGTCCATTTTATTCATTCTAATGGACAGGAAGAGATGTTTGTCTCCACTGCTGCAGGAAGGAAAGCGTAACAAAGCAGTGGACCAGTTCCTGAGAGTTAAGCTTGGATTTAACTCCAGGCATTCTCATCAGCAATTGGATTTGAAGTAGTGTATTATGTGTCTCCCTGAGATATGAGGGAGGGGAAAAGGTAATATTTGTGCATTTCTCATTTGCAGTGACCATGAACAGATACCCCAGAGCTGCAACTATTTGTCACAGAGTGCCTCATTTTTAAGGAATGCCCTGAAGTTCTACCTCTTTTTGTTTGACTTTGCAGACATCTTGATATATTGCAATACCTGGTCCAAACAGACCAGAAGGCAATATTAGGAGTGTTGATCCATAAGGAGGTTATGAACTGCAGAACATTGCTTTAGTGAATACTGGTTAGGCATTCCTTCCACACAGAGAGAGCTGACAGGGCTTAAAATTTGCAAATAATTCTTACAAAAACATTAAGCTTGAGTCTTATAGCACAAGCTTTCATCATAGACATAAAACTATTACACCTACACACAGGAACACACTTACTGAAAGTGTGCTCAGGCTGCACCATCCATTTGTGATAGCTAATTTTGTAAGTAGTTGTCAAGTCGCCATCATTATCATGCTGCGTCTCTTCCAGAAAGCAAGCATGGTAAGCATAAACGCTGCACTTGCGATTAGTCAGGTCTATGGGATGTGTGACTCTGTAGAATCACCTAAAACATATACCACTCATAGGCTGCATGGATCTACAGTCGCTTCTGTGAATGTTTCTTATTACTGGTGCTGTTTTTCTTGATTCCACAAAAGTCACACATTAAGCCTTTTATAACACCAAATAAGACAATGTGGGTCTATTTCCTCTTTGTAAAAGATTGAGGGTTTAGCTGTGCTAGACCTTTAAGACCAGCCATCCTCCTTAACGTTTTATTCACCACCAGATCATTAGTTATAGTCTGATGTAGGTAGATAGTGGTATCTAGGGTTAGGTTTTTAGTTATTAATTGATTTATTTGAATAAATCATCCACATCGGAAATAGATCAACCGTAAAGATGGCCGACAGTTAAAGCTTTAACGGTTTGGATCCCCTGGTGTTGCTTTTAAGGGGGTAAGAAACATCTCTACTGCAGAGAGTTAGTTGGACAGTGGAGTTCAGAAGCAATAATTGAACCAATCACTGATGGATGTTATGTTCACCAGTTACCTAAACGGGAAGACACAGAGCACAGACAAAACATGTCTCTGGTATGTATTAGTAGGTGGAAACTAATCATGTTTTGTGGATCTTCCCAGTATAAAATGTCATTTTAGATTCAATAAACAATCTTGGCAAATAATTCTTGGCAAAAGGCTGCTGTGTAAGAGGAATAAAACACTTTGGGATGTGCTCTTATAGGAAAATAATCAATTCTAGGGTAGTAACAGTAACACTGCTTCACATCGGGCCCCACCACCCAGTCGTGTTTTTATTTTTATTTCCCTATAACCTCATGCCCTGTTGTGTTTTATTCTTTACATGCATATTACAGACCTGTCAACATGAAGGTCCATTGCAAATCACTTGATTTTATATTGTAATGAATGGCATTAATTCATGGACAGTACTTGAGCATGTGTGTGTGTGTGTGTGTGTGGTGTATATATTTCACAAGGCTGTGTTTTATTAAAATTCTGTCCCATGAATCATTTAGTGTCCTTGTCATCAGAAATGCGGTCTAAACAAATGCAGACTAAACGGTTTGGCAACAAGCAGGATAAATCTTCATGTACAAGTATGAATGAACGTAACTGTTAAGCTGATTGTGTCTCTGTAAATGTGCAAATCTATTTTTAATAAGGAATAACTGCTGTTACTTGAAAATAATACACTTCAAGGTGTTATTCCGTTTATACCACAGTGATTTGCCAACGTTGTTTTTTGTTTAGAAATGAGCTGCATGGTGAGATGTTCCATGGTTTATAGTTACATTTAATGTTGTGGAACATCTACAGTATGAGACAAGTTAGTTCCTGGTATTACTTATGATATATCAATGATAAAGTCATTTCCTCACGTGCATGTCTCTCTTGAAGCTAATGAGACACACAAAAAAAATGCAGCTTGTCATTTTACTGAGAAACCGGAAAGCAAAACTCTTCTGTCGTGAAGATTCTTACAAAATACCTATGATTAGGGTTACTGACATGTGAGCTTCCTCATAAACATCTCCTAACAAGCAACTTCAATCAAATCAATGTTTAGACAGTCAGATCCATGAGTATTTGGGCAGTGAAACAATGTTTGTAATGTTGTCTCTGTACACCACTGGAATGGATTTGAAATGAAGCAATCAAGATGTGATTGAAGTGTAGACTTTCAACTTTAATTCAAGGGGTTTAACAAAAATATTGCATTAACTGTTTTTTTTTTTTCCCCCAGAGTTTTTCAGAGTCCCTGTACTTTCACAAGCTCAAATGTGATTGGACAATTGACTTAGAAGCAGTTTCATGGCCAAGTGTGGCTTGTTTCCTCGTTATTTCATGACAAATGAAGGAGATAAAAGGTCTGGAGTTGATTCCAAGTGTTGAATTTGCATTCGGTAGTTGTTCATGGGAACTCTCAATGTGCGGTCCAAAAAATACAAAAAAAACCCAGACCTAGCAGAAAGACAGCAGAGTGGCCAAATCAACAATTTGGTACATTCTTAAAAAGAAGGAATGCACTAATGCACTTGTTAGTCTACACTTCAATCACATCTTGATTGCTTCATTTCGAATCCATTGTGGTGGTGTACAGAGGCAAAACTACGAAAATTGCGTCACTGTCCAAATACTTGTGGACCTGGCTGAATATTTTTCACTCTTAAACAACAACATTTTTAAAACAAAAATCCATTTATTGTTATGGCTTCGTTTATGTGGAGTGTCTGCCATACAAGTCCCTGAGTATGAGCTGTTATGTTGGAAAAGTACGAACGAATACATTAATATAAATCTTATTGTTCATCTTAAAGCTGGAACTACTGTCTGGGTCATGCACTTATATAAAATTATTCATATATTAATATAAATTATTATTAATGTATAATCTGGTATAATCAACAACAACAACAACAACAATAATAATAATAATAATAATAATAATAATAATAATAATATTGAAGACCAGTATGAAGACCTATCTGTCACTGATAACTTGATCCTTATAAGTGTTCTGTTAAATTAGTAGAGAAACAAACTGTTCAGGAAAAGATAACGATGAAAGACTAATCACATCAAGACCTGCTTAAAGTCAGTGCTCTTTATTGAACACTGCACATCAGCCCAAATGTTCTAGTGTTTATCTCCACGTCTCACAATCATGAGGTCAGACGTGAGAAAATAACTGCAGCACACAATGTTCAAAGAGATTTATAATAACCCGCCTCAGAAAAAAATGAAAGTACGTAACATGCTTTTAAAAAAAATGACTGGGCCCTAATTGCAACACACATTCATCAACACTCAGTGACATCAATATCTCAACCCTCAAGCTCTCGCTACTCGATATTTGAAACAGATTGCCTCTGAATTTCTCTCTATTGCTGACCCTTATGTTCACCTCTCTCATATAAACTTGCTGCTTTGGCCATCTGCCTAGCCAGATCGGCAGCGTCTGGGTCTTTTCCAGGCAACAATGAGTAAATTAATGAAGCACTTTACACTTGGGATTGTGTCTGTTTAATCCAGTGCTGATCCAAAGCCAGACAGGATCAGACTAATTCAGCAAGCAGCTGCACGGGGAGAGCGCTCAGTGATCATATCGCACCACTCGAACACTGCTGGATAAACAGGTGGAACCGTGTGATATGGAATACAACTGAATCTGAAGTACAATGAAATGAAAGCTTCAGATCTACAACATTTAGTGACATTTTTGATAACATTTTACTTACAGGTAACGTTCATACGGCTTTATAAAGCTGTAATGACCCTTGAGACATATATAAACGTTTAAAGTATAAATGCTTCGTTATTTATCTTATCATTACCTTAATCATGTGACATAGCTACATTATTTATTGAAATGAGACTGCATTATGTCACTGCGGTGACTTGCATTTCAGTATCATGACAACTGATTTTACGAATACTTATGACACCATAATGGAAGCATTATGTATATATCCGCCGGTGCTTATCTAATGTGCATTTCTGAATGACGCATATGAGATTTTTTTTGAATACTTATGACACCATAATGTCAGAGTCATGAATATTTTCTCTGCACCTTAACTAAAGGGCATTTCTTATTACTGCTTATACGATTTTCATGAACGATCGTGACACCATAATGACAGAGGTATGTATATTTTCTCAGGTCTTTGCACTTCTTATTGCTGCGTATAAGAGTTTTCTGAATACTTCTGACAGAGTAAGGTCAACATTCTCTGATAAATTGAACCAGTTGTGGTGGCTCAGTGTTTAAGGCTTTGTGTCACACCTCAGAAGGTCACGTGTTCAAATCCCAGCACGTCAAACTGCCATGTTTGGGTCCTGGAGCAAGATCATTCAGCTCATTTGTACCCTGCGAATGTACTGGGGTGTGTTATTTTATAGTGTGTAAGATATTGCAGTACTTTACTGTAAACATGTTTTACAGTTGTTTACTGTAACCTTTACAGTGCTTTACTGGCAACTCCGTTTTTTAAAAAAATTTTTTTACAGTGTATATTCTGAAAAACATAAGACACACGAACATTGTGTCCGAGTCCACCTTTGTCGAGTTTGAGTCAAGACCAAGTCCTTAACCAATCGAGTCTGACTCCGAGTCCAAAAAGGGTCGGGTTGAACTTAAGTCCAAGTCCTTAATGGCTGAGTCCGGAAAGTAATTAAATTGAAAAAAAAGATTTGAAATTGCAATTTTAAACTCAGCACTCAGCTGTTAAATTAATATTTTAACCTTCACAAACCAAAGGCAATATAAATGTAACAAAAATACCACTATTACACCTTTAATATTTAATATTTTTATTTCATGTCATCAGCACCTCGACTAGTTTCCTATAAAAATGGTTTCAAAAAAAAAAAAAGGATACAGAGGTACATTATATGGAAATATAAATGAAGCTCTTTTATTATTGTCTCACACTACATCGTGTCCTCCAGTTCGAGCTGACATTTCAGTTATTTGATGCGTCTCCCCTACAGTTATATATTCTGAGAGAGAGAGAGAGAGATAGAGAGAGAGAGAGTACAGAGTAGACTTACATTTAGCATTACGTCATAAGGACAGGCTTCATGCTTTATTACAGCGTTTAATCTGTCTACGAATGACAACAAACTCATTTCTGAACACAGCTCTGTTCTTCTAACTTTTTATTCATTTTAATTTCTAACATGAAAAATAAAAAAAAATAAAAAAATCCCTCTCAGTATGGTTTATGATATTTACGACATTAAGAAAGACATTTCATATTTTACATGAAATCCAAGACTGGAATCACCAAATGCTAATGTTTAGGGGCGGGTGATTTCGCGATAACGATACGTTTTCCTCAGGTAGGTCTATCAGTAATATTCAAGTAAGAAATACTACGAAAATCGAATAAAGCAATTAAATGTAAACTGAAATAGACTTCACTGTCGTATACTTAGCGTGATTCTTATCAAATTTACTGAAGTTATTCAGTCTAATGAGTGAGTGAGGGATTTTCTCTTTGTCTTTTGTTGATTGATTAACATTAATGACACACAGCAGCAGGTTTATTAGACTTATGTCTGAGTATTCATGTTTGCTTGAATACTCGGCCAGACCTGCATTTTGACATGATGTGTGTGTATTTATTTGACCGTCCAAGCGTAATAAGCTGCTAAAAAGAGCTCAATTCGGTACTCGCACAATGAGGCGGCTTTCTGTGCGTGCGCTTCAAGTGTGGCAGGGAGACATTCATTAATTTCTTGTTATCTTAATTTTATTCTGACAGCCCACTCTGCAAAATCTCATTTCAGGGAGGTAGCTCCACAACGCCTGCAACCCCATCTCACCCATATTTTTTAGGCATTCTCAATGCTAATAGCTAACTGCTAAAAGTGGCATTAAAATATGTACTTATATACTATATTCAACTCATTTTGTCCTTTTTTTTAAAAATTCTATTACAACTTTAAGCAAGTCTACAGGGAGTTTGGCCTCATCAGAGTAGCTCTGTTGTAGCTCTGTTAACACTATAGTGATACTGAACTACAGCGGTACGCTGAACTGATGGATGAACTGAAGAGAGAGAGAGAGAGAGGTCGACTTTAAAGCCCGCCCACAGAGAAAACTGATAGGCCTAGCTAGCAGAAAGAGAGACCAATCAGGAAACGCTCTCTGTCACGCTCTCGCTCTTCTCACTCGTCGCTCTCTGCTCCTACTGGTCTCTCACTCGCTCTAAAAGAAATCTATTTCCGGGATATTGTATATAATTTGTGGCCGTCATTGAGACTCCTGGAACTTCCGGGAGCGGTGGGATGTCTGTTTATGTTGTTGTTTATTTTTTATCTTTCTTTTCATGTTACACATGACACGGACTCGACTGTACTTATTACCGAGTCCAAATTGTCCGGGATCGAGTACCCCAACTCTGTTAATTAATATACTGTAAACAGATCAAACATTCTGAGGTCTGAGCTACTTGTAAGAATTTCTGGTGCTAAATCTCAGAAAAGCAAACTACCTATGTTACAATTGCTAGGAAATCTGTAACTGGAAGTGTAAGAATAGCTTGTCAAAACCAGCCTCACCAGTGTGTGTGTGTGTGTGTGTGTGTGTGAGTGTGTGCCAAGACCAAGGTGAAGCTGGCCTCTCAGTTAGAATTGATCTGCCATGACAGCAGTATGTTTCCTCCATGACACCTGGAATAGATGAAACCTGAACATTGTGAAATTTGCCATGTCACACTATACAGAGTGTGAAGGAGAAAATCAAACGTGGAGTTATTAGAGGATAGCGACTCGGTGGACTAACAATACTAATAAAACAATAAACAAATTAAACAAGCATGTTATTTAACTAAGAAAACATGTAATTGTTGATATAATGGTGTTTTATGTAACATTTACAGAAGGAGTTTGAGAGAGAGAGAGAGAGAGAGAGAGAGAGAGAGAGAGAGAGAGAGAGAGAGAGAGAGAGAGAGAATGACAGACATAGAGACAGGCAGAGCCAGGGACAGGAAAACAGACAGAGAGACAAAAGTGAAATGGAGACAGATAGATAGATAGAGAGAGAGAGAGGGAGAGAGAGAGAGAGAGAGAGAGAGAGAGAGAGAGAGAGAAATAGAGAGAGAGATCAAGATGACCATAGTACACCATGGCAACAATGTGAAGAGTCCACTTAAGAGCAAAACATCATGCCACTTTTCTCAGCAACATCCCAGTGTGTTAAAAATACATGCTGTTTTATTCTGATGCGCGCACACACACACACACACACACACACACACACACACACACACACACACACACACACCAGATTTTCTATAGATTTGAATGCACTGTTCCACACTGGTTCTACACTATATGCATGTATATACATGAATATGAGAAAGAGAGACAGCATTATTATTATTATTATTATTATTATTATTATTATTATTATTATTATTATTATTGTTGTTGTTGTTGTTATTATTATTATTATGTTGATGTTCCACAGCATTAAATATGTATATTTAAATGCATATAAAGCATACAAACTGTCATTCTTTTATAAAAAAAAAATAAATTAAAAAAAAAATGCTATAGTATAAGAGGAATGAAAGACTTCAGGATTTACTTTTATTCCAAAATAATCAACCACAGAGTGGCTGATTATCACTGATATGTCTTTTATGACAGCATGACCCCAAGTGTTTGATCCCTTAATTATTGAAATTATTTAAATATTCGAGCTCATTTCAGCATAAATGGTGAATTTGTATTTGCTTACACTCGCATGTGCTTCTGCCTCTTTATGACGAGGCTCTAAAACTATCGAAACTGTCAAAAACCAGACCGTAATGTAATACATTTTATATTACTCAGAACGAACTGTTCCAAGCTACATTATGAGACGTTCTGATAGTCAAATCCGATTTCGTAATGCTTCTACTTTGCATTTGCAAAAAAAAACCCAAACAAACAAACAACCAAAAAAAAAAAAAAAAACACACACACAAACATTTGAATGGGTTGAAAAGTTGAATTTAGATCCAGTCTAGAACATTCTGAAAGGCTGTAATTAAATTACAATCTGTGTAAGGCATTTTACACTCCCTGTGGGGTGCATTTAAAGCACACTCCATTCCCAATGAGCAAAAATACTAATGCATTAGTCTGGTGTTTTGATGACCCAAAGGCCGGGCACACAATGCATGGCTTATTAGTTTGTGTTTAGAGGTGGTGGCTGATAATGGAGACCAGAAGGAGGTGGGAGGGATCAAGGGGGTCTGTGCTTGCACAGCTTTATTATACTTATTTGCTCCAAATTGCATCAGACCCAACAAGACTGCTAGCTCATAAACCATCTCCAAAGAAGCTTTCCCATTAGCTCCTACGATGTCCAGAGAGAGTGTTGCAAATGGGACATGTTGTGTATTGTCATTAAAGTGTTAGACTGAGGACGAACCATCCGGAGAAGAAGAAAAGTAATTCAACAGGGATTAAAGAATGGCAGACATTTTGCTTACACTATAGAGCTGTATATTCATAAAAATATGAATTTTACATCAAAGCTGTATCACATCAATATTCATGTATGTTCTTCATATTGAGAGTCAAGTTATGTAAAAAAAAAAAAAAAGAAATGTTATATGAATGAGATGAAAACTGCTCTAATAAACAACCAGGCGTCTAATATGGTAATCCTACTTGTAATTATCACATTAAACACTGCAAATTTATTTTATTTTAACAAAATGGCTTCTATCCTCACTATTCAGCAGCTAATAAAATAGCACTTGATCCAGCACATCCTACTAATTTGCATTTTATGTTTGTTTTTTACATTTTTTTATACTGGAGTCATGGTTATGCCGCAATCGGCGATGACCTACATCACCCATCAGCCCTAGCACGTAATATGACCCTGTCACATGTCTATAGTACCTCTATAGTAACCCGGGGCAGCTGTGGCTCAGGTGGTAGAGCGAGTTGTCCACTAATCGTAGTGTTGGCAGTTTGCTTCCCGGCCCACATGACTCCACATGCCGAAGTGTCCTTGGGCAAGTCATTGAACCCCAAGTTGCTCACGATGGCAAGTTAGTGCGTCGCGTGGCAGCTCCGCTACCGTTGGTGTGTGAGTGTGTGTGTGTGAATGGGTGAATGAGACACAGTGTAAAGCGCTTTGGATAAAAGCGCTATATAAGTGCGCCATTTACCCTATACAAGTTCGAATGTTTCTTCACCTCATGGTCAAGGTTTTGTTGTTGTCATGTGTATGTTGTGTCATGTGTGCCTAGTTTTAAGTCTTTGTGTTTTTGCCGAGTATCCGTTGCTTATATTCATAATCCTTGTTTCGTGTTTTGTTGTTTGTTTTGCACTTTATTTCATTAAATCTGCACTAGCATCCGCCTTCATCTCGGTAACGTGACACCAACTTACTGAAGCCATGAGATACAAAACTGAAACCATGAAATTATTTGTTATTTTCTATGTAAGCTATTTTTTTTTTATCACACTTTTAATTCAGTATTTTGAGTTGGCAAATTATTAAAATAAGGCCAGTGTTTTCCTGTAAATCCAACATGCTTATGGTTTGAAGGATAAGCAGACCAAGTATTCATTTCTTACATCTAAAGCTTTAAGTAAATGTTGTTTACAATTTTATCCACAAAAAATCCAGTCCTTAAGATAATCATGTCTCTGATTTAGATGCTGTTTCCTCTGATGTCCTTACAAAAACAAAAAAAAAAACCCCAACCTTTTAAAGGCAAATCAACTTTGGTTCATGTTCAAAACTGCACATAACTGAAAGCATGTCAGTTTTTACTAAAACACCAACCCACGTGCATAATTTCAGTATTAAATCATTATGTGTGCTGTATGCTGTTTATAGACATAATCATCTCATTAAACTAAGCAATCAAGCGCAAGCACATAAACAAGCACAATAACACTGACATCTTAGCAGGAAACATGAAAACATCTTGAATATAGTCTAATTTCTTTAGCATTTCCTCTTAGAAGATTACAATAAACCAAATATAAGATTTTTTAAACCTACTAGACATTTTCAAACTAATTTCAAGCTTTAGATCATTTTGTTTCATTCACATAGACAAAATGTAAATGTTTAACATTAGAAACACTACCTTCGAATAGAACAAGACAATTTCAAGCTTGAAATTCATTTAAAAAGTCTAGAAATAGGTTTAATAACTAATAATGGTATACATTTTATCATAATCAAGAGATTTTCGCTAAGATGCTAATATGTCTCTTTTTTTTTTTTGCAGTGTATATCATTGTTTGACCAAAATCACAAGTGTTTTAAGATCATACAAGTGAGCTTCAAGCCAAAATCACAATACTCTCATTTCAGTAGGAGTAAACTGACAAACAAGAGCTGACGGAGAAAGAAGTCTCCTCTGCTCATGTGGGATTTTTTTTTTTTCCAAGTTAATACCACAATTGCTCCAAGGCTATTTGAGAAAGTGAGATAAGGGTAGTATGGTACGCCGGGCGATATGAAAGTAACTCTGCTGCACTTGCATTTGCACATGAATGCGCCTCATACAAAAGCCTCCATTCTCTGGGCTGTCCGTGACCGGAGCATCCTTACAAGACCATCTCAGAGGAAGGCTCATGAGATAGTCCATAACACAGCTTACAACAGTAAAGGAAACAAAGATATACAAAAACTGTCCAAAAGTTTGTATGAGAGGCAGTGTGTGTGTGTTGTATTTGTAGGCTGATGCGTATTAAGATCAGACAGGTTGAACTGCTATTATCAAAGGTAACATAAGCAAGCAATGTAATTCAGATACGAAATGAAATTCAATCAATGTAAAATGCACTGCCGCGTGTCCTGGGGCATATTTACTTGATAGAACAATATTTATGTAAGACGTATCAACCTATTTGAATCCAAATATGAGGACTGAATGGGACTTTGAGCAAGAATATGGTGACCTGCATCTGGGAGCCACGCTAACATCCATGCATCACCTAATCCTTAGCAACAAGAGCTAGACCCATTTTCCTCGCTTTTCAGGATTAAGTACATAATCAGACAAAAGACAAGCTTTGCTAATGTATTATGTCCATGGCTTTAAGGATTTGAGTAGAAATGCGAGGGATGTACCAAACATTAAACCCAAGAATGTTAGATCATCTATTTTATTGTCAGACAATATTTTGTGACATTTTGTGCATTGTGTGTCTTCCCTAACTCTACACTTTCTTCCAGTTTTTTTATTAAGAGTAACAGAAAGATCGGTAACTATTCAAAGAGCTTAAGACTTAAGAACATTGCTTTAAAAATCTGCAGAAAGTTCATCACACTGAAATAAAGTTCAAAGCTGGTTTGTCAAGATGTGTGTTTATAAGTCTGGAACTGTGACTATGATCACTAAAAAAAAAAAAAAGATTGTGAGGGTGCTTAAAAACGCGTCAAATCTTGTCATTGTTTTCTCATTTAATATGGAATAAATAATTCATTCATTTTCATTTTTTTTTTTTTCAGAATGCCAAATCATTGTGTTTTTGTAGCTAACTTAACATGATGTTTAATTACAGGACCATTTGAATCGTACATTTTGAAAGTTGTAACCTCAGGCTTTGAAAATGATTAATATTACATAAGTAGTCGTCTAAATTTCAGTTAAAGGTTTAAAAATTACACAATATTTCACTGGTAGAAACAACCTGCTGGCTTCACAGACAGTTTTCGTGTCTTTTCTGCCATTAATAACATACATTTCTGAGTGGTAGTAATAGTAGACTGGTTGATATATTTACCACTTTTTAGCCCTATTTTGTGCTTTTTTGGCATTCCAACAAATGTGTGCAATCTAGAACATAGCATGCATAATTTTTATTGTCTCTAGGATAGCAATAATTTCAGTGAGTGCGGTGCTTAGCTTTTATTAGATATTCTACTAATTCTAGTAATTATAATGTTCCGTGTGTGATAACGCCTCAACTGTATGATTCACATTTAATACCCATGCTTGTGTACTCTGTTCTTATTTCTTGGGTGAAGTAGCCTATTTTTATTGAAGTGAAGTGACAAATAGTGTACATTAAAGTGGGTTGTAAGAAATAGGACACATTTTAAGGCTTTTCTTAAAGTCAGGAACGTACCGTTTTGGCTTTCTGTCTGTGCTAAGATGGGGTCTTGAGAGGCTATTGTAAGCTATCATTTTGATCCAAATACCATTGTGCTGGTGGCTTTGGAATGTCACACACCACAGTGCCCACTCCAACTCCAACTCCAACATCAATGCAGGTGCATTCATTTCTACAACCACAAAAAGCAACCAAAAAAGTTGGGACGCTGCGTAAAATGTCAATAAAAACCGATTTGCAATTCTCGTAAACTCATGTGTTATTCACAATAGAACATAGAAAACATATTAAATGTTTAAACTGAGGACATGTACCATTTTAAGAAAAAAAATGAGGTAATTTTGAATTTAATGGCTGCAACAGCCTCAAAAAAGTTGGGACGGGGGAACAAAAGGCTGGAAAACTAAGCGTTACTTAAAAGAAACAGCTGGAGGAACATTTTGCAACTAATTAGGTTAATTGGGAACAGGTCAGTAAGATGATTGGGTATAAAAAAAGAGTATTTTAGAGAGGCACAGTCTCTCAGAAGTAAAGATGGGATGGAATCTGGATGGAAGAATATGTTGCTCTAAAATCTGTATATACCGGTGTTTTTATTTACATTTTACACAGCGTCCCAACTTTTTTGGAATTCGGGTTGTAAGTATGATAATGATAATAAGTCTTTATTAGTAAAATGTACATTACAGAACAGTGAAATCATTTTTTTTCCGCATATCCCAGCATGTTAGGAAGCTGGGGTCAGAGTGCAGGGTCCGCCATGATGGAGCGCCCCTGGAGCAGAGAGGGTTAAGAGCCTTGCTCAAGGGCCTAACAGTAGTATGAAAGTAGAAACAGTTACATAAAAGTTATATAAAGTATTGCATACCAAGGAGTGAAAGAGATTTGCTTTATCGAACAACTTGTTTTGGATTAAAGAAGAAAAATAATAATCTAAAGCCATATATACGACACATTCCTGCCCTCACGGAGACGGCATCCAACAGTCCTCAAGCTATCTGTCAGGTTCATAAAACAATAACAAGGGATAAAAGCAAAGAGGTGTGTTTAGCCTGTCAGACAGCAGCTTGGAGTCTTTGCAAATGCACCGCTGTCACAAAGGTGCATTCACAGGACGTCGGATATAATTGATGCTCTCAAAGGAAAACTTGAACATCTATTCAGTGTGGACGTTTTAGTGCAGCCCATCCTAATTAAAACCAGTCAAAAACGACTCTCGTAGTGAGGACTGACAGCATGATTTTGAAGTCTTTCTATCACTTCCCTCGCAGCTGCTGCATATTGCACACACTTTACTTGCTCTGCTATGATGTACTTACATCAGCGTCACCTCATTCCTCATTATGCTTACAATTCTTTGGCAATATCTACATTTAAATGAGCTGAATTGAGTGGTTGAGTGGTTTTGCACACACAGTTCTGAATCATTCTCTGCCCAACATTTCAATAGCCATTGCTACGTTCATGTGTAACTACGGTCTTATATAGTATTATTTTTCAGTGCATGTTACTAGGTGATCCATTCACAGTGCATCTCAGAGATTTTCTCCATGGTTAGCAAGTGCTGAACAGTGGTTCTGGTATCTGTAGTGCAATTTTACCAATATTTCACCCAGCATGGCACCTGGACTGGGTTAGAAATCCCATAATAGATGCTAAAAACCTCAGAGTTAGGAAATGGGGCAGTGTTATCCTACTATAGTGGTTATCTGATAAGTAATTTCCCTGTGCTAAAATGTCTTTGAACCTGTCTCATAGTATAGTATGTAGCATTCGCCTCACAGCTCTAGGATCTCCCGAACAATCCTGAGCTTGAGTTACTATTTGTGTGGGGTTTGACTTGTTCTCTACATGTAAATGTGGGTTTTTTTTTCCTCTGGGTTCTCCAGTTTCATCCAGCCTCCCAAAAACTTGCCAATAAGTTGATTGGCTATGTCTCTAATTTTCCAAAAAGTTCAACACAGCTAAGTTATATCGTCAAGCACTTACGTCAGTTTGAGGATGACAAAAAACACAGAGAGCCGTGAGTAGGAAAAGCAAGGGTTTATTGCTGCTCACCACACGAGATCCACACAGAGGGACGTCCCAGAGTGATCTGAAAGTCCCCTGAAATGAGGCTCCCTTTTTATACAGTTGAAACACCCCTGGTTTGTCCAAAATACAATTACATTTGATGTCTGGGTGATGTCCTGTCTGGGTTTTTTTTTTTTTTTAGATTATTTTCCAATCCGCTTATTTTGGCCTCAGACTTCTCGAAACCTGTTGAGTTTGCACTTTTAGGTGCTTTGTTTTTTAAAACCAACTTCTGCCTTTTTATGGTATGTCTGAGCTGACTTTGAATGAGGACATTTATCACCTGTGTGCTTTTTCTCCTTTATCATGGGTAAGTGTATGCTTTTTCTGCATTGTCATTAGCATATGTACAGTATGATTTAGTAAAATAATCATGAGCCATTACTTTGTTATTCTGATTACTCTGGGTCTGTGTATGAGTGAGTTCATGCTCTTGGGTGTGTGTGCTGTGTGTTGCACTTCCTCTCACTGGTCAGGCCCTAGGCCTTGCTATAATAACTTATAAGAGACATTGCCTATAAGGAAGAGAACATGACTCTGCTCCTTCGCTTATTCTCAATAAATTCTCATTCTCCATATTTTATTGCCCTTGTGTTTTATTTCTATCAAAAATCTTATTCAAAAGCTATTTCGAAAAGTGTGTGTGAATGCCATATAGTGGCAGCCCTTCCTGGGTGAATTCACACTGCTTGTCCAGTGTTCCCGGGACAGATCCACCAATCAATCAATCAATGACCTGCAGAAGGTGAAACTATTCCGATAGCATTTTATATTGAAGCACTGGTAAGAAAGAATGCATCATCCTTTAGAGATGTATAATGACCATCATAACCTTGCGTATACTGCATCAGGAACACCCAACACCCAAGTCAGGTGACCTAAGTCCTTTCGCTGTTTAGGCTGGTGTTTTATTACACGAGGGTGCATAACCTGTCCAGGAGCAATGAACTGGAATCATTACCAAATGAGCCCTCTTCCATTTACCCTGCTTACCTGCTTTGTTGCTCCTATCCTCTGGGAGGTAGTGAACAGGATCCCACAGACAAAGAGAAGAAAGCTGCTGGGTATCTTTGCTGATAGCTGACTTCTATTTCTGTGACTTGGACAATGTAGCTACTCACCTCATGAGCAGTGCCCTTGGATGCTAGTCTGGTGTATTAGCTTCACCTAACAGGAGTAGAGTAGAGTACAGTCATGCTTTCAGCATTTCTGCAGGGATTCTGCTTTTATCTACAACTTCAGGATTCTTGACCAAGGAGCAATTTTGGTACGTGTTGAGATAAAGTAACCTGTAAGTCAACCAAGAGTTGCAATTCATTTACATTTACAGGATTTAGTAGATGCGCTTATCCACAGCGACACACAGAAATGCTTTGTAGTCTCCATCAAAAACATATCCTCATGCTAGTACAAATAGTTTGGGGTCTAAAGCTGCAGACTTTCAGACGATTAGTTAAAGTTCATTCCACCACCTGGTTGGCAGTAAAGAGAACAGCTTTGATGCTTTGATGTCTTGCTTGTGTCTTGATGGAGGGTTGGTCGGTCAGATCAAGCCATGCGAGAGGCTCATAGTGAATTTGCTGCAAGTGAAGCATTTTGTACACTAAAAGATAAAGCAGAATGACTCTGAATTCAAGAATAGAAATACAGTAGTTTATGAAAAGGCATGTATTATAAGGAATAAACCCCAGAATATGCTTTCTTTCAGTTTTCTGTACCCCATTTCCTCTCAAATTGGTCATTTGGTCACCCACTAGTACTCTCCTAACACTGGCAATGGGGATGGTTAGCACATGTTTCCTCTGAGACTTTTGAAGACATGAAGACAAACTGCTACTCATGCTACATCACACACTCAGAGGAAAGTGCTAACTGCCCTCTTGCACATGTATGATCTCACAGATACCAACAATTGGCTAGTGTCACTATGATTGACAAGGGATAGAGCAAATCCATCCTTCCCAAAATCAGCACTGCTGATTTTGCTCTCTTGGACGCCCAGGCAAGGATGACTGCAGCCTCATTGAGATGTTTGATTTCCCCATGACAACATGGGTGAGCGCTTTTCTGTTGCACCACTCGAGAGCCCTTGTAAGGTTATTTGTATGGTAATTGCATGTTAAATGAATTCTCAGCACAACACTTCAGTTTCATGCTCTGGATATCTTATGAATATACTTCATGTTTTCTCCAGGGAATAGAACCTAGAAGTGTAAATTGAAATTGCATCGCAAGACCCTCCAGAGAATAAGTGACTAATCAGCAGCCTCTGAGAAAAGAATCTGACACTCGCTCTTACTTAAGAGTATAAATCGAATTATTCCCATCTGTGAATGGGCCGTTGTATTTCCATTCTTTGATCATCAACTTCAGAGTTTTCGACACTTCAGCAAGACCTTTAACATCTCATCTATGAGCTCGGATTGGATCCTGCCTCTCTTCTAAGTTCCTTTTGGATAAAAAAGACCTGTCACAATGTAGAAATGTAAACACAATGTACTGTATGGGTTAATAAAAATTCAGTGACCTTTGAAGATCTAGCCTCAGAACCTTTTAGCTGAGTGCACTTTCAAACATTCTCTAACCTCTATGACACTTCATAAATTTAAAAGACATAAGGCTGATCAAGTTGTCAGCAATGCCTATAAATCATTTGAGGTAAAAATGACTATATTTTTACACCAGTTACGTTGACTTTTCTATTCTGATTCGTCAAAAGGTGTTGATTCATTTTCTATAACTTCAGGTCTGAGATTAGTTCCGGCTACAAGGCAAATCCATGTGTCCATTCTGTACCACTTATCCTCCACAGGGTCATAGGGAGCCTGGAGCCTATCCCAGTGGACCCAGGGGTCACTCTCGATGGGGTGCCAGCCCATTGCAGGGCACAAGTGCACATACACAATCACACACCCATTCATACACTACGGACAGTTTAGAGATGCCAATTGTCCTACAACACATGTTTTGGACTTGTGAAGGAAATCCCTGAAGCACGGGGAGAACATGCAAACTCACGGGCGGAGTCAGGAATTGAATCCCCAACCCCAGACATGTGAGATAAACGTGCTAAGCTCTAAGCTACGGTACTTCGGCAAAGCAAATCACAGGTTTTAATACTGTATGTTATTGTTTCTCTAGTAACACATGGAGTTTTTGATATGGTGATGTTTTCTGATACAGTAAGAGACATTTATATTTATTGAATATTTATGGAAGGAGTCTCCCATGTCAGTGCTTTGTAACAGTAAGATAAGTAAGACAAAGGAGCGTGTACTTTCCAGTTTCTCCATAACATGACTATTTTTATTTTTTTTTATTTGCTTTGTCTCATTAACGTCAAGAGAGAAAAAAAGAGTGGCTTGTGATAGAACGAGTGTATATAGCGGATGGAAGTTACGAAAGGATGTTCTGCAACATTAGACGTAAGTATAGATGGTTTGAACGCTCGAATGTGTGGTGCTTATATGGTACACAGTGTTATGTCCCTGCTGGATTGAAAAAAAAACAACAACTGTCCTCCAACAAAAATATCCAGCTGACAGATCTTCTGTGGTCATACTGGGCATAATTATACAATTATATAGAGTGAATAAAAAAACTACACACCACTGTTAAAATAATGCTCCAGATCTATCAAATTGTGAGGGGATCTCTAGTGCAGAGACCTCTTCAAGCCATTCCACAGGTTTCTAACAAGATTCAGATCTTTGCTCTGATTGGGCCATTCCAAAACTTTGTTTTTCTTCTTCTGAAGCCATTCCTATATTGACTTGGATTTATTCTTTGGGTTGTTATGATAGAAATTCTCTTCATCTTCAGCTGCCTAACAGCGGCCTGCTGGTTTCATGCCAAAACAAGTTGATATTTGGGGCCATCGGGCATTTTAGCCAACTTTGGAGCTCAATTTCCTATTAAAATGAAACTTTAGGCAGTGCTACGGAGCTCAGTATATTTTAATAGATCATTTCCCCCTTGTCAGAGACTGTGTTTATTCAATCAAAGTTTTGGGAGAAGTTATAAATGTATTTATATATTTTTATAATATATGGTGAACCTGCAGTACATTTTCTTTACAATATTAAACCTCTGTTAGTCTTTAATTTTGATTTATTTCGGTTTAAGCAGACAAAAATGCACAGTTTTGCATTACTTATGATTCAAAAATAAAAAAATGAGTCCTTTCAGTCCTAATTCTTCATTCAAATTTTGTTCAAAACAATTCCGAGAATTGAGTCATGAAGCCAGAATTGTGAATCGAATCGAATCGTGACCAGAGTGTATCATTACACCCTTATTATATACTGACCCAATAATGAAGAAGTCATAAAATAACATGAATATTTACAAAACATTAGGGTGCCTGTGAGTTTTACACTGCATATGATGGCCTGGGAAAACCATTTACATAGTGGAAATTTTGAGATTGTGTATTATATATAGTTCTGAAAACTACAGGTTTTCCTGGAACAAAATACGTTTCTCTGGTTTCTTAATCACAAGTGAAATTCAACATTTTAAATTCCCCCAAAAGTGGAAAGAGAGAAAATTGCATTTTGCAACCCCCTTCCCATGCAGGAGCACCACGGACATTCTGACAACCGTTATCTGATTACAAACTGAATTGATTGGGCTTATGTCTGTTTCGCAGCTTGATCTAAGCCTGACATTGACAGAGATATCTTGTTTTACATTTTGTCAAAATTCAACCTTAAAACCCAATATCACTGATGTTACTTACATTCCCTGACTTGTGCACACATCTAAGTGCATTAGCTCACAGACATCACCTGGTCAAGCCAAGCTTTGTTTCCTATCTCACCTTTTGTTGCACAGCTGTTTCCTTATGCGCTCCTTTCTTCAAATTAATTCCTCTCAGTAGGAACTTCACACAAGAGAGAACCTAAATTGGTGGGTGGCCAGAAAATACCTGTGTACATACAACAATCTGAAAGGAGTAACCGATATCCATGGAATGGCTGTCACCCCCATGTGAACCCCCATTAATATTCAACAGCTATTTGGGCTGAGCGGCAGCCATTTTTCCCTTCTTTGTTATCCAGAGTCATGGGGCTGAGGGGAGCATGTGGAGGAAGATGCTAGGAGATATGGTCTGTTTTCAACTTTGGTACTAAAAACACACCAGTTTCAGGAGTACTTCAACTATATATATATATATATATATATATATATATATATATATATATGGTTTTTTTTCTTCTATTTTTTTTTTGTTTTGACTTTCTTTTCATTGATTTTTATTTTTGTTACAGCTTCATTTAACAATAACCAGTAAATTTCCTCCATTCCTTGTGTTCAGATTAAACACTATGAGGATTAGCATTTAATTTCCTGAAGCTTCTGAGGTAATTCCTTTTGGCGTATTCGGGTCAATACTGAGCCTGCAGTGATTGTAGATTAACGGTTTACAAATGTAATGAACTGTACAGGCCTATCTGTAGTCAGCACTACACATGCACTCTACAATTAACTGTCATGTTTAAGATAGATCAGTGTTAAAAAGATTTTTAAAAAACGACAATTTTTTTTTAAATCTTGTAATAGCGGTTTAACAGGAACAGCTAATTCCAGTGAATTTGCATATGGATATTCGAGTATGCTGGAGTTTGAGGGGTAAAATAAATCCTTTATTTCAAAGAAAAGTCACACAACTAACTTCACGTGAATTTTACACGTGGATTTTTAGACACTTCACACATTATGTTTTAAATGTTGTCGTTTCACGTGTAAGGCATGTGCTTATATTTTTTCCACATAATTAATTCATTTTCACGTGTGGGTTAAATGGTTTTATTTATAGCTCTGCGCGCTCAGGTCGGTTGATATTGTTTAAACGCTGTAAAATGTTTTCACATGTTTCCTGTACTGTAGGAAGAAGCTATAGTAGCTCATTTTGATACTTTCCAAGCTCAATTTCCAGTCTGTTTTGCTTTAATGGTCATCATTAATCATAAAATGTATCCAGATCACTGTCAGACCGAGGGCCTGTGGAATTTAGAGGGGAGATGACCCTTTATATTACTTAAAGGTGTCCCTAGCTGCAAAAAGTATAGAACCTCTGTCCTAAAATCTTCATATATGTACAAATTACACTTACAGCTTTGTATGTCCTTAATGTCTTCTTGAAAGTATCTGGAGAAAAAAATCAGCTCAAGTGCCGTGTCATATTCAAGTCACTTTATAAGATGATAAGCAGTCCAGACCACTCAGGCTCTCCGAGTCTTCCTGGTAGCACAGTAGGAGCACTTGACTTACCCAGTGGGATGATTATTCCACTGGGTTGCCACTGGACTTAGCCCCAGGGCTAAGTAAAATAGGTTATGGGAAGGAGGCACAGAAAGAGGAGAGGAGAAGGAGCCATTGCGCCATGAACAGCAGAACAAGAGCATAAATCTAAAAAGTAGGGGAAAAAACTGTAACCAATTCAGGAAGTATTTATAGTAGAAATTTGACAGGGAGATTGCTAACAAACAGGCCACAATATGTTGTAGTTAACTAGAAGCAGTATTCAGTATTCATTTTTTTTTTGCAGCAGCAGAAGCAAAAATCATTTGTACACATTCAAATCCTTCCTAGACTGTTATATTTTTCATTTATAATTCAGTGGGTATATATTTAGAAAGTGGGGATTAATGGCTTACACTGGGTAAATTTGTGATGCTAGCATTTTTGGCATACTTGGACTCGTTGAGCTGCTCTATAATTCAAAGTTTATGGGGCATTTTTCAAGGTGAAACTTTTACTCGAACGGAAATGAAATACATCTCTTTCATAAAGCACCAAATTGCAGGCAAGCTATTAAGTAGCATAGATACTTCTCAATTCTTTCGGCTTTCTGCCGTGATTTCATTTTTTTTTAGGCAATATCCTTGCTAAAATTCTTACCTTAAAATTATAAATTAATTTCTAACTCAACAAAGACTTGCTTATTTTATTTTATTTTTTTAAACTGAATGTGGCCGGAGTTTTGTTTATGCTGCTAGGAATAAAGGAAAGCTAAGAGGCTATCACTGTAGCTGCTGCCGAATGTGAATTGCACTCTGAAATCCCTACGGTGCAATCACTTGACAAAACTATTAACAATATGCTGTGTTAATCTACAAGAAATCAGCCCCAACCTCTACTTCATTCCAATCTGTGCATCTATTCTTATGACTAATGATGGTGCTGCTGTTCTTGGTTCCGCAAAATGTCCGCCTTAGGATATTTAAGCAATTGAGATGATGTGATGTGGATGCCAAAAACCACTTATTTTTATTCATCTTGAACGAGAGGGAGATCATATCACTGATAGCCATATATGAAGACAATCATGCCAGATAAATCAAACTATACTGTACAAGTATCCTAAACAGTTTAATCTGCTTTTTGCTTTAAGGTCACATTCATTAGTATCAGCTTACAGTAGTTGTAATACTAACAATCGGATACTTGTTGACTCACTGCTTCTGAGAGGGAAAAAAACCGGGGAGAAAGAAAGTAAAGTGAATATGAGTTCAAGGCTCTACTCTTAGTGCAGTGTTACATCAGGAGTTGTGCAGTTTATTTTCCCTTTTATTCTAGACTGCAGAATCCGTCACTATCTTCAAAAAACAGCTAAAGACCCACCTCTTCCCTGAGCAAGTAACTAACCCCTAAAATGCTAACCTCCACATTATCCTTTAAAATAAATAAATAGAATAGAATAAAATAAAAAAAGTTACTCTGGCTCTTACACGTCTACTCTGCGCACTTTGCTTTTCTAGAACTCAATTTAAAAATCTTGTACGGTAGCACTACCTGTATTGTTCTCGGCTTTATATATATCGCTTTGCTTGTATTTCCTCATGTGTAAGTCGCTTTGGATAAAAGCGTCCGCTAAATGAATAAATTTAAATGGAAAATGTAAATAAATAATTACCCTAACCAAGCTTTTTTTTCCCCCATACACCTACAGCTTGTCAACCACAGTTATAACCACAGTACAATTCTTGAATGTCATAGTTTTGCTTCTCTTAGATCTGATACTATGATCTAACACATAGGGATCTGATTTATAAAGCCTCCTTGATTATTACAGTTATTCGTTATACCAGATCCAACATTACTGACATGAAAGTCCATCCCAGGGCACCATGCACACGCATTCACATTCATACACTCGTTCACACCTGGGGCAATTTAACATAGCTAATCCACTTACATGCATGTTTTTGGGAGGTGGGAGGAAACCAGCGACCTCAAGGGAAACCCACACGGACATGACGAGAACATAGAAAACTCCCTGCAGACAGCAAGTCTACACAGAGACACTGGTATTGTGAGGCCGCAGCACTACCCACGGCACCACCGACTTACCTTCAGTGCTAAAGGTGTCCATTGTGCCTTGAATTGAATTTCAGCAGAACACAATTGTTGTTTAAAACATAACCGTAGCCTAGATTATATGTCAAACGTTTAAACTTGACATGGAGTCACTAAACAATGTGATAATATTTCACAAACAGGTGCTCTCAGGTGTACAGATTTTGACTGGTCACAGTAGAATATATATGAATGTACATAAATTGTAAGGCATGGCAAATAGAATTTGGCACAAAGAGGCATTTATGCTGGGGAAAATAGCTGTCCGGGTTGAGCCACCCTGTATAACCCCCGGACGTGAGAGTGACAGAAAAACAAAGCAAGTCTGCTATGGAAAATGAAACACAATATACACTTACCATTTTTTTTTTTTTTTTTTTTTTTTTTAAAAGCAGACTTAAAGCAGATACGAAAGTATTCTGCAATCCCACACTATATGCATGAGTCTGGCAGCAAGTTATATGTTCAGACAAACACACACATTTGTTGTGCTTATAATTTTCTCTACCACTATAGAAACAAACAATATTCGAAAAGTTACATGCTGATAAATGTCTTCGTTTTTTCTTCTTTATACTTGTATATAGCAGCTTTAACCACTACCTGTCAATAAAACACTGCAATTATAAGGCATGATTTCAATGTTCTCTGACTGTCAGTGTCAGATACATGAGAGTGTTTGTGTTAGACACATGAGGACAATGGACATGTTTTGACAGCTTGTCAGTCTAATCAGCCACAACATGGTCCTGGTATGAGACTTACGTCTAACACCAACCCACCACTTTTTTTTTGGGAGGACAAGGAAAGTTAATTTTGCCTAGCGATAATACAGTATGCATTCAGATAGCATTAAAAAATAATTTTAGGTTTTATTATCATATTCATTTCTGTAACTGTTGCCTGTTCATTTTTGCTGTTAATGCTTATAGCACAATTAATACACCTGTACTGTTTTGCAATAACGCATCACATCCAGGGTGAACCCTCTGGCATTTTGCCCAATATTACCAGGAAAGACCCCAGATCCACCCTGAGCCTGCTGAGGATAACTTGGTTACTGAAGATGAATGATGGATGAATATTAGAGAGACAGAGAGAGAGAGAGAGAGAGAGAGAGAGAGAGAGAGAGAGAGAGAGAGAGAGAGTGGATGATGACAATAGTGGTGGTGATGAAGGGTGAATAATCCACCCCTCCACCCTCTACTCTCTTCCCCCTTTCCCTTGGTTGTCTTTCTGTCTCTCTGTAATTTCTTTGAACATTTTAGTTCCCAATCTCATAATTTGATATTGTTCCACGCTAGAGTTGTGATAGAAACAAAAACAACAACAACAACAACAACAAACAATATAAACCATCACAGAAATCCTAATGGCTTCCACTACAAATACCATTACAAATCATCAGCTAACCATTAAAACCACTACCAATACTGGTCCTTAATGGTATCCACTAGACATAACATGACACAAATAAAAGGCAACAAATTACCAGTAGAGACCCACAGGGACCATTACAGTTTCCATTAAAACCAATACCCATAATATACTATATTATATGCGGGTTTTTTTTTCTCTCTTTCTTTCTTTTTGAGCAGGGGCATCTGTACTGTTTGGCAATAACGAACCCTGTACAAATAACTTTCACATCATTTTGAATTGAATCTAATCCAGCAGATCTGAATCGAATCGGACGACAGAGAGAGAGAGAGAGAGAGAGTAGTGGGTGTAGGACTGGCCTATTCGTCCTTTATCATCATCATCATCATCATCATCTCTCTTTCTTTCTCTCTCTCTCTCTCTCTCTCTCTCTCTCTTTGTGCGCGCGCGCGCGCGCGTGTGTGTGTGTGTATGTGTGTGTGTGTGTGTCGCTCAGCGCGTGCGCGTCTCCCCGTTTTTTTTTTTTTTTTTTTTTTATATATATTTTTTTATTGCCAGCAACCCACGCGCATTATCTCATTCCCATTCAGGCAGAGATATCAGTTGTTCCTCCGTCCTCTCTCCAGCCCTGTGCTGTTATATCTCAGTATTTAGACACTTTCAGGGTTTTTTTTTGCACTCCATGGATCTACATCGCTGGCATCGGTCCTTCTTTTCCAGCTGACTATCACACACTTTCACTGATGCTGCCGTTGTTGCAGCCTGCGGTTCGTGACGGCTTTAACACCAGCTCGGAGGTGAGGAGAAAAAACAAAACAAAAAAACAATCACATCTGGTTTGTTGTTCATTCATATCAAACCCACAGCTGGATGTGATTCACTGTCGCATTGTTGATCTTATGTAGTGTATATGCTTTCATTTGAGCTTCTAAACCATAAACTGTAAACTATAAGCTCTAAACTATACCGAAGTGAGTGGGTAGAATTTTTATTATTATTATTATTATTATTATTTTATTTTTTATTTATTATTTTTTAACATACGACATACTTAAATGCTTTGTGCATGGTAATATTTGTCATGTATTTATTCCAATATAGATATAAAACAAACTATATTTAACCATTACTCCTATTTCCTTTAAAAAAAAAAAAAGAAAAGAAAAATGATTAACTAACATGGATGTATTAAGGCAATTTGGAAATCTCTCAACATGCAATGTGCTTTTTAAACAAACTAATTCTTTATTGTTAATTGTTATTCTTATGTTTCTTAAAATAGATGCTACCTGAAAACATCTCTAAATTCTAACAATGGTTGAACAGTATTTATGTATGTAAGTGTGTGTGTATATATATATATATATATATATATATATATATATATATACATATATATATATATATATATATATATATATATATATATAATTTGTGATGATATTATGTGTGCATACAGTTCAGATTTCTGTGTCACGTAAGAACAAAACATGGTGAAATCTTTAACAGTATGTCCTTCCATGTGAATGTTTTACCCCAGATTGAACAGCACTGTTCACATGAGTGCCTTTCTGAAAGGAAAACGGTGTGTTGACTTGTTCCTCCTCCTCTGTGGTCACTGGAAGGCATGAATGCTCGCTCTGTGTTGCTCGCAGTCATATCCCTGTGTGGCAGTAATGAAATGTTTCCTTCTCTGCACTCCAGACAGGACTAGATCCCGTCTGCAGAGCCTGGATGAAGTTTCCCAGCCATGCAATGTTCTTGGAAGGCTGTGATACTGCTAGCCTTGGCCTCCATTGCCATCCAGTACACGGCCATCCGGACCTTCACATCCAAGTCTTTCCAGCTATGCCACGTGCCGATCCAACAGAACTGCAGCCTGAGTGGTCAGGAAACAGACAGCCTTTTCGAGCGTGGATGCGACGAATATACTTACTTTAGTTTCAACACATCACGAAAGACCCACATCCTGGTGTTAGCGACAACCCGCAGTGGATCATCATTCGTGGGGCAGCTGCTGAATCAGCACTCAGATATCTTCTACCTGTTCGAGCCGCTTTACCATGTCCAGACAGCTCTGATTCCTCGTCTCTCCCACAGCCGGAATGCGGCAGACAGGCGAGTGATGCTGGGAGCCAGCCGGGACTTGCTGCGAAGCCTCTATGGATGTGACTTGCACTTTCTGGAGAACTACATCAAGCCACCACCAACCAACCACACCACGGACAAGCTGTTCCGTCGTGGGGCCAGCCGAGCGCTCTGCTCTCAGCCCGTCTGTGACGCCTTCAGTCCTGGTGACACAAATGTTGAGGAGGGTGACTGTGTGAAAAAGTGTGCGACTCTAAACATGACACTTGCCGCCGAGTCTTGCCGGGATAAGCGCCATGTTGCCATAAAGATCGTTCGGGTACCTGAAATAGGGGATTTGCGGGCACTTGTGGAGGATCCACGCCTCAACCTGAAGGTCGTTCAGCTGGTCAGAGACCCAAGAGGAATCCTCGCCTCTCGTATCGAGACCTTTCGGGACACGTACCGTCTGTGGAGGATCTGGAGGGCAACCGGAAGGAAACCCTACAACCTAGATTTGACTCAGTTAACAGTAGTGTGTGAGGACTTCTTGAGCTCAGTTTCTACAGGACTCAGCCACCCTTATTGGCTAAAGGGGAAATACATGTTGGTGCGATATGAGGACTTAGCAAGGAACCCTCTCCAGAAAACCAAGGATATCTATGACTACCTTGGGTTATCAATGGACAAAAACGTCGTGGACTGGATTCAAGCAAACACCAGGGGGAGCAATGAGCTCTTGACCAAACACAAGTATGGAACAGTGAGAGATTCGGCAGCTAACGCTGAGAGCTGGAGACTCAAACTGTCCTTTGACATGGTAGACTACACACAATCTGTGTGCCAAAAGATATTGCACAGGCTGGGCTATAAAAGTGTCAAGTCTGCCGAGGAACTGAAAAATATGTCCATCTCGCTTGTGGCGGACAAAGTTTTTGTACCTTTTTTATAATAAAGAGAGTTGTGAATGACTATTTTTGATATATTTATAAATGTTGCCTTATGATTTGTGTTAAGGCTATAGCGTCCATCATCACATGTTCAAAATTGCACTAAAATTGTATACATCGATTTTTTTTTCCATCTATAAACAGTAGCACACAAAATAATGCAGAGTGCAAGTCTACTGATGCATACGAATGAAGTTCTCTTCACCGAAATCATCAAAAACAACAACAAAAAAAGTGACATTGCTCGTCCTTTTATGCCTGGCTATTGCTTTAAGTGAATGTCGCCATATATTCACAGTCATTCTCGTCATATTTTTCTCATCGATCCCCTGAAAAGAATGATGATGACTCAATGTGGCAGAGATGACACACTGTATGTACAATAAATTATGAATGTTGCAGTTCACCTTTAATATCATGGTGCATTTCTGCTTCTCTGATGTCTGTAAAAGGTGGACATTGTGCCACATAGGAGCAATAGCATGGACTTGGGTCACATGGCTAAATTAATTGAGTTTAGTGACGAAGTGCAAGAGGTTTCATGGCTTCCAGTAGGACCGGCGGATCAGAAAGTCCAGGAAAGTTAAAAAACCCAAAAAACAAAAACAACATGCAAATGTAACATGAGGATGTGAGCCTGCAGTGTCGATGGCAGCGTGCAGCCCATTGAGATGCAGAGAGCGGGAGCAGAACGCTTTGATCTGCCTAGCTGTCATGGCTGGAATCCCGCATGCTCTTATCCCACAGTCACAGGGGTGTTGGATGCATGCCTGTGGTACACCATTTCTCTTTCAGAAGGTGTCAGTGCTATGAGTAACATGCCATCTAGCTGTGTTTGGATATTCTTTGAAGAGAATATTTTCAGCATAGCTTCTTTATTGATTGCTAATACTAACTGTAATGATGACAAATATTTTATTATCAGTATTAGCTGTCTGGGATAAATATACTAGCTAAGGGCTAAGTCCTTCCTCTCTTTTGAGGAAAAATACATCAAATAAGGCTCAATCTTTGGCATTCATTTTCTCTTATTTGCTTAAATGACTATTATTGATTATTTTTCTTGATCCAAGAACAACAGCACCACTAATGGTCATAAGTACAAATACACCAAATAGTATGTAGTAGAAACTGGGGCTGATTTGTTATTAACCCAGTTGTGTCATGATTTCATGTGCAAGTTTATTTTCTACTACAATAACACATCATGAGGAGTGATTGAGAAGGCCCACGTGGAATACAATGGAGCATGTAAAAGTGTAACATAATGTAAAAGACTTCATCATTCGTAAAGACTAAGTGTCATCCATCCATCCATCTTCTATACCGCTTATCCTTCTTCAGGGTCACAGGGAAACCTGGAGCCTATCCCAGTAAGCATCGGGCACAAGGCCAATCCATCACAGGGCACAATCAGACATAGTGTGTGAATACACATTCACACACTACGGACAATTTGGATATGCCAATCAGCCTACCATGCATGTCTTTGGACTGGGGGAGGAAACCGGAGTACCCGGAGGAAACCCCCACAGCACAGGATGAACATGTAAACTCCGCACACACAGGGCCACGGTGGGAATCGAACCCCCGCCCCTGGAGGTGTGAGGCAAACGTGCTAACTACTAAGCCACCGTGCGCCCCATGCCATGTCGTAATTACCATAATTATGAGAGTCTGACTTGTAAGAAGCTTTCACATCTCCGTAGAACTTGTAATTACAACTTGTAAGCTAGGAATTTTCTGAGGGCGCCGACTTGTACCACCTGACTTCTCCAACATCATGTGGAAACACTCAAAATGGTGGCGGCTTGAGCAGTAAAATGTAGTAAAGTCATTATTTCCTCATATTTCTGTGTAATGATTTATATAATTTACTATTATTATTATGTCTTAGTTTTAGTGCAAGATTAATCTGAAAACAAACTAAAGACATACAGTACATTTGAATGTAGCTAGCAGTGAGTTGGAGTTGTTGTTTAGGTTTGCAGCAACCCATTACCAATTCCTGTTATTGTTATCTGATTCTTTTATTCTTCAATAATCTGGTTCTTCAATACTTAGCAAGAGCATACAAATTGAGATTTAATGTTGTAATTATGTCTTTTGCAGTTGTCAACAACATCATCTCACAGAGATTCATTTTTCTGTATAGAAAAGCATAATTCCGAGTCCGACGACGTAAACAGCTCCGAGTAGAATGTCCGTGGTTGTCATCTAGTAATTACTGCAATGCTGGGGTACTGTTAGGTAGTAAAATCTTTTTTAGCCTTTCCATTCACTATCCTGACCATCTGTCACTGAAAAATTAATCTCAAGTGCACTGTATTGTATGGCAACCTGTCCAGTGTAGGATCTGGACTTCCTCACTGTCCATTTTTGCTGTAGTAGTGATTATCAGGACTCTCGATAGAGGTTTATTTAGAAGACTGACCTTATCTGAAAGGTTACCGTCTGCTGCCTATATGAGCTATCTATGAGGGCATGAGCTGCTTGTAAATTCACAATGTACTGTTTCCCAGGGCATAGAAGTGATAGGATATTTGTGTTGCATCCTACCATAATGGATAAAGAAAAGGTTTTCACACGCTGTTGGACTTTCAAAAGCCTACTTGAAATCAGGCTGCCCACATTTTAATACACATGAGTCATCATAGTCAGTATCCTGTCCTCTCCCATGTTTTAGCCTCCTACCTGCACAGTAACTGAGCTGCCAGACAAAATGATTATTTCACACTCCTGGTGGCAGACTTGCCTCATGTGCCCTAAATAAAGACCTTTTAATCCCTGCTCTTACTAAGCTCTAACAACAAAGTAGCCAATTCTACTCTAATACGTAAACACTAATGTTTCCTTTCCAGCGTTGCTGTTTTACTGCTATCTTTAGATAAATTACATAGCTCTTATTTTCAAATAAGGTCCATTGGAGGTAATTTCTCTAACCTGCCATGCTAGAAAGTGGTTTTATTTTTCACAGTTGTGCTTTTTTTGGTGTTCTGTTCACTACACATCGCAACATGAAATTGTTCTTATCTCATATTCAGTTTAAAGGGTGGCCCAGAGGTGCAGCAGGAACCTTTACAGCTTCCTCACAACCCCAGGGTCCTCAATTCAACCCTGAGCTTCAGTTAGTGTCTCTGTGGAGTTTCACATGTTCTCCATGTGTCCATCTGGGTTTACTTTAGTTTCCTCCTACATCCCAGAAGATGCCAGTAGATGGAATGGTGAGTCTAAATTGGGAAACTTATTTTAGGTGTGTGTGTGTGTGTGTGTGTGTGTGTGTGTGTGTGTGTGTGTGTGTGTGTGTGTGTGCATGGTGCCTTGCGATGTGCCTTGCGATGTGCCCAGTGTTCCTGGGACAGATTTGTTTCTGTCAAGTCAAAATGGCTTGAACATCATCTTTTTAATATAAATGAGACTTGAAAATGATAAAAAATTAATATTACAGGTAGGTGGTGAGTGAGATATTCAGTTTCAAATGGATAATTTTGACCCAAACAGAACATAAGGATTAAGGCAAGACACTACAGGTACAGTAGAAACCACAATATTGGTCACTTTGTTAATTTTTCAGCTTTTTATTTTTATTTATTTGTTTATTTATTTAACTTATGTAATTTTAAAATGAAATTGCATGGTATTTAATATGTATGTATGTATATGTATATGTGTATATATATATATATATATATATATATATATATATATATATATATATATACATACTTTTCGGTAAATATCTTTATCTTAAAAGAGCCTTCACAGAAATGGAAATTTCTGTATAATTAATTACCCAAAGCCTCCTTTCCATAAATAAATACAATTAAAAATGTTCCAGTAAAAACAACAACAACAACAAAAACAATAATAATTATCGTAAGAAGATCTGCAATCATCTGGAAAAGATTGAGTGTGATATCTTTTTTTTAATTGACCCTATTCACCTGTAGGGTCTTGCCTTAAATGACTCAGTGCTATTCAGATCACTGGGTTGTACCGAGGTTCCACTGAAGCATGGCCAGGAGGTTAGAGGGGCTGATTTGCGATGCTGCTGGCTGTCTGTAGGAGAAACAGGCACACAGATTCAGGATGCTGCAGCGTTAAATCACTCAGGAATAAACCTGCAGTCAGCCAGCCTTTAGGCCTGGTGATTTCCTTCTTTTTGATCCTCTGGTTTGGTTGTAAAGCTGTGTACTCAGAGTGTTTCTGTGGGACAGATTTGGGTGAAGTGAAATATACAATTCCAGACACGAACTAGTTTAGTCACTTTTTTATAGTGTGAAAGACAGATACTACATTTAGTTAATAATAAAAAAAAAAATGACCAAGAGAACAGATTGCTCCAAGACAGACTAAAATGTATTTTTGAGGAGTTTTTCATGTTCTCCCAGTGTCTGTGTGGGTTTCCTCCAGGTTTTCCATCAAAATTCCTTCAAAAGACATTTATTAATTCGTGATGTGCCATGACGAATGTAATACAAGGCACTAGGCAGAGGGAGCTCAGTGATTAAGACATTGAACTAATGATCAGAAGGTTGTTAGTTCAAGTCCTGCCAAGAGCTGCCAATCTGCCAGTGCTAAGGCTTTTAAGCAAGGCCCTGAACCTTCAACTGCTCAGTTATATAAATGCATCTGCCAAATGCCATAAATGCAAATTCAATACAGACTACTTACAATTGTAAAACAGTACACATTTTCTCCTGATCTAAAATAATGACTGGGATTCTTGCACACAGTGAAAATAAATACCGGCTGAAATATATTTATAAAAATAGCAGATTTATAATATAATGAGTGGAAGTGTCATTAGAACAGCCGTGATTAGAAACAGACTGAACACATGAAAGACTATGTAGAGTTACCAGATGAGTAGATTTGGATGGAGTCTGAATTATTATTATTATTTTTTTTTTTACAAAATTAAAGCATATATTTGCCATGCTGGGCGCACGGTGGATTAGTGGTTAGCACGTTTGCCTCGCACCACCAGAGTTGGGGGTTCGATTGGTGCCGCCGTCCTGTGTGTGCTGAGTCTGCATGTTCTCCCCATGCTGCGGGGGTTTCCTCTGGGTACTCCGGTTTCCTCCCCCTTTCCAAAGGCATGCATGGTAGACTGATTGGCATGTCCAAAGTGTCTGTAGTGTATGAGTGGGTGTGTGAATGTTTGTGTGAGTGTACCCTGCGATGGATTGGTACCCTGTCCACCTTGTGCACGATGCTCCCTGGGATAGGCTCCAGGTTCCCTGCGACCCTAAAGGATAAGCGGTATAGAAAATGGATGGATGGATGGATGGATTTGCCAAGTTAGCAAACAACTGTGGAACTGGATTTGGTTCATTCACAGCAAGATGAGTGTATTAATGTGGTTGGAGCGATATTAAGCCATATTTTCTTTTATGAAGCAATGTAACGCTAAGCTCACAGTCAGAATGCACAATCTGGAAAAGCTTAAGTCATCCATAATCATTGCATTTCCCCTTTTACTATTTTTTATTTGCTCAGCTTTGACACGTTATTATGATTGTGTGCTTGTGTAAGTGCAATATATTTTTGTATTATTTTATTCATCCAGCTGGACTGAATGTAAAAAATTACTGATACCATTGCTGACATGCAGTGTTTTTTTTTTTTTAAACATCAAAAACAGTAAACAGTAAACAGCACTGCTTTTGTAACTTTCTATCAACAGCCTAATTGTATACATATCTTGTTCTTTCTAGCCAGGGCTTGGCTATAGCTTGGAATGTGGAGAGCAGGATTCTGCTAAGAATATGGCCTACATACCTACATTCCTTAAGAATGTATATTTCCTACCAGGATGTGGAAGTACTTTTGGTGCAGTGTGTGGTTTCTTTGAGGAGCTGGAACTCTCAGTACTCTCTATCCACCCCCAGACAAAGGGCAGTGACTTAATCTGATCACTTGGGTAAGGTCCTACTGTAAATATCAATCAGGGATACAATGAGATTTCAGAGGTCCTATCTGTCTGAATCTGTGGTCCCTGAAGACAGACACTAAAGGCCAAACTGCATGGCGGACCATTTCACTTTATTAAACATGGAGGCAGTGCGTGCTGTCTTCTTTATCCTGGCATATAAGCAAAGAATGGACTCATAGATATACTGCATATCATGTGAAATATGTCAGAAAAGATTCAAATTTGGTGCAGTGATTCCGATCAGTTTGATGTAAAGTCTGTGAAAAAACGGAATCAACTCAGCTGCAGGAAGTCAACCAAACATGGCGTGAATTTTCGAAAGCAATTTTTTTTTTTTTTTGTAGATGTGTGCTGCAGAACTGAGACAAAGCATGTTAAATAATACCTTTTTTTCCATTGCAAAATCTCAGAGCAATGAATAAAAAGTACATTTTCAGCCCTACACGCCCCTCAACCAATGTTTTTTTTTTTGTTGTTTTTTTTTTTTTTAAATTATGTGCAATGTGAAACCAAATCAATCTAAATACCAAACAAACCAAAAGTATAAATTTACAGCTCATACATAGGAACTTTTATGGAGAATGCTTCATATAATGAAAGACTAATCATAAATACATGGGGGGGAAAAATCAGTTAAATCAGTTAAACAAAAAAATATATGAATATATATAAATCCTTGATGTGGTGAATTTCTTTGGTTAGAATATATTTTTTTAACGTTTGTGGAAGGAGTCTGAGTTATCAGCACTTTTTAACAGTCACTCTGCTTTGTAAAGTTTCCCAGCACAGCAAAGTCTTCATTACAGAGAAGTTTACCCTTTATAATTGTTGTTTCATTAACTTCAAGCGAGAAAAACGTGATGCTGGGGAGGAAACGACGTTTATCATTGCTATTTACTTTAAACGATAACAGGAACTAACTTGCCTCATTAAAATAAAACTATAAACCATTAACAAGCGCAAAGTGTCATTCATTAATACATTTGAAATTGTAATAATTGGCAAATCACTATACTATAAACAGTAGTACTTCCCTGTCGTATAACACTTTTGTATATTCATGTGTTATTCCTTACTTTGTAATGTCTCCGTTTGTTTTCCCCCCTGCCATTGACGTTGAGTATGATTATTGGATTTTCCCTAATTAACCTCAAGCTGAGTATACACACTGCCTCTTGCCCTTACCACACAAAGTAGGATCTTTCTATTTCAATCATTTCTTTATGAAAAGCACTTATTTTTGCGATGCTGCTCTAACAAGAATTTCCTACCAGCATACTTACATATGGACCGATGGAACAGTGGTAAAAATGGTAGGCAGAAAATAGCCCTCGAGTTCCTAAACATGAATGTGTACATAACATGTAACACATAACGTATAACAAACATGAAGGAAGCTATTCAAGAAAGACTATTTCAGACATTTGACCTTGACTTTGGTTGGATCAATTCCAAAATCGAATTGGTTCATCTGTTGGTTAATTTAACCACTCATTCTTGAGATATCTCAGTAACGAATCTCGGATCGATGGACGCACTGACAAAATGAATTGTCTTATAATGTGTTCACTACATTAAGAAAGAAAACGATTTCCTTGAGATCAGTAGCAATGCATAACACATCGAGAACTGTAGAGACTGACTCAAAATTAGTTACCACAAAAAAATAAGGGGCATAAACAGTCTGTTCGAACACAGCGAAAACGAATGTCTCAGTTTTAAATAAAGTTGTTTTTATTAATGTGTATTACGTAGATGAAAAGACAACAACAAAAAGTTCTAGGTAGCAAACTCTTGGACCTTGTCTCTATATTTTTCCACATCTATCACCATCTCTACTTCTGGTTTATATGTATCTCATGCAGACACACTTGTTGATGTTAGAGTGTGAGTTCATACTGTCGAGTTTATTTATTACTGGCTGAATATTTCACCTGTCCATGTATTTGGCCCTTGTGGATATAGATCTTATGGTTTGATAATAATTATGAGCCCCCCTTAGACCTTCACCCCAGTGTGTCTGTCTGTATCCAAGGCAACGTGAGGTGATGAAGTGCATCACACTGCTGAGGAGCATACGTTGACAGAATGATACATAACTACTTATTGCTTTTCTCTTTGAGAGGAAATGCAAAGCAGAGATTCTTCAATCTATCACTGGCTCACACTGCCCATCACCCCCCCCCAACCCCCCCCCCCCCACACACACACCTCCATCTCAATGCGCTGCCTCTGTTTAGTCTTTCTCCTCCAGTTTTCTTTCTGCCCGCTATTCCACATATATAACATACATAATTTATAGAGATTAATATATTCACATTAAGCGCACATATATACATTTGAAATCATAATTTTTTAGCATTTTGAACAGGGACCTTTCAGTAAGTATTACTAAAGGTGTAGTGTTTTTAATCAGGCAGCTTTACAGAAATCCTGATGTGCATTTGTCCTTAATGAAAAATCCAGAGATTACAGTTGCAAGCAAAAATAATCTGAGATTACATGAAGACCATCGATCATTGCAATACTGATAAAATGAATGAAGCAGCCACGTAAGTCATCACAAAGATCGTCACTCTAGGTGGATTGCTTGCTCGTTAACTGTTAGACACAGCACCGTTTCCTGTTTTTGAAACTAACACCTATGTTATATTAACACTTATATATCCATCTATCCATCCATGCATTTCCATACTGGATTAATCTTAGTTATTATTAGCACTTTTCATAGTTTTTCCCCTTCTCTTTTCATTCTTTCTATTCTTTTGTGTTTCGTTTCTTTTTTCCTGGTGACTAGGTTGATGGGGGATGTGTGTAAATAAGGGGATGGGGGACGCACACAGAAATCTGTAATATAATACAAATTATACATACATCTGTAATTTATTTAAATGTGGCAACCTCAAAAAATGTGTGGGATGGGCGTGGGGGTGATATGATAATATGTGATGTGATGTGCTGGTTTATCCAATCAAGAACTACATAAGAAGTACAATGTGGTTGGAAAATGAGGTCTAAGAGCTTGGAGAAAGGTTTGGGATGTTTCCACTTTGTGAACACCGAGTACCGAGATGATTGTAGTCTGTCTGGTAGAACAACACGTGTTGGTTTCCGTCTGTCGTCCAGTGGTCATTATGTTTGAAGGAAGGCTGACGTGACATGTCATTGCCGAGGCCGTTCTCCTTCCTCGAAGCTGTACACATTAGTGACTGCTGGGGAAAAACCGCAACGCACTGAACCTTTTCCAGAATGACAGGCCCTCTCTGACTCACATCTCTGACCTCTCTCTGATCATTCCTCTCTCAAAACATCCAAAGAGCTTTCATTTCTGGAAACTGTCAACATAACTCTTATCTTGGGTGACCTTTGACCAGTGATTCAGTCTAAAGCTCAGCAGTGGGCTTTTCTTTGAAGCAATCACGCTGACTTTTGACTGTACAGACTATTTCTTTGGGCAGATATACGGTGGTGCTTGAAAGTTTGTTGTTGTTGTTGAAAGAATTTTCGATATTTCTGCACAAATGCAACCTAAAACATCATCAGTATTTTGGAAGTCCTAAAAGTACACAACAAGAACCCAATTAAACAAAAGAGGCAAAAATATTATACTTCTTTCACTGACATGTTGGTCTATTTTCACTTTACCCACAAGGCCTACCTGTCGATAGCAGTACAGTGGGATTTAGCCTTCATTTCATCTCTATATAAAGAGAGCAATGCAGCAGCACTTTAGTCTTTTCTAAACTTTTTTAAACTTTCATGCTAATACTACCATCATTGTTATCATGCCCGTCATCTTGTAGCTTGTTAACTAGCCGATCCAATTCTCTGCCATAACATATATATATATATACATATAGGAAAATAATCAGTGACGGGGTGGTGTGATGCACACCCCAAAAGTTGATTATTTTCCAATAACAGCTCAAATGGAACTCTTTTTTCCCCCCCTTTATACCACAATTTCACAATTTTTATTTAATGAAGAGCGCTCTGTCATACTTGTATTCCATGTAATGTCTTGGAATGTCTGTGAAACAAGTTAATTCCTGTTATGTTATCACGGGGCAGCTGTGGCTCAGGTGGTAGAGTGGCTCAGGTTGTCCACTAATCGTAGGGCTGGAGGTTCGCTTCCTGGCCCACATGACTCCACATACCGTAGTGTCCTTGGGCAAGACACTGAACCCCAAGTTGCTCCCGATGGCAAGTTAGAGCCTCGCATGGCAGCTCTGCCACCATTGTTGTGTGAGTGCGTGTATGAATGGGTGAATGAGACACAGTGTAAAGCGCTTTGGATAAAAGTGCAGAACACTTACACCTCACCAGCATCTATTTTTTTCTCTCTCTTGAAGTAAATAAGACAAAAAATAAATAATAAATAAAAAATGCAACCAGAAAACAAACAAAGCGCTCTTGAAGACATTCGCGAGTTGAGAAAGTTACTTCTGATGGTTACAACGCACTGACACTGGAGACTTCTTCCATAAGTGTTAAATATATCATACTGTATATGTTCAATTTGTTTGTGCATTCAGAATGTAGCTTTCCTGAGAAGTATTGATGTGGTATTGGTCACTAAACAGTTTTTTTTTTTTTTTTGACCCTTTACCCAAAATGACTTTGACATCATATAATCATATTTTAAATAACACACAAAGTTCAACTGGATATGAACTGATCTGGCTGGATTAATGTAGATTAAATTGATGAAACAGCTCTCAGTAGTGAAAATTCCTGTAATTCCATCTGATAGAAAAATCCGTTCTCTCTATCAAAGCCTCGGTGCCAGGCGTTATTTTTTTTTACTGCATTGTCAGATGATGAACAATGACAATAACCCTTCAGTTCTTACAGTGCAGTCTTGTATAGCTCCCTCATTCTTATTCACATCCTTATCAGAGTGCAGTTAAAATCCTCCAGTACGTCCTCTTTCTCACGTGACTGATGATGGAACGACATTATGCATATATTTACACAAATGCTTTTTTCGGGTCTATTTGTAACAATCAGAAATATTAGTCCATATTTATCCCTGTCTCTCTTTCTCAGAAAGGCACCTACAGTACTCTAAACCAGAGCATTCGTTAACAAGGCTCTTAAGCTATTTTCTCCCAAAGTCTCAACAGTAGCTCATTAAAACAACAACATTCTTTAAATCTGAATGAGTGGATTTATCTGTCACAGCAGAGAAGTGATGCAACGGCAGCATTGAATACGGTAACCGCACTGACATGAAATGCGTTCCTTTCCCACAGATGTTACAGCTGGATCTCATCCATATTATCATGCGCATGATGAAACAAATAGGAAATTTTAGCCTACTGGAACAAACTTGGGATAGAATCCAGTATCAATAGCTCAATAATTCATAAATACAGATCATAAAATGTTATTTTTGCTGTACTGTTGTTATGTTGAACATGATGGCTCATGATGTCTGGATTGTAAATGCTAAATTAGAGATACTGACAAGAATATGCAAGGGGATATGACCAGTCCGTTCTTCTTAATCAGAAAATTCTTAAACTCTTAGGATAGAGGTATATAGGTCAATAATTTTGAGTAATAATTTTTTTTTTTTTAAAATGTACAAAAGTATGTGAACAGGATGTGAAAACTTTCTGACCTAATGTCTCCAGCCCTGTAGATAGTTTCTAGTCCAATGAGCTTTCAGATAAATAATTTGCATAAATACACGTGATTGGCTGATGATCTGCTACACAGGCCGCAATGATTCAAAACACTGACATTGGAGACTTCTTCCAAAAGTGTTAAATAAACATCTCCTGTCAGAAAACTTCACCGTATCAACAGTTACACACGCGTTTATGTGGAGCATTCATCATAAAAGTCTCTGTGAATGGCGTTACTATAGAAATGATAATGTATTAGAACAAGGACATTAATATAAACCTGTGATTTGTATTACTGAATCAGATCTGCTGCTATAGAAAATAAATCAAGAGCTTCTGACCAATCAGAATCAAGAATTCAACATTGTTGTGACTTTTTTTTTTTTTTTTTAACTTGGTAAGGTATTATTTTATGCAATGCAAGACAGTACATTTGTGTGTGTGTGTGTGTGTGTGTGTGTGTGTGTGTGTGTGTGTGTGTTTGTGTGTGTTTATGTGCGTGCACATGCTTAATGGTGAACTACAGTAAATGAGAATGCACCTTTGCAACTCCACAAATATTTTGCATTCCCCAGTGAGAGTAAAAAGGAATTGAATGTTGATGTGAATGCTGAATAAGCTGAAGCGGTGATGCCTGACTCGGGAGTGAGTGAGCGCTGTCTAATTACAGATGTTCTGATTGAAAGGCTCAGGGGGAGGTTTTAATTGCACTGTGGAGATGGTGTGTATTCAAGACACTACCCATGCTGCATCGCTGCCCTCACCCTTGCACTCCTGCAGGATACGCCGGACTTTGTGTAATGAGACAGAAACCCCCCCACACATACACACACACACACACACAGGAAGTGGAATGCATACAAATCATCTGGTCAGAATATCCACCACAAGAGAATCTATTACTGTAAAAACATGATGTGAATGCAGAAAACAAAAACAATAACACTTCAGTGCAGCCACGTTAGACTTTAATTTACCGCTAATACTGTAAGTACGTGTTCATAAAAATGCTAGCTTCTGTTCTTAAATCTGATTGGCTGTGCCGTGTTCAATATTTGCACACCTGTGACCGCATCACGGTAATTAAATTCTGTATTAATGCACCAGGTTTTAAGCCAATCAAACCGTTACACTACAGCGGTTGTTGTGTCAATAGAATATACATCAGTTTTGTTTGTTGTGTTGCTTAGCAACCAACGTTTACTGTTAACTGTTAGACTACATTTGTGGCGGACGAATTGTTCACTGTGAATATTATTAATATTTACCACAAGATGGTGTGCATTACAGTGAGTTTACCACAGGTAAGGGGTTTCATGTCATGCATCATTAAAATCACTGCAACATACCCTCTCATGGTTTATTGCTTTAATAAGTAGAAAATACCACAGGGCCGCAGTTGATATCAGCTATTCAACAAATATTAATCCTCATAAATTCCTCATTCCCAACTACATATATTTTAAATTCTGTTGAAATACTAGATTTGTAGTATACCATATATATTATACTGTATATACTATGAACTACTAAAAAAAATGCTGTCATTTGGCAGACATAAGCTCATTTTCTGTTGATCTTCATGTGTTTCTAGATGTTTCCCAATTGCAGGGCAGCACTCTACCTGCCCCATTTACTTCCATGGAATTATAATTACACAGTGATCAATGGGAACTGCAGCAAGCTCTAATAGAGATCCGTAACGGCAGGATTTTTGGAGCCCCGTGCTCACTCTATGAACATTGTCAGTGGAGAATGAGCAGCAGATAGGGTAGTTAATTCCAGGGTTGCCAGATTGAGATAGTTTTAAACACTCCGTGGCCACCAAGATCTTGTTTTAGGAAATACTCTGAATAGAATCAAATACATTTCTGCAAAATGGCAAAGTGTACAGTAAGTGAAGAATGTGAGGCTGTGATGTACAGAACAATATCTATTGTAAAATATATTTCAATGTTTGGGAGAGGAAAAGGGAGGTATGGGGTGGACAATGTCCGTAGATCAGAAATACATGTGAAATACTTGGCTTTCCCTGCAGAAAGGCTGAGGAAAAGAGGACACTTATCTCCTTTTTCCAATGAACATTTTTTTTGGACTAGTTTCAGGGTTTGTGTGTGGCTTTGGATATGTGGTTGGGCTGGAGATTTTGCTGCAACCTGTCAATGCTGGTTAACCTCAAACACAGATGAACAAAGATAGGCCGAAAACTGCTCAAAACGAGCTCCTATAGACTTTATGCCGGATGACTGTATGGTGTTGATTCTCAAATGCCTGTCACGGGGTTGGCTATAACATAAGTCAAGCGTAACGACCTCTTGATTTTGTTTGAGGCTATGTTGTTATTAATGTTGGCCTGTTCCACCAAAATCTATGGCTGCTAGTGAATATTATTGAATATTATATGAAAATTATTTAGCAACATCAGAGCTTATTCGGGTTTGTGTGAAGTATTCCATCCATCCATCCATCCATCCATCTTCTATACCGCTTATCCTTTTCAGGGTCACGGGGAACCTGGAGTCTATCCCAGGGAGCATGGGGCACAAGGCGGGGTACACCCTGGACAGGGTGCTAATCCATCGCAGGGCACAATCACATACACACTCACACACCCATTCATACACTACGGACACTTTAGACACGCCAATCAGCCTACCATGCATGTCTTTGGACTGGGGGAGGAAACCGGAGTACCCGGAGGAAACCCCCTCAGCACGGGGAGAACATGCAAACTCCACACACACAGGGCCACGATGGGAATCGAACCCCCGACCCTGGAGGTGTGAGGCGAACGTGTGAAGTATTGTTTATGGAATTTATTCTGTTGATGTTGTGAGAAATTCTTATATGTAATCTATGTGGATATCCTGTTTACAAGCATTTCGCTTGATATTTTGGTAATCCTTTAATACGTTAAACCTGTCAGACATGACAGGTTTGAATATAATTGAATTTGAGCTGTAAAATAAAGCTGATTGACTGACTGTCATTTTTGAAGTATTATTTCTTTATACATGCTGTGTTGAGACGTCACTGAGAGCACTATTAAAGTGTTACGATCAATTTATTACTCATTATACTACAGCATTTTTGCATTCCTGAATCTTATTGGTTGGAAGGTGTTGATTAATTTTCTATAACATCAGCTCAAACAGTAATTCCAGCTGTAATTCAATCAAATCACAGGTTTATATGAATCCCCTTGTTTTAATACGTTATCCTTCCTATAGTAACAACTTATACTCTGAATCTTGCATCATTTTTGGCTGTTTTCCAGAACTGTGACAGGTTTTTAAAGATCGCCGAACACGACTTATAATCGTTATTTATTTAAAATATAATTTTACGCTCCCTTCTGATTACGCAAAGGCCGATAAAATTCAGCACGTTATTCTATACTCAATGAACTGATGCGGGATCATTAAAAAAAAAAAGAGTGTGAAAAGCAGAAAGAAGAAACTGTGAGAAAAGTAGGCTGGCATCTGGTCTTGAAATGCATTCATGACATGCTGAAGAGTGACAGAAGGAAAAAAAAAAAGGGGGAAAAAAAACCCCTCCTTTATTGGTACATGGAAAGGAAGGAACAGTCTCGACCTCCTGCTATGCGGTGTGCAGGTGCTGCTGCTGTGCTCTTTCGCAATCATTTCTTAGCGTCGTTACTGTGAAGGAATCAGAAGAATGATCCCACAGATGTTATATAAATCCACTTGCATGCATTAGTGGTGTTAAAAGTGCTTCTCTTTGACGAGTGCTTTCCAAGCTAAGCCTTCAAATAATTTTATTTCGCTGCTGATGGAAAGTAAAGTGGGTTTGGGACATTAGCTAGCAGCCTCACAAGACAGCTCTTAGTCATCTTTCTCTTCAGCATGCAGCCTAACGTCTAATAACTTCCAAATATTATAAACTCTCACAGGAGTGCATCATTATAATAACCATATGGCATTTATCAGCTGTGGTACCCAAGCTCATAAACACAGAAGTCAGTGTGAGAATGATATATACTCTATTTCCAAATATATACTGTGTAGAGGGACATGGATAGGTGTGATTTATTATCATAATTATATTTTTAATAGTACAGTATCTTACCAGTGCAAACAAGTTATTCTAATTTTATTATATTCTAATATTTAATATTTTCTGGCACCATGAGCATTGATTTTCTGTCATGTGCTTTTGTTTACTGGTTCTAGTTTTGTCTCCACCCCTGTCCTGTCATAGTGTGGTTACCCTACTGTGTTCATCTGTACTGTGTTCACTCCTTCACCTTGTATACTGACTATGATTCTTGTATTCGACACAATAAAGATATACTCACTTGCATGCTGCCTTTCCATGCTTTCTTTCTTGTGATTTAATACATTTAATAGTGTGATACTTTAAGTAATGTTGCCATTATTTTTATATTATGTTAATTTATTTTTTTTGTGTCAGAGATACATTACATTTTTAAAGCTGTAGTCTTAAAATCATTGTATCTCATATCATTATAACGATATCCTACTAGTTTATCATACAGAGGTGTTTCTTTTTTCCACATCAAGCAGCCCTATTTAGGCAGCCTTTATCGTTCTTTTAAATCCTTCTGGATAAATAGAGATTTGTGTCGTATGGGTTTCACTCGCTAGCAGTATTAAAGCTAAAAGCTAATAAACCCTTGCGAGGTGGATGTTACACTTTGTAAATGTGCCAGTCTCTGGGATCAACAGGTAGATGCCTAGGTCAAACCGTGAGAGAGTTACCGAGGTTAGGCTTAGAGGAGTGGTTCCACCTCATTAACATTTTATACTAGGTCAAGTGTTGACATGCCAAATTGAATAGAGGGTTTTAGTAGATTCGGGGAGTTAAACACTTAGTTATTGGAGGATTTTTTTTTTTTTTTTTTTTACAAGAAGTGGAAATATAATCCTAATTTAATCTACTGATATTTATATTTGTGCTTATTTTTATCAACAGAATTCATATGATGATATTTTAGATATGGTGCCAACTTGTAAGTTAATGCATGTAAGTTAATGAAAGTATTACTCTTCGTTATAATAACATAAATAACATCACATTAAATTATTGTCACTAGACTAATAAGATAACAGATTAAAAAATGCTTTTGTAAAAGTCAATCGTGATGTCCAATCATCAACAAGCATGTGATATTCAAAAAGGACCTCCCGTTTCCATTTTGAATTAAGTATGATGTGTTTCTGATGTGTTTGTTGTTGCGTTCTCCATCCATCCATCCATCCATCCATCAAGTCTTGCCACTTTAGTGACCCACCTGTATCAAAATTCTCCTTAACAAAATCTCCATAGGAAGAGAATTCATTCCAATATAAAAGGGTTTGTATTCTGTTCATCTTTGTATACTTCAAATCCACGTTATTTTCTTGCATCATCATAATCACAATCATTGTCAGCTCTCCAACATAAAAAGGTGTGTGTGTGTGATGTAAGAAATTACACTGTCTGCCTGAAAAGTGGGTTTCATTTGGTGTGATGTGATCAGGAAGGATTATACCTCAGGCACCACTTTCATATATGGAGGCTTGAAACATCACACAAACAAATTATTTAATCATCATAGGTTTGGGGAAAAAAAGATCCAGACCTCTGGCATTAACACTTATTATTGGAACTCAGAATGGGATATTTGAAGTTAGCCAAAAGCAAGGGCAAAATTGTGTTGTTGTTATTATTAATAGGGAATTTCAACAGCATTAGATTTCTGATTACGCTTTGTCTCGGCAAGATCAGATAAACTTTGTTAGAGAGTTTTGCTGTATGACTTTTGCTGTACAAATATTTTGGTGTTCAAATATTAAAAAAAAAAACAAACAAAACAAAACAGTGACAGAAACCGTAGAGTCTTGGTTTTCCAATGCAAATAACATAAATATTTTACAACTGCATTAAAGCTTGTCCGATTGTCCAGTTTCTGTGATGTTCTCCACACTTTAGTCTCGGATTTCTGTTCTTGACTGACAGGAGTGGAACCTGATGTGATCTTCTCCTGTTGTAGCCCCGTTACAAATAGTGATTATTTGAGTTATTTCAGTTACTGCAGTCTTCCTGTTGAGCCAGTCTGACCATTCTTCCCTGACCTCTCTCATCAACAAGGCATTTCCTGGATCTTTTTTTGTTTTCCACACCATTCTGTATAAACTCTAGGGTCTGCCTATAGCCTGCCATGCATGTCCTGTAGTATACTGTAGGTTGTAATGTGTCACTGCAGTGCATTTTATACTAAACATGCCTGAAAATGGAATCCCCATGCTATAGAATAGGTATATAGGGTAGGTTGCACATGGGGTATTACTGCTGTCAAAGGCTTATCAGTTCCTGATAAGGACAAGAGAAGCTGTCGCACTTTGATAGACTGGGAAGATCTTTCTGGCTGGGAGTTATTGTTGATCATCTGCTCCGAGCTGTCATTTATCTAGCTGAGGCTGCAGACATTGATCACGCTGTATAAACCCTAGGGTTAATGTCTTAATATCTCATGGCCTGGAACTCCAGGAGAGTTGAACAAGCTGATGAAAAGACCTGGTGTGAAGCAGACTGAAAGAAGTTGAGTTCAGATGAGCTCAGTGTGACTGGTGAATGGGAGTTGAAGGGAACAGATGAGATGAGAGCTAAAAGATGTATAGAGAGTTGGTGTGTAGGTATTAACAGAGCAGACTGACTCAGAAGAAGTTTTCGTGGGCAAACCTCTGCATCCGTTTCCACCCTGGGCGCTGCATCAGTCAGGACGAGATAAGAAAGCCTGAGGAGGTGTGGAGAATTGGGAAGGGAATGAGAGGAGAGAGGTGATATTTATGATACAGATATGTGACATAAGCCACCCAAAGGCAAAGGCATGTGTAGAGAAAGTCTGAATGTGAGAATATGATCATTCATGATCATTCTTTCTCAATTTTCAGCTTTTAAAATCATGCAGTACACACACATGCTCTCTCTCTCTCTCTCTCTCTCTCTCTCTCTATCTCTTGCACCTACAAGACTTGTTTTCAATCCCCCACCCCATTGCTGCATTCCTCCAGCTGGCTTCCTGTAGATTCCTGCATGAGATTTAAGGCAAAAACAGAACTCCAGCTACCTGAAGACACTTATCACACCCCGCTCCGCACCACACGCCACTCAAGCCTTCAAAACAGCTCGATTCAGCCCACTATTCCTCAACTTGTCAAGACTCCTCAGTCCTGGCACCCAGGCGATGAAATAAACGTCCACTGGCTGTCCAAACAGTTGAGTCACCGGATCTCTTCTAATCAATTTTAAACTAAAGTCTAGACTAAAGACCAGTCTCTTCACCAAGCACTTCTGCATTTACAACATTTATTTATGATGTGCTGGCACTTTCATGTCTGTTTTTCTCCAGTGTTTCCAGGGGGATGGTGGTGTGATTCATATTTAATAAAAAAAAAAAATGCCACAATCACTTTGGGTTTAAATCTGAAGGCAGATAAGAATCCATTCAAACATCTATCCATGTCCATACCACTTGTTCTACACAGGGTCGCAGGGTCACCTGGAGCCTATCCCAGAAAACTCTGGGCGCAAGTGGGGGACATGCCAAGCCATCACACGCCACAATCTCACACACATTCTCACACCAGAAACAATTTGGAAATGCTAATCAACCTACACTGCATGTTTTTGGACTTGAGGATGAAACCGGAGTACTCTGAGGAAAGCCCTGAAGCACAGGTAGAACATACAAGAAAGCTGGATGTGTGAATCGAATCCCCAACCCTGGAGGTGCGAGGCAAATATGCTACCCACTAAGCCACCATGCCCCCTGGTAAAAGTCATCCGAATGCAGATACAAATAAGACTATTTCTTATAATATTTAACAGATACAGATACATACACAGATGCAGACGTAGACAGTGTTATTGCATTAAAAGTAAACCAGAGACCTGCAGTATTTGTCCTAAACTGTGCCATTCAATCATCCAGCAAAACAGTATTATGCACTTCTACAAAAATGTTCTTTTCAAGCATAAAATGGAATGTTTTCAGACCTGGTTATATTTTTTACCAATGAGGAAATCAATACAAGTCCATCGTCTCTTTCCTGCCTTTATATGTCATCCCTTCTCTATAGCCTCTTCTCTATTTGCATAGATCAAGCTAGAATATCGCTCTCATTCTTTTTATTACTCCGTTTCTCTCTTATTATTTTCTCATGCAGAGTTGCTTTCTTTTGTCAATATGCCATGTATGCATTTTTGTTCTAAGCATACTTTTACCATTGTTATCATCTTGGACACTCACCCACTCATTCACAAACGCACATGCGCACACATGCAAGCAAACACACACACACACACACACACACACACACACACCTAAAATACAGAAGCTCCCGCAGTGTTGGCCATATGAGCCATCTGCCAGCCAGATGGAGAATAACTAAATGCAGACAATCTCAGTGCTGTTTATCGCTTTTTAATTATATAATTCTAAGCTTTAGTCAAGCAACTGTAATTATCCATGCTGCATGTCTTTCATGCCCTCATGCATGTCCTTGACTCCATTACAGTTTTTTTTTTTTTTTTATGATTGCTTAAGTGCAATTTTGAAAACAGGGCTCATTTTGTCAAAACACTACACACAATTCACACAACCACACACACACGTATGGCACCGTATGGCACGCACATGGTTCATACAATCTGATTCTGTTTGAACCAGTTACCCACTGCTGTGCTCAATCTAGAGATATTGTTAGAGTAAAGTACATGAATATATTGACCAAACACGACACACGAGACCAGTACTGCACGCTGATGAAAATATTTATTCCTCTCCACATTGTAAAATCAGTCAATACATCCATGCATTTCCAGAGGTTGCATTTTGCACTGAAAATCAGAATAGAGCATATTCTAATACAGTACATAAACACAGCAGAAACATTTGTGGAGACAAAAAAACAGAAAGCATGATTTAAAAAAAAATAAAATAAAAACCTAAGCATCATCTCTTCGCCTAGCTGGATCTTTCCATAGCACTTTGTCAACATCACAGGCTATGTCCTCTCTCACAAGAAAGCGAGGGAAGGATCTTCTTGATTGGTAAATGCATCCTTGCACAGACCCTTCACCAATTAGGTTGCAAGCCTCCTCCATGGCTTGAATGAGGAATACCCTGACATAATTCTGGAGATCTTAAACCGGGGACACTTCCAAGCTCTCAGAGCACATAGGCATCGCCGCGTGACCCTGATTACTCTCAGGGGTTTTGTCCTCGGATGAAACCCCCGACTTTCAGCCACAACGGAACAATCTCATGTGCAATTGGCCCAACTGTATGATGTTCTCTGCTGCTGCTGTAAGCCCCAACAGTCTCCATAGAGACTGGATGGGGATGCCCAGACCTAACTTTATCTTGCTCAATGTTAATAGGATTGCCCTATGTGTGTTGGGGATAGACACGCCCTCATCATATTCGAATTCCGTATAACCCCTAGAAAAGTCGCTCTCGACTGGAGAAGCAACTTTCTCTGAGGTTCAACCTGAGCCCCAAGCTCCTCACGTGGGTCAGAACAACTTCTCGATGTTCAAATGCTAACTTCCTGGACCGCACTAGAATTAACCAGTTGTCCAAGTAGTTTTACGCACAGATGGCCTGAAGTCGCAAAGGAGCCAGTGTGGCATCCATGCACTTCGTGAAGGTGCAAGGGGATAAAGCTAGTGAAAGGAAGAACTGATATTGATATGCGTTGCCTCCAAACGCAAACCTCAGGAACTTCATGACTGGGCAATGGAATATGCGTCTTTTTTTTTAGATCTATCATCACAAAGCAATCCTCAAACTGAGTCTGTGGAATGACAAGGTTGAGCGTCAACATCCTGAACCTGTATGTGCAAAGGGTACAGTCCAATTGACTGGTAGGCCTGCAACACTGCCATTATATGCCGAGATCCACAAGCAAGACCCGCTGCTGCATAGGCTTTGCCAATAAGCGCTGAGGTGTCTTACGTGGCCTGGATGGCAATGACTCTCCATACTGGAGGAAGAAGTCACTTCACTCTAAAACCTGGTACTGGAGAGTCGGATCCAGAGGAAAGAGCGAGATATAAAGCAGATTCACTGTAACAAGTCCTCAAGATGACATTGGTATTCTCTAATGATTTTACTTCTGTCCACTCACTGGATGTTTTATTGTTTTTTGCACCGTTCTGTGTGAACTCTACAGACCATTGTGAGTGAAAATCACAGGAGATCAGCAGTTTATGTTTATGCTATCAACGATGCTACGGTCAAAGCCACTGGCATCACATTTTTGCCCCGTTCTGATGTTTGATGTGAACATTAACTGACGCCCTTGTCTTCATGTATCAGCATTTTATGCATTGCACTGCTATCACATGATTGGTTAATTGAATAATTGCATAAATGAGCAGGTGTACAGGTGTTGCAAATAAACAGGTCACTGAGTGTATTAATGGTGCTGTTTTTGAGATGTGGGTTCAGCATGTCATTGGATTAAAAAGTGTTAAACACAGTGAATGGCTTCATATTTGATTTATAGTCTAATGCAAATAAGCACAAGCCCCATACGTATAGCCACTCTATATTCACCTCTTCTATGTTAATAAATTTAATATCAGCTTTGGGTGAGGGGTGGTGCAACTGTAGACAAATGTGCATAGAACAAGACCTGCCTTCTCTGCTCTATATAGTGTTAGTGCAGGATGCTTCCGAACATCAATTAAAGCAGCTTTATGCAAAACCTTTACTGCAGTTGGATCAGTTTGAGTCACGCTGTCAATAATTACAGAACCAGATAAATCAAAGGCAGACCAGGTACAGTAAGTGGATTTTAAAGGATTTGAAAGTGGATTTCAAACCTCTTAGTCCATTTGTTAAGTCGGAATCAGAGCAAAATTGGTTTGTTAGCTATTTGGTTTGGTTTGATTTCAAAAAGATAAACAAACGTTTGCCCGGTTTGCTTAGAAATCACATAAAACACATTTTGTAGATCACATCCAGTGTTTATTTTCTCTTTTTGTTCATCCAAGTCTCCAGAACGCGTAGCATTTATGTAGCACTACAGCTCGAGGCTCAATTTGGGTCTTGCAGCTCACATCTACAAAATAAAATGCTGGCAGTAATTATTAAAATTGGTAAATAAGAGTTTAATTCATGTTTTGAAAACACATGTAATCTCTTGATTATTAGGCTTTGGCAGCTTTTAGTCTTAGTTGAAAATGCATGGTAGTTTTATCCATATTTTAGTTTCCGAAATGCATTAAATTCATTCTCTCTTTAAAAAGGTGCCATCTTTCTTAAACCTTTTTCATTATTCGTATTGGCAATCACCAACAGAGATGCATTTAATAATGTACCATTTACAATGTTACATAACTTTATAAAAGGTTTTTTTTTTTTTTACGTGTCCACTTTAGTGACTTTGGCAGAGTCAGTTACAGTATAAAAGCTCAAGCTCGAATTATGTTAGTGCAACAAAACAGTAGAATGGTTTTCTCAAACGATTACACACACAGCATCGCTGATCTAAAAAAAAAAACCCATCTCTGATGAGTATGAATATGACAGCATGTCTCATTAACATTACTTTCCCTTCTTTTCAGTTCCCTTTGTTCTCTCTAATCCCTCATTAAAAATTGGTTCCTACAGCCAACACAGCCCTGGTGACCTTACTCATGTAAGCAATAATAACAGCACTGGTATGATAAATTAATCTTTTTGAGCTAGGCTGCTTTAAAGTGCAGCACAGCTGGGGGATCAGAGTTCACAGATTATTCTGACGGGGCAAAAAAGACCTTTCACTTCAACCTACTTCTGTTGATGTTTCGGCAGTACAGGTTCATTGCACAGGGAAAGTGAAGTATCCTGAATCCAGACTGTACAAATGATTCACTCTGATGGAGTGTTTTTAGACTTGGAAAGGTTACACTGTAATATGTGACTCAGTTTGAGTTAAGAAACGGAGTGCGATGGGTTATTTTTTGCAGTCTCATATCATCTTTGCAAACATCTTCTGCACAGCAAGAGCACTTTAAATTATCTGAACAAATTACCATTAAAAAACAAAACAAAAAAAGGACTTAGAGATAAATATGGACGGAATAATTTGAATGTGTCTTAAAGGTGCAATAATCGATTGTTTTAACATATAATCTGAAAGATATGATTAACATGATTTAAAAAATAATAGTTTAGGCCATGGCCTTAGCAGAAGTGTATCAAGCAGCTGAGAAAACCCTGTTTGGTAAACTGACTTCGGGCCCAGAATGCTTGTTTGTGGTTGGATGGGCCACTTATCAGTCATTTTATATACAGTATACTGTACTCTACGAGCTACCATAGATCCTTGGGGCGGAGTTTCGTAAACATCGACGGGAATGAGGGGACAGGCTGGGCTCAAGATGTAAAAAAAAAAATAAATAAAAAATCATTCAAATGTCGAACCCACATACTTGAACATTACAGACCTAATCTTGAAAAAAAGGACTAATCATACATATTGCACTTTTAAGCAAAGTTTTTTTTTTCTTTAAGCATTTTTGATTTACACAATATTTAAAACCTTATGCATTTACAATAGTAATCAAGGAAGTGCAGAGTCAATAAATTGATCAAAATTATTATGATAATCATGATCTTTCATGCAATTATCCAATCAGCCAATCAGCTCAATGCATAAAATCATGCAGATACAGGTCAAGATCTTTAGTTAATATTAGCATCAAACATCATAAAGGTCAGAGGAGAATGACCAGGTTTGTTCAAGCTGAAAGGACGGCTACAGTAACTCTAATATCCATTCTTTACAATGATGCTGAGCAGAAAATCATCCACCATTTCAAAGATTGAGGCAGATGGGCTGCAACAGCAGAAGACCACCCCAGGTTCCACTCGTGTCAGCCAAGAGCAAGAATCGGAGGCTAACAGTGAGCGCAGACTCAGTGTAAAGTGAGTGGAAAATGGAAAGCGGAAGAGACTGGAAAAAAATGGTCTTTTTGCATATGCTTTAACATTAAAACAAAGGCAAAATGGTATATGACTTAATGTTAATACTATTTTTTATTATTATTAATACTATTATTTTATTTTATTTCTTTGGGTCCTTTGTGATTACAGTGGTCCTGAGGGATTCCGATAAACAAGAGATCTTCATTTCACTTCATTTCATATAAGTGGAGTCATCTACCCTATAAAATCTACCCTAGCTTGCCATAACCTTAACAGTTACCCATTTTCATAAGGGTTGGATTGTGGAAATTCTTCTAGATTTGTGAGACTGTGTAATTACGTTTGTCTGGACAGCAACAATATGGGTATTGATTTGCTAAGTAAACAAACAATAGGACACTGCGGCTGCAGCCGTTATTGTTTAAAATCAGATTTATTCTGTATCACATGCTACTGTGCCAGAACCACACACACACACACACACACACACACACACAATACACACTCCTGCTCTCTGTGGGGAGATGTGAACCAGTGGTCCATGACTAATTCCACAGACCCAGTTTGAACAATACAATCTGTCCTGTAGGACACAGCAATGGAGAGAGAGAGATAGAGAGAGAGAGATAGAGAGAGAGAGAGAGAGAGAGAGAGAGAAAGAGCGAGCGAGATGCGGGGATAAAGAGAGGGCTGAGGATTCTGCAGAACACAAATAATAACACTAATATCTCCCTAAACACTCAAATTTATCACCTCATGAGAAATTCCTCTCACACGCTGGCACTTGTTTAACCTTCAGATGCCCATTTTTGATACATAGGTTTAACGGTAAATAAAACAAACAAACAAACAAACAAAAAAACAGCTTTAAACGTTTCAAACAGATACGTGGTGCTTTATATCATTTTTCGCACAGATTGAGCAGAATGTTGTGCACTGAGCACTTATCACTGCAACCGTACAGACCTACAAGAAATCTGATTCGGCCGTTACTACTATTAAGACCTATCAGCTTGACCTATCTATGTGGTTTACAATTCTTGGTGAAACACACAAAATGTTGCAATATGGTATGTTCTTCATTTCCTCCGGGTACTCCGGTTTCCTGCTCCAGTCCAAAGACATGTGCTGTAGGCTGATTGGCATCTCTAAATTGTCCAAAATGTGTGAGTGTCCCCCGCCTGGATAGGCTCCCTGCGACCCTGCTTAGGAGAAACAGTACAGAAAATGGAATGGAAGGATATTCCATGTTATTTTCTTCATTACTATTATACTGATTACTAATTTCTGTTTATTATCTGCACAAGCCCAGATCACCTGCTTGATGAGATTAGCAGAACGTAGTCATTTTCATTCATCGGGATGTTCACTGTATAATCCGACACACAGTCTGTTATAGAATCCAGACAAGACTTTATTGAGATTATCCCATACAGTGTGACAAGTAATAATCTTAAAAGATAGCTGTAATCTCACAGTCGAAAACCGTCTTAAATGTATAACACTGTCTTTCTGCGAACACGAATGTAGTTCATGTATATTAACCATTGCTCATTTCTGTTATTATAAATTCCCTCTACATATTTAGTTCTCCTCATGTGCAAGCATGATGGAAATGTAAATCCGAGGATTTCTGAGGTTGAACCACAAGTACTCGGGCAGAGTAAGGCAATCGTCTTCTCTGCCTTCTTCAAATCCACATGAATATTACAAGACTTGCAAATGAGCTCTTACTTCTAAATTAATAACCTTGGCAGTGATTATGATAGTGGTGCTTAGGATGATGGCAATCCGATGATTATAGGGTAATTACATCCAAAACGGCTAGACATCCAATCAGCGTTCATACGGAACTGATGCGCTCGTTAAATTGTTCTTTCTTTTTTTTTTTTTATCATTTGTTATCATTATTGGTGAGGGAAGACTGCTCAAATGAAGAAAAAATATGTCTTCAAAGGCCGTGATGTGCACGCTTAGTATACGCTGTGTGCTTTTGTATTAATTATTGCTTCAAGTAAAATGCAGACAAGGATAAGCAAGTTGTGCAGCCAGTGTGACAAATAAATAAGAGATTACAGTTAGGTTCTAGTTGCTGTTTAATTAAGAGTATAATTAATATCCTGTAGCCTGAAATGACTTTGGGTTTTATGTGTGAGGAATGAATAAACAGTGCAGTGCACAAGTCTCACCTTCCTGCTTGAGTGCATAGATTTGTACATAAGAACTGCTGTCTTATTCACAATCTGCTCATACTGAATATCCTTTCATCTCACTTACTATTGTTTGACTTAAGAGTATCCAGCTGTAGAATGATATATAATCCCACATCACCCAAAAGAAGATGGGTTCCTTTCTGGTTCTTCCTCATGTCATTGCCCCAATCATCCCTGTCATTTGCTCATTAGGAATCCAAATCTACATCTGGATTTTCATAAAGCTAGTTTTGATTTTTCTATGCTCCCTTCCAACGTAACAAATTACCAACAAGACATTGAAGACATTCTTGGTTTTGTCCCATCGTTCTCTTTTCCAGGTGAACCACTGCTTGGTGATAAATGCCACTAGCAACATATAGTCTGAGGGTAATTCTGATCCCTCCTGCGACACTGCTTTGGAACAGAAGGCCAGAGCCTTTTCATATACTGTCTAAAATATACTCCATTTGTGGCATTTGCTATATTATTTATTTCCAATATGCATCAAGCTTGAAGTGCAGTTAACTTACTGCTCATTATATTTTCTGAGTTAAGCTTAAACTCAAGGCAGTAAACAAGACCACTGTTGTCAGGTCTAAGACAAGACCAGGACTAGCCAATATCGAGCCAATGCCAAGTCTTAAGGGGACAACAGCAAGTAATAATCAAGACCGAAAACCATCAAATCCTTTTTTTTGAGTCCAAGCTTTTACTTCAAGTAGTTGGCTTCATTCAAGCATTGCATTAGTGAATAGGTTATTTTTCTCTAAAAGCCAGAATTACCTTTTTTTTTTTTTTTTTTTTTTTTTCAAAACTTTGTACACTTGAAAGAAAAGACAACACAAAGCCTATATTTTGCAAGACGAATGCTTAAGAGCAATATAAGTCCATGTACAAATACTGGTCTTGGAAACAAGTCCTACAGCCCTAATTATGATAATAGGAGACAGGACGTAACATAGGTGAATACAATCACTGTGCTGTTATTATATGGGGTCCAGGAATCATGATCAAGAATGGTACCGGGGTCAAAGTGCAGGCAGATAGGGTAATTACAGGCATTTAGAAATCCATAGATCAAATAAAGAGGCACAGGTAAAAAAAAAAAAAAAAAAAAGATAGAGAGAAACATGAAACTATTGCTTTTTTAAGGTACAAAACATCTGACTTTGCTTTTAGACAAAGAAACATCAGGGTCTAAATAAAGATAATCAGTCTTTATTTAGCATGTATACATTACAGCACAGTGAAACTCTTTCTTCACATACCCCAGCATGCCAGAAAGTTAGGGTCAGCCATTATACAGCACCCCCTGGAGCAAAGAGGGTTAAGTGCCTTGCTCAAGGGCCCAACAGTGGCAGCTTGGCAGTGCTGGAGCTTGAACCCTCAACCTTCTGATCAGTAACCCAGAGCCTTAACCACTAAGCCATCACTGCCCCAATAACAGACAAAAATAGAGACCGCTTTCAGTGCTCAAACGTACTAGGTGCGAAAACACTAGTGTAAAAGAGCAAAATTATTCAAGATCAGCTTATAGTGTATGCTTACCTTGGGCAAGTGAGTGAAATTAACCTTATTGTGAGATCACATGACCCCATTTGACTTGTTTTTCTGTTAGGTGACAGAAAACTGGAGCTATGCATGTACAGCAACTCTCAAGTTCTTTATCGATAAAGCAATGTGAAGCAGACCGAGACCACTTCGTTTTTACAATGCACAAAGACACTTTGAGTGTCTAGAAAAGTGCTATATAAATGTAAGGAATTATTATTATTATTCCAATTTGCAGACAATTGTAATGCAACCAAAGTCAAAGCAGAGTTGCTGTTACTACCCTAAAATGTATTATTTTCCAATAACATTCATTCATCTCCAGTAACTGCTTCATCCTGGTCAGGGCGATGGTGGGTCTGGAGCCTATCCCAGGAACACTGGGGACAAGGTGAGCAAACCGGATGGAATGGTAGTTCACCGTAAGGGTTACATTGTCAATCTGCTTACCTGCATGTTTTTGGACAGTGGGAGGAAACTGGAGAACCAGGTAAACCCATGTAAGACTTTCTTTCCAATTACAGAGCATCACACAGAAGAGGATGGTTTCCCCCCACTCATCCCTGTCATCTCAGGTTCGCTTATTAGGGATCTGCTTTGTGACAATGTCTATTGTTAAAAGCTGAAAGGAATTGAAATTGAACCTAAGAAACCTGCCAAACTTTAATGGCCTATGTAAGCAGAGAAAAGTTTCACTGAACTGTTGACTGCACTGTCAAAAGTTTCATGCTTACCGTATTTGACCCAAGTCTCTGTGGTATTTGCCTCTGATCATGGACTAGGATGTGTCTTATCACAGCTGCATCCAGACAACACACAGTGTGTTGTAGCAGTTGTCTCTCACACAGTATAGTCTACAGAGAGAAAATAGTTAGGACTTGAAAAAGAAGTGCTTGTGTGTGAACAGTCTGTCGAGACATCGCTTAAGTCTCAGAAATGCTGACCACAGCACTGCAAGAAAAAAATGGCAAAGCTGAGGATTGCACAGTTGTCAGACTTACCAGCCTGACAAACAATACATTGACTGATACACTCTGGTGTTATTAACTTCATTGCCCTGAATTTGGAAACTGCTGAGCCTGAACTGAATATCTCAAAAGATATCTCAGAAGAGTGCACACAAATTCACTGTGGATGACCCAGATTGAATACTGTGATCTCACTGTGTCTGTCAGTTGACTTAACAGTAAAGGTGCTACAACCTGAAAATTTCATGGTATGATAAGTAAGCCTAAAATATCAAGCTTTCATGGCATCACTATATTAATCCAGCCATCCATTTTCCATACCGCTTATCTTACACAGGGTCACAGGGGAGCCTGGATCCTATCCCAGGGAACTGGACAGGGTCCTAACCCATCTCGGAGCACAATTGCACACACCACAGACAATTTGGAAATTCCAATCAGCCTACAATGCACGTATTTGATTGGGACTGGGGGAGGAATCTGGAGTACCTGAAGGAAACCCCTGAAGAACACGCAAGCTCTGAACGCACAAGGATTCGTTCCCCTAACCCTGGAGGTGTGAGGCAAATGTGCCCACCACTAAGCCTTGTGCCACCCACTGTATTAAGCAACTATTAAAAAAAGATTACAGTAGTGTCTTTGGCCATCCTTGTTAACACTGACAAAAACCAAAAGGACAAATGATCAAATTACCTTATTTTTAATTAGTTCTTAGAAAGATATCATTGAGAATGAATTTTCCATCGAATCTCAATGTCAGTATTTATCATATCATCGTAATACGCTTAAAGAGAGCGCGGCTGCCAAAAATAGATAGTTATTTCATTTAGTTTTGTTCAGCAATGACATCTTCTTTTCAGCATTTGATGATAAAGTGCTAACAGTGGCAGCAGAGGTAGCAATGGAACGTATTTACAACAGTAGAGGATTACATAGCCAAAAGCTTTTCAATGCAGTTGCATCCCCTGCATTGAGAAATACAGGTTGCTGTAGTATGATTTAGGGTGAGCCCAGACAAAATACATCTTACATTTTTAGGGGGAGTCATAGCTGGACAAAAAAAAGGGATGAGAACCACATAACTCAGGTAACAAACAAACAAGTAGATGGTAATAGATGGAAAAGGTCAATAGCGAGGTAACTCTCTGATCACACACTGTGACTAAACATAAAATCATGCTGTGTAACAACCCTACTCAACAGTAGTCTTGTGTGGGGCACGTTTGGTACTCATTGCAACAGTAGATTGTACATCGGGTACACAAAGCATGACCAGGGATGTAGAGACTGAGAGAACTCTACTGCTCTCTATGCATAGACAATCTTATTGATTTAGTTGAAGTACCCACCCCCCATGGAACTGGTAACACTCTATAACAGCCAATTTCAAAAGGTCACCGTGGATAGGATTGTTTGAGACTGAATCAGGCTTGACTTTGAAACAAGTGGCTGGAAGTCTTCATTCACATCTAGTGTAACCTCAAACATGGCCATGACCTTTCTGTCTACTGTTTTGTCATTGAGAAAATCCACACACTCTCCATAAGAGTCCAGGAAGAAAGTCCCTAGTGAAAGGGCAAAGCAAGCAATAAACCCTGAACAAACACTGCCCCACTGTCTCAAGTCATGTTTTTAAATGAACTGTTTTGTAATTATTGCTTGCCCAACTTTAACTTCCCCATTTTCTAGTGACATTGTTGTCTATCGGCGCATTAATTGACTTGATAATAAGGAACTGCAATGATGCTCTATTCCCATTAGTAATGCTTAACACAACTAGCCAGATTTCAAACATGATTAATGAGGCAAGAGCTTTGGCTACTGTGCATTGTGATACTTGCTATTTGATTAGGGTACATTGAAACTTGTGAAGGCTTGCTTACAAAAGTTTGGATAACTAATAATATGAGTATAGCAGAATGGTGGTAGAAGTTACCTTTTAATGCTGAACCATTGGTGATTAGAAGAATAGGATGCCTTTATTCATCGCATATACTGTACATTACGGAACAGTGAAATTCTTTTTTCGGATATCCCAGTTTGTTAGGAAGCCGAGGTCAGAGTGCAGGTCAGCCATGATACAGTGATGGAGCAGATAGAGTTACGGGCCTTGCTCAAGGGCCAAACAGTGGCAGTTTGGCGGCGCTGGGGATTGAAAACTTTCCCTTCTGATCAGTAACCCAGACTAAATGAAATGTACTTGTAATCTTATTGTGCTGTGCAGATTCACAGATTTGTCCTTGCTCCATTAGACAAATATTTGGAATCAATGTCCAGTGCAGTGTTTTTATTTTTATTTTTGTTTATTTAGTTAGTGTATTTTGGCATACTGATCTGACTGATTTCTAATCGATGAGGCAAATTGCAATCTAAATTTATGTAGGAGAACTGTTAAACCTAATAACTGTTTATACCAGAGTAACAAAGGTATGCGCTTCTTCTCAGTACACTACACTGTATGGCCAAAAGTATGTGGACACCTGACCATCGTACACATAGAATGTCAGCTTTCCCCACACATAATTGTCTTCTCTTATCTTTGTAGTCTGTAGAATTAAGAATTTCCTCCACTTAAACTAAGAAGCCCAATCATCTTCCAGCATGACAATGCCCCAGCACCATACAACCCACAGCCATTTTCCAGAATCTAATGGAAAGACTTCCCAGAAGAGGAGAGGCTGTTATAGCAGTAAACACAGACCCAAATCCATATTAATGCCTATGGATTTGGAATGGGATTTCCAATAATCGCATATGGGTGATGGTCAGGTGTCCACATACTTTTGGAAATATAGTGTTCACTTCTGCCACCTTTGTTGACTGAGCCCTAGCTTGTGGCTATATGTGGTATGAGTGGAATCTCTCTCTCTCTCTCTCTCTCTCTCTCTCTCTCTCTCTGGAGGTCAGTTGTAATGGGGTCATACAATCATCAGCCTGTAGGATGTCTGGTGTAATCACAACTGGAAAGCGAGTGCATGTGTGTAGCAATTGGCCACTCTGGGGACACACTGATACACACTTCCAAACACAGCATTGTAAGATAGGTCATGTCTGCTTTACCAACCTTATAAGTGGCTTTATAAATACTGGATGTATTGTTTGAAATCTATTATAGTCAAGGATCTTTGGATATATAATTCTGCCATTTCTTATGTTTATAATTGGCATTATTCCACCAAATATGGTCAATTTGGCTCACATTTAATGAAATTTCCACTCCAAAAGAAAATGTCTTGTACTGTAGATTGTTGGTTGGTGCTTAGCTAGCTAGCTAGATAGATAGCTAGATAGATAGATAGATAGGTATACTGTTTAGCTACAAAATTGTTTGGGTTGTTCTGGACCATATATCTACACATTGTCAACACTAGCATGTTCGAGTTGATATGAGTGCATTAATATAATCTTTGAGGCTAGCACTATTGTTAGCTCTGCTGCTTTTGAAAATTGTTACCATGGTTTGTCTGAATTCTCGATTCTGATTGGCTGGAAAGTGTGTGTTCAAACCGTATAATGCACAGATCGTTCCAGTCAGTTTAAATACCGTTCTAAACTAATGTGCATATAAACAATTGTAACCATGGTAATACATAGATACAGTTGCATACAGTAGTTAAATTCACAGCTTCATTATTAGTAGAGACACTGAACAGATGCCGGTAATTCATACATGTACACTCTCACTCTCTAATAAATATTTATCATATTTATTAGAGAGTGATAATAAATGTATTCAAAATAAATGCATCCTATCACACTACCTTATCTCGGTGTGTGATTTAGAGTGGGAAGAATTCTAGATCTAACCCGTATATATAAAATAACTAACAACAAATAATCAGTGCATGCACGTGACCATGGAATAAGTGGGATAATCGACGGCTAGGTGTGCGGTACACGTATTTAATGCACTCCGCTTCGTACCGGGTGTTTCTTTGCGTCCACATCATGCATCGAAATTGTTTAATGCACACCTAGCCGTGGATTATCCCTTACTTAATAAACACTTTTCGACCGATCAGAATTGAGATTCAGAATCTGATCTATAGTTTATAAATGATTTGCATTTTGAGGAACATAGTGTTTTTAGTGTTCAACCAAAAAATAAAGTAAAGGTATAAAAAAGGACATACGATTCTAAAGATTTCACAGGCTTAACACTAAGCTGACAGTTCAAATGATTATTTAAGGTGAGTATTTAACATCAAAGACAGACAAGGATTAAGTAAGACTGTTTACTCAGCTACTCCCAGGTCTGTCCTCTGTGCAAGTCCACATTAAAAATGGCTGATTGTGTCTGAATGGCAGGATAAGGGGTTTTCAGAGAGCTCTGGCCTGCCACAGGTGTTTTATGTGATGTACTTTGGAGCTCAGGAGGTCTATTTAAATCAGATCAATAATGTTTCTAGGCAAAGTACCATCCATCAGCCATCCCACTGCTTCACCTTTAACTCTCTTTCTTTGAGCTTTAAGGTCAATTACACGTACATGTACACACATGCGTAAAAATATACAAAAGAGAGCTGGGTCATGAAACACTGGATTACGCAAAAATGACCCATGCACATAAAATGGAAAGCAGTGTGCTGTATGCTTGATAATAATCATGATGCTGTCATGAATAGCATGTATCCAAATGACAAAAAGTAGTAAGACTATCAGTCTCACAGCAGCACCGAGCCACTTGTTTCCCACTGATGTTCTGTCTATTTATACTGCCTGACACAAAAAGCTCACAGCACAGCCAGCTCCTGAAATCAACTGACACAGAAATCAATTTGTTTGCATGAGAGAGCAGTCCATGAGCGCGTAAGTAGATTTAGGCAAAGCTGAGAGGGAAAAAAAGAGAGCTATTTGGATGGAGAGATAGGGAGGGAGTCCTGTATGACTTATGTGCACACTACAAACAAGTAGGGAGTCTAACTGTGATGTTCTGGAGTGCTTCTCTGAGCCAAGTCGAAGTCCTCTGAAGTCATGAGCTTTGTGTCCCCAAATATAAAACGTGAGATAAATGTGTATTGAGGGATTATGGGAAAGAGCAGATAAGCAGAAAACAGGCAGTAAAGCATGGTGCTGAGATGTGGATCATTTCTTGTACTAGAAGGCTATGAAATAATGAACATTTTTTGTTAGGTGCAGTTTTTTTTTTGTTTTGTTTTTACGTGAACCCTGCCACTTTGCCCTTGGAAACACTGGAAAAACACTGACGAAATATCAGTGCTGCTGAAAAAAGTCTTTTTCATTGATAAATTATAACAACAGACGATTTTTAATCGATTCCTGCACTTCTACAGTTCCTCAACCTCAGCTACATCTCTCAACCAGACCAATCTTTTAACACAAATACAGAAAGTCTTTCCCAAGTCAGGGAACTTTTACTCATAGATGACAACAATAAGCATAGTTTGGTACCTTTATTTCTGAGGGTGTATCCACTAGACAACATAACACTTAATAAAAATAATTTTAGTTAGTATTCACAAAATGTTATGCCATTTTGAGAGGATTCTAGTTGATCTATACCGCTTATCCTTTTCAGGGTCACGGGGAAACCTGGAGCCTATCCCAGGGAGCATCGGGCACAAGGTGGGGTACACCCTGGACAGGGTGCCAACCCATCTCATACACATTCACACACCCATTCATACACTACGGACACTTTGGATATGCCAATCAACCTACCATGCATGTCTTTGGAGTGGGGGAGGAAACCAGAGTACCCGGAGGAAACCCCCGCAGCACGGGGAGAACATGCAAACTCCGCACACACAGGGCCACAGTGGGAATCGAACCCCCGACCCTGGAGGTGTGAGGCGAACGTGCTAACTAAGCCACTGTGCGCCACCACATATTAATTATGAAGACTAATGTGCAAGTCTTTCATGGAGGATTTTTACTTTAACTGAACAATCAGTCTCCTCTTCCGCTGTAATGCTCTTAAACTGTGTGATTGAATGATGTCCTGAGAAATTAGAGATATGAATTTGTCCAATTATGCTCTCTAAAAAAGCATGGCGTGAGATTTCTGCTGTAAAAATGAGTGACAGTTAATTACACCTCCGGCGAGACGGCCCAATAGCGTCCGTCTCGCTGTGGCCTAATCTGCTTCTATATTATATTATTTCTTCTTTTATTTTATTTTTACCATTATGCCATCATCTTCCCTCCTAATCAGCTTTATTCCAGCGCCAAAAATCGGAAATAAACCAAGGTTTAAAGGTACAATTCATATAATAAGCAGGTGGGACTAGTGTGGCATTTTATTATTGCTTTATTATGATTAACAGTCTCTAAATTTAGGTTTTTCTATGAAATTACCAGAATAACTCAGGTCACTCATGACTAGTTAAATATGCAGATCTGCCCTTATTCACGCTGTCCTCAATCATAATGTTTAATCCAGTAAGGTTATAACAAAATTCACTGCATAAATAGATTAAATATTCTCATATCACAGTGTAGTTGAATTCTCAAATATAATTGGTTAGAAGGTGTACATTATTTTCTGGCCGTAACATGAATAATAGATGAATATTATATTAATCCATTTATTCTAATATTTTACTGTTGCTATAGTAACAGTTCATACAGTATACAGGGACTTGTATGGAGGACCCTCCACATAATCTAAGACTAATAATAAATGTAATCAATTTATATATATATATATATATATATATATATATATATATATATATATATATATATATATATATATATAAAATACATTTATTTAATATTTATTTACTAACTTGTCTTTCGGACGTTCCAAAACATTAAATCTAAATTTAAACATTAAAATGTGCAACTTGTCAATCATTAATAAATTAAACATTGTAACTGTTGGTAAATAGCTGTAGTATAGTCTAGTGGAACAATATCATCTAGACTGTTTGGTTATATGAAAATAATTCACTTCAGATAAGGATTATGTTTATATAACCGCATAGCCTGTTGTATGTTATTCCTTATGTAAATCTCTCTCAAAGTAGAAATGAAAACCCATGGGATCGGAAATCCTACTCGAGGACTCAAGTACTGCATGTACTAAACTCTTTCTTCACTATAACTAAAGGCGGCATGTATCTTACCCTGACATTCATTTAGCAGTGGATGTTCCATTGATCCAGACTGATCTTCCTCTCACTAACTAGGCAAGAAATCGACACCTGAAACTCTATTAATTCTTACAGCTTCATATTTTAATGACAGTTTGCCATCCTGTTCACGGATTAGCGAACCTGTCTCACTGATCACGACCATCTGTTTTGATGTAGATACACGAATTATACCTAAAACACCCAGACTTGTCTTTATTATGAGAATAAAATTACAATCAGGCGTACACTGAGATGCAAAGTGGGTACGACGTCTCACCATAAATCAGCCCATAAAGTGTCAGCAAAAATGCGTCACTTGTCTCAGGTGCTACATCAAAAAAAAGTTTTTGTTCCCTTTACCGTTCATTGTCATGCAGGAAGAACACTAATAAAAAGTGTAATTCTGGAAGACACAAACATAAGGAATTCATAGAGAACCAAATCGCAGAGCAGACTTGCAAGATAACTAAAAACTATACCGAATGGCTCCTCATGGTCCAGTTATGTTCCTTAATGATGTTTCTCTGCAATTATGTTCTTCTAATTAAAGTGCAAAAGATGTACCCTTGAGGATATCATCCTAGTGAGAAGTGTTCAACTTAAAACTGTAGTTTAGCGCCTGCTTTCTGAGAGGGAAAAGGGATTTACAGTAGTTTGCATGCAAATGGACTCTTATTTATAGTGCAGTTTGCAGTGGTGATGAGAAACAGGTGCTGAGCATTTGAGGTAGAGGCAAGTGAAACAGCAGGGGGGTGGCATTAGTTTGATTTAGGTGTAGATGGGAAGAAAAATACCTTCTAGTAGCAATCTTTTTTTTTCTCAGTCCCTGTATTAAGATGCTAAGGAAGAGCTCAGGTCACTCCATTGAGACCCTCATCACCTCCTTCAGACATAGACTGGAAATCAGATCAATCTTACATCTATATTTGTGGTCCACTTGGCATTTATTCCAATGCTTTTCAGGACTGCAAACTGAATACACTGTGGTTTATGTGTGTAGGTGGAACATTCAATGTAGTTTATAAATGCTCATGCATCATGCTTTATATTTCTCAGCATGGTACTGAGTGCACATCTGAGTGGAATAATGGCTGAGATTATGGAAATAGGCTACAGCAACTATTTATGGCTTCCTCACTCGGGTTACTGTCTGTGTAGGCTTTTCCATGTCCACCCTGTGTTCCTCCATGTTCTCCAGTTTCCTCCCATGTGTATTGTCAGGTTTTCACACCAGAATAATGCTTCAGCCAGGTGCAAAGGGTAATGTAAAAGCCCCTGAAGACTGAGGCTACCTTTTTACCTGGAAGGTGGTATCTACAGTAGGTGGTTTTAACATGATGCCTTCATCCTGATTATGTTTTATTTTGTTTGCGTTTCCTTGGTATTTTATGGCATGACATATCAGGTCAGCCTTACTGGCTAGCACATTTGCCTTGCGTCTCCGGGGTTAGGACTTCGAATCCCACCTCTGCCCTGCATGCATGTGGAGTTTGCAAGTTCTCCCCATGTTCAGGGGTTTCCTCTGGGTACTCCGGTTTGTGTGATGTGTGTAATGTGTGAATGTGTGTGTGATTGTGCCCTGCGATGGTTTGGCACCACGTCTAGGGTGTCCCCCACCTTGTGCCCTGATGGATGCTAGTTTATTGCAGGCCACCATGTACAGTATAGTGGAATTATTTGATTTTCTCATGTGTTTCAATCCATGAAACAAAATATGCAATATTTTCTTTATGCTGATTATTATTATTGTAAGTGTACTCTGTACCAGGAGATTCGGACCTGATATCTATCCATCCATTTTCCATACCGCTTATCCTACACAGGGTAGTGTGGGAGCCTGAATTCTATCCCAGGGAACTCGTGGCCCAAGGCAGGGGACACCCTGGACAGGGTACCAACCCATCGCAGGGTATGATGGAGTACCTGGAGGAAGCCCCTGAAGCACGGGGAGAACATGCAAGCACTGCACACACAGGGCAGAGGTGGGATTGAAACCTCCAATCCAGGAAGTGTGAGGCAAATGTGCTAACCACTAATCCACTGTAGTCCCAGGTGCTGTATTCCACAAAAATCCAAAATAATCCACATTTATTATCAGCAAATAATCTGCTGTGAATGCCAAAAATAAAACATTGCTGCTTTTTATCTTTGAAAGACAGCGCGGCTTCACCTTGATAGTGTTTCTATGCCAGCTGTCCCTGTTGGCTGCCTATCCACAGTGAAACCTTCAATCAAGACGAGAAAAAAAAAAAAAACAACGCTTACTGTAGGTGAATGAATGAATAAAAAAATGCACAATATTGATTACACTATCTCTGGAGAATCAAAAGGATCTTAGGTCATGTTATCATGTAAGTGTGCATGTTCATCCCTCTTCACCATTTGTCTTTCGACAGCTCAATTCGAAGCCCCTTCAATTTCGCTGTGATGATGTATGAAGCATTTGAATAATTCAGCAGAGCACCAAAAAAAAAAACACATTTTGTGCTGTGTTTGTCTAGCACCAGAAGCCTTTCAGGCCCCACACAGTCCCTGAGCGAGAGGCTGGGAAATGGAGGACTGATCTACTACAAGATATGAGTTCAGGGCTAGAAACCTCCCAAAAGAGGCATTCGCGCTTTGCTTCTGCATCAAATATGCATGTGTTTCGGAAGTACAAGCTATTGTGCATGTCTTTCTTCCCACTTCCAGCATCACAGGAGAAGGCAAAGTGTTAAGAGAGATATTTAGGAACGTGAGTGTGATATATGTGAAGCTGATTAAAAATACAACAGCACTGTGATAGCTCAGAAGTAAAAAACTTTTATCTGAAGATAAAAGAATGCAAAAAAATAAACAGAATACCAAACATGTGTTTAGTCTCATATTATTCACCCCAGTTATACATCGTACTAGGGATGAATCTAAATACATTATTTGCAATGAATGGGTCATGTGTTTTAATTCAGATACAAATAGATAGAAGGAGCACCAGAAAGGTTCGTCTGGTTGACTTAGAGCGAAAAAAAAAAAAAGTCATGTGAGCGAGAGGTTTTTACTTTCATGAGAGGTGAAAGGTCAGATGTGAGGCTTGAAGGACAAACAAAGACCCCATTCATTAATGTGAGTGATGCGCTCATAGTGTTCTTTCATTCATTCATAGTGTGAATTAGGTTACTAAGGGTGCTTCTCATTTCTTATTTGTGCATCCGCATTTCCTTTCCTCACTTCCTTTCCTTGCATCTTAGCTCCACCCCCTTGGGATGTGGGAGAAGGATGCAAGGATGAGATGTGAGGAGAGAGGAATCAAAGCAAGTGAAATGGAATATCTTCGCTCTCTCAAGCGTCACTTCAAAGTGACGTCGATTAATGATGACTGCACTCAGCTGGATTACCTCAGTGCACTTCAGGGATCTGCCATAATGTTTTTTTTTATGTGTTGTAATGTTATTGGAGTGTGGTTAATAACAACATTCTGATAATAATATGTCTGGGTTATTCAACAATGAATTGCTAAGCAATACATACATTATCGCATCTTTTTGTGCAAACATGCAAAGATCAATGAATTACAACGCTCATTGTAAGCATAGTATTATTTAATTATATTTCACACAAAATTCCATCACATCATCAAAGGACTTTTTGTTTGAGATCGGGGCCGATGTAAAGGAGCAGGGGAATGTATATGTGCGTCAGGCTTTTTGATAAGCAACACTTCTACGTTGGATTCACCTGTGTATTCTCGCTCTAAGCTCCTCTGGAAGCTTCCTCACTCCTCGTCCACTGTGCCATTAGAGAATTGATATGTCCTTCAAGATGGCTGACGTCGATCAATTTCCGGGTCACGGGCTGGAGGACGGAGGAGCGAGGAAACGAGGAAGCACCAATTTGAGTATTGAGAACACTCTGAAAACTGCATTTTCATGACATTAATCTTAACAAAGCTAACGAACTGGATAACAGCCACAACAACTGAAGTACAACTTTGTCCACCGTCTTTTTTGTTTTGAGTTGATTGGGTCACATGACTGTGTCACATGACTAAAAATACGAAAATGGCGTTTTCAAATTTATCCACTTGGGAGAGGGTTTTCGAAAAGCTTTGTTTTCGTCGGACAAAAACGACTTCTCGGTGTGGACGGAAGGCTAAAAACGTCGAGAAAAAGGATGCGTTTTCAAATTTATCCGGATTAATGTGGACGTAGCCTAAGATAAATTTGTTAGAAAATGTCATGGGCAAGTACAATAATATTTGTGTACGCAGGTTAAAAATACAGTCCTGCACACATTTCTGATTAAAAAAACCAACATGTAATATCCTTCTGATTTACAGAAGGTCACGTCCACATTAGGTTTAAATCCAAACATCGATACAGATACACACACAGATATGCGTTACAGCCCTACTCTTCATCATACTTAATCCCATGCAATCTGCTACTGAAAAAAATGTAGCTAGATTACAATATACTCCATTTTCATCCCTCTCTTCCCATGTGCATTGCTTCCTTCTTTTCGATCCCTTTTCCCTCCCTCTTCTCTTGCTTCCTTTCTCTCTAATGGATCGATGGCTGTGTTATGTTGCATGTGAGATTGTATTCTCCAGGTAATTGGGCTCAGCTGGGACCACCGAAGCGCCTAATTTACACAGACATCTCTCCGTTCCGTGCCTACGCACCCCCCTGAGACTCATTTCTCGTCTCGAGTTTACCGTCACCTCCCACCACCGTTCCTCCACCCCCATGCTTACGCTCGCATCCCAATTGCACCCTAGTCACATTCTTCATTTTCTCAGACAGGCCCTTGTAGATTCTGCATTTATTATTCCTCCACAGGTTAATCCTACATGCCTTAAAGCTAATAAATGGATATGAACTGTCTAAACATGAGAAATGGTTTGTCAGAAGTAGTCAGCTGATGGTCTGGAAGCTCATGATGACCAAAAACAAAAAAACACCCATACAAATACTGGAGTTTATGTACAAAAAATGATGTTGCCAGTCGCCTTTTGTACAACCCAGAACAAGTTTCCATTAAGACATGGAAAGAATTTCAATCAAAGCAATGAAAAATATATACTTCCAATGAACCATCAAGCAGAAACCACTAAAGCTCTCATTTTGTCCATCACTTTCAGCCTAACTGTTAATGCAATCCATTATCTCATCTCGTCCTGAGTCAGTCTTGGTGTGTAAAACAAAAGGAGAAGTAGAGATGGTGCAACCTTGCTGTTTCCTATGACAGAGACGGTAATTGGGTTTGAGCAGCGCAGGCAAATCCAATTCCACACAGGCTACTTTCCGCCCTCCAAATTGTCTAAAATTGACAGGTATGACATCTTCTTTCTCACTTTTCCTTTCTGGTTTGCAAGCAAAACAGGATGTTTTCTTTATTCCCCACTTCTGCTGTTGAAGAGGATCTCTTTGTGAAGCCTTGTGAATTTTGATGGAAATTTCATGATCTGGCAGTGCAATCCTTGAAAAGCATGATGACTTTGGATGGTAATAAAATAAAAATAAATAAATAATAAAAAAAACGTGAGATGTGTAGTGTATATGCGGATGTGTGGAGCTAACACTTGCTGGTGTTGATTTCACTGTTTATATTTTCAGTTACTCTACAGTGTCATTCTGTCCATATTTATTGGCTAGGAAAGATATCTTTATCACGCCTAGTCAATGGGCGTCCTGAGCCAAGCCTTATATTTGGATTTCTGATTAATATCCAAACAAAATATGCGTTTTATCCTCACCTTCATGATAGCAATGCACTACATACGTATTCACCCCTGACGTCTTTTCCACATTTTGTAGTGTTACAACCTGGAACTGAAATGGACTTCATTGGGATTAAATCTCATGATTCTGCACGAAATAATCCATAAATTGAAGTGAGGTGAAAAGTCAATATAGTTTGTAAAATGTTGAGCAAAGGTGTCACTGCATAAGTATTCATCCCCTATTGTTCTGAAACCCCTAAATTAGTTCTAGTGCATCCAGCTACCGTCAGAAGTCACTTCATTTGTTGGCGTCGACCTGTGTGCAAGGAGCACATGGCCTTACTATAAATACACGTTTCTGGAAGAACCCAGAGTTTGTTAAAGAACATACCTAAACAACCAGCATCACAAAGACTCAGGAGCTATCAAAACAAGTCATGTGACAAGAACTAAGATTAAAAACCTTGTTGTTTTAATATTTCCAAAGGATCATGCTTTATATCGTTTATATCGTTTACTGCATTAGTTAACATTAATTAGTTATCCACCTGCACTGACTAAAAGTTATACAATCCATTATTAAATTCCACATACATTAGCAAAAATGGGCGGACAGTGGTTTAGTGGTTAGCACGTTTCCTCCAGAATACTCCGGTTTCCTCCCCCAGTCCAAAGACATGCGTTGTATGCTGATTGGCATTTCTAAATTGTCTGTAGTGTGTGAATGGACGTGTGAGTGTGTGATTGTGCCCTGCGATGGGTTGGCACCCTGTCCAGCATGTCTCCCACGTTGTGCCTGTAGTTCCCTGTATAGGCTCCAAAAATTATTCAAGGATGTTATTCAAGGATATATATTTTAAGCATTTTGCTTAATGTAATTCCAATTAAACAAGGAAAAGCTGCTAATGTTATTAAAATAATTATAGCTGCAAGTGGTAGCTGGAGTAAAAGAAAGATACAGGCTGAAAGTCTTATGAATAATTAGACTTGGAAAAAAAATCCTTTCAGAGGAAAGTCAGACTGGAGGAAGAGTCAAAAGTCGAACCAACTCAGTGTCACCATGAGAAAAAATAAGACACAAGCTGTGACCTGAACCATGAGGCACAAACTGTGCCAAAGCATCACCAAAATTATTTTTAGAATATCTAATTATTTATTTAGCTCTGTGTTCTTAGTGCTTGGGTGACTTTTGTAATTCCTGCATATATATATATATATATATATATATCTTGTTTGGTAGTGAGGTGTTGGACCACCACGAGCCATCAGAACCGTAGTCTCTGGAACTGTAATGGAGTGATGAACACCATTATTACAAAAGATATTGTGCTGTATCTAAATAGAGAGAACCTCTATGGCCTGTGAGTGGGGGCGTGGTCATCCTCCAAGAGACCACTCCCATCAGGATAGAAATGTTTCATCGTAGGTATTTGCGGTGATCCTTCACTCTAAATGGACTCAAAACATGCACATAAATACATAAATAAATAAATAAATAAATGCCCCCACAGCACAAGAGCAGAACAGAGCCCCCGATCTTAGCTTTAATTCATCATCTGTATGCACATGATGGTGCATAAAGGATGCATCTGAGCAGTGAGTAGAAACGCCTTGAAATTTCCTTTCATAGGTAAAAGAAGAAGAAGAAGAAAAAAGGGAACTGAGAGAAATTCAGAAAAGAATGCACGATATCTGTGAAGCTGTGTAAAAATACCAGGGCAATTTGATCTTCAAACATGTCAGGAAGGAGATGCCAAGATTTGTATCTGAGGCGAATTACGCAATGAATCTTTTATCTGCTCGGTATCAAAGACTAAAAACAAAACCAAAAAAAAAAAACCCACGGTGAAGTCTATTAGACATTGAAAAGACAGTGTACCTCATCTATCATACTTCCACTGTCTTACTAGTGCAAATTTATCTTTCATTTTGCCTTTTTCACACTTTATTCTCTACACACCTGCTCATTATGTTCAACTCCAATGGTGGTAAATTAAAATAAATGATGATGCTGTGATTCACTATGCTTCAGCCACATGCGATAAAAACATAAGAATGTGTGCTACAGTGTGCGATTTCAGTGGCTGCTATAAGTTTTACGACAACCATAAGCTCTATGCCTCATTGTTAATTTAGCTAGGAAGAAATTACTTATTGGGACGGAATCCAACAGCACTTTGCAATTTTTTTCTAGACACCCTTCAGGGCTGTACCATTAACTCTCTGCACATGTAATATCCGATATGTCTTCTACATCTAACGTCATCTGATTATATTTATATTCACAGCTCAATGACTGTATTTTGTATTTGTTCTATAAGCCTAAAAAATTCTAATAACAATCTATCAGTGTTACTATCAAGAGACAATAGAGCATCAGAAATGAGTCCTTAAACCCGGAAATGAGTTAACATGTTAGCACGTCTTCCTGAAGTCAATGGGCTTTTTGTAAGCGTTAAATGGCTTGAAATAAGGTCTGTGGTTAACATAAGCTCAAAATATTTTTATGTTTTATTCTATGACATAAAATACACCAGTAATACCCCACTCGTGATTTTTTAAAAGCTTTTACGTGTCTTGGAAACGGCGCTTGCTAACACGTGGCTAAATTTGACTACAGAAATTGTCGGGGAAATTAAATGTCATCACGCCGAACAGGAAAACCCCTCTACTACAGCCTGGTTGTGTTTATACTCGCGCGCTTGCAAACTATTCCAACTCAAACTATTCCAACTTGCAGATTACAATTTTTTCAAATTGTAGTGATATAAAGTCTAGCGATGGTGACGTTGATGTCATGTGACCGTGGTGTAGTTCGTTTATAGCCTAGCATTACCTTTTTGCTTCTGCTGATTGTATTTAGGCGTCAAAATCCATAAAAGTTGTGTTCGTTTGTGAAGATTATCTTGATGAACAAAACTTGTAAGAATCATAAACTTTTGTTGGTCACAGAGTTTATTTTCTGCAATAATCCAAAAGCCAATGAGGAAAATCCTATGGGATCCAGGCTGATGCTAACTTCCGGGTTGGTCTACGAAAATACGTCATCCCTGCAGTAATCTATTATGGTTGAGCATTATAACACCGGATGTCATTATATGCATCAAACTATTACACATATACACAAGAACACACTCATTGAAAGGCATATAGAGAAAACGTTCACTGTGTGTGTTTGTGTGTGTGTGTTTATATCATGGTGTGATAATAGATAGAATAGGAAAAGGATAGGAATATGTGACAGTTTTGACCGTGTGTTTGTGTGTGTGTGTGTGTGTGTTTAAGAGAAAGCCACACGACAGCGGATCAAGCGTGAATGGTGCATAGAGGATCAATACTGCATACACACTTCATGAGCACATCACACAGCAGTGAGAAAAGCTGCAACAATTGTTCATAAAATTTCAAAACACAAAACTCCCTTCTGTCTTCTGTCAAATTAGCATTCATTGATATCCCCCAAACACACACCACTCAGAATACATAACGTCTTCATAGCCTACATCTGCAGGGGTTGTTTAGATTAGTTTCGCTAATCCAGGGTTTAGTGAAGTTAGTATAGGGAGTGCATTCAAGTGTTCTATCTAATAAATAATAAACATACACACACACACACACACACACACACACACACACACACACACACACCAAATACACCAGATAACATGGATTTCCTGACAATTCGTATATGGGAGTAATTGCAAAACAAAAACGCCACAGGTCTCCTGGACAGAGAGAGATAAGAGTGCAGGGTTAGAGATAATACAAAGGATTATGTCTTTTAATGGTACAACACATAGACACACACACATACACAAACACACACACACACACACACACACACACAGAGGGAGAGAGAGAGAGGTACAAGTACACAAACACTGAGAGAGATGGACGTTGAATCACCTTTATTTACTACATACAGGTAAAACCAGTCTGTCTTACCACTGAAAATCTACCTTCCGCAATCTCAATTACAAATATATATATTTTTATTTTTACCATTATCTACTTATATATATATAAGTAGATAATGGTAAAAATAAAAATGACAATATAACTTAAAAAGTCAACAGTAGATCATTTTCATTAACTGTATTTCTGTACTGTATTTCATTAACACTCCATTTATAGCCCAAGTATTCACAAACGTTGGTAAGCACCCTCAGAGTCTGTAATATGCCTGTTCTACCCTGAGCCTTGATTCTACCAAACCCATGATCATCAACAAAGGATATTTACCATCCTTCCATCTTCTATACCTCTTATCCTTTTCAGGGTCACGGGGAAACCTGGAGTCTATCCCAGGGAGCATCGGGCACAAGGCGGGGTACACCCTGGACAGGGTGCCAATCCATCACAGGGCACAATCACATACACACTCGCACACCCATTCATACACTACAGACACGCCAATCAGCCTACCATGCATGTCTTTGGACTGGGGGAGGAAACCGGAGTACCTGGAGGAAACCCCCGCAGCACGGGGAGAACATGCAAACTCCGCACACACAGGGCCACGGTGGGAATCGAACCCCCGCCCCTGGAGGTGTGAGGCGAACATGCTAACCACTAAGCCACCGTGCGCCAGCTAGCTTGGCAGTTCCAACATAATAAATCCAAAACATTTTTACAACTAACGGAATATTTTGGCTCAAAAATGAACAATTGCTGAGATAAATCTTCACCTAAAGATGATACCCATTGAGATAAAAGAAAACAAATTACCCAAACGTACACATTGAACAAAAAAGACGAATTTTTCAGAACATTTTCAGAACCAAATGGGCAACGCAACCCTACATTTGAATTGAGGTGCACCACATGTCTGTTCATAGCTATTGCACCTTGTACAATCCTCCACTGTTAGTCACTAGTCCGTTTATCAATTGGGTGTTTGTACAGTGACCGCCAGCTACCTTTGGATGAGATGTCCAATCCAAAAATTTCAGTCCATCTAAATGACGTTATTCCAGATAGAAGATGTGCATTGGTCCCTTTCACACAAGTCACATACAGAGCTTTTTTTTTTTTTTTTTTTTTTTACCAGCAGACTCAAAACTATCCAGCGGAGGGGTTTTTAAAAGACATTATAAGACGTTACTCTTCATGCCATTCCCTTACTTCAGCACATATCTTCAAGGATGGAAAATCATATTCACACCCAGCTATCCATTCTTTAATATGGTTAGAGTTGTAGATAAAAAGTCGTTGATCAAAATCCAGCAATTGATCAAAGAAGTTGATCAAACACTTCATCGGTAAGCTGTTTCAAAAATTTGATAGATTTTATCCCAGTTATCTCACCCAGGGTATCCAAAAATGACGCTTGAGATTTGGCCAAGTTTTACACATCCAGCAGCTATCAGCCGTGATGACAAATTGGCAGAGAATAAGTGTCTACAAGGTAAAAAAAGGGGTTCTGGAACAATGGCTCTTCCGTCAGCCAAAAGCCTGCATGAATTCCAGCAGGTCTTGAGACCTTTCCAGACTTCCATCACAGATCTATAGAAGGATGTCAAGTCTGTTAAAGTTGTTTCATAGAAGTTCAATAAAAAAAGAGGTGCTTATCAAGTCCCATGTTGCCTGATTTTCTCAGGAGTGCTACTGCAGTGTTAAACCAAGCAATAGTCTCTGAGCAGTTTGTAGACGAAAAGCCATAAGTCTAGATCTGATATCTATAAAACCTTGCCCCCGTTCTTGCAGGAAAAAAAAGACAGCTGACCTGACCAAAAAAAGTTCACCAGAGTCCATTAAATGTCTTGAACTAGTCCTGTGGGAGGCTCTAAAACAATAAATTTATGCCACAGAGCAGAAGCAAGTAATTTGTTGGCAACTAAAACTCTCCCCCTGTAGGATAACTGGGGGGGGGGGGGGGGCGGGGGGTTTCCAAGTTTCTTTCACCTGACCAGAAAGCCTCAGTCTTATCCCAATTTACTTTTGCTAATGATGCTCTTTCATACAAATCAAGTACTCTAGACAGAGCCTTTATATCATTACTGTCATTGACAACGACTGTAACAGCATCAGTGTAAGCAGTAAATATAGTTCTTGAATGTTCAGGCATTGTGGGTATTGATAAACCAGTTAGACTTTTCCTTATATTAAAAAGTAATGGTTCAATAGCAATACTATACAATTGCCCTGATAAAAGGCATCATTGTCTAATGCACCTTGAAACCGAACTAGGCCAACTTAGACCACCCCCGACCTTAACCATATAAGAAGCTCCAGTGTATAATAACTGTATCCATTTGATAAAATCCCAAACAAAACCCAAATGCAACAAGTAGATTAAAAAGATAATTATGTTCAACCCGATCAAACGCCTTTTCTTGTTCTAAAGCAATCAGTCGAACCTCTGCATCAAACATTTTTGCAGATATCCAAGGTATCTCTCACTAAAAATTATCCATTATAGATCTCTTTGGAACGCAATAGGTTTGTTCTTGATGAATTATCAAATGTGAAAACTTCTTAAGTCTATTAGAAAGACATTTGGATAAGATTTTATTCTCTTTGGTTCATAGAGCGACAGGTCTTCAGTTCTTTAACAAAGTCAAGTCTATCTTTTTAGCTAGTAGGGACAATACAGCATGTTGACATGTAACAGGAAGAGCGCCATCTTTATAACGTTCACAGAAAACTTCATAAAGGTACATGTCAATATATTTCCAAAAATGTTTATAAAATTCAGGAGTCAACACTTCAATGCCAGGAGAGTGACCGCATTTTAACTATCCGACAGCAATAGTGAGTTCTTGAAAGGTAATTTGCATATCCAAAGCAGTCCTAGAAGCTATTTGAGGAAGTTCATGCAAAAGTTGTGCTGTACAATAAGAATTGCAATGCTCAGCTTTTAGAGACAAGAATAAAAGTCAACAGCATGGCGATGCATTTCTATATTGTCATTAAATTAAAAAAAACAGGCACTTGGGGCATCCATATCTTTGACTGATGTGAATCGTGACCTCACCAAAGCTGCCTTAAACTTCTCATTCAAATGAAAACTTAGTTGTTTCTTTTTTTGTTGTAAGTTGCTGATAAAGGCTCTGTCATGTCTTCGTAGCAGTTCTGTCTCTATAGACTCTATATCTCTTTCCAGGACTTGAATGGTTTCTCTTTGAGTGGTAGTACAATATGGTAGTATACTGTCAACGGCATAGTTTTATTTGAGTTTTACCAACAATCACACCATTGTTTTAAATTTTAAAAATCATTTTTTTCCCCTTCCAATAATTCCAAAATACCACGAAATGTTCTGGGAAAAAAACAAACAAACAAACAAACAAACAAAAAAACCCATCTTGTAACAGTTTGGGATTCAAATGCCAATACGAGGATTTTCTTGGAAACTGTGCCATATTTACTGAAATAAAAACCACTGGTGATCAGAAAAACCTATATTAGAAATACAACAATCAATAGCCGTGTTATTAAAACAAATTTAAACATAGATCCTATCTAATCAAACAGCACTAACTCTATTGTCAGAAATTGTAACCCATGTATATTGTTTGTCTACTGGATGCTTGATTCTCCACATATCTAAAATCTAAATCAGCTTCTTTTTTTTTTCATTAATCTTGGAAAATAGTTGGAGGAAAGTATATGAGACTCTTCATTGTTACGATCAACACTGAAACATTCCAATCTCCTCCAATAATGATGTTTCCATCACTAAAATCATGTTTTAAAACGTTAGTATGTATACTAAAAAAATGTAGTCCAAAAAATGTCCAACATTTGGTGCATAAACATTTATAAAATAAAGTATAGTCCCTCCAATAATAGTTTTAACCAAAACAAAACAAACTTTTTCAAATTCTTCTTTTTTTTTGCTTTATTTTATTTATTTATTTATTTATTTATTTATTTTACATTAACTCTATCTGGAGGAAAAAGGAGAGCAACTCCAGCACTCAGATTTGTACCATGTCTAAGTGTATGCTGACCTTTCCACCACATTCTCTACTCTACTGCTTCATTGTCCATATCACTATCGGTTTCTTGCAATAAAATGTTGTGTAACTTTTTATTCTGCATTATTTCAGACACTAAGGCTTGTTTATGTCTATCCCTCCCTCCATTAATATTTAATGAACCCACCCTCAAAAGATCCATGTATAGGTTTAGGAAGAATAAACAAGGCTCCAGTAGATAAAAAGACAAGAACACTACGTGATGCATGGCTAATCACTTATAAGAATGCTTTTAGCCTCTTCTTTTTATCCACCCTTCTATATCTTCTAATGACTGTAATGTTTTTTTTTTTTTTTAAAAAAACTAATACGTTTATTTTCACTCAGACTCCCAATCTTCTGAAGCGACACCACTGGCGTCTCAAACTTTTCAACACCGAACATCTCATCAAGAAAGCCATTAATTTCCTCTAATGTATACAAAGAAGGATCTTTAATGGACACATCTTGCGATTCACCTTTAGGTCCGCATACAGAACCTCCTTCTATGTCACATTCCTACTCAAGAAGAGAACCATTTTCATCAGATAAGACATCATCCATTGCACCACCATCATTGCTGAGACACAACACTCTTTTTCTTATACCCAAACAAACAGGCTCCTCATACCTACTTGAACTCAGCCCTACGTTTACCACAATGTTATCTTGCTACTCATCTGCATTGATATTTTGTACAGTATATGCAATATTTTCATTAGTAACAACATACTCATGTGTTTCTATATCGGATGGCGCCGCACCAGAGTCACTTATCTCTGATGAGCCTGCTTTTTCCTCTTGAGCAGTATGCTCCTTCATATCTCCGTCTCCTGAGACAGGAGGCCTATTCTCCGTTGCACGCTCTCTATGTGGGCATGCAAACATTTTGTGACCTAAATCGGCACATCCGAAGCACCTTAGATAACCAGTTGTTGCATGCACCATATAAGTTCTCCTTTCATATTGTAGTCGGAATGAAACATCCAGCGTATTCTCGGGGGAGTCTTGAAACATAAACACATGTCTTCTGAAAGACTTGACGTGTTTCAGAGATGGGTGTTTACAGCCGAGTGTAATTGTTTTGAAAACACTGGCAAATGTGCCAAACCGTACTAATTCCCATTCCAACGCGGAATAATCATCCGGAATAAAAGTGTTAAACATTCGATACCGTGATTTTCGCTGTTGGAGCATGTACTGGGGTAACCTGAACAAAGTTATCATTTATAACAGGACCATTCTCGATTAACAAGGTTTTGATCTTTCAAGAACACCACTATGGCTTTATTCACCAGTCAAATTGAGCACATGTTCTACTGTGACGCCATCCTCTGGCACACACCTGAAGCCGCTGCGCTAGGACAATGACGGCGTCTCATTGTGCAATATCCACAGCAAAAATCAAACTGAGTCTTAATCAAATCTAACAAAACATGCAACAAAAAAGGAAAGAAAAAAAAAAGGAGTAGAAAACCATAATTAAGACTAGGTGAATTGACACAGCTCAGATCTCACACAACACCACTCTCAGCCCACTCCAAGCATGCAGAGAAAGAGAGAGAGAAAGAGAGAGAGAGAGAGAGAGAGAGAGAGAGAGAGAGAGAGAGAAAGTACAGTCCACAAACACACACACACACACACACACACACACACACACAGAAATACACACACTGAGAGAGAGAGAGAAGTACAGTACACACACACACACACACACACACACACAGAGGTACACACACACTGAGAGACAAAGAGGTACACACACACACTGAGAGAGAGAGAGGTACACACACACACTGAGAGAGAGAGAAAGAGAGAGGGAGAGAGAGAGAGAGAGAGAGAGGTACACACACACACAGAGAGAGAGAGAGGTACACAGAGAGAGAGAGAGCAAGAGAGAAAGAGAGAGAGAGAGGTACACACACATTGAGAGAGAGAGAGAGAGGTACAGAGAGAGAGAGAGAGAGAGAGAGGTACAGAGAGAGAGAGAGAGAGAGAGAGAGAGAGAGAGAGAGACAAACAGACCACACGAAGCAAGTTCTGATTAAAGAGCTGCCTGTTGTTAATACAGTACTTTAACAGAAGAATCTGCTAAAAAAAAGCTGGTATTTTGATCTATTTTTTGACCTATGAACATTGCCTTTAGAGTGCTGATTTACCTTCATGCCTGAACTTCATTCATGACTATTACTGCACTCCCATCACATGATTTCCAACATGTCACACATAAGGAGCTTTTCTTTCTCACGAGGAGAACATGCATGCTTCACACACGCAGGGCAGAGGCGGGAGCCGAATCCCCCAACCCCAGAGGTGTGCTAGTCAAAAAAAAAAAAAATGGGACAAACATAAAAGGTACATTAAGTAAGGAAGAACACATGGCAGACTGCGCTGTTACCCGAAAATACTGCAGGCTGGGGTGGTGTGATGTGGTACAGCGTGCAAGCAAAGTGCTGCTATCCCATCAAACCATCAATCCACACACTGTCTGGAATACTGCTCCACGGATCCACAAAGAGAGCACAGACACATCGCCGCACAGATTACTGCGCAGTCCTGAGACCACTGATCATGCAAACTCTCCACCGTCGACAACAGCAACAGTCATGCCGTAAGTAATCAGACGCTGCACTCGTTCTGTAGCGAGTGGGTGGACACACATCACACATGATGGATAAAGACCCACGGGAAACCGACGCCCAGGATTGGGTCTGGAGCTCAGCCAAAAATAGCAATGAAGAAAAACAGCAAAACAATAAAAAAGTCAACAAACATCAAACATATAAATGCCAATGCATACAAATGCAGGAAAAAAAAATATGAAAGAATATGAAAACAGAAAAAGCACAGCAGCCAAAACATCTTGTCTTTTTCTACACACTCCAGCCTGGTCGAGTTTTGCACACACACTTGACCTCTCTCTTTAATATTCTCTATGTGAACTTATTATTGCATATAATATTTTTCCATGACAGAGAGAAAGAGAAAGAGAGAGATTGAGGCCATAAGGCATCTGCACCAGCTCCTGGGAGTGTGGCCAATTGCCTTTTTTTTTTCTTTCTAAGGACCACAGATGGCACATCGTACATCTTGGCTCTGTCACTACTTGAGAACTCGTTGTATATATCTTCAGTATCAGTGTATCCTTAATCAGTATTTACCAGGCCTTCCAAAGCAGCCTGTGTTGAAGACGATTCCTGCGTCTCAGCTCGACTCCACGACGATTCAAAGTTTTTAACAGAAGCTGCGCAGGATTTTGCATAACAACATACCCAGCCTTTAACTTTTCATATGCTGTAATTTGTAACCATCAAGTTTCCCATGCCATTCAAGTTCTTCAGCTAGGCATAAAGCAACCTCAAGAGGTCTGGCCAATTTTTGTGTCTGTATAAATGTGTAAATGAAATGAGAATCCTTCATAAAGTCCGTATATTAATGATAATGCCATTAACACTGCTAAGTGACGCTAGTTCTGTAAACTGTGCCATTTGCCAGAACCTATGAACCAATAACCAGGCTATATTGTAAAAAACAACAACAACAAGAACAAAACAAGATCAGTTAAGTTGCTTTTATAACATATTTATCTTGTACGTGATAGTTCCTGTAAGAATGCAACATTTCATCTTAGTAACGCAATATTTGGAATATTATGTCTTAATAAAGTGATGTTTTCCACAGAATACGATATTTTCAATTAATAACGTGATATGTGTCTCATAACAGCGTGATATTTTCATGTAATAATGTAATATTGATGGGATTGTTTTATTTTATGCGTGGCATCACAGAGCTTCCGTACACATTCATGTATCATTCAAAGTATAGAAAATACTCCACCTTGTGCAAGTTAATTAAACCTAAAACTACAGTATATTTCATATCTCAGTCACTGCTGATGACGTGCTATGAATGCGTCTGGAAAATATCAGCCCAGATGGAAACTAAGAGGTGTGTCAGTTTGTATAAAGACCTGACATGACTGGCGCTGATTGGCTGCATGAATCTACAGTCTGGGCTAGAAAGAAATCAGCCCCAGCTTCGCTTCTTGCTTCTTCATACCATTCTTTGTACAACCGTTGGTTGTGGTGGTGTTGCACTTGGTTCTACACAGATACAAATAATCTGCTTTAAGGCATTTATTAAAAGCTTATTTTTACCATAATCTACCATCATCTACTCGGTAGAAGTAGGGTGCCGTGACTTTGTTGGAAAATCAACTGTTCACCTCATGAGGGACATGGAGTAACTGGAGCAAACCATCCGAAGGCCCTGAAAGACCTAGCTTAAGAGACTGAGAAGAGCAGATTTTGGCTCTGGGTGATGAGAAAGGAGAAATGCTGGGGTAGTAATACCTAACCTGAGGTCTAGTTGCAGGTTGTGGCAGGGAGACTGCTGCACCACCAGGAGATGTTCCGGGGTTAAAAGAGCGAAACGTTGTTGAGTGGTGGTACCCAGGTGATGACCCTGCAGCTGATGTATGCCATATGGAACCAGTGGCACTGAGCATGCATTAATGGTGCCAGTAGGGCTTGTCACAGCCTGAGTCACCGGGAAGGTCTGTATGGCTTTGGTTGTGTAAGACTTGAGTCGTATTATGTGTAACAGGAGGAAACCATATGCAACCAGTAGCACTGGGCATGCATTAACAGTGCCAGTGGGGCTCGTTACAGTCTTAGTCAATAGGGAGGATTGTATGGTTTTGGTTGTGTTAAACATGCTGGCAAGGCTGAAGGGAGACTGGGGTAATCCAGTGGGCACCGGAGGAGGTGCGACAGGCAGTAATGCCATAGAGGGTCAACATCTACCAGTGTAATTAATAACAGTTTAGTATAGAACTAATAATTTACTATTTACTATATCAAAATAAATCGATTGTCAGAGTGAAAGAAGGAGAGACCATAATGGTCCAATAACGATTCCCGGGCATGCGACCAGTTACAGTTTTCCATTCTTTTGGCACATCCAAAGCTTGGATCTGTAGCAGTACTTGAGAGCCATGTATATATCTCTTCAGTATTGGTGTATGCTTAATCATTTTTCACAAAGAAAGTACCTTCACATCTAATGGATGTTCTCAGTTCAAATGTGTGTAGAGAGCCTCTAACAATGAATTTCTGGCTGACTTCTGAAAACTCAGCACCTCTTTACTTTCCCTGTCAGTAACTAATCCTTATCTGCCCAACAGAGCTTAAAACTCACATTGTAAAGAAAAATGTCTTACAGAGGTAGGAACATGGGCATGGTTTCAGTTAGTTGTCAGGATGTAAGAAATGAGAGAAAAGGGAATTACTGTATGTGGATTCTTGAGCTGATTTAAAACGAACTCTGCACGAACATTAATATTCACCCACATCCTATCTCTACCTCCATATCTCGCTCTGACTCTATCCATTTAATGCGCAGTTTATTGAATTTCGAGACATATTTCGAGATGGACGCATCGGAAAGTTGACAAACGCAAAAACATACATTTCTTTTTTTTCTTTCTTTTTTTTTTTTTTTTACACACAACCATTGAATATTTGTAACGTAGCATGTATCCACAATTCATCTTATTCTAAGATTGTGTTGTGTAGAAAAAAACAGCACAGTTTCCATTTTACATTTTTAATATTCTATCGTTTTAAAAGCAATAACCTATTACAGGTATTTGATACTTCTAGGTAGAGTGCTATATATATATATATATATATATATATATATATATATATATATATATATATATATATATATATATATATATAGTGTATCCTTACATCTGTAGCATAGCCCTACGTATATGCTATTAAAACCACACAGGCAGCTCACAGCTCAGGTTAATGGGTTAATGTCTACTTGGAGTTTATATTCACTTTCAGTGGATATGTCTTGGTGGGGTTTCCTCTGGGTTCTCTGGTGTCCTCCTACCTCCCAAAATGATGCCAGTAGTTGGTTTGGCTGTACTAAATTGCCTCTAGGCTTGAATTCATGTATGTGTGTGGGCATGATGGCCAATGATAGACCGCTGTTCCATCCAGGATGTGTTCCCACCTCATTCCAGGTGTGAATTAATGAAGAATTAGTAGTAAATAACCACTAGTAAGTGATATTTTGTGCGTAAACATAATGAATGTTGTAGCTTTAATAAAATATCTACAAGCATTATTTGCTGAAGCCATGTCTTGAGAGAATAACAACACTGAGGCTTTTCTTGGAATGTCTAAAAGGTTGGAGAGACATGTAGAATGATCTCCACTCCTCCACATCGAACATTTCTTTGGTGTACTTGGACGGTCCTCTCCTCCTCTGTATCTTGCTAAATGATTCATCTATATCCATAGTTTAACCTTCTGGCAGAGACTTAGGCTTTGTTTTGATCTAAAATTCCTCATATAAGCCACAAAGCTTTCAAACAGCTTATGGTTGCCATTTAATAGTTGATTTTCAAACCCTGTGTTGTTTGGCGTCTTCTTCGCCTGTCACCGTGCTCTCTTTCTACTGTTCCAGACTTTTAAAACTTTTTAGTTCTGGCCTTGTGTTTAATATTATATATAAGAGTATTTTAAATGTATTTTTATATTGGTATTTCACCTCAGAATATATATATATATATATATATATATATATATATATATATATATATATATATATATATATATTTTAAAGTTTTACATGTTGATGTAGTTCTAACCATTCTAACACCCCTGCCCTCACCACCAACACAAAATTTCTCCTTCGCTTTAACTTCGATTGCTACTGGCAGCTCATGCTATTTTGGACAACTGCCAAAGAAAAAAGTGCAAGAGAACTCATAACGGTTTTGTAAGCACTGCGAGAAGCGTGTTACCCGAAGGGACGCTGTGTGAGGCTCTATACAGAAGGATCTGTAGTTCTCACTCCTGCAGCTGATACTTATTATTCCGGAAAAAAAAAAAAAAAAAAAAAAAACCCAAAAAAACTAATACTTTGTTTTAGCTGGTTGAGAAAATCTTTTTTTTTCTTTCAGTGTGATCACAATATTTGCCGTCTTTAAGGAATTAAAAATGCTTTAATGAATGATATAATGCTGGTCGTGATAGAAATATGTCAGAACACAGTGCATCGCAGCTTGCTGTGTATGGGGCGATGTAGCCGCAGACTGGTTAGTGTGCCCATTGTGACCCCTGTGAGGTACCACTTACCTAAACATTATTGCAGACCAAGTACACCCCTTCATGGCAACGGTATTCCCTAATGCCAGTGGCTTCTTTCAGAAGGATAATGCGTCCTGTTACACTGCAAAAAAATTGTTCAGGAACGGTTTGAGGAACCTGACAAAGAGTTCAAGGTGTTAGATCTCAGTCTAATCATGCATCTCCTGGGATGTACTGGACAAATAAGTCCGATTGAACTTACAGGACTTAAAGGATCTCCTGCTAACGTCTTGGTGCCAGATACCACAGCACACCTTCAGAAATCTTGTGGAGTCCATGCCTTGACGGGTCAGAGCCATTTTGGCGGCACGGAGGCGACCTACGCAATATTAGGCCGGTAGATTTAATGTTATGGCTGATCGGTGTCTAATATAATATATAATATTTATTGAGCATACTGGATCTGGCCTCTGCAGAGCTCCATAGAGAACTGCTATGTGTATTATTCAAATTATTCTATTTTCTTTTCTCATAAATTCAGTAATGAAAGCACATCTTAGTGGTTTTTACTGCCTGTGAATATCATATTGTCTATCTTGCTTCCGATTGTTTTTCAGAAGAGACAATTTCTGTTCCATCTTCTTGCATCTTCTACTTCCCACTAATGAAGCAGACACACATTCACTCTATAGCTAAAGATCGTCCATTTCCTTTTATCATTCCTGTAGTGATGACAGGTGAGAGGTCATGTAGGATGAATTGGCATTATAGAGACCTGGATACACTGCTGTGAGTTTAATATAGATAACAGCATGGAGGCCATCTGTCTTGAAGATAATATGGACAGAGCTGGAGCTAATAAGGCTGGACGAGAGGAAACTCTCTCTCGCTTTCTCTCTGTCTCTATCTCTCTCTCACTCTCTAGAGAATAGCTATCCATCTGCCCATCACTGTCCGATCTATCCAGTGCTTGCTAAACACAACTTTATGTGTATGTAAATAAAACAACAAATCATTTAGACTGACATTTAGAGAATGTACGCATTAAGGAATAAAAGGGAATAAAAAATAATCCGCAGTCACTTTGTTCATATATGTATACACGCATGGTTGTTTTAATAGGAACACCTATTAAAGTGAAATTATCCAGTCAGCCAATCATGTGGCAGTGGCAGGATTCATAAAATAATGCAGGTACTGGTAAAGAGCTTTAGTTCATATTCACAAACACCAGAATGAGGGGGGGAAATGTGATCTGAGTGACATTTGACTCTGGAAGACTGGCCGATGGGATTGCTTGAGCATTTGAGAAACTGCTAATATTCTGGGATTTTCACATACAACTCAAATCTTACAAAAAACAACAACAACAACAACAACAAAAGACAGTCTATACAGCCAAAAAGCATCTCAGAATGCACATTAAAGTGAACTTTGATGTAGATGGGCTACAACAGCAGAAGACCACAATGGAGTCCTCTCGTGTCAGCCAAACTGGACAGTTGTCATGAACAGCATGAGTTCATGGACCTAACTTGCCTTGTGTCAACAGTTCAGGATGGTGGTGGTGGTATAATGGTGTGAGGAATGTTTTTGGGCACACATTGGCCCTTTAATTCAAGGGTACTTGCTGCAAATCTTTTTTGAGTTTACTCAACTCACAGTTAAAAACTGAGTTAAGTTAAGTTGAGTAAACTCAAAAAAGCTGTGCATCAAGTTGCCTTGAAATTTTAAGTTAAGTCAACTTTTCTTTCTTTTTTCTTTTTCTTTTTTTTTTTTTTTTTTACAGTGTACCAAACACCCATTATTTCCTGCTGACCATGTGCATTCCATTTATGGCCACAATTTACCCATCTTATAATCTTATATATCCAGCGTGATAATGCGCCATGTCACAAATTCTGATCTGTTGATGGATATGAGCTTCCATGCATCAAGCTCTCAGTTCCAGAATCAATGTTGCTGAATTCAGCTATTTCAGCTGAGCCCTGTCAGCTCTCCGGTAATCCATATGGGTGCATATGGAGGAAAAAAAAAAAGAGAAGCTGGTGATGGAATGATTGTTTATTGTAGCTATATAACATAATAGAAAACAGGAACTCTCTGACATTCCACCACATTAAATCTAACTAGAAACCATTCAAATGTGTGACATTTCATACATTAATACATCCATCCATCCATTTTCCATACCACTTATCCAGCACATAGGGAACCTGGAGGCTATCCCAGGGAACTCGGGGACACCCAATGCAGGGCACAATTGCACACAAACACTCACACACTACAGAAAATTTAGTAATTATCAACCTACAGCGCATGTCTTTGGACTAGGGGAGAAACCCAGAGTACCTGGAGGAAACCCCCAAAGCACAGGGAGATCATGCAAGCTCTGCACACACAGGACTCGAACCCCCAACCATGGAGATGCGATCCTACTGTAACCATCAAGGCACCGTGCCCCCCACGCTTTGTAAATTAAACATTGTAAATCTCTGCAAATCACTGTGGAGGAACACACTCAAGATAAGGCTGCTTTATATGAAAATAATGCACTTCAGTGGGGTAGAGGGACTCCACTTGTGCGTGCGCTACATCACAGAGTCTGTCATTTGTTGTGGAGTTTTTTACTGTAGTTTATCAGCATTTAACTGTACAAATAAGACACCCCAAAAACTAACAATGTACTGAATCAGTTCTTGCATTAATTATGGAAAAGACTACTAGTCGACTAGCAAACATTAATAGTCATGCAACCCTTACTGATGATCAGGTTTTGCATGGCATTTTGTCTTGAATTGCTTCTAATGCTCAAAAACAACGAAACAGGTGTTTATTCATTCACCTTCAGTAACTGATCTATCCTGCTCAGGGTTGCTCAGAAACAAGCTGTCACTATATAACAATGCCAGTTGAAGCCTTTTTCCATTAGCAACACCACTGTCCATTATTGAGTCTCTTTGAGAGGAATTGTGATGAAATCCATTGCCTGAAGAACACACCAACCAGAATTCACGCACCCAGAGGTTTCTGAAGCTTTTCATCAGCCTCATTTCATCCTATGACCTTCAACGAGGTCTAGTGCATCTTCTGTAGAGTGTATCTACATAGACGCGCTGTTCAGAAGTGTCAAACATGTCAGAAGGTGAAAAAGAGCGTTCAGATCTTCAAAGCAGAGAACGTTTATTTCTGTAACCTTGCGTGGAGTCAGTTTCTTGACATTGACGTGTACATTAATTAAACATACCCCGTTCTTCACGCAAAGGACTGCTTTTCTCTCAGAAAAGTGTCAGGACGATTGACGCACATAGTGGCAACACTGTATATTTATAGCTTGCTGTTAATTTCTCACGGGGATGAGCGGATTCTAACCTCATCGTTTTAATACAGCATTCGCCGTTAGTGTCGTTTGTAATTGAATTTATTTATATTGTAATTATTTGTTGGATTTAATCATAATAATCATTAGAAAAGCTTTAACGTTTTCCTTGCCACTTGCGAGGTGCACGTAGAAGAGGTAACATCCTTCCATCCATTTATCCATCCATCCATCTTCCATACTGCTTATTCTGCACGGGGGAGCCTGGAGCATATCCCAGGGAACTCTGGGCACAAGGCGGGGGACACCCTAGATGCGGTGCCAACCTTCACAGGGCACAATCACATGCTCAACAATTTGAAAATGCCAATCAGCCTACAATACATGTCTTTGGACTGGGGGAGGGAACTGGAGTACCCAGAGGAAACCCCCAAAGCACAGAAAGAACATGCAATCTCCACGCACACAGGGTGGAGCCGAGATTCGAACCCCCAACCCCGGAGGTGCAAGGCAAACATGCTAACCACTAAAATGCCCAAAATTAGGCATGGGTAAATGGATACATGGCGCAAGGTGGCTTAGTGGTTAGCACGTTCGCCTCACACCGCCAGGGTTGGGGGTTCTGTTCCCGCCGTTGCTCTGTGTGTGCGGCGTTTGCATGTTCTCCCTGTGCTGCGGGGGTTTCCTCCGGGTACTCCGGTTTCCTCCCCCAGTCCAAAGACAAGCGTGGTAGTCTTGTCTTTGGTAGTCTGATTGGCATGTCCAAAGTGTCCATAGTGTATGAATGGGTGTGTGAATGTGTATGTGAGTGTGTGACCCGTGATGGACTGGCACCCTGTCCAGGGTGTACCCCGCCTTGTGCACGATGCTCCCTGGGATAGGCTCCAAGTCTCCCCGCGACCCTGAAAAGGATAAGCGGTATAGAAGATGGATGGATGGGATGAAGGGAAACTTATGTTTCTTTTCTTTTCATTTCTTTTCTAAGCCTTTGTTTGGAGAAGAAGGTCACTGTGGTGCACACACATTTCCTTATTCCCCCACTCCATCTCTCAATCTTTGCAGTACATCTTATAATAGAAATGTTTCTGTGCAGCACTGACACAATGTCTGCGCTTACATTTTGCTTTTGTTTGCAGAAATTTATTAAATTTAATTCCACTTGTTTGCTTGGCTGCCAAGGAGCATTTTAAAACTAGCCCAGATTGGTGTACAAAGCACAAACCTGCCCTGACTGCTGCTCCAATGAAAATGTTCATAGAGTAAGCATGGGGCAGCATGTTTCCTGCACCAGTAGGCCTCTATTAGTGCTTGATGCAGTTTTTGGCTGTATATGATAACTCTGTAGTGCTAAATGGGGCAGTGAACACTGCGCATTAAGATCAATGGAATGTTGGCTTATATCTGTCAAATAGCAGCAATTTTTAAAATCATTGTGTACTCAAAAGAGGTATTGATTTAAACTGTATGGTGTTGGGAATGAGGATTTTTATAAAGGTTAACATTTGTAACATTTGACATAATCGTTCGTATTTGTCGCTTTGCCATATCACACCTAATTTACACAGACTTGACAAAATCCCACGTCAAACTTCGCTTCTCGCGGTAATTGTGGCTCTGTGTCACGCACGTGGATCGAAAACAAAGCCTGCGGTTTTGACACTTGCAGTTGCGTTTTCACGTGAGAGGTGTGGTGCTAATTGATATGAATTTGCAGTTGTGGGATGTGTTGCTATATTTATATTTTTAGTTTTGACTTCACGGTTTCGTTAAATCGGGCCGTGGTGGCTCAACGGTTAAGGCTCTGGGTTACTGATCAGAAGGTCGGGGGCACCGCCAAGCTGCCACTGTCGGGCCCTAATCTTCTCTGCTCCATGGGTGCAGTATCATGGCTGACCGTGCACTCTGTCCCCAACTTCCTAACAAGGCTGGGATATGCAAAGAAAATAATTTCACTGTGCTGTAATGTGTATATGACAAATAAAGGCTTCTTCTTCTTCTAAAAAATCCTCTATAAGAAAAAAAAAATGAGGTGCTTTAATTGTAAACAAAGCTCATTTGTTTAAAAAAAAAAAAAAAAAAATGGATCCACTTATGCAGCAGTTTTGTAGCAGTTTTGCAGTTTTGCAGCACATCAGCACTCGTTACAGTGGAACAAACATCGTTTTACAGAATTATTACAAATTCTGGAAAATGCTGACAAGCACTTTTTTCTCTCTCTCTTTTTCATAATATCCCACATAGTATACAATGCAATTTACATCTCAAAAACATTACAACAATTTTGTTTGCTAATAGGGAAGACATCGACATGTCGATTTTAAATTGTCTGCTTTTTTCAGTCATCCTTATGTGCGTACTATAATGTGTGTTTTACGCAAGCGTTGTAAGACAGCACCCCCTCTTGGTGATGATTTATTTAATCTCCACAAGGTCACTATGTGACAAGCAGAGTCATCTCAGTTGTTGCATTTGCAGAGTTAAAATCTGAGCTCACACGTTTTCGATATAGTTTTCACTAAGAACCTCGATGATTAAAATCAGCAGTAACTTGTGAACAATTTGATGGACACTTCAGATCTAGAGTTTCTACATGACCAGCATTCATTACATTTTCACGCTCATTCCGTCCTCTATTTAGATGAATATTACTCAAGTGTAGAAGTTCTGACAGTGAAATAAACATTTCTAATTCTAACTTCATTCCAAATATTAATTTGTAGTTAGTTGTACAACATTTTTATACAGTATCTCAAGATACCTAAGCAATTCAGTGCTAAATCAATGCTACTTACACGGTGTAACTGTGCTGTCACCATGACAAGAAGCATAAATAACGGTTTACACAAAACAAATGAATTATGTGGGAAGAAAATCATGTGTGAAATAAAAATAATGAACATTTTTATGTTAAATATAATGTTATGTTTCTTAAAAATAAATAAATAAATAAACAAACATGTAAATCTCCCAAGTGAATCATGTGATTATCCACATTATGACCTTTCTATAAGGATTGTATCATAAGGATCAGGTTATTTTGCTGTCTTTCCTTTTATAATTCTAATGCTTTATATATCTGACTTATTTATTTATTTTTTTACTTGGTTTTTAAGCCCAATGTAAATCATATTAATCATCAAATGGCAGGATTCTCCATTCCCTCTGAGGAGCATGCTAAAAATAAGCTTTGACATATGGTGTGATCAACCTGGTCGTTGAATATTCTGTATAAGTGAAACAGCTTGATCTGTTGGTTTGAATCCGGTCACTATGCTCTTTCTAAAACTCACTTGCACGAATGTAGCTTCGACAGAAATACTGAATTGAAATCTAAGATTTATGAAGACTGCAAAGGTGACTATTAAAACTATCATGGTCACAGTGTGGACTCAATCTGACTTGATTTCAAGAATTTCACGAGGTCTTCTGATTAAAAAAATAAGAAGAAGAAGCCATTTCACAGTGCTCTATTATTAATTTAGAACTTGGTTTACAGTGGGTACTAATCGTACCTTTATCACTTTGTTCTATTTCTTGATATTATGTATTTGAGTCTATTAAGGAACAAATTTACAATGGGTTGTCATTTAACAATTTTTTTTTTTTGGCATTTCTTTTGTCTTAGACCGTTTATAGCATCGTTGATGAAGGTGTGTCATTACTGAATAAATAATAGTAATAATAATAATAATAATAATAATAATAATAATAATAATAATAATAATAATTATTATTATTATTATTATTATTATTATTATTATTATCCTGTACACGTTGTCTGCTGTCTAATAATCAATTTTCTAGGTAACACATACAAAGAAACAGAGAACTGCTGAAGAGCGCTGTCCATGCTCTGACTGTGTGACTTTATCTAACGCAGACCCCCTCCACTGGGTCTCCTCCTCTCTCTTCATTCTCTCCATCTCAAGACTAATCTCCATTAAACTTTCTTAGCAATCTGGCTGCATGGTGAGAGCAGGATTCAGGATGGGATTTTAGAACCACACACTGTAAAGAGTAAACATGGGACAAACTCAGCACATGGAGAAAACCGAACATGCGGAGATTGATGTCATTACACTTCAGGACATGTATAAAAAGTTTGTGACTGAGTGCCCTAGCGGCCTGTTGTTTTTGCATGAATTTAAGAAGTTTTTCGGAGTGGGACCCTCTGGGGAAGCATCAGAGTACGCAGAGAATATGTTTCGTGCCTTTGACAAGAATGGGGTGAGAAGTAGCTTTTTTTGGTCTTTCTAAAGACATACACGTGTTTAGTGCATGTACCGGATACCAATAGTCCCACTGGACAATACAGACCAGAGAAGAATAAAAACGTAAACATATTACGTATAATACAAAAGTTCGATGTTTTTTTTCTTTTCTTTTCAGAAATGCTTTAAAATGACTTGTTATTAGTGCATTTTAATCGCCTATTTACTACTGTTGCATGTGTTCCATTGCAAAATGTATTAGAAACCCATTTTTCCATAAAGGTTTGTTAATAGATTATTTCCAGGTTCTTTTTTGTCCTGTAGGTTCTATCCCATTGTCTAAAATAAAGGTACCAAACTTTACTTCTCCTTGACGCTAGAGTGGTACCATAAAATGTACATATTGTAATTAGTGCCTTTAATACGACATGTCTCTATTATGAGGGGTGCTTTTAGTGGTCCTTAAGGTTCAATTATGGACCATAAGTTTTTTTTTAGAGGTATAAAGATACATATCAAAGTTGCGAAATACGTACCATTGATAGAGTCACTCTGCCAACAAGGAGACGTACAGTCTGATACCATTATTTCTGAGAGTGCAAAGGACCAAAGATGGAACCTAGAAGGCAAGAAATAGCCTGGAAATGAACTATTAACCAACATTTATGGTATTTTTTTTATCTGCAAAATTTATGAAAAGCTAAGAACTAAAAAAATAAATAAAGCTAGACTAGTTTTCTAGTTTAGATTCTTCTGGTGTAACACACTATTAACCGATGAGTTGAAGCATGTTTTTTTTTTATAACAAGGAAAGAATTTGTGAATGGTAACCAATGAATATAGTTTATAATGCTCTGGTTAGGTTGATCAGATCTCATGAGAAATTTGTACACATTTGAAAGAATGAAGTTGATGTGGTTGGATGAGAATGAAGTGATATGACGGTAAGAGTGCTAACTCTACTTAAACCTTAACCATGTGTTACAAATTTTAAATTGCGAGACCATGTTTCTCTGGTAGATCTGAAGTAATATTACTCCATTTATATACTCTAGCATGAAAGCCATATTTGCTGTCTATCCTTCAGGACAACACTATTGACTTCTTGGAGTTTGTGGCTGCTCTGAATTTGGTGTTCAGGGGAGATTTAGAGCACCAGCTAAGATGGTCATTCAAAGTCTACGACAAGGATGGCAACGGCTTCATAGACAGAGCTGAACTCAGGGCGATTGTTGAAGTAGGTCCTTTCCCCCCCTTTTTTTAAATCTTCTACTTATTTCTATTTTTATGTTCTTTAGACCCAAATTCAAATTCTTCTGTAAATTGTTATCTGAGACCAGATGACTAATCACAATAAAGTGTTTATGAATGAATAAACTAATGGAAAATTAACCACAAGATTGATAACGCATGGTTTACTCACAGATTTTAAGTTAAGATTCATTTAATACAATACTACAAAGAAGGTGTTCTATTAGATGGATATTTAGACTGTTCCAGTTACAAACTATTAACTTTCTCACTTCAGATTATATATTGTGTCAGGAGGATAGGCAGGAAAGATTCAGAGGTATCCCTTGATGAAATCTGTGAAAGAATCTTCAAAGTGGTAGATATGGATGGAGATGGTGAGTAAATCTGAACTTGCATGATAATTATTTATGTCTTTGTGCATTAAATTAATGGAATAAATACTATTTCATGATATTATCTCATTATTATGACTTAATAACTCAAAAGACCAACTTACTAACTCATTGTTATGACTTGTTATTTCAAGATGTTATCTCATATCTCATGATATGATCTAGTTATGATGACTTAGTAATAAGCTGTAATACGAACTCTTTATTATAACTTCATAGCTTGTTATTATGACCTAATAATTCGTGTACTCACTTGTCCAAATAGCAAGTTAGTAAGTCATAATAATGGATATTATCTTGAAATAATGAGTTAGTAAATCAAAATCAAATACCAAGATAACTTTTTGAATGGCTAGTAAGTATGTTGTAGTAAAGTTATAATAACACCATACTATCTTGGAATAAAGTGTTAGCCATAATAAAGAGTTGCTAGGTAAGTTGGAATAATGAGATTATATCTTGAAATAATGCATTAGTAATGAGTTACTAAGTCATAATAATGAATTACTAAGTTATAATAATGAGTAAGATGAGTAAGTAAGTCACAATAATGAGATAATATCTTGAAATAATGAGTTGCAAAGTCAAAATAACAGAACACACACCTTGCAGTTCAGGGCTTCTGTACAGAACAATCCACATGTAATGCTCTATAAAGTCTTCTTGTGCTCTTTGACTTTTTAATTTTTTTATTTTTACCAGTCTACTGAATGTTTAGATGACTGTGTGTCTCTCTTAGGTCAGATTACACTGCAGGAGTTTTTATCAGGCGCGCAGAAAGATCCATGGATTCTTAACATGTTGCGTTTAGACATGAATCCGTATATTTGGGTGGCGGAACAGAGGAGGAAAAGTGCTCATTTCTGAGATGAAAATGTCTCTGCAGGAAATCCTGAATGCTCCAATATCAGCTGTATTGTACTAGATTTTTTTTTCTCCACAAATACTATCAGTATGTATGATAAGAAAATTGTTTTTAATAGATGGCATTAATCATGGACTTTCTATACATTCAGTATGTGTTCAGTATAGCTATAATGTCTCAATAAAAAAGTAATAAAATATAATTTTTTTATGCCTATGAGTTGTATTTATTTATCTATCCTATCTATCGATCTATCGATCTATCTATCTATCTATCTATCTATCTATCTGCCCAGTTCAGCCATGAAACTCTATCTGAGCCCTGATTGGCTCCCTCAACACGCCTCTCCACCCATTTAAACCCTTTTTAATCCCAAGCAACTCGCAAGATTACGGCCTGTGCGTGCTAATAAATTTCATACCCTACCCTCCTCCTCCCCAGCACCACCGTCTAGATCTGCTACGGGGGGGCTTCTCCTTCCGTACCCTTTGCAGCAGCAGCAGGCTTCTCTTCTTTTATATGTGTGTCCATGTCTCTCAGAGCAAGTATTCGTACTCGCTCAGCAGTAGCAGCAGCAGCAGCAGCAGTGTAGCAGATCTAGTCCACCAAGACTAAACCTATTTACACTCCATGCCCATCTATAAAAGCTCACAATTTCACTCCAAGAGATTTCAAAGCTGAAATATATTAAATGCATGTGTCGATAACTGTGGACACTGTGCATGAAAGGGTTAATATAACTATAACCAGGGATTCAATTAGGATTATTATGAATCTATGATGGAGAAGCGACAAAAAAAAATTGAGAACAATACCACAAATTTAATTGTCAGGAGTTCGAAAGCATTGATACGATATTGTGAAAAAAACAAGTTTTGATATTTCTGCTTCTCATGATTATAATGTCAGTTTTCTTTTTTATTCTTCTGATTTTTTTCTGTTAAAGATGCATGATACAGTACTTAATCTCTTAATCAGTATACAGTACTTAATCAATCTTAAGAGCTTGACTGGAACACATTATTATATACATTATTATTATTAATATTATTATTATTATTATTATTATTATTATTATTAGTAGTAGTAGTAGTAGTAGTAGTAGTAGTACTATTGATTTTCATTTCCTTTATTTTATAGTATTTGAGCTCTGCTACCCTGTACTCCCTCCTAATTTCACTCCTGACTAAGACAGTACTGAAACAGTGCTTCAAAAGCTTGCTAAAATGATTTCACATCAGACATCTACTGTTTCAACAGCGCAAACCAGATTTCATCACAAATAAGAATAGACAAGACAATAACTTTCCATCCTCATAAGGGTGACGTGGTATTAAAAGCTCCAGACCCTGTTTTTCGTAGTTATAGGTAACATTAGTGCTTAAAAGAATATCCATGAGTGTGTAGATAATGCGATTGCACCAATAGAGCATATAGTTTCTAACACATATTTACCTGAGTAACCTGATATTTATTTGCCGATGTTGGTTCCCTGAATGATTGATCTTTAGGACCCTTTGGGACAAAGAATTAATAGAATTAGTTCTACACTGTTAAGATGAAAATGCAATGATTACACCAAGAGAGAGTAAACCATGATCTCAATCTGAGCTCCACTTGCATACAGTATTCTCTCTCTCTCTCTCTCTCTCTCTCACACACACACACATTTATGTGTTGTTCAGTTATAATCATTTTGACATTATACAGGAAATGCTAGAGTTAAACTTATATATCACCTTACTGTGATCTGCTTGACCGCTTCCCAAAATATATCTTATATATTTTAAAATATATCTTGTATCTTATATTGAGCATGACATCATCATACCAGCCAGCTCATCTGCTCTTGTGTGCAAAGCCTTTTGTAGGATTTGTCATAAATATGTGATTCATGGATTATCCTCTTTGGATTGGCACAGGTACTAATGGTGATGGGTCTCCAGATGGCTTGATTCACCAATAAGAGTCGACTCATTGGACTCTGTAACGGCTCCTTTACATTTTCCTCAGTAAATTTTGGTATTACGGAGTACCAAGTTGGCATAGTGGTTATTTTTTAATAAGGTGGTATTGAGGTTATTTTTTAATATGGTGGGCAAGATATTAAGGCTAGAAAATCAATAGAAATATACCATTGTGGGCCGAGGAGCCTAATCATGGAGATGACCGACAATATTATATTTTACCTCCATATTATATTCATACCTCCAGGGTTGGGGGTTCAAATCCTACCTTTTCCCTGTGTGTGTGGAGCCTGCATACTCTCCCTGTGTCTTGGGGGTTTCTTCCCGGTACTCCAGTTTTCTCCCCAAGTCCAAATACATGCACTGTGGGCTGATTGCAGGGGCGATTGCAGGATTTCTTAAATGGAGTGGACTAGGTACCAAGAACCAGTCAGGGGGCCCATGAGAAATAAATACTTGCTTAGATAACATTGAGCACAATTTCCAGGCTCTTGTGCAGTGCCCTGTGCCCTAATTCAAGTGGTTTTACATGAAAAGTGGCACTGCACAAGAGCCTGAAAATCTATTTGTATTAACTATAATAACTGTTTGACATGGGACAATACAATTCTGTTCTACTAAATAAATAATAATAAAAAAAATCACATAGGAATTAGTTATTCATTTAACTTGTTTTATTCTCAACACAAACACTACACTGTGTGTGTGTGGGTGTGTGTGGGTGTGTGTGGGTGTGTTCTCTGCACTCCATATTCTGAGCTTGAAATCTGTGTCTGTTTATATGGGTTAACTGCACAGTCCCAACATTACTGGATCAGATCTGTAAGTGTTTGCCACTTTATTGTAGCCAATTTGAGAAAAGTGATTGTGCCTTTGAGCTTTAAAACAACAGGAAGAACCATCCATCCATCCATCTTCTATACCGCTTATTCTTCAGGATCGCGGGGAACATGGAGCATATCCTAGGGAGCATGGGGCACAAGGCGGGGTACACCCTGTGCAGGGTGCCAATCCACATAAAAGAATCAGCTCAAAAGAGTCGACTCGCTTACGAACAAGGCATCACTATTCTGCAGGCTGAAATGGCTAGTGGGCAAATTGGGTGCAGAAGGATTAAAATGCCCCCGGATGGAGTGGGACTCAGGGTAAGATGAGCTGGTTATGTAACAGATTTATGTGACTAATAACATCGTATTGCATAAGGGATAATGAGTAAGCTATTGTTTTCAACCTGATTGTCCCTTGACACGAGTCCAGCACACAGAAAGCTAGTGTCAAATCTCCCTTAATTAACTTGGCTTTAAATGCTGGACAAACAGTTTCAATGGATGGGAGTAAAGTTGGGTGCAAAAGTTTGCACACTTCCTGGTGTCTGAGTAAAAAAAAAAAAAACAGAAAAGTGTACCTCTAAGATGCAATTTGAAATTCTAGCAGTTTAAAATTAGATAGATGTGGGTATGTTCTGCAATAAGACATCATCTAAACTTCATCTAAACTTAACATTGTATGGTATCTGACAGAGTTAAAACAGAGGGGTTCAGAAAAGTCAAGCTTTTGCCAGGGCCGGTCCCTGTTCCTGAGCTCGGGTTACACTTTGTATGACTGCATGGGTTTTCTCCAGGGTCTCTGGTTTCCTCCAACCTACCAAAAAGCATGGTGGTAGGTGTATTGGCTCTGCATAATTGCCCCTAGGTGTGAATGAGTGTTTGAATGTGTGTGTGCATGGTGCACTTCTGATGAACTGGTGTCCCATACAGTATTCCTGCCTTACACCCACTGTTCCTGGGATAGTATCCAGACCACCTCCATCTTGACCAGGATAAAGTACTTACTGAAGATGCAAGAAAGACAGAAAAGACAAACAATTGCAGAAAGATAGAAAACATCTTGCTCAACAGAAGCTCATCATCATCATCATCATCATCTGTATCATCATCTTCATCTTCACTGGCATAGGTGGTAGAGTGATAGAGCGGGTTGTCCACTAATCACAGGGTTGGCGGTTCGATTCCCGGTCCACTTGCCTCCACTTATTATTATTATTATTATTATTATTATTATTATTATTGAGAACATTTTCATTACTTTAAACATTTCACATGTAATATGCAACAAATTCCAGAAGATGGCAGCACATGCAAGGCTACAAATTCAGCGAATAGTTCCAACACATGCACTTATGTTGGTTAGGAAATGGCCATGAAGGTGGCTGTGAAGAGCAAGTCACAGAATAAAACAGTTCATAACATAAAGTTTAACCTTAAAACTTAAAACAGCTAAGTATTTTTAACGATAAGAGAGACCATTTAAAACAACTTACAAAATAAAATTGATGAGCAACTTAACAAAAAGGACGTGTTAGTAAATTAAGCGTGTGTGTACATGTGTGTGTATGTCTGCACATGCACAAGGAGGGATCACAATAAATCAGGGATTACATGGCTGTGTCACACTGTAGCTGTCCTCACACAACCAGGATCTTTTGTCATGTGATCTTACTGATAAAGAAAATAATTCAGATTCAGTTGAACTAACAGACTCCAGCTAAATATGATATTGTTATAATTTGCATGATGGTTTGTATGCATAAATAAAAATCTTTAAGATACAAGGTAGTGCACATGTTTTTAATACATTGTTTAAAAGATGGCGCCTCGAAGTGTGATTAGAAAGTTGTTTCACGATTTTACGTGTTAGATACAGTGTGTGTGTGGTGATCTGTGGGAAAAGGCTTTGACACCGAGGCTATCTTCCTACAAATATCATGTTATATAAGGACTCAGTTTAAGTTAAAACTTTAACAGATGCCTTTAACTGTTTAACAATATAGTGTGTCAATACTCTCTGAAAATATGTGTACTAAACTGTACCTTTCTTTGTCAGTGGAGTTGTAGCTTCAAGCATACATCTATTATAGCGTTCTCTTTTACCTAGAGAAGTGCATATGCAGTGTGTACTTTTAAGCCTTTACTCTAAAAAGTAATTACAGTTGGAATATGTAACTTAAATCGTTTCATAAGGTAGATTATATCGACATTACCAAGTGAAACATACATACTAGAGATAGCAAAGATAAAGCCCCCATAAAAATGATATCTAAAGCTGTATTTGGGATTAAATTTACATGGGGTCCTGGGGTAATATCCTATTTATACAGGTGTATCGGCCATGTCGCTGTTTTCTTCATCCTCCGAAAATTTCAGGCCGAATTCCTACTGTTTTCCCACTGAAACTCAACTGTTTTCCCATTCAAACTCATACTCTGTGATTATGAATTGTGTTTTCAAATTGTTTATGTCTTTGCTAGCTAAGTGTAATGTTCTCACATAATGAATGTCACAATTTCAAAAAAGTTTTGTATAGTTTTGTATGAGGACATATGATCAAGAAAAGTAACGCCTTACAAAGTAATTACTGTACAAATTACTTAATGTCTGCAAGTGACACCACGAATCTGAAAATGTTCTAGGACCTATTTTCTTCTTATGCTAACTAGCCAAGTGAGCTATTCTGAAGTGAACACCACCTACATTATCAACAGTACATAAACAAAGCTAACTGTAGCTGCCTAGCTAGCGTAGCAAAATCCTGTTGACGTTTCAATAGCTTGCTAGGTTTGTTAGCTAGCTAGCACGTGTTCATTCATACATGTCTCCAGCTACATAGTTAGCTATCTAGCAAATATGCTCCTTCCACGATAGCTTGAGCATTATCTATAGGCTGTAGCATATATACAGTATAAATAACATGAAAGTGACATGTTAGGTTTAATACGGAGCTTTCATACTCTAAAAGATCAAAATATCTGGCTAGCTAGTCTAGTTCACACAGATGGCTAATTGCTTACTGGTTTCCACAGGTTGATGTTGAGCTGTGAAATGTTGATTTCTCCACAGGTTTTGGTTCACATCATTTGCAGATCATTTTCACACTGTTTACTTTGAAGCATTTAAAACTGAAGATTCCTGATAAATTGGGCCAGTTATACTTGTCTTTCTCCACTGTCTCAGACATTGCTGCTAAGCGTTTAGAGAGTACACTTTCTACAAGAACCTGCTTTATTTTGATTGGATCCATCCGTCTATTTTCTGTACCACTTATCCTATACAAGGTCGCAGGGAGCCTGGAGCGTATCCCAGGGAACTTTGGGCACGAGGAGTGGGGACGGGGTATCAACTCATCGCAGGGCACATTCATACACCCATTTGCACAATACGGACAAATTGGAAATGCCAGTCAGCCTACAATGCATGTCTTTGTACTAGGGGAGGAACCGGAGTACCCGGAGGAAACCCCGAAGCATGGGGAGTAATGCAAACTCCACCCCCACACAGGGCGGAGGTGGGATTCGAACCCCCAGCCCCTGAAGTGTGAGGCAAACGTGCTAACCCCCCCGATTGGATCTTGAAATTGAATTATTTAGAATTTGCACATACTCTTTTAATCGTCTTACAGTCTTTTGAAGTTGAAGACATTATTAACTTTTTACTCTGTAATATTGATCACAAAATAAATGTAGCAAAGTTTATTATTTTATGTAAAAATAAACCCAAGTAAAAATAATATTATTTAATTACACACACACACACAAAAAAGTCCTCGAGTACTGTAATGAGAGTACATATCGCTCATTACTTTTGATCCCCGTAATCAGATTCTGCCTGTATGTAAAAAAAAATGTCCATGATGCTCTTGTACCACACTTTTGGAGTAACCAGAATTTAAAATGCTCGAATTTTACAACTGCTTTGATACATGAACAAGTGAGACATATTTCAGTTCATAGTTTTTAGAACTATATATTTATATGTATATAAATATTTCACCATGTGAAAGGGTTTTCAAAGGCTACTGCACATATAACTAAGTCATTGAACTTTAGTGATTTTTAAGAATCTAGTATGTCTCGTCATATGTATGAGAGACCCTCTACCACACGAGCTGGGGATTAAGCAGAGACCATTGAAACACGATTGGATTGGAATCTGCGTCTAAAAATACTGAGCACTCAAGACTTAATCCACTAACAGCAGTGAATGGGGCTCACATCACCTTGTACCATCAAGAGACAATGGCTAGAACGTCATGGATCGTCATAGACCATTGAACATTTTTACACAAGCCATTTTACCTGCCTAAATCCGCAGCTGTGTTACAGAATAATGGGACAATCACAGGGCGCGGAGAACAGTGAAGTAGCTCTTTCTCAGATTCAAGAGATGTACAAGAAGTTTGCAAGTGAGTGCCCAAGTGGAAACCTGCACCTGCATGAATTCAAACGGCTCTTCGGGATCACCTGTGACTCATCTGTTGAAGAATCTGCCTACATGGAGAATTTGTTTAGATCATTCGATGCTAATCATGTAAGTATCATGATGGTGCAGGTAAATATGATCCGATTCATAGAGCAGGACGTTTTATCGACGTAATGTAAAGCCACTCTAGCCGGATAAGATTAATTATGGATTATTATACCACAGCACTGTTGAATTCTTGTTCGTGATTTGTCAGAAGGTATTAATTAATCTTCTATAACAGCACCTCTGACAGTATTTCCAGGTGCAAGGTTTATGTTAATGAGCTCGTTGTACGTAATATATCTCCAGACGTCTGCAGGACAGCTGGCTTTTTTTTTTTTTTTTTTTTGCGGTTTGCAGTTCTTGGTAATATCACAAGCTGCACTTCTGACTTCGAGAGAAAAAAAGAGAGGCTCCTGCGAGTGATAACAGGATCTAGCTTGTTTCACAGATTTTAAACTGATTAAAAGAAATGTTTTATTGTTCAATTAGTAAAACGTGTAATCATTGGCAAATTGCTGTGGTATAAGAAGAATAAAGCAAGTTGGGACATGCTGTTATAGGAAAATAATAATCATTTCAGGGTTACATCAGTAACTCCACTTTGTGACAGGCCACCTCACACCATTGCACCTTTGATTTATTTCCTATAACTCCACCACCCTCAAGGAAGCTGCTTTACTTTAAATCATTTCAACATTTAAAGAATTTAGTGAACTTCAACGAATACCGATTTTGGTCTCAGACTAACATTTGCCCCTTTGTGCACCCCGACGTTTTGAGGATAACACGATAGACTTTATGGAGTATGTGGCTGCACTGCATCTGGTCCTTCGTGGCAAGCTTGAGGATAAACTGAAGTGGTCTTTCAAAGTTTATGACAGGGATGGAAATGGACGACTGGACAGAGAAGAGGTGGCACATGTAATTGAGGTAATTCTGACTTGCAGTAGTGAAATCAGTGGCACATTCTTTCTTCGTCTGTCATACTGAAGCAGGAGTACACATATACTCACCATCCACTTTAATAGGAACACCTGTACACCTGCTCATTCATGCAGTTATCTAATCAGCCAATCATGTGGCAGCGGTTCAATGCAACAAATCACGCAGATACAGGTCAAGAGCAAAGATCAAATATCAGAATGAAGAAAACGTGTGATCTCTCTGACTTTAACTGTGGCATGGTTGTTGGTAGCAGATTCTCTGGTTTGAGCATTTCAGAAAATGCCGATCTCCTGGGAGTTTCACACACAACAGTCTCTAGAGTTTACACAGAATGGTGTGAAAAATCATTGAGCGAGCGACAGTTCTGCGGCTGGAAACAACTTGTTGATGGGAGAGGTCAAAGGAAAATGCCCAGATTGGTTCGAGCTCCCAGGAAGCATATAATAACTCAAATAATCACTCTTTACAACCGTGGTGAACAGAAAAGCATCTCGGCATGCACAAAATGCACCGAACCTTGAGGTGGACGGGCTACAACAGCAGTAGACCACATCAGGTTCCACTCATGTCAGCCAAGAACAAGTATCTGAGGCTATCATGGGCACAGACTCACCTGAATTCAACTGTCCAGTTTGGGTGAGTCTGTGCACATGATAGCCTCAGATTCCTGTACTTGGCTGACACGAGTAGAACTTGACGTGGTTTACTGCTGTTGTAGCTCATCCACGTCAAGGTGTGATGTGTTGTGCATTCTGAGAAGCTTTTCTGCCCATCTTGTAGCCCATCCACCTCAGGTCTTGACCTGCATCTGCATGATTTGATGCATTGTGCTGCTGCCACATGATTGGATGATTAGATAACTGCATGAATGAGCAGGTGTTCAGGTGTACAGGTGTTCCTATTAAAGTAGATGGTGAGTGTGTGTGGCAGGGGGTCTAAATGTCTAATTTAATTTTAAACTGGAAATGGGAAACATGTTGACTATTTAAATGATTTTTTATTTATTTATTCATTACAGCATGGGTATGTTTAACCATATCGTCCCGATACTTCCATCTTTAGATAATCTACAAATTAAGAAAATATGAGAACCCTTCAGACCCTGAAGAACTCAATCCAGATCAGATAAGTGACAGGATCTTTGAGCTTGTTGATCTAAATCATGATGGTAAGTTCCCAAATCAAATGGTTCATTGTCATTACCTGCTTGTTACAACTATTAGAAAGGGAAAATAAATAAATAAATAAATAAATAAATAAATAAAGTCGGTACAGTCCGGTCTAAAATCAGAAATCAGGACTTATAAATAATGTATTCATAGTAGTGCAATCTCATATTTGTGCACCAAGGTGCTTTTTTTATTATTTAAATTTTGTAGGTCAGATTTCATTGGAGGAGTTTATAGAAGGAGCAGAGAGAGACACGTGGGTGATGGAGCAGCTTAGGCTTGACCTACGGCCCACTCGCTGGTTCATCAAACACCAGAATAAAAATTACTGAAGCCTACCAAAGAAACAGAAACTCTGACTTAAGGAAAACGATAAGCTTTTAAATAATAAACTTCTTGAACACTTTAGTTTTGTTTTGTTTTCAATGTTTATTTATTTAGGTAGTTAGTTTAGGTAGTTAGTTTAGGTAGTTTTTTTTTAATGACTTATGCTTCTGGTTTCTGGACATGTTGTGCTTTTAAGAAATGTCATTTACATATGTGTGTGTGTGTGTCAAAGACAAATGTGGTTGCATAAGAGCGTTTAACATTAAAGTAAAACAACTTATTCCCATTTACTCCAATATATAAAATGAGTGAATTGATGAATTGAAAATAAAATTGAATAATGCATACAAATACAAACCAGTTCTTAGAGTTAAACACATACAGTTTCACAATGTAAGATCTGTGACTATAATAGCAAAATAAGATTTTTTTAATTCATCAGTGAATTTTTTTGTGGCTTGTAATTCGTTTTTGTACATGTACATTAAACAGTACATTTAAAACTATGCCTTATTTGATCTGTTTGTATGGATGTTGACAGTTTTCTGTTTTATTTAAAGACATTTCAGTTATCTGAATTTCTGCATTTTTGACATTTCATTCTTCCTTCTTCTTCTTCTTCTTCTTCTTCTTCTTCTTCTTCTTCTTCTTCTTCTAGCTGCAAGTTACAATGTTGGATCCAAACACCCATTTTTGTAAATATCCCTCCCAGGCAGGAGATGGAAATTCTGATCTGTTTTGTGATGATACCTCAATGTTAACCCCGTCAAATGTCTGCTGAAATCTGATTGGCTGATGATGGATGTTTTTTTTTTATTATTATTATTTCCAGTCTTTATTAGGTACAGAATTACAGCTTAGCATAGCGATACAGTCTACCAAATTTCAATCCGATCTGATCCTTTGAAAAAGTTGTTTGAATTTAACTCCGCCCTCTATAGATGACCATGCCACAAACGTCTTAAAATAGTTCTTAAAATGCTGCTCAAGTTTTCTGTGAATCCATGCAAACAGTTTTGAGTTACAGCTATTTTGTGTGAAGAAAACTCCTCCCCGCTAGAGCTGATTCTCATGTGACGGCCATATCGTTAATAGGCTAATCGAATTTACCGTAGATAATGTATAACAATAAACTGAAAAGAAATGTTCCTTGTATCTTTGTGTTTATGGCTCACAATAGGCCTAATGCTTGTCCATGTCCATTTACTCCTCCTGCGTGATTTCTCATACTTGAGGCACTCACATTAGTGGGGTTTTGAGTGAAGGAGCTTATAGGCTAAGAGAATTAACACTGTGAGTCAGTGGTCAAGAACAAGTAATCTTCTCATGTAAAACAGAAGCTACAGAAGCTAAAGTGTGTGCTTTGGCCACCTGCCTTTGATTAAACGCTCTCTGTATTGTGCATGGACCAAAAGTCTATATTTACCTATATGCGATAAAAGCAAATATATCAAATAGAGCCTAAGCAACCCTAAGGAATGAAATCTTAACAAAACCACATCAATAGGTATGAACATTTCAACAAATTACTATTTCCTCATTAACACGGTTATCAATAACAGTGTTGTTGGAGTGCATACAGTACATCGGCTTGCATAAGTAATGAACTTCCACATTTTATTGCGTTATAACCTGAAATGATTCAACTATTTACAATATTACAAAAGGAAGTATAGCATTTTAAGTAACGATTGCATACGTGTTCAACCTTGTCGCTGTGAGACCTTGAAATTATTTATGATGCAACCCGTTTCCATCAGAAGTCACGTAATCAGTTGAATGTTCTGCTGTTGTGTTCTAGTAGTGCTATACAACAATACACTGTTTTCCTGAAAACTAAAAGTGATCTTCTAAACAAGTCTACTTCTTCTTTCATTTTCTATTTTAATTCTGATCGAGCTATCAGTCATATTCACAGATCTTCAGATCTTCATGTATAATTTGGATGCACTATAGAGTAAGCTTTAAACATCACGAGTTGGACAAATCAGTAGGCTGGGACAAGTAGATATTGTGTCCAGGCTATTATTATTTTTTAAATTAAATTTGTAATCGGGGGTGCACGGTGGCATAGTACGTTCGCCTCACACCACCAGGGTCGGGAATTTGATTCACACCGTGGCCCTGTGCGTGCGGAGTTTGCATGTTCTCCCCGTGCTGCGGGGGTTTCCTCTGGGTACTCCGGTTTCCTCCGCCAGTCCAAAGACATGCATGGTAGGCTGACTGGCGTGTCCAAAGTGTCTGTAGTGTATGAATGGGTGTGTGAATGTGTATGTGATTGTGCCCTGCGATGGATTGGCACCCTGTCCAGGGTGTACCCCTCCTTGTGCCCGATGCTCCCTGGGATAGACTCCAAGTTCCCCGTGACCCTGAAAAGGAGTAAGCGGTATAGAAGATGGATGGATGGACATTTGTATTCGGATAAGTATGTTTAATATCCAGAAAACGGAAGAAAAAAACCTTTTTTACTTCAGACACTATCCAGATTTGAGTAAAATCTTCAATGTGTGATGCAAGGACAGTCTAATTGTGTGCAGCCTAACGTTCATACATATGAGCTCATTTCCACATCACGTCTATTTCAGTTCAAGGGGGGTAAATACTTATGAAAGCCACTGTATTTATGTCTGATCATTTCATAGAGGTCTATAGTCCTGCTTACGCTTTACTTCATGACAGTTGACGGTTGGCTTTTTCCAGCAGGAGGCCGATTTTTGTTCTCAGTTTTTACGGTCAGATTTTTATTGACATAACGTTGTGCTTGAATCGTTTGAATGCTATTACACCTGACAAAATTTCTACACGCCCAGAGCTCTAATATTTTGTAAATTCAGATACATACATTAACCAGCCATTATCAACCATCAGCAAATTATAAACCAGATTTTACATTTTCAACTGAGGTACTGGCAGCTCTTGTTTCCTTATAGTGAAGTGCAAGTTAATGCAAAATTGCTTCTGACTGGTCACCTTTATTGAGGAAATGTTTCTATATTGTTGGGTGTGGTTTCTTCCAGGATGACTCCACCCCCATGTACAGTGCATTGAATGATGTGATGAGGATAGAAATGTTGTAAACCATATGCTATGGCCTTCACAGTCCTCAGATCTCAGCCCAATTGAACTCTTATGAGAGATTTTGTAATGATGTATTAGACAGCGATGGGGTTCTCTGTCGCCATCACAACTATTTTGGGAATATCTTTGGAAATATTAGGAAGAATTGTGTTCTTCCCTCCAGTACACTTCCAGAGACATATAGAAGCAGTAGAAGCTGTTCCGGTGGCTTGTAGTGGCCCAATGCCTTACTAATACACATTGTATTGGTTTTTCTGTTAAACTGTCATCCTTCTGTACTGTTTTTATTTATTTGGAGATGGAACACTGCCATCTAGTGAGCATTCTCAATCACTACTCATAGAGCTTTCCCCAATTCATTACACACTCTGTAAGAAATTCATTTCCCAGCATTCCTTTGAGACTACAGACGCTGATGTCATGTTTGAGCATGCTCTCTTAAGTTGATGTCTGAGCTGCCAAGAGGAGCCTCTGAAAAGACTGTAGTTGGTGTTTCAGCTGCTCTTCATCCAGAACGAGTGATGGCTCTGAGAGAGGATACGTAGATGGGGATTGTGCAGGTGCGGTGCATACAGACACCATTGTCTATGTGTGTGTATGCATGTCTGTATGTCTATGTATGTATGTATGTATGTGTGTGTGTGTGTGTGTGTGTGTGTGTGTGTTTGCCCATGTATGTGCATGTTTGACTTGTAGTGTGTATTTCGGCATAAATATTTTATTTCTATAGATTGATAAATGCACAATTGCATGTATTACTGAAACATGTTCACACACACACACACACACACACACACACACACACACAAAGACTCGTGTTTTTCATTCTGCAGATCAAGCCCCTGTTTGTCATTTGTTTTCTCAAAAATCCTCCTACTCATTCATTTAAACGTGTAAATTGATCTTCTGGCCTAATGCCCAGCTGTTTACTTTCAAAACACTTTAATGTTGAACTCCTGCTGTATTATTCCAGAACAGTAAAGTGGGCACTGTAACAAATGCATAATAATAAATAGGCCAAAACCAGTGGACAGTTGGACAATGGACGTCTGGACAAGCCTGTTTGGATGTTTTGATCATTATTCTTGCTATTTTTAAGCAGTAGAATGATGCATAGACTGACGCATGCACTCTTGTAAGATCTATAAATAATCATATAAAAATAATGCTGAAGATTGTGGTAAATAAGGCTGTAAATAGAAAAAAATATATCCGTGAAGGTTGTGATCTCAAATCCTGCAACCCACTGCTGTGCCCATAGGGAGGTTAACTTATATATAAAATATAACAATAATATAAATAATTCTGCAAACAATCAAGTTTTCCCCCATTTCAATACCGTGGACTATTCTGTGTAGATTCATGACATATAATCCCAATTAACTCAATATGAGTTCCAGGTTTTAACACTACAAATCACAGAAAACTTCAATACTTATGCAAAGCATTGTATAGACATGTTGATTTGATTTGATTCTACCTCAATCCTGAACTATCTTGTCTAATTCATTTTCTCCACGTATGAGTTGATAGACGTTCTTAAATAAATATGTAAACAATTAAATTCCAGTTAGAAATCAATTTCTTTGGAAATTTTCAATTTGTTTGAATTAAAGGGGCAGTTTTATTAAGGGCCCCCTGCTTGCTGTGAGGTGAATTGCAATTGCAATGAAAACATTCTGCTTCCGTGCAACCGACCCTGCCTCCTCTGTTAAATCATGTATGCCGTGTAGGGTCCTTTCAACAAAAAGGCACGCAGTTACACAGGTCTGTTTTTTTGGCTGGGGGGAGGAGCTAATTTCTGGGCCAGAAAAAAAGGAAATAGAAGTAAGAAATTATAAATTTTGTGAGATCCATCACATCCCAATATTGTGAATTGTCTTTTTTCTAAGCTATCTTTAAGGTATATGAATGTTATAGGCCCAGAAACACGTTTAAAAATTACTAATTGCATCTTTAATATCCTAAATATTCACCTCCTGCAACATAATTCTGGAATATTTCAACTGTTTGTACCACAGCACTGTTGAATTCTCGATTCTAATTGGTCAGAATGGTAGTAGTTCTGTCTGCAAGGCAAATCACGGGGTTTAATACGTCCAAACATGTAATCGTTTCTATAGTAACAGCTCATTCACAGGAACTTGTATGGCAGATGTTCTGCATAATCCCCAAAAAAAGCCCAATAATAAATGGATCAAAAAAATGACTTGTTATTAAACAAAGTTGCATAATCGTTGATATAGTGAAGGTTTTTTGTAAAACGTATGGAAGGTGTCTCCAGTGTCAGCGCTTTGTAACAGTCAGTAGGTTTTCCAGCAGTGGAAACTCTTCAGGACTTCCTGGTTTCTCTGTAACATGACACACTGCGATTTCTTTCGTATTAACGTCTAAAGAGGGAATAAAAAGTGAGGTTGTCGTAGGTGCTACGACGTAAACTCACTTGTCTCACGGATGTTCCACAACATTAAATGTAACTCTAAATGGTTAAAAATACAATGTTGTTCTTTACTAAATTTAAAAATGCAACTGTTGACAAATTGCTGTGGTGTTTATAGGGAATAAAACACTGCATAGCGTGCTGTTATTGGAATTTTGGTGTGGTAATGATAACTCCGCTTCTTCACAGTACCCTGTCATTGATTATTTTCCTATAACAACACTCCCCCCAAGTGTTTTCTTCATTACATACAGTATTGTATGAATTCATGAGAGAAATTGGATTTTTACTCTAGTGCCCCCTCAGTTAGGGGATTAAATATTGAATTGAGAGATATTACTAGAAAAAAAAAAAACACCCTGTCAGTCACATATAATTGTAAGGGTCATACATTATTCAGCAAGAGAATCATGGGACATTGTGATGGTTCAGTATTTGCATTAGCATTGGAATCTTCTGTTATATAAATATTCAATAGGACTCCCCTGTAAACACTGTTTGGGCCACAAGTCTGTTATATAATTTAATTTCTTATACATAATTCTTTAATACTCCCCTTCACACACGCATTTCAAACAGACACACACGCACACACGTGCCTTTTATAGGCCACCAGACCCTGAGGGAGGACCAGGTTTAGAGAAGGGGGTGGCTCAATTGTGCAAATATGGACAGGCTTTGAGCGAGAAAGAGAGAGAGAGAGAGAGAGAGAGAGAGAAAGAGAGAGAGAGAAAGAGAGAGACTAGAAGAGTTAGTGAATCTCCTGTCACTCTCTCCCACGCCACCGTGAGAGCCACAGGACACATGGTGTCCTCCAACACACCTACACACAGAGCTGAGAGAGAGAGTGTGTGAGAGAGCAGGGAGAGAAAGGTAGAGAACGAGATTCTGTGAAGAGAAAAGAAAAGAAACAACAACAACGGAAGGATTTTTTGATTTCTCTTGAGGAGCTGCTGCTAACGCTGGGAGTAGGATGGCGGAAGGAGAGGGAGGGGATGAGGAGATCCAGTTCCTGCGAACGGTAAGTGTGTCTTACTTCTTCTGATCGTGTGTGTGTGTGTATGTGTGTGTGTGTGGCTGGAAAATGGGGGCTTATTCATATAATAGTGTTTGCATTACAGCTATTTATTGGTATTGTGATTCCTACACTATATGACATGTCGTAATCTGAGAAGAAGTGTGTGTGTGTGTGTGTGTCTTTTTATTGTGAAAGTTTTCACTCCTCTAGTAGAACACTCATGTTTCTTGAGCTCATGGTGGATTTGACACCTTGCTCCTTGACTGGCTGATATCTATAAATGTCAGCCTCCTCATCGACATTGCCCCAGTTTAGCAAGGAACCCAACTTTTCCTTTTCCCCCTCAAGAGTCTTTAACTTTATTTTGATTGTTTCACCATTTTAACAGTATCATGTATTTACTTTGCCTTTATCGATCTTGTGTCTTTCTGTAGTAGCATCCTAAACTCTACAGCCTCATGGCACCTTTCCGCCATTTGTTCCAGAATCGTCTTTCCTTCGAGCACTTGTGAGGAAAGGCTGGTACATCTGTTGGCATCGTTATCTATTTTTACCCAAGGAGAGGAAAGGGGAGACGTTTAGAGTGAGGGTAGAAGATGGAGCAAGCAATTCATAGGACCCAGAAGTGGGAGGGGATGGGGGGAGGTGGAGGAGGGTATAGCTCGTCTATATCGCCTCATCTGACTGGACTGAGACTTGGAAGCCAGTACTCTTGGGGAGGTCAACAATAACAAGTCACTGAAGATATTCCCACTGAAATCTGCTTAAATAGGGTTATTAAGATGCATCAGAAGTGGTGTTGGAGAATTTCGAGTTTAGAGAGCAGCTCTATAGACAGCATCATGAGATTAAAGCAAAGGCTTGTAGCTGTCATTATTCTGATTCACGTTATACTTTGGAAAACTTTCAGTTCTGTTATTCATATTGCAGAAATCCTGTAGCTATTGTCAGCATGGTCTTTATTGCAAAATTTTATAACCTTGAAATGCCTGTCTATTTTTTGTTGTTATGGCAATACATTAAACATAAAGTAGAGAGTAGAAAATAGCAACAAGTGGCTGATGATGATGATGATGATGATGATGATGATGATGATGAGATGCTGCAAATACTATGGCATTCTGGTATTTCCAGAAAAAAAATAGAAATATCAGATGATGAGAAAATGAGAAATACATAACAATAAGAAAAACACACACACACAACAAATCAAGAATAAATATAAAAAGTGAATAAATTAAAAGACAATACATATTATGCTCTTCTAGATGAGTAAATATTAATGTAGTATTAATGTGTATTTATTTATTTATTATATATTAATGTAGTGTGTGTTTGGAGAAATGTCAATTATTGAAAAAAAAACCCATAATAAATATAAAACAAAACAACAAATATTACAATAGCAATGTTCAGGTATGCAATAATAATAACAATAATAATAATAATAATAATAATAATAATAATATATTTAATACAATATGTAGGTAAAATAAATATATTTTATACATTTCCCTCAATATGAAAATAAATATTATGGTATTAATTCAGATCTAATGCATAAACATACATGAAGGATGAACAAAAAATGTAAAGAAGCACCTGGATTTCTAAGAAAAGTCAAAGAGTCAAAGCCAAGTAATTTTATATTGCAATAATATCTTACTTTTTAACTAATATATATATATATATATATATATATATATATATATAATGTTACAGCCTTAATCCAAAATGGATTAAATTCATTATTTTCCTCAAAATTCTACAAACAATACCCCAAGTATTGTTTGTAGAATTTTGCATTCACAGCCTTTGCGCAATACTTTGTTGAAGCACCTTTGGCCCCAATTACAGCCTCAAGTCTTTTTGAGTATGATGCTACAAGCTTGGCACACCTATTTTTGGGCAGTTTCTCCCATTCTTCTTTGCAGGACCTCTCAAGCTCCATCAGGTTGGATGGGGAGCGTCGGTGCACAGCCATTTTCAGATTTCTCCAGAGATGTTCAATCGGGTTCAAGTCTGGGCTCTGGCTGGGCCACTCAAGGACATTCACAGAGTTGTCCTGTAGCCACTCCTTTGTTATCTTGGCTGTGTTCTTAGGGTCGTTGTCCTGTTGGAAGATGAACCTTCGCCCCAGGTCCAGAGTGCTCTGGAGCAGGTTTTCATCAAGGATGTCTCTGTACATTGCTGAATTCATCTTTCCCTCGATCCTGACTAGTCTCCCAGTTCCTGCTGCTGAAAAACATCCCCACAGCATGATGCTGCCACCACCATGCTTCACTGTTGGGATGGTATTGGCCAGGTGATGAGTGGTGCCTGGTTTCCTCCAGACATGACGCTTGCCATTCAGGCCAAAGAGTTCAATCTTTGTTTCATCAGACCAGAGAATTTTGTGTCTGAGAGTCCACCAGGTGGGCTGTCATGTGCCTTTTACTGAGGAGTGGCTTCCATCTGGCCACTCTACCATACATGCCTGATTGGTGGAGTGCTGCAGAGATGGTTGTTCTTCTGGAAGGTTCTCCTGTCTCCACAGAGACACGCTGGAGCTCTGTCAGAGTGACCATCGGGTTTTTGGTCACCTCCCTGGCTAAGGCCCTTCTCCCCCGATCGCTCAGTTTGGCCGGGCGGCCAGCTCTAAGAAGAGTCCTGGTGGTTCCAAACTTCTTCCATTTACGGATGATGGAGGCCACTGTGCTCATTTGGACCTTCAATGCTGCAAAAATGTTTCTGTACCCTTCCCCAGACCTGTGCCTCGATAAAATCCTGTCTCGGAGGTCTACAGACAATTCCTTGGACTTCATGGCTTGGTTTGTGTTCTGACATGCATTGTTAACTGTGGGACCTTATATAGACAGCTGTGTGCCTTTCCAATCAACTGAATTTACCACAGGTGGACTCCAATCAAGTTGTAGAAACATCTCAAGGATGATCAGTGGAAACAGGATGCACCTGAATACTTAAGGTGAATACTTATGTACATGTGCTTTTTTTTTGTTTTTTATTTTTAATAAATTTGCAAAGTTTTAAAACAAACTTCTTTCACGTTGTCATTATGGGGTATTGTTTGTAGAATTTTGAGGACAATGATGAATTTAATCCATTTTGGAATAAGGCTGTAACATAACAAAATGTGGAAAAAGTGAAGCGCTGTGAATACTTTCTGGATGCACTATATATATATATATATATATATATATATATATATATATATATATATATACAAAAAAGTGTGTTTCTTTATAATATCAGACTGAATGTAAACAAACTGCACTAGGAAATGTGTAATGGTCCTTATGTACTCTATGAGAGATGACCGAGAATTTGGGTAACCATTTAATATCTGTCGTAATAATTATCTGTGCAAATTCATATCTGGATTGTTTGAGCCTTTGGACAAACATTGGCTGCTGTATAAACAGTGATGAAAGCTGTTAACGCAATAACAGAAATGCCAGTGTTGGGAGTAAATCCATTCAGAATGACACAAATGATCTTTTTCTACATGCTGAACAATAAGGTGGTGCTAATAACACTCTACGATGCCTCGATGATGCTGTGTGTGTCCTTGCTAGGATAGTTAATAGTTTCTCTGTTGTGCAATTTTTACGCCCATTTTTGAATGGTCAGTGTAATGAATTGTAATGATCGTATTACATTGAGACATTATAAGAGCAAGATACACTTAATACATGCTGGGTGTGTGATTTATAACGTGCGTGAGTGGAAGTTTTTAACACTATGACGTAAATCAGGTTGGAGTAAGTGTTAAGAGAGAAATGATATTTATTTTATATGAAAAATGTGGTTTCTGTACATCATGGCAAGTTCTTACCACTCTGTATGTTTAAAGAGGACAGCATGAAATGACATGCAGTACAAGAGCAGTATCGCACCATTGATAAATATTAAAACATCGCTGTATTTTGGCATGTTTGTCCTTTAAAAAAAAAAGAAAATAGGCTACACTGTTCTAGAAATATGAAAGCCTAGTTCAAATACTTTTTATTTTATTTTTTATTGTTGGATCATTGATCGCTTAACTTAACTGGTTAACTATTTCTGATTTCCATATCGTGGTATACTGTCATTATGATCACCCCTAAAAGAAATGTTGGATAGCTTTCAGGGGGTGTCCAGGCTCCAGGTTATAACAGATGCTTCTTTTTATAGTTTTGCCACTATAAGTGTCTGACACTCAGGGGGAGGAGAGCAAGAAAGCCTGTGTCCTACTTCTTCGTCGCTTGAATCTTTCGGGAGGATTCTACGTGTGTTTGTATGAATTGTGAAAGTCCGCCTATGTTTCTAAGCTATTGAATTATGTCAAGTGCACAAAATGGAGAGAGGAAAGCAGCTCAGAGAGGAAAAGGAAACGTTTTAGTAACTTAAGACTGTTAAAGTGTGATGCTATTTGTCTAGGAGAAGCGTCCTCACCTAATACACCTCTCCATTTTTTTTTTACCTCAGAATTGTTGAAAGTGCACATTCATATCCAAGGGAAAAGGTGGAACTGAAGCTTGGTTGAATGTAAAGAAGATATGTAGAAATAACATGGTCCAGCAGAGGTGTGGGTGCTAGGAGGGTTTTAACCAAATGCCTGCTGGTTAAATGGTAGTTAATATTGCACCCATATAGCACAGCTGTTTATGTATGTATATATCGAATAATAGATTTTCCTCAGAAACTGTTATAATGATGTTCATAAAAGTTCAACAAAGTCATCGACCATCTCTTTGAAAGCTACCAGTGGCAAACTGGATTAACCAATCAGGATCGTGCATTTTTCCCATTTCTCTTTCAAAGCTATTAGCTATCCATCTACACTCCTAGCTGAGTATAAGAATACTGACACGGAGTACGGAAATTTGACTGCAGGACGACAAAAAAAGGGTATATCTTGTTTTATATGACATTTATAAGTTTGCATTTTCCCCTAATACTATCATCTTATTTGAAGAATTTTCAGAGGTGATGCCATGTATGGCGACGTTATTATCCCGTTCTTGCAGAACACTAGCGTTCCATTCCACGGGCAGAATGGAAACTGATGTATCGGACAATCAATCTCAATCAGTATAAACGTGCATTATTTTATCGCTGCAACTCTGTTAAAAGATTAGTCAGAACACTGTTGGGTTTCTGTGTGTAGAGTATCGTGACTCTCTGTATAGCTGCTGGTGAGCAGGGCGATGGGAAAGGGGAGGGGTGTGAGCCCGCAGCTGGCCAAACAATTCACTACAATAACATTGGTATAGAAATAAAACAGGCCGCATAACTAAAACATTTTTTTTTATTATTGTAAAACACCCTATACAACTGCCACAATGAAATTCTAACATTTAAATCTAGTAGGGTAGGTTAAAAAAAAAAAAAGAAATAAAGGCAAATTCTTAAAGCCCTTAGTGTCTGTTTTCATTCTAAATACCATCACCACTCCTACTACTGGGTGGCATGGCATCCACCCAAAATGCATGAGCGCACTGCACTTATCAATATGCAGCGGTTTTTATTTAGTGTATTTCCTCACCCTGCTCCTGAAATTCATTCCTGCCTCACACCACACCACTGGCCTCCAGATATACAGTAAAAGTGTGTATAGCGTTAAAGAGTTAATTTTATTTAAGTGCTGCTGTGGTCCCAGTCATATAAAGACAGTTATTTCTAACTGGGTGCTAGGGTTTGGCTTTGCTGAGCACACACATGATCACGGTATAGTGAGGCAGAGAGAGAGAGAGAGAGAGAGAGAGTGTGTGTGTGTGAGAGAGAGAGTGATGGAGAGATGGATGGGGAAGTACAAGCACCTGTTTCACTGGTGTTCATTCAATCTGTCACGATCAGCTTTAAAACAATGAACAGGTGCTCTCAGCTGTTGCTTCGCATGCTTTTAAAGCGTGTGAGTTTAACGTGCTGATATCAGTCCCTAATTGATAGTTGTATGCGTGTGATATATGATGTGAGTGTCTGCTACAGCTGTATTTGAGTAATAACTGAGTTCAGTTTGCATTTTAAGCAAAATTATTACTGACAGTCATCTCTAAACAAACATTAAATATTCATCCTAGATATTACTCATCTGCTTTTTTTTAAGCAGGTGTCAGGAAAACAATGCCATATGATACGCATGTGTCTTTAAGCATTAAAGCTGCACCTACAAAATCTCTTCATATCTAGTTATTTACAAAACCTAAAATGCTAGATTTGATATTATTGACTGTTTTCTAAGAAATATAATTCCATTATTTTCTTCATAGGGTATTTCAGCTATTCATAAATGATGTACTATATGGCGACTCAGCTTAATAAGTCCCTGAAAGTGTCCCATTTACTGCAGAATTGCATTTTGCAGCATGAGGTTCGCCCTTTATATTTTCTTAGATTTCAGATGAATTAACCGTCTGCGAAATTTATTCGCGCACACACCAGGAGGTTGCTCATCTGAGCCATGACTGGCAAGAGACCAGGACTATAATCAAGCAGCTGTCTACATTGTGTTATGTCAAAAGCTTAATTTCTTTGGTTTTAAATGGAAAAAAAACCCCTATTTTTTACAAAATGTACCTGTAGTCTGATTACTTTGTTTCTGATGTAACTGTAACAGATTACAGTTACCAGTTTTTTTTGTATCCTGATTATGTAACCCTGTAACATGACTCCTACTACTACTGCAACTACTACTGCTACTACTAGAACTATTACTATTACTACTGCTACTGCTACTAGAACTATTACTACTACTACTACTACTACTACTACTACTACTACTAGAACTATTACTACTACTACTACTACTACTGCTGCTACTAGAACTATTACTACTGCAACTACTACTGCTACTACTAGAACAATTACCACTACAACTGCTACTAGAACTATTACTACTACTACTATTACTGCTGCTACTAGAACTATTACTACTGCAACTACTACTGCTACTACTAGAACAATTACTACTACAACTGCTACTAGAACTATTACTATTACTACTACTACTACTGCTACTAGAACTATTACTACTACAACTGCTACTAGAACTATTACTATTACTACTACTACTACTGCTACTAGAACTATTACTACTACTACTACTACTGCAACTACAACTGCTACTACTACTACTACTGCTACTGCTGCTAGAACTATTACTACTACTACTACTATTATTATTATTACTATTATTATTATTAATTAGAAGTAGTAGTTCAGTGTGCATTATAATGGGGAAAATAATGAAACAAGTATATTGATTAGGTAGTGAAAATAAGATATTGCAACAACAACAACAACAACAACAACAACAACAACAACAACAAAATTAATAGGCTGTAAATAATAAGCAAGTAAACATAACCAGAATGCAATGAATTGAGTTAATAAAAAAAATCACATTCCAAATTTCACATGCCAGTAGCAGAAGAGTGAATCTACCACAATTCTTTATTCAAGTTAAAAAAAAAAAAAATGCAATTTCTTATCAAAATAAATAAAAAAAAATCTTTGCTCAAGTTAAAGTAGAAAAGTTGTAAACTTGCCTTAAGTGTCAAGTTAAAAAAAAAAAAAAAAAGACAAGAAAGGTTCATAAAAGAAAAAGGACGTCTGCTTAATTTTTCAAATCACACACTGATTTTACTTACTGTTGGTAAATTAATTCCATGATCACCAAGGGACCAAGGAGCATGGGGAAACATAAGCAAAGGTGATATAACAGCTTCATTCCTAATCTCTCAAATTTGATCTAGCATGATAATTACTTATTATCATGACCATACAAACTAGCCCCAAAATACTAATCGCTAGGTGCCACAATACATACAGCCGTGATAAATACAAAGTGCATGTAAAAGCAGATAGATTACAGTGATGGGTATTAGGTTTTATTCTTACTGTCACATCTGTTCATGTAGATCAACTCCTGGAAGCCATCTGATGCTAAAAGTCACCTTATGACTTTTACAAATATATGATTGTAGAGTAATGGAGTGATGTTTGAAAGTGTAGTGAGCAGAAAGAGAGATTTTTCTTCTGGAATGTAGAAAGTCAAAGTCAGATGTATTAGGTGAAGGAAAAACTCGAGTAAATTACAGATGCTTAAACACTTAAGTATAATAACAAAGTAATTGCACTTTGTTACAACCCATCGCAGGGCACACTCACACATGCAGTCACACACTTCAGACAATTTGAAAATGGCAATCGGCCTACAACACATGTCTTTGGCCTGGGGGAGGAAACCGGAGTACCCAGAGGAAACCCCAAAGCATGGGGAGAACATGCAAACTCCACGCACAGAGGGCAGGGCAGGAATCGAACCCCCAACCCTGGAGGTGTGAGGCAAACATAATAACAATAATAATAATAATAATAATAATAATAATAATAATCTAGGCCAAGGTGGTCTAAATAATGGTCTAGGCCAAGGTGCTTTAAATTAGGCAACTAGTTTGTATTTTGGAAAACAGAACCACTTAAATTTGTTTGAACATATCAGTGGATACAAACAAAAATAATACCTGCACACGCAAGATTTAAAACCTTTTGCTCCTTCACAGCAATTAGGAACTCAAGGGACATAGCTGAGGTTGAGGAACTATCAGAGTTAGAATTTAACCTCTAATTTAATACTGAATACAGACAATGATATTTAGAAAGCTAAAAAGATACAGATTGTCATTGCATTACACCCTTAATAAACACACATTGCACCCACGACATCTGATATATTATTAGATACAGTTAAATTTGTCTAACATTTGCTCAGGAGGCTTTTTTTAATTGTATATGTGTATATGCGTGTTATGTGTCTGGGCTTGTGTTCAATGTTGTGCATAATCAGTAGTTAGTGAGTATAGTTCTCCTGATTAGAAGTTTGAGCTAGTGTGAACGTGCCTCCAAACTATCTGCCAGTCAGCAGTGCAGGGGAATGCAAGAGTGACAGGTGCAGTCACCGAAATAGAGTCGAGGAGAGAGAGAGAGAGAGAGAGAGAGAGAGAACAGGAGAACGGGGAGAAGGAGGAGGTGACGATGTGAGGAAATGAGTTAAAACTGAGAAAATTGGAAAATAATTGTGAACTTGTTGTCTGGAAGTGTGATAGAAGCCAGAGTCATGTTTCACCAAGAGAAAAAAAGCTCTTTCCTGTCAGATGGGGATTGAGAGTTCACGGCCAGGGTCAATTTTCTCAGTTTCACTTTGCTCAGCACATACAATCTAAGCCAGATATTACTGTGTGCCTTATCCTCTATTTTCTTTCTCTAGCTCACACATAAATTCCGGAATGTATTTCTAAGTGTGTTCCTTGCTCAGTATGGCAGCGTCTCATGGAAGAGTCCAGTTTGTTCGTGCTTCTGCTGTAATTTGCTCTAATTTGGTAATGACTTTAATGGTGGTTGTCTCGTAAAGTGGAGTATTTTAAAATGATACACTTTAGATGCTAGAACTTTGTTGTTATCTTTTTTCACTACAATTCATCTTGGATTCAACCACTGCTATCCAACTCTGAACCCATATATTATCATAATTTCACAGTGGTACTTTATTGTAACCGTAGTTAGGACATTATTAAACCATAACACTTCATGTGTTTATACTATGATGCTTTTGGTAGCATATTTTAAACTATTACATTGCCATTGGTGGTAACTATGGCAACTATACTTAATATATATTAAACTATAATACTTCTGTTGTGTGTTAGGGTAACTATGTTTATCTATTTATGATGCTACTATGGTGGCTTTGCCTCACACCTACGAGGTTGGGGGTTTGAATCCCATCTCTGCCCTGTGTGCGTGGAGTTTCCATGTTCTCCCTGTGCTTTGAGGGTTTCCTCCGGGTACTCCAGTTTGCTCCCCCAGTCCAAAGACATGCATTGAAGGCTGATTTGCATTTTCAAATTGTCCGTAGCGTATGAATGTGTGTGCGATTGTGCCCTGTGATGGGTTGGCACCCTGTCCAGGCATGTCCCCCGCCTTGTGCTCTGAGTTCCATGTGATCCAGGTTTCCCTGCGACCCTGTGTGCTATTGAAATTGGATGGAGGGAGACCATCATGGTTTTACTATGGTGCTTTAGGACAGTTATATTCATACCACTATTGCATTCTTGATTCTGATTGGTCAGAGGATGTTGATTAATTTTCTAGAATAGCAGATCTGACATTAGTTCTGGCTGCAAAGCAATCACAGGTTAAAATTAATGTGCTGCCACTAATACCTTATTGTTTCTATAGTAACAACTCTCCAGCATCAGTGCATTTGACAGTCAGAGGTAGAGCTGAAAGTCTTTAGGATGGACAATTTTCCAGTTTCTCAATAAGATGACAAGCTGAAATATTTGGTCTTATTAACCTCAAGAAAAGAAAAAATACAGTAGTTGGTGAAAGAATGACTGTTTATACGGATGTGATCCCAGGAACCATCCATCCATCCATCTTCTATACTGCTTATCCTTTCTTTAGGGTCACGGGGAACCTGGAGCCTATCCCAGGGAGCATGGGGCACAAGGCGGGGTACACCCTGGACAGGGTGCCAATTCCCAGGAACTAGCTTTTAATTTTTTTTTTTTTTTACAGATGTTCCACAACATTAAACAGAAGGGGCATAAGGGTTTTATGTTATATGTTTTAATAATTTTACATTTAAGCATTTATTACTTAGCTGAAGGTAGCATTCATATGAAGGTAGCAGAGAATATTGATATTTCTAAAACCGAACTTAAGACCATTCTTTTTAGTTTGGCTTTTAAGTCAATTTAATCTCTCAGTTCCTTAGTATTTATAATATTGTTTAATGCTTTGTGTGTCTATGATGGGGTGGGACATTGGTATTTTAATGTGTAAAGCACTTTGTGTTACATTCTGTTTGTATGAAATGTGCTAAATAAAAAAAAAGCCTGATTGATTGAGCTATAACACTACCATAATTGACTATAGTACTTTATGGCAACTGTGCTTAATATACAGTATGTTAAACTTTTAATGCTATTAAACTATGGTTTTACTGTGGTGTATTATAGTAACCACAGGGGTTGATCAAAGATAATACAAGAGTTTATGGTAACTGCTATATATCTGGACCATTTTGTAACAATGATACTGCCACCATTTCATTTTATTATTACGGTCTTACTGTGGCATTTATGCTTACAGATACTGTGTGTTAGAATTAGTAAAAATACATCAGACAAACGTCTTTTTTCCAACAGAACACAGTGGTTAATTTCCTGGGGTCTGCTAATATTATGGTTAGGTTGGAGTTATGTTGGGTGATGAGTTATGATGGTTGGGTAAGCCAAAAATGTATAGGATTTGATCAAAATGTCTGCATGGTTTGTCATTTCATTGCTGTCTAATTGCTCATAGTTGGCAATGTCAGTGTAAGCATTTGGAAATTTGTTGTGCTATAGAGGGGAATAGACCATCCTGCCCCCCATAAATACCACACCAACTGAGACTACTGGCTATTCAGCCATAGAGGAAGTAACAATCAGTTCAGGGCACATGTGACAGGACGTCCTGAATGCCCAAGAGCACTGTGGTTTATCAGCTTGAATTAGTCTGAGGGATACAAAAGCATTTTAAAAAGGTCATCCCTTCAAACTCACCCCTCAACCTGTATCAGTTTTCCCTGCCTCATCTTCTGTGCAATGTAGTCTGCACATTCACCCACTTCATCTATCTTTCTATCAATCTTGGAAGGGCTGTAGTCAATGTAATGGGTGTAAGTTGGAGATTTGGCATGAGAAGATCTAAATCAGCAATTCAGCAAAGGGGGAATCCTTCAATTGTCTCTCAGTACAGACTGTAAGTCACTGATGTTGGTGGGTCTGTGCAAGGGAGCCTTAAAAAGCAACTGGAAGCTGTCTAAAGGAATGATGGATTTCTCATCTTAGTCCTCATATCATGCATATAATCCTTACTGAGTCCTTTTGCCTTCGGTTTGCCTTAATTTTAGTTATTCCACGGAAGTACCCATATTTTGGAGTGACATGTTAATAGTTTGGCCCATGTGCTGAGAGCTTTGTGCTGAAAAATAAAAGAAATAATAATAAATGTCCAGTTCTTTCTCATCTTTTCGAGACACGAGACTGTAGCTGGTTTTGTTAGGTCCCTTTGATGCCAACCACCTGTAGCTGACCTTGGGAGGTCTTTTTTGAAAGTAGCATGGTGGGCACATGCACCCACTGAGATCACAGCACCTTGGTTGACTACCGTTGAGTCACACTACAGAGTTTAGACTTTGTTGACACTCAGGTGACTCACCGTGGGCTGAATATTCAAACCACACGGGCTCTTAACCTGCTAAAGACTCTCATTGTAAATTGTGAGTGGGTAAAAAATGAGTCCGAAAGAACAACCAGTGTAGCTGTTCTTTGAAATGAACATCATGAACTTAAATGGTAGACAGGCATTTCAATTTTAATTATATATCTGAGCTTTGTTACCTACATAAATCATGAACACATTACAATTTCATAGTTGATTTTTTTTTATTTATTTATTTTTTTGTAACAGCATGCCCAAAAGTGATTTGTTCCTCTCTTACTGCAGCAATTTGTTATCATTGATATTACATTTCTTTAATTGAATAATTAAGTAATTACATTGAATGCTGTGGAACATCCCTTAAAACAAGTTAGTTATAGCGGAGAAACCAGAAAGTGAAAGTTTTGAAAGTGCTGAAAACTCAGCATTTTCCTATTGCAGAAAACTCACTGACTGCTACTGAAATGCTGATACTGGAGACTCCTTCCATAATCGCTAACTAAATATCTTCAAGAACTCTTCACCCTATCAATAATTATATTATGCTTTGTTAAATAACACAGCATTAAAAACAAAGTCCTGGTTTTCAGATTCATCAGAACTTAATTTCTAAATTTAAATTCTAAATAAACTCTCAAAAGTCTCAATGAAGTCAGGTCTTGTTTGTGTGTTTTTTATTTTCTGTACTACTTTTACTGGGTGTCTAAGTGTCACTTGAATCCTGTCCTAAATATGGCTTAGCTGTAATCTTATACCTGCCTTAGCTGACTATTCTTTAATCTTCATTGAGCCTGTCTTTGGAACTAATCATACACACATTATTTGCTTTCTATTCCTATTTGTTCACCTTAATCTCTGTGAATTGTGAAGCCTTGGAATGGCATATTGCTATTGGTCGTGTGTGGAGAATAATGTAAAGCACTGTAGATCCCCCAAATCCCCTCATGGTTCTAGGTGTATTTGTATGGCCATGGGTTAAGCCTGTGAGTTTGGGTGTTCAGGATTGCAGCTTTGCACATTGATGTCTCCGTAGTGAAGCTGCTGATATGCTCATTTGCAGACCTGCTTGTGTTGGTTCAGCAGAAGAAACCTTTCGACTAATTGTTTTAGTATGTTTTTTTTTTTTTCTTCCACTTTTATAGTCCAGAAATGTTGGATTTGTCCAGTACGTGTCAACTTAACTAGCGCTTCCATGTCTTTCAATAACCCACAACTTTGAACTAAGGATTAGTAAATTTACTTAGGCTTGCTGTGAATGCTCTCAGCATCCCTTTGCCCATCAGCCAAAACACTTGAGCCAAAATAAAGACTGTCTCTGCTTTTCTTTGGGCTTTGTTTACGCAAACGACCTTGTGTCAACCTTGAGGGATTTCTTGTATTTTGAAGGCAGTTTTTTTTCTTTTTTTTTTTTTTAAACTTGGGAAATATATTTAAATAGATGCATTGCACCTTAAAATACCCCCCCCTCCCCCCCATCATACTTGTATTGCATAGGGTACATATTTCTTTCTCATGCTTTTCTGTCAATATACTATTTAGTATTCGATCAATATCGCATAATCACATACCAAATGTCACATATTACATAGTAATCACATAAAATAAATAGTATTTATGAAAATATAAGAATCGCAAACACTTTGATCACGCTAGGAAAATATGAGTAAAGAGTGGTATAAATCTGTCACAAAGTTTAAAAAAAGTCATGTATGGTTGATAGATAGACAGACAGACAGACAGATAGATAGATAGATAGATAGATAGATAGATAGATAGATAGACAGACAGATTGACATATATCTTATAACTCATCCCTTGGCTAACTATAGAGTAGTGGTTAATAGCTGTTAGAGCCATCCTGCTGAAGCAAATTAACATTAGCTATCTATGGATAGAACTGTATGAGTGTGACATCATTAAATCCTTTTATAGCTGACATTGTTTGAACATGACCGCTATTTTGGAGTTAATACAAAGCAAATGCAAGTGGAATGGTGGTGAAGCTGAGGTGACTGTCTGTGTGGATTTATTCCGGGTTCTCTGGTTTCTTCCCACCTCCCAAAAACATGACAGTGGGTACGGTAGATTGACCACTCTAAATTACACGTAAGTGTGAATGTGTGTGTGTGTGTGTGTGTGTGTGTGTGTGTGTGTGTGTGTGTGTGTGTGCATGATGCCCTGCAATGCCTTTTAGTGTGCATTCCTGTCTCATGCCCAGTGTTCCTGGGACAGACGCCATAAGTTCTTCAACCTTGACCAGAATAAAGTGCTTTTTGAATGAATGAATGAAGCATATGTAGTTTTGGTTAAAAGAAAAACAAAAAAAGCATACTAGTGTGCATTCTGATACATACACAAAAAGAAACAATAAAATTGTATCTTCAAAAAGCCTTAAAGCCTATTGTGTTTGTTTAGAATTTTATTACTGTAACATGGCATTATTGTCTGGCACAAAGAAGACTGCAGACTGGATTCTATGTCTACTGTTTGTAAGAAAATGTTTTGATCATAGACTAGACTACAAGTACAAGCTCCGATGTGCTGCCTGTGGTTTGTTGCTTTTTTTTTTTTTGCCCAGACACATAACTAGGTACAGTTGTGCTCATAATTTTACATACCCCTTGCAGAATCTGTAAAATGTTAATAAAATAATAATAACTGAATTTACACAAACGAACCAGTTCTAAAGTTTACACACGCTCAATTCTTAATACTGCGTGCTGTTACTTGGATGATAAGCGGCTGTTTCATGTTTTGTGATAGTTCTTCATATGTCCCTTCTTTGTCCTGAGCAGTTAATCTGCACATATATGATGCTGAAATCCATCTTTTCACAAGAAGGCAAAACGATACATTTAGAGCCTGGGTGGGGGGGTGTAAACTTTTGAACAGGATGATCAGTGTAAATTGTTATACCCTAAACTGTAAGCTTATCTTTATCGACTGATGTGTCTTCTTTATGTATGCGTTTATGTTTAGATGATATTGATATACTGTAGGCGTTTTATCAACTTAATTACATTTTTTTTTTTATTATCCTTACCCACATGTGCTTAAAGAAATGATTTGCCCATTGTATTTAATCTGTATAATCATCTCAGACCTATCTTCCTTCATCAGTGACTACACTGCTATCTGATATTTTCAAACCGATGAGGAGTGTGAGTCACCGGAGCAGCTGGCTCGTTTTAGAAATTTAGAGCACTGCTTCATCTCCATATCAGGGCCAGGTCTCTCTCTCTCTCTCTCTCTCTCTCTCTCTCTCTCTCTCTCACACACACACACACACACACACTCCTTCACAGTAACACTGAGACTTAAAAATTACTGCTATATATATATATATATATATATATATATATATATATATATATATATATATATATATATATATACACACACACACACACACTGTCTGTTCTGGACCAAATATCTAAATATCAGATTCATCCATCAGCCATCTCAACATATATATATATATATATATATATATATATATATATATATATATATATATATATATATATATATATCAAACATAGTCCAGAGTATTTACAGATTGTAATTGAAGTAGTCTGGAATATTTAGAACTTTCTGGTGCAGCTAATTGGAATTCTTAATAAACTAGAAACAGTACATTGTGTGTGTGTGTGTGCTTGTGTGTGTGTGTCTGTGTATCTGAGGAGGTTGGTAGAGGCTGTAGAAAATAATAAAGGGCACCCTGTCCCCATTTCCTGTGTATGGAATAGTTCAGCAGACAGATTTGGGCTGTCAGAAGATAAACGTTGGACTAACTCCAAAGGAAGAAAGCATTAGGAGATTACACACGCTCTGTAGAACTGGACCTGGGGAAGTTCTATGGCATTGAGAATATGTCATGGTAGTGTCATCATAAAATAGACATGACATTTCATAAAGACTGGCGACAAGTCCTCAGTGTCTAACATTTTTTTAAAGAGAGACATGATGTGTATAGGCTTGTTACGATTAACGATAGTATCGAGAATCGCAGATACAGTAGATTCCAACTATCGTGATGTCTATCAAGTTGGACAGACAGCATGTTGTCTGCAGCTTCAAGATTGAAAAAAATCAATTGTCGTGTTGTTCGTAATATGTGTTTCCTTTTCACCTATATTGTATCCTATATGGTGGTGTAGTGGTTAGCACGGTTGCCTCGTACCTCCGGGGTTGGGGGCTCAAATCCCATTAAGCGAAAAACAAAGGAATGACTGGATGCTAAAGCTAGCTGACTCTTAAGGAGCTTCCAGTATTATTATTTTTTTCTGTGTAATGATGTAACATGTACATGACACATGCTGCCTATGTCTGGCCATGCTCCCTTCTTCTCCCCACATCAAAGCCACATTTGATACTATTGTCAATCAGCGACAATAGGACAATGGCTAATCACACATGACCTCACAAGCTTAGATCAGAATGAAACTACATGCTTCCAAGTGGAGAGAAAAAAAAGATGTCTAGAGAGAGGGATATAGTATGCTTGCATAATGAGTGACAGGGGAACAGCTGAGAATGCACTGTGTCAGGTGGAGAGTTGGATCTGGGAGTGTTTATTGGTGTATTTACACCCCACCATGCCTCTAGACAGGCCTGTGTGTTTGTGTTTGTCTTGCTGTCTGTGTGTGTGTGTTAGAAGAACTCAAATCTGTACCTATTAATGTCCCACATTAGGAAAATTAATTAACCATAAGCCCATTGTCATGCACCACTCTCAGTTGTCTGGCTTTATTTGTCCTATGCTCCTGATTTTTACTAACATGTGTCCTTTTTTCTTATCGGTGCTGTGCGATCTCAGGATGACACGGTGGTGCTCCAGTGTACAGCGACCATCCTGAAGGAGCAGATCAAGCTGTGCCTGTCTTGTGAGGGCTTCGGGAACCGATTGTGCTTCCTTGAAACAACATCCAATGCCCAGGTATCTTCTGGCCTAAGACAATAGAGTGGTCACAAACTGTAGATACTCAAGTATTTAAAGAAAGTCTTTTGAAAGGCACAACTGTCTAAGCATTCGCCCTTTTCTCTGGAGGGCACAAGTTCGAATTGTGAAAATGCCACAGCTGTCCATGATTTGGAGTCCAGGACAACATACTTGTCCTGCTGTCTGGGTGGGAGGGATGGTCTAAATTTCTCCTCTGTCAATCAGAGCAATGGTAGCCAATAATATGTATCTGTTATGCTGCATTTGACTAAAACGCATAACTCAACCCTGGCTGCTCCCAGCATCAACGGTCAACAAAGCAGCACTTCTTACCTTTAAATGCATTATATTGTATGTACATGTTCTAGTATTTGCTTTAGATACGCATACAAGCATAACTGCTTTGTTAAATCTATAACTTCAAGTATGCAGTTCATTGTTTTAGTCATAGATCAATCCTCAAAGTTGGATGCATGTGTCTGTAGGGTTGGGGCATGGTCGCTTAGTGGTTAACATGTTTGCTTCGCACCTCTGGTGATGGGGGTTCGAATCCCGCCTGTGTGCGAGAAGCTTGCATCGTCTCCTCGTGCTTTGGGGGTTTCCTCCGGGTACTCCGGTTTCCTCCCCCAGTCTAAAGACATGCGTTGTAGGCTGATTGGCATTTCCAAATTATCTGTAGTGTGTGCGATTGTGCCCTGCAATGGGTTGGCACCCTGTTCAGGGTGTCCCCAGCCTTGCACCCTGAGTTCCCTGGGATGGGCTTCAGGCTCCCATGTGACCCTGTGTAGGATAAGCGGTATGCAAAAGCCTGCTAGCTTGTTGCTGAGAAAAGATGAAAATGGAGGCATTCATGATTCCTCCCCCCGCTTTTTAGCTCCACAGGGGTCAAAAATGATTCCAAGCACAGAACCATTCCATGTTTTCTGACTTCTCACTTCAGCATTAGCTAATATATACAAGGCAATTAGTGCTCTTCAAAATGGGAGCTTCTGGGAGTAGATGATAAGTGAAGCATGCTAAACTATTTCTAAGCTTATCATCTTTTTTTGCAGGACAGATATGACTGATACTATTAAAGGAAACATCCTAAATGAAAGCATGCTATTAAAAATCTTAAAGTCATATCGAAACAGGAAATGAAATTTTAAAAAGACGTTTCTAATACAACAAACATGACTCTTATCACATATTATGTTCCATAACCTAAGGGAAATGCTCCTCGAGTTTAAGAGTGCTAGTGTAAATTTCTATTTTTACACATTCACACATTTTTTTTTTCTGTCTTCTGTCCAGAATGTGCCCCCTGACTTGGCTATCTGCGCCTTCATCCTGGAGCAGTCACTCTCGGTTCGGGCGCTACAGGAGATGCTGGCCAACACCATGGAGATGGAGGTGAGAGCCAGAGATGTTAAGGAACAGAGGATTGAGGAATAATAGAGTCAAAGGTAGAGAGGATGAAATGAGATGGTAGCTGAAGTGCTAGGTGACTGTGAACTAAGCAGAGCCTGGTTTCATAATAGAGTGTAGGTAAGACGATGTAAAGTGTGTAGTCTTGCATTACGTTGTGTAGTCTTTGGGTGAAAATTGTCATGATGAGCCCACCTTAGTTGTGCTGCAAAGTAAAAATAAACGAAGAACAGATTTTAAACTAGAAAAAAAAAGTTAGAAAAGGTTGTTTTTTTGTTTTTTTTTTTAGTTGTGAAGCTCCAGGATAAGCTCTGTTATTACAAGATACGCTTTACTAATAATCTAATCAGCTGTTCTTTATTTATTTATTTATTTATTTATTTATTTGATTTAGTTTCTGATTAGAGTTGACCTAAAGGTTGCGTTAGGGCATATGGAGGTGATGTAAGGGACGTTCATGTCTTTGCCTTTGGACAACACATCTGTAGAGCTTCTATTAGCGTATCTTAACTTCATCTGCATTTTTTCTCTCTTCCCCCGACACCTCGTCCCTTTCTCTGCCGCCCATAGGCAGTCGATTTGGACCAGTGGGTATGTCCTTGCACATGTCTCTTGTTTATTTGTCTACCCCAATCTGATCTAAGCACCTCTCCTCCACTTCTTCCTGTCCTTCTTTCCCAGTGTGTCTCGTTTAGATGAAATGAAATGGTGCTGCAGTTACTGTCCTCCTCCCCTGAGCCTTCTCTTCCTCCTCAGCTTTGTTCACGCCTGTTCCTCATACTGACTGTATAGCCGGAATCTCATTTGGTTTCCAAATGACATTTCCGACAAGATATAGTCCCCGAGTAAACATCAGAAAGAGAGAGAGAGAGAGAGAGAGAGAGAGAGAGAGATCCAGTGGTTCAAATCCTGGTGGTCAAGGCTAGAAATCCCCTGCTTTTTTTTTTTTTTTTTTACCTTAGTCACCTGCCCATTACTCACATAAAGCTTACCATGGCTGTACATTTTACAAACTAATTGAGGATAAAAACAAATCAACTAAAACCCTTTTTTTTTCATTTTCTTAAAGAATTACAGAGTTGTCTTTGGATTAGTGCCTGCCACACCGCCATTTCATGCAGCACCTTCACCCTTTCACTAACTACCATCCCATCTTTTACTTTTTTCACTGATAACAAGCTTTCATTTACTATATCATGGTTTTGTAATCATTACTAATACTAAAACATTCGCCATCCTCCTTAAGGTCAAACACAGCATGGCGTCGCTGTTTATATATATATATATATATATATATATATATATATATATATATATATATATATATATATATATATATATATAATTTTCCTTCTTTTCTTTTCCCTCATCTCTCATCCATTCCATTGTTTCCTCATGACTTACAGGAAGAGGAAGATTAAGATTAACCCACATGTCCGATTAACTAATTACCAGTGGATATACAGTACTTGCTTTAAACAAAAATACCATTTAGGATAAGATACCTGGTATATGATGGGCAACCCAAAAATTCCCAGAATTATTAAAAAAAAAAGGTATACAACATACAGCATTTCTCCTTTAATCCCCTTCAAAGTACTTTCCTTGTGGTGCAATACACTTGTCCCAGCGTTTAGATCAGAGAGCTGTCTATGTGAGAAAAGCAAGCCATTTTGAAGCTGAGAAAAGAGGGAAAAGCACAAAATTGTGTTGTTTAGCACATCTAGATATCATATCGGAAATCCTAAATTCTCGTCTCATTTCCATCTTTCGATCTCAAACCCAAATATTTCTGATGTATAGCACAAACAAATGAATTGGCCTTGCCGTTCTAATTATTTTGGAGGGAACTATAAGTACTTCAGGATATAAAAATTCAGCAGTAGTGATATCTGGGTATTAATTTGATACGAGAGATGAAGAGAGAGAGAGAGAGAGTGTGAGAGTATTAGCAGGACCTGTCTCTAGAGACAAGCAATGGCCCATGATAATGAGAATAGCATGGCATGTGGAAGTCCCAGCAGGAGGGAGGGGCGGAGTCAATGGGGATTGAATCTGACACTGAGGTGCTGAGAGAAAATCCCCTCGCTGCTACTGTCAATAAAATGACAGATGGTGGCGTAACACACTGACCCACACAGGTGGATTAAGGTGTGCTTAACCACAGAGACCTGCAGTGTGCAAACTCTCTCTCACCCGAGCCATGCTACTCACACAGATGACGATGTTTACGGTGATAGTGACGCTGATGATAATCACTAATAACAATAATCATTGTGTCTCCTCATTCCTAAACCTTAAGGTAAACTGACCACATACTGTATTGTGACTTGTGACCTCATGGAAGCCTTTTGTGAACTCTTTCGGTTTGGTGTGGACTGTGACCTTTGTTTGACCTTTGTTTGTACTCATGTGTGGTCTTTCCTGTGGTACCGTAACTCACTTCCTTCAAGCTTGACAGGAGGTGAAGAGATGCCCATTCCTCCTTTGTGCGGCTTCTCTTCCTTCTTTCTTCCCATGATTCTCTGTGTGTTTTACATTCTCCTCTCATCGTTTGTCCTGCTACTTATCTCTGTTTTTAATGTATGAAGAATGAAGAAGACATCCATTTTAAAAGGAGGATGCTGTGGCATATACAGTACACAGCACATTCAGGCACACACACACATGCGCATGCACAGACACCTATTCACAGATGTTTATAACCACCCAGTCACACTCCTTTCCCAGGTATGAAGGAAAATAAGTGTATGCCTATGTTTAATACTCTTCTCTTCTCTCCTCTGGCTCTCCATCTCCAGTCCTCGCAGGGAGGAGGCCATCGAACACTTCTATATGGCCACGCCATCTTGCTGAGACACAGCCACTCTGGCATGGTGAGCCACAAATCATTCAGTCATTCTACATTTTCAATGTACAGCGGAACCTGAGATTGATTGATAACGATGTTTTTATTATCACAGTATTACAATGATAGTTAGTTTACACTGTCATACTGTATATACTAAGCATCATACCTCATACCTCCAGTACCTCAGTTGCCTGACCACATCACGCTCGCTCACGGACAAGCTGGCCTTCGATGTGGGCTTGCAAGAGGACTCTACAGGTACACACACACACACACACACACACACACACACACACACACACACACAGGAACATTCATGCTTCTGACATGGGCAGAAATTTTCACAGCACAGTTTTTGGTGCAGTTTGCTGCTGTTTAGCGAAACTGAGGATGCTGTAGTATGATACTGGCAGAGTCCAGATTGACAGGGTTGAAAAAATGTTTGGGTAATCGGAGCTGGAGATAAAAAGGATGAGAACCAGAAATAATATGTTATTCAGAATAGAACGTAGAAAACATATCAAATGTTTAAACTGAAGAAATGTACTATTTAAGGAAAAAAATAAGGAAATTTCGAATTTGATGGCCGCAACATGTCTCCGAAAAGTTCGGACGGGGGCAACAAACAACAAAAGTCTGGAAAAGTAAGTGTTAGTAAAAAGAAACAGCTGAAGGTTAATTGGCAACAGGTCAGTAACATGATTGGGCATAAAATGAGTATATTAGAGAGGCAGAGTCTTTCAGAAGTAAAGATGGTCAGAGGTTCACCAATCTGTGAAAAACTGTCTACAATTTGTGGAACGATTTCAGAATAATGTTCCTCACCGTAAAATTGCGAAGACTTTGAATATCTCATCATCTCATTTAAAATGGACTGAGGCAAAGTGGAAAACTGTTCAGTGGTCAGACGAATCGAAATTTGAAATTCTTTTTGGAAACTGTGGACGCCGCATCCTCTAAACTAAAGAGGACTAAAGAGGAGAGGAACCATCCGGCTTTTTATCAGCGCTCAGTTAAAAAAGCCTGCATCTCTGATGGTACAGGGGTGCATTAGTGCCTATGGAATGGGCAGCTTGCACATCTGGAAAGTCACCATCAATGCTATAGAGGTATATTTAGAGCAAAATCTGCTTCCATCCAGATTCCATCCCATCTTTACTTCTGAGCGACTCTACCTCTCTAAGATACTCTTTTTATACCCAATCATCTTACTGACCTGTTCCCAATTAACCTAATGAGAACCTAATGTTCCTCAAGTTGTTTCTTTTTAATAACACCTACTTTTCCAGCCTTTTGTTGCCCCCGTCCCAGCTTTTTTGAAACACGTTGCGGCCATCAAATTGAAAATGACCTTATTTTTTCCTTAAAATTGTACCTTTCCTCAGTTTAAACATTTGATGTGTTTTCTATGTTCTGTTGTGAATAAAATACGGGTTTATGAGATTTGCAAATCACTGCATTCGTTTTTTATTTACATTTATTTTAATGTAAATGTAACGTACATTTGTTTTAATTATTTACATTTTACACAGCGTCCCAACTGTTTTGGAATTGGGGTTGTTTATATATACACATGTACAGTATATATCAGCATACACTGTACTGTATATGAGCACTTTGTTTAAAAAGTAAGAACAGTTATGAGACTTCATAGGTGTTACCAAAATATCTACAAAACTAGCCAAGAATACACAAAATATTGCTAAGTCAGGGGTTTCACATGCTGGCATGATAAACGGTGGATTTATTTATATAATAAAGGCGTTACACAGAATGGACATGTGCCATATACTGTTAGCTATATTTTCTATAATGCTTGTGAGTATGTGGTTCATGGGGTTACGTAATATGGCACGGCTTTACCGTAGGCGAAGCGTGCTGGTGGACCATCCACCCTGCATCCAAGCAGAGGTCAGAAGGTGAGAAGGTCAGAGTGGGAGATGACCTGATCCTGGTTAGCGTGTCATCTGAGAGATATCTGGTAGGAAATGCTTTCTTCCTTTGTCATCTTTTCCTGCTATTGGTTCTTCCTTTTGGGTACACACATATCTCCTGGCATATACACTGTTGTTACAGCATGTGTATGTAATTCTGAGTATCTTGTTTGGTTGTTGATTATGAGTTCCTGTGATTTTTGTGTCCTTGCAGCATCTGTCCTATGCCAGCGGGGACTTGATGGTAGACGCCTCGTTCATGCAAACTCTGTGGAACATGAATCCAGTGTGTTCAGGCTGTGAGCTAGCAGAGGGTAAGCTTTTGTTTAATCAATTTTTTTCAAATCTAATTTTTGCAGTTTAATTTTAGGTCCTGGCCCTGTGTTCAGAATGGCAGCGTTGTGTTTTCTGACGTGGAGTTTGAGGATTCTGTGGATTTCTTTTTGTGAATTGAATCGAATCGGCGAAATTGCAATTGCATGAAATTGTCTTTCGCAGTGATTTTATTTGTTGTTAAATGAGACCTTTTAGCTGTACTCATGTCCGACATGTATGAATCGAAGTGGGCTTTGGCTGAATGTGCGTTGTGATGACATGATGTGCGTCAGTTCCATGTATATTGAGAAAAAGCTGGCAGAAATCAATGCGTCCAGTTGATACTACACAAGAATTCTCTCAGGATGTTTTTATTTGTGGTCATGTTGGTCAAGACATCTCATCTTAAGCACAGCACTGGCTAAAGGGAAACGACAAATAAGAGGGACACATGTGTTGTGAGAAATTTTGGGGGTCTTTTTAGCCCAAGGTTAGCTTTGTTAGTATGTTAAAGACAAAACCATACAATCAATATAATAAAGTAGCTGTATGAAATAGGATAGGATAAAAACAAAGAAAATCTACCAGCTCCAGATGGACTCACTGATAAATAATAATAATTTGATTCCTCTGATTTCCCCCCAAAAGCCAAAACAAGCCTATGGTTCATCACAGTAATGTCCTTTTTATGTCAATGGTGCATTATCCAGACAGTACCAGGGAAACCATGACAGTAAACTAAATATAGGAACACCCACTAACAACCAAAGCGATCTGAGCAAAGCAAAGAGAAAATGCTGTCAGTATTAATGTAGGGTAAGATGTATTTTACATTTACATTATCATTATCCCTTCCTGTTGTGATTACTACTTGACTAAGGTTGTCTAAATGATCCATGGCATCTATTTTGATTTTACAGCAGTATAATTGTCAATTTATTCTGAAATACTCATTATAACATATCAGTAAATGCGTTCACTGTATGTATGACACATGATGGTCAGCAAAAATATCACTCACACTTCTGATTCCAAGCCATCAATATCAATATTTCAACAATCAATATTTCTAGCAATTTTGTTGATTTAGTAGTTCTCTGTTTTAATGTATATGTCCTCAATAGGTTATTTGACTGGAGGCCATGTTCTACGCTTGTTCCACGGTCATATGGACGAGTGTCTGGCCATACCGCCACCCGATCAAGGAGAAGATCAGCGCAAGTAAGAGAAACAAAGACAGTGTTCGCGAGCATAAGGCTTTGGCATAAATGTATTCTCGTTTTCTCTTTCATGTGTTCTGACAACCCTTTCTGTTTCTCTTCTCCCTCTGGTCTCGTTCTCTGCGTTCTCAGGATCGCACAGTATGAGTCAGGAGCCGTCTGTAGTCAAGCACGCTCTTTGTGGAGACTTGAACCTTTGAGAATCAGGCAAGGACAACTTTTATTACAGCTCTGTGATGTCTGGATGATCAGATATACAAATATAACGGTTGAGCTTACAGAGCAGTAAATTCAGCAGATAAAGATCCAAGACAGTGGCTAATATTATTATATTAGCTTAAATGCTTGGTATTGACAAGAACATTTCTATGTGTATTTGTCTTTTTTTTTGTTTGTTTGTTTGTTTTGAGTAAAAATGAGTTGGAACATGTACAAAACACAAAAGCACATACGGTTTCCAAAAGGTTGTGTCATCCATTTGAGATTTTTCATAAGTTGTACAAAAATGATCTGGAAATTTACATGAAAATCTTGAAGGTCACATGACAACCACTGAAGTGCAGAGGTGGGAATTAGTGAGTGGCGAAATGTCTTCAAGAACATGTGCAAGTAAAGCTCGCTGACTTCTACTACAATAAAAATGCCATGTCACATGACCAGGAAGTACTGTTTGCACTTCCTTTTCTGCAATCATACGGCACGGTAAAGGTTATCATCGGAGGGCTCTCAAAATGTGATACATTTTTCAATATTTAAAAGTACTTAAAGGAAAACAATGAAACACTATCTGAGAGAGGTTACCATTTATTTTTGTCATTTGTTTCTATATTTTGAGTATTCTGTTAAATGCTAAAATGTAATTGGCAACAGCATGCGATAATGGAATTGTGGTACGTGCATTCATCAACTGAAACAGGCCCACATATCAAAAAATACACTCGGCTTCTCTAATAGTATATTTGCATTTTTTTTTTCACAAATTTCAGACATTTTGCAATTGCACCTTATTTTCAAGAGAAAGAATTAAGAATTCAAGAGAGAGGATTTAAAAATATACTTCACCCAAAACATGTTTGGATCTATTTTTTGTATGTATTCCACATACTTTTTACAACTGTAATTCCTTTCTAGAAGATATAACTTTTTCATACATTTTTGTCTATATGATACATTGTTGCCATACGACAACCCCCCCAACCCCCACCCAACCAACCCCCCCCCCCCCCACGGACACACAAACACTTTTTTTTAATTTATTTAAAAATATATATATTTTTATTACTTGAACTAATTCAAATCCATTTTTTATGTACTGTATTTGTAATAATTCATGCAGAAGAGGGTTAAATGTGTGCTTTCTGTAGCTGGAGTGGTGGTCATATGAAGTGGGGTCAGCCATTCCGCATACGCCACATCACTACTGGACGCTACATTTGTTTGAATGAAGAGAAAGGTCTGATGGTGCTCGACCCTGAGAAAGCCAACACCAAGCAGTCAGCTTTCTGTTTCCGTGCCTCCAAGGTCTCTATATGGTCTAAATTCTTGATTACAGCTAAAATAGATTTTCATTTCACCTACTCAAACAATTTTCTTTTTATTTATCACTTATTAACATAAAATGATATAATCATCAGAACAACTCCCATTCTTTCACTCTTACTGTGATTTGTTGTTGCCTCTGAGCAGGAGAAGGTGGAAGTGGTGAAGAAGCGTGATGTTGAGGGCATGGGGATTGCAGAGATCAAGTATGGCGAGTCGATGTGCTTTGTACAGCACGTCTCCACGGGTCTGTGGCTCACCTACGCTGCCCTCGATGCCAAAGCAGCTCGTCTGGGTACTCTGAAAAGAAAGGTACAGTACAGACTCCAAGAGCACTTAACCTGTCTGCCCTGCATGATTAATGTATAACTGATACATGTGCAGTTGAGTATTGTAAACCCTGACTGAACAAAAATCTAAAGCAACTTATATATAAATTAATAAATGTCTGTATTTCTTTCTGTCTTTCTCTTGCTCTCCTTCAGGTTACTCTGCATCAGGAAGGCCACATGGATGATGCGCTGGTGATGTCACGTTCTCAGACGGAGGAGTCTCAGGCAGCCCGCATGATCTACAGCACCACAGGCCTTTTTAAACAGTTTATCAAGTATGTAACAGTACATTTCACTGCCTGCTAAGTCCTGAGATTTATAAATCCTCAAGATACAGTACTAACTATGCAGATACAATTCAGTAGGACTGTGGGAGGTTTTTTGGACTGCAAAATGCAGACAAATAGTTATTATTATTATTATTATTATTATTATTATTATTATTATTATTATAGCAAGCAAAAAAATATTACTTACCCATTTTGTTAATATGAATAGACAAACACATGATCTTAAACAGCGTGACCCAACCTCATCTGTGGAGATCTACCATGATGAAAGTATCGTAGCTCTAACACAACTGGCTGTAAATCCAATATAGTGCAGTCTCCCAGTCCTTAAAACATGCGTTGTAGACTGATTGGCATCTCTAAAATTGTTTGTAGTGTATGATTGTCTGCGTTGGGTTAGCACCCAATTAATTTCAAGACAATTTCGAAAGAAATGCTTTTTGAGGAATCCGTGTACCAGGTGAAAACACTGTTGATCACCTACTGATGGCTAAGCGTGATCATTTTACAAGTTTGTTTCCTAAATAAAATGCTAAATATATAACAATATCCTCTTTCAAAATTATCTATAAGTAAATACGGAATATACTGTAGAAAATGCTGGAATCTCTAATAGTATACAGTGGGCTCGTAGGGTTCGTAATGTTGGCGGTTCGATTCCTGGCCCACATGACTCCACATGCCGAAGTGTCCTTGGGCAAGACACTGAACCCCAAGTTGCTCCCGATGGCAAGTTAGCACCTTGCATGGCAGCTCTGCTACCACTGGTGTGTGAGTGTGTGTGTGAATGGGTGAATAAGAACGAGTAAAGAGTTTTGGAACCGCTAAGGTTAAAAAAGCGCTATATAAGTGCAGACCATTTACCATGAATTGTTCAAAATGTTCCACCCTGGATTTGCTCTGTTTATGTAGGTGTCAGAAGGATAAAAGCTGTAGGGCTAAACTGTTCTCTTTGTTCTTTGCCTGTGCGTCATACCTTAGTATGAGAATATGAGAAAGATCGAGCTCTATTCACTGTGTGTTTCTGTGTAGGGGGCTGGACTCTCTGAGTGGGAAGAACAGGGCGGCAGGTCCGGTCTCTCTGCCTCTGGATGGAGTGGTTCTCTCCCTTCAGGATCTCATCCACTACTTCCGGCCGCCTGAGGAGGAGCTGGAGCATGAGGAGAAGCAAACAAAACTGCGCTCACTGCGCAACCGGCAGAACCTCTTCCAAGAAGAGGTATGTGCATGTGTGTGTGTGCTGCACAAGACTGTACTGTACTGAAGGTATATTTTCTTATAAAATTTATTTATCTGGATCATTCAAAGTAGTGTAATAGACTAGTGTACTACACAACGAGATTCGTATTCAGATCATCTCAGTCACAGAAAAACTTAAACAAACCTTCTACACTGATAAGATTTGCTCCTTAGACTCAGTTGACTGCATGTTTCTGATCAACGCTGATTGTGCTCTAGGGAATGATTACCATCGTGTTGGAGTGTGTGGACAGGCTTAATGTGTACAACACTGCTGCTCACTTCTCCGAGTTTGCTGGGGAAGAGGCAGCTGAGTCCTGGAAGGAAATAGTCAACCTGCTCTATGAACTGCTGGGTGAGAACCTGGATTCTGTCGCTGCTATGTGCCATCACATAAATCATGCAATTTTGTAGACTATAAATAAATACAAAAATTGCCTGAATATGGCTTCCACACTTCATTTCTCATTTACACCCAAATAAAATATTTTATACCACAGTGCTGTTGAATTCTCAAATCTGATTGGTCAGAAGGTGTTGATTCATTTTTCTATAACAGCAGCTTGGGCAGTAGGTCTACAATGGGCTGTAATTGAAATAGCAGGTTTAAATTAATGCACTAGTTCTTATGTTATCAGTTCTGTAGTGACAATGTACACAGGGATTTCTATGGCAGACACTCAACATTAATACATTAATATATATATATATATATATATATATATATATATATATATATATATATAGTAAAGTTTTGTCTGTGAGAAGATGTTTCTTTATCGTATTTGGAAGGAGTCTCCAGTGTTAGTGCTTCATAACGAGTTCGTACAGTTTAAAGTAGAGTTTAAATTTTTTAAATAATTTCTTTTTGCTGAAAACTACTCGAAAAGGCGAAATTGCGATTGCACAAAATTGTTTCGCCGTGACATTTGTTGGTAAATGAGACCTTTTAGCTGTACTCATGTTCGACGCACGTGAATCGAAGAGGGCTTTGCCTGAATGCGCGTCGTGATGATGTCACATGAAGTGCCCAAATCTGCAGAAAATCAGTGTAATTTTGAAATATTCCAAGCTCCTCCGAATATAGCAGAGTTTGCCTTAATTACGATTGCAAAATCGTGAAATCCCGGAGGGACTGTATAACACGCTTACTGACTAAGATTGCTTGATAACATGAATGAATGAATGAATGAATGAATAAATAAATAAATAAAAGATTGTTAGTGTTGGCAAGTTGCTGTTGTATAAGACGATTAAAACACTTCGGCACGTGGCAAATATTAGAAAATAATTGTTGATTCATTTTCTGTAACAGCATGCTCTATCATTTTTTTTTTTATTCCTTACATACTGTATACTTCTTGTTCTATAATTGCCATAATGTAATGCTGTATCCTTAATAAATTGCGATGAATATGTATTCATGTAACATGTTACTATCTATTATGCAGCCTCGCTTATCAGAGGGAACCGTGCTAACTGTGCTCTGTTCTGCGATAATCTGGATTGGTTGGTCAGTAAACTGGACCGTCTGGAGGCCTCCTCAGGTACACAGCTCTCTGCCCTCAGACATCATACGAATGACCTCATGTACGTAGGGTGCTGCTTTATTTACACCATTTTACCTTTTGGTACTTCCTCTCTACAGGCATTCTGGAGGTGTTGTACTGCATTTTGATTGAAAGCCCTGAAGTCCTGAACATCATCCAGGAGAACCACATCAAGTCTATTATCTCTCTTCTGGACAAGCACGGACGCAATCACAAGGTCCGCTAGTCTCGAATCGCTCGTATATGCGTACCGTCATTACTAATATGGTATCTCTGCATTCAACTATTTACATGACTTAGTTTGGATGAAAAGTTACAAAGGTTGCGATTTGAGGTGGGTTGGGGTTTCCCTTGATTAAAAAAAAAATGTTTCAAGAGACCAGGTTCTTCATTACATAGTTACACCGATCTAAGCATATGCACATTCAGACACGCAGGGGCTGATGTCATCTTTTTTCTGATTAGGTATTGGACGTGCTGCGCTCTCTGTGTGTATGCAACGGCGTGGCCGTGAGGTCCAACCAGAACCTCATCACAGAAAATCTGCTACCACGTCGTGAGCTTCTGCTCCAGACCAACATCGTAAATTACGTCACTAGGTAAAGTGCCTTGTGCTTGTTCTTCCTATGTAAACGCACAAAGTGTGTTGCTTGGAACTGGGAAGGTAGGTGTTGCCAGATTCATGGTTTTCTCACAGAATTTTGAATGCCGGAGTAAGTTTTTTCATCCTCAGAGATATTTTTAATTTATAGCAATGTGAGTAATAATATCAGACCATAGGAGGACCTTGGGGAAAGAACTGTTTAATACTAATGTTTTAATACAGCTTGTCAGTTGGCCTGTTTTTGTTGCTCTTTTTTTTTTTTTTTTTTTTTTACAACCCTGATCATAGCACATAATGAAATTCAACATTTTAAACAAAGCTTTTGTGACACTACCAATTATCCCTGTGTTATAAAAGGCACAGCTGAGTAAACTTAGTAAATAAAGTATAGTTTAACTGCACACAAGACGCTAAATGATTTAGTACCCAGTCGTTATTTAGTAATCAGATGGCATGTCAGCCATATTAACCCTTTATTGCATTAATTAATTTATCGCCAATATTTTGAAAGGCAATAAGACAAAACTACTATTTTCCTATGTAACTAGAAATTGCTGGTTTTAACTTTGACATTACAAAAAAATACCATGTCACATGACCAGGAAGTGCTGTTTACACTTCCTTTTCTGCAATCACATAGCATGGTGAAGGTCATCATCGGAGGGTTTTCAGAATTCAATTAATTTTTTTCAATATTTAGGCCAAACTACTTAAAGGGAAACCAATGAAACACTATCTGTGATAAGTTAACGTTTTATTTTTGGTCATTTAAACAAGTTTATATATGTTGAGTATTCTGTTAAATGGTCAAATATAATTGTTGCCATGTGGCAACAGCATGTGATGATGGAACTGTGGTATGTGTAATCATGAATTAAAACAGGTCTACATAGTAAACAAGACACTAGGATTCTCTAATATTTTCGCAAAGTAAGAAAAACTGTTGTAATTTCAGACATTTTGCAATTGCATCTTATTTTCTAAATGTAATACTTTTTACAACTGTAATTCCTTTCCAGAGGCTTTTCTAGACAAACTTTTTCCTGTTTACTTTTAAAAAAAAAAAAAAAAAAAAAAAATCCTCTGCAATTTATAGTCGAGAAAATGCAGTAATTGGAATTGTAATCTCATACATTTTATTATTTTTTGACTATAAGATACTTTCCACCATTGCACAACACAATTTCGACCCCGCCCCCAAATTTATTTTCATTTTTTTAAAATAGTTTTATTCTTTATACTTTTATAACATTTTTTTTTCCTGTAAATGTAATAATTCATTCAGTAGAGAGTTAATGCTTTTCACACTGTTTACTTGTTGTGTTGAGTCTTTATCAACGTTGATTCATTTTTTTTTTTTTTTTTTACCGAATTTTCTGATAGCTCTGTGTTTTGGAGCGTCACCACTTTACTATGGCTTTTAACTGCAATTTAGTCTCCAGTACAGAGTGCATTTAGCAGCTGGTCCCAGGTGCAGTTTGCACGATGAGCTGCAACATTAATAAACTGAACATTTAATTTCAGACACATTGCGAGTGCATTTTACATCTGCATCCAGCCCGTTTTGCGCCGTGCCTCCTCGCTTACTTAATTTACATCAAATTCTCTGTTTGATGATAAAACATGAAGGATTAACTTTTCTTCTGTTTCCAAGAGAATTCAAAAGATTAACACGGCTTACTATTTGTTTTTCCCTCACAGTGTAAGACCAAATATCTTCCTAGGAACATGTGAGGGCTCAACACAGTATAAGAAGTGGTACTACGAGATGATTGTGGACTACGTGGAGCCGTTTGTGTCGGCTCAGGCTACTCATTTGCGTGTTGGCTGGGCACTTACAGAAGGATATAGTCCCTACCCTGGAGGAGGAGAAGGCTGGGGAAGCAATGGAGTTGGTGATGACCTCTACTCTTATGGATTTGATGGACTTCACCTGTGGTCAGGTGAGTGTGCAAGCCTGAAATATTTATATAGTGTGGATGCCTAAAGGTTCCTCTGACATCTTTCAGGAATGTTTCTCACAGTATGACTTGATGACTAGTGACATACAGAATTCCCAGACAAATTAGAATGTGTTGTTCCTAGGTCATGTGGCTCGTCAGGTGGCATCACCCAATCAGCACATCCTGGCAGCTGATGACGTCGTAAGCTGCTGTCTGGATTTGAGTGTGCCCAGTATCTCTTTCCGCATCAATGGGCATCCTGTTCAGGGCATGTTTGAGAATTTCAATTTGGACGGCCTCTTCTTCCCTGTTATTAGCTTCTCAGCTGGGGTCAAGTGAGAAATTTCTATTTCTTTTTAACTTTACAATTCTGTGATAATTTGTAAAATCTGTGTTTTTTTTCAATTTATTGAGAGAGATTTTCACTTGGGGTATGTTCTTAACCCTCATTAACGTTTCCAGAGCTCGATTTCTATTGGGTGGACGTCATGGTGACTTTAAGTTCTTCCCTCCACCTGGGTATGCTCCATGTTACGAGGCTCTCCTGCCCAGAGAGAGGATGCGAATTGAGCCCATCAAAGAGTACAAGCATGACTTTAATGGAGTCAGAAACCTCCTGGGCCCCACACAGTCGCTTACACACACCTCATTCACACCTTGTCCTGTGGACACTGCTCAGGTGCTTTCACCCACACTTTCCATCTCTCCTTCTCAATGACAAGTACTCATTGTTCTACACATTTCTCAGAATTGTGTTTTGGTTAAAAAAGAAGCAATAAATCTCAAAAAGATGCTTTTCTGCATTTGTGTTTGAGTAGATTGTGTTGCCCCCACACTTGGAGCGCATCCGAGAAAAACTGGCTGAAAACATTCATGAGCTGTGGGCTGTCACTCGCATCGAACAGGGTTGGACCTATGGTCCAGTAAGTGAATTTCTTTCCTGCCTTCTCACACGACACACACAAGTATTCACTTATACCGAATATGTTGAGTTAAATACATCATCTCCTCTCTTTGTCAGTTCCGTGATGATAATAAGAAACTGCACCCGTGCCTGGTGGACTTCCAGAGCCTGCCAGAACCTGAGAGAAACTACAACTTGCAGATGTCTGGAGAAACTTTAAAGTGAATCATTTTCTTACACTCAAATAATCTCAGTCTTTGTTGTTATTGTTATTTAAAAAAAAAAAAAATCTATTTGGCTATAATCTTATTTGCTTCTACTCAATTTCTCAGGACACTTCTGGCTCTGGGCTGCCATGTGGGCATGGGAGATGAGAAAGCAGAAGAAAATCTGAAGAAGATCAAGCTGCCCAAAACGTATGTTGCAAAGAAGAAAGTGGGATCATTTTTAGATATGTCACAACGCAGTAAACATCACGTTGCTTTAAAAAGCGATCACTTAATTAGTCATGAATTACAACAAAAACCTCTCGATCCATTAGTTACAGTAGCAAGATTTTAGGTATCTTTAGGCAGACTGAATGTTTTATCCATTGTGTTTGTTTAACTGGCTTAACTCCTTATTCCTCATGATATTTGCAGGAAGATAGCAAGGGTATACAAAACATATTGGTTTGATGATATAGTTTATAGTTCATAAAGTTTTCTTTAGTTGAGATGTTATAGGCAGAAAAAAAATCCATATGTTTTGACATCTTTTTTAATGGTTTTCCCAGACCACCACACATATAGATGGTTTTCTCTACTACAACTAGAGTTGTTAGGGATATACATTTACATTCTATATTGAGTTTATTTACACTAACTCTACATTCAAACAAATTATAATAAAATAAATAAATATTTTTTGTCACTTGGTGAAAAAATGTGAAAGCAACTATAAATACCATACACACACAGGAAAGAAATAAACTAAATTTTATATATATATATATATATATATATATATATATATATATATATATATATATATATATATATATATATACATATATATATATATATATACATATATATATATACACACACACACACACACACACACATGTATATGTGTGTGTGTGTGAGTGTGTGTGTGTGTGTGAACATAACAGACCACATTTATTTTCCTTTCCTGCCTCTTTCTATCTCTCAGGTATGTGATGAGCAGTGGGTATAAGCCAGCTCCTCTGGACCTCAGCCATGTGAAACTGACTCCCAACCAGAACCAGCTGGTGGAGAAACTGGCGGAGAATGGACACAACGTGTGGGCACGAGACCGTGTGAGGCAGGGTTGGACTTACAGCATCGTACAGGTATCATTCAGGGTTTATTGTTTCAACTTTTTTTTCACTATTACATATCATACAGGGAATTGTAAATTTGAAGTACTGGGGGTCTAATATTGTGTACGACTGCCATGGTGCTTATTACAACTTTTTTTTTTTTAAAGTACCAAATCTTGTACTGGTTACCTGTGTATAATAAGAACAGTTGACTTACCGATGTCATAAATCATTGAAATTATTCATAACTTGAACTGAATTTTGCTAAATTAAATTAAAGTGTGGAGCAGTCATATGTCTTCATCCTTTCGTCCTTACTCATGCACTGTTATCCTTAGGATATTTTGAATAAACGTAACCCTCGTCTGGTACCGTACGTCTTGCTGGATGAGAGAACCAAGAAAACCAACAGAGACAGTGTGAACAATGCTGTACGCACCCTTATTGGCTACGGATACAATATCGAGCCACCAGACCAGGAGAGTAGTAAGTACTGATGATATCAGGCATCGAAATTTATCTGTCTTAGTTTTTTAGACCGTGCTTCTCACCATATTAATGTTTTTCAATTTGTGACAGTGTAAGCAAGCATTACACACACTGCACACACACTGCACACAGTTATTCTATTGACCTACTGTTCTTTAGCCAATAATACAGTAAAATCTACACTTACACAGTAGGGACCCAAAACCTTCATTATTCGACTTTTACATTTGCATACAAGAGTGAAAACAGCTAAAAACTACATATTTTATATTGTACTCTTGAATAAGAACTGACTGAAATCGTATTAACTATTAATACGTTTTAATAAGTGCTCACTTGGAAGTGAATTCAGTGGACTTCTAGACCTTAGTGTATAAAACTGTATAAAAATACTCAACTTGTTCTCCTCCAATTGTCCATCCTGAGTTTGTTCTATTGTTCTAATACCTCAACTCACACACACCCTAAACATAAACTTATTATGTTTCTCATTCTTCTAGGTGGCCACTCATTGGACAGCAGACGAGGGGATAAGGTGCGGATCTTCAGGGCGGAGAAGCAGTATGCCGTGACCTCAGGGAAATGGTACTTTGAGTTTGAGGCCGTGACGACGGGAGAGATGAGGGTAGGCTGGGCTCGACCGAACGTGCGTGCAGGCACTGAACTCGGAGCTGATGAACTGGCTTACGTCTTCAATGGAAACAGGGTACATAATAGTTTATGTAATCTATTCTGTCTATGCCCCATGGGGTTTTGCGTCTGCTATACCTGTAATTCCTCCATGACTGTTCCTCGATAGTCGTACTATACTGTCCATGGATTACATATACGTAGATGTCCATAAATAACGACAGGTCATCTTAATTACAGCACAGCCCTGATGAATTCTTCAATCTGATTAATCAGATGGTGTTCGTTCATTTTCCTTAACTGCAGCTCAGTAGAGCTGCCTGTAATTCAAATCACAGGTTTGTATAAGGGACAACATGATACATAACTATAAACCGGTAAAAAGCATGACCTATTTCATTAATAAATGTAAAAAAATTCATCGCTGGCAAACCACTGTGGTATAAAAAAAATTAATAACATTTTGAGAGCCCTGCGATAATAATGACCTTCACCATGCCATGTGATTGACGAAAAGGAAGTGAAAACAGCACTTCCTGGTCATGTGACATGGCATTTTCTTGTTATGTCAACGTTAAAGCCCTCTTTCACCAGTTACAAAGGAAAATAGTAGTTTTGTATTATTGCCTATCAAAAATTTGGATCTAAATTTAATGTTGCCATATGGCAACATCATGCAGTAGAGTGTACAGTACAGTTCGCATTATTTCAACAACACTGGGATTGTTTGAAGGATATGACATATACATTACAGGCTCTTTAAATACTTGGTGCATAAGCAGCACTTTAGATAATGAATGTGAATTAATCCACTAAACCCACTGTTTTTTGATAGTTTAAGTTCCAAATTGTTATGTCAGCCATATCAGAGAGAGCTTGCTGCTGAAAAGGATAGTGGTGTTTATGTATTGAACATTTGCATGCGGTGCTTTCTTTTCCAGGCTCAGCGCTGGCACATTGGAAATGAGCCATTCGGGCGCCAGTGGCTGTCAGGAGACGTGGTGGGCTGCATGATTGACCTGGTAGAGATGAACATCATGTTCACTTTGAATGGAGAGATGCTGATCAGTGACTCTGGCTCTGAGATGGCCTTTAAAGACATCGAGATTGGAGATGGTGAGCTGGATAACAGGGATTTAAATCTTTTTCAGTAGTAGACATAGGGAGAGGTTATGCTCAACAGGGTGGTGTTCAGAATTAGTTCACCTCCAGGGTCCGGGGTTCGAGTCCCGCTGGGGCCCTGTGTGTGCAGAGTTTGCATGTTCTCCCCGTGCTGGGGGGTTTCCTCCGGGTACTCGGGTTTCCTCTCCCAGTCCAAAGACATGCATGGTAGGCTGATTGGCGTGTCTAAAGTGTCCGTAGTGTATGAATGGGTGTGTGAGTGTGTATGTGATTGTGCCCTGCGATGGACTGGCACCCTGTCCAGGGTGTACGCCACGTTGTGCCTGATGCTGCCAGGGATAGGCTCCAGGTTCCCCCGTGACCCTGAAAAGGAGTAAGCGGTAGAAGATGGATGGATGGATGGATAGAACTCAACTATAGCATTTATTTTTATATACAGTATTTGGATTTTGTTGATTCTTAGCTTAATTTATCCTTTCCTTACATGTCTTGTTCCTTGTCTGTCAGGTTTCATCCCCGTGTGTGCACTGGGGCTGTCTCAGATGGGCCGTATCAACCTGGGCCAGAATGTTAGCAGTCTGCGCTATTTTGCCATTTGTGGATTGCAGGAGGGATTTGAGCCCTTTGCCATCAACATGAAGAGGGACATCACCATGTGGTTCAGCAAGAGTTTGCCCCAGTTCATCCCAGTGCCTACTAACCACAATCACATTGAGGTCTTGTCTTTCATTTATAATAGAATGTTATAAATATTGAATGGAACGGAAATGCCTAAATATTGCAAAAAAGTGACACTGAATTAGAAAAAAATGTGCTGATAAAGGAAAGATACTTCCTTGGTAATATGAAATAATATTTATCTGTATGCTTGTTGTGTCTGCTACCTCCTTCCAGTGTAAAATAATAATAATAATAATAATAACATTAGCAAGTGAAACTATTCTGAACATAGTCAAAGGTATATAGTATTTCCTAGTATTTCCAAGGATGCAAAAATACCTGGGTAATATTTGATTAGAATTGTACAGAATTTGGTGTAATGGCATCTCAAGACAATCTCCTTCACTGAAGCTATACAAATTTGTATTGTATTACACTGGATCAGAAGAATGTTTTACATGTTTTTGACTGAAATTTATTCATTGCTCAGCTGTCTCGTGTGGATGGCACGGTGGACTGCGCCCCCTGTCTGAAACTCACACACAAGACCTTTGGGTCCCAGAATGCCAACACAGACATGCTGTTCCTGAGGCTAAGCATACCTATCGAGTTCCACGAGACTTTCAAAGTGCAGGCAGGCACCACACCCCTCACTCGAACCCTAACCATCCCGGAGGATGAAGTGTTGGAGGTGGATCCTGACTCTGATTACGAAGTGCTGAAGAAGTCAGCCTGCAAGAAGGAGCAGGAGGAGAAAGAGAAGGAGCCGTCTGTGCCCAGAGACATACCTGGTGTCAAGGAGAATGACAAGGACACTGCCTCTGAAAAAGGCAAAAAGAAAGGGTGAGGATAGACTAGTGACACAGAATGCCCTTTTATATAGCGATTCGATTTTTGACTCTACGGTAATTTGTGTCTGAAATCAAACAGTCAGTTTAAAAGTACAGCCGTTTCTACCAATTATTCCACCTGTTCTTTCTTCCTTCTTAATAGTTTTCTGGTATATCTACTTGCTTTATTCTCATTTGACAGCCTGACAGTGGCCTGTCTTACTGTCATAGACTCTTTTATTTATTTATTTTTTATTCAAATGTTCAAAAACGACAGTGCTGGACTACAAATTCCAACTGAGAAACATCTAGAACCAACTCTAGACTTTTGCATTATCTAAGACACGCATCCAAGATATACCTGGAGAGAAAATTATATGGTTTAACTGATAAATCGCAGCATGGAACTAATGCTCTATTATGCTGAATACAACAATTAAAACTAATGTATGATTGATGAATTAGGTACAAACATTATTGTGAAATCTTTTCTTGACATTGTGCATGGATGTAACTTTATCAAAAGAACATTGTTGGGTTCAGCTCTGATTGCTTTTCCTTCCTTCTCAGTTTCCTGTTCAAAGCTAAGAAAGCAGCCATGATCACTCCTCCACCTCCTCCCCCTGTTCTGCCACGCTTGTTCGAGGACGTAGTGCCGGATGAACGTGATGATCCTGAGATCATTCTCAGTACCACTACTGTGAGCTTTTCAGACACGTGTATTCTGTATAAAAGTACTGTATTCTGAAGTACTTTTATCCAATGAAACTGTATATGTTTGGTTGCATTATTCTAGTGAAAGTGAAAGGAATTTTTGGCTAGAGAGCATTGAGATTAACTAAAAGTGTTAATAAAATTCTTATTTACACCACTGGGAAATATGCCTAAGCATGTGAAAGGGTAATACAGTATGTGTTTGTTTCCACAGATATCATTTATACTGCTATAATATTATAAGCATTTTATAATAGATATATTACTATTAAAATCAAAACAGATCATTTGAGTCAATGGGACATCCTTTATATAAAAAAAATCTCTCTCTCTCTCTCTCTCTCTCTCTCTCTCTAGTATTATTACTCAGTGCGGATCTTTGCTGGTCAAGAGCCCGGTGGTGTTTGGGTTGGTTGGGTCACCCCTGACTACCACCAGTACGATCTTAGCTTTGACCTCTTCAAAGTTCGTACTGTCACAGTAACTGTAGGTGATGACAAGGGCAACATTCATGACAGGTGAGGATTGGCAGCAGATGTTTTGTGCCTCTAACAGTGACTTTTGATATCAAAAATAGATCAGTCCTCCAAAAAAACAGATTAGGCAGCTGTTAGTTGCTACATGTCAACCTTCTCTAGCTTCTAATACTATTTCTAAAGCATGACTTGAAGAGCACCAATTTCTCAATCATCATCAATCATTTTGCAATACATATGAACTTGCTATAAAAAAAGTACCACATATGTCTTAAAGATGCAATCACAAAGTAACGACTTCAGTGAGCAACTTCATAGACGTCACTGTCCGACTCACAAAATATTCCGTCAGGTTAATATGGCTTTGTGTTATTTGCTGTTTATGAACATGTGCATTACCATAACATCAGCATAAAAAGGAGCAACTGCTACATGGTGTGGGGAGGCGACTTAATCAGTGGTTCCCAGCAGCGCTTCAGCCAGGAGGATCTGGTAGTTGGCTGCTTGGTAGACTTGGCCACTGGTCTTATGACTTTCATGGCCAATGGGAAGGAAATCAACACCTTTTACCAGGTGAGATAGGCTTATGTCATGTGTTAAGAGAGAGCATGCCCATTGGAGTCATGTGGATCTTTTTATTTTTTGCATTTTCTTCTTTGATTTTATCTTGCTGTTATATGTGGCATTCGTGACTTCAGGAAAATAAACTATAATGGTGTCTAGGAGTAAGTGACGACCATGACTGAACACTACTAGAAATTTTAAAATGACCTGGTTAAGTGAAAACCTTTGTCAAAGTTCCCACTCTTTTCAGGGAATCATACTCCGGGACATTTTCAGTGACGTACTGTACATACCCAAAAGTAAGGACAAGTAGTCAGAACAACTAACATCTGCTGACGTTGACATTACAGTTTACCTGAAATCTGATAAGTGAAGTGAAAATATAATTGCATATATCAGAGAATGTTCTGATTTTTTGCAGTCCCTCAGCTGATATTGCATATAAGTGAGTTTTTCAGGACTTTTCCAGGACTTTGATAATATTTTCAATACTTTTAATCGATTTTCTCATTCTCCAGGTGTTTCCGTAACTGTAGAAACAGTTCAAACTTCATGTTAGGACCATGTTTGTTGACAAAGCGTTGTGTTGCATTGCATAATGACATAGAATGTGTGTTTTCTCCTAGGTGGAGCCCAACACCAAGCTTTTCCCTGCTGTGTTTGTTCAGCCCTTCAGCCAGAACATGCTACAGTTTGAGCTGGGAAAGCTAAAGGTTAGATCTCGTCCTCATTCTCTCCCTCTCTCTGTCTCTCTAGCACTGCTTTTAGTATAATTCTCAGTTACTGTTGTCTTTATTATATCTTTACCCATCCATTATATAATGCACATTGAACCGATGAACCCGTTGAACACATAATCATGATTACACACGTCGGTTTCCATGGCTTAGTTGAGCTAGCCATTTTAAAATAACCAGAGTGTCTGAAAAACTTCAAAGACATAATGTATTTATTTTGTTATTTAATTCAAAGACAATTATCTTGTCTCTTTTCCTAAATCTTCTTCTCTCTTTCCGTTAGAATATTATGCCTCTCTCAGCGGTCATGTTTCGCAGTGAAAGGATGAACCCAGTGCCTCAGTGTCCTCCTCGTCTGGATGTGGAGATGCTCACACCGGTTATATGGAGTCGAGTCCCAAACCACTTCTTGAAACCCGAAGTGGGTAAAGTGAGTGAGAGGCACGGCTGGATGGTAGAATGCACTGAGCCACTCACCTTGATGGCACTGCACATCCCTGAGGAGAACAGGTCAGATTTAGATTCATTAAAGTGTGTCAAAATATGATTTGTCCTGTTACGTAGTTCATAGAACAATATTTCATAACTTGGGTTGTCCTCCTCCATCATACAGATTAGTCTTATGGCTGTAAGTACCACGTCAATGCACATTCTGTGAGAATCTGCGTCATAAGTACGCTCAGCAGTATATCTCAATAGTAACTGTGCTCATTCTGTGAAATTATAAACAGCACATAGCTTACAGAATGAACTAGGCACGCAGCATTAGCTAGGTAGCTAAAATATAAGCTCTGGTTTAAAGCTGGTAGTAAGCTAGCCTGGTAACAGAGAACAAAACTGTCATGTCCATTTAAGATAAGATGAGATAAGATAAGATAATACTTTATTAATGCCCAGATGGAGAAATTAGGGTAAAATTTGCTAATAGACAAAAATGGATAAAATACACATAGTGGTTGTGATAAAAGTAGGTCTGAAGTGCAATAATTCACAGTAAACTCAACTAGTTAGTGACTATCTATATATAAATATCTGTTAAACTAAAACACAACTGGGTAACAATACATTTCAATTCCAGAGTGAGGATAAATCAGTTGACAATCACTGGCTTTTTACCTCTTCATCAAGGGGGGAAATATTGCTTTACCTCTCTTCTTTCATCTTCTTCTTATTGTATTATATTCTGTTGTGTCATGTTCTGTCCTGATTGGCTGTGACTCTGCCCTGTCACCATGCAGTTAGACTTCTTTAATGCCTAAAGTTGGAGTGTGATGACAGATGTCCTGTACTTGAACTGATGTGTGTTGTATGAGTACAAATGTCTTCTGAATTGAATACAGTTATTGAGTATTACTATTACATGATGGTCAGGACTGGAAGACAGTCATGTACTGAATAGTAGTGTTTTGTAGTGTTGACCATGTAATCTGTATGTTCTTCTTTACTGTTCAGATGTATTGACATCTTGGAGTTGTCTGAACACCAAGACCTGTTGAAGTTCCACCACCACACTCTGATGCTGTATTGTGCTGTGTGTGCTCTGGGCAACAATCGTGTGGCCCACGCTCTGTGCAGCCACGTGGATGAGTCGCAGCTTTTCTACGCCATCGAGAACACATACCTGCCTGGGCCGCTGCGTATCGGTTACTACGACTTGCTCATCAGCATCCATCTAGAGTCGGCCAAGCGCAACCGTCTGGGCACTAACCGTGAGTTTATAGTGCCCATGACAAAGGAGACGCTCAGTATCACTCTTTACCCAGATGCTGAAAAAGCCCATGATCTGCCTGGTGTGGGTCTGACCACCTGCCTCAGGCCCAAACTCCACTTCTCAGCTATTAACTTTGTGGGCACCGATCCAGACCTGTATACTCTGAGCCCTACCTTCCCTCTGCAGGTATGCTATGTGGCATTAACCAGTTCTGGTGCATCTGGGTGTGTTAATGTGTCAGACAGTTCCAATGTATGAGAAAGTGCCACTGAATCAGATGGTGTTACTGTATCAGGAATCATGAAGTTGTAATGTTTGTATTTAAATAGTTTATTTGAAACCTAAATGATTGTACTGTTATATGATATCCTATAGGAGCTAAAGACCAAGTCTCTGTGCATGCTCACTGAGGCTGTAATGGATGGCAGTCAGGCCATGCGTGATCCAGTAGGGGGAAGTGTCGAGTTCCACTTTGTGCCCATCCTTAAACTCATCAGCACTCTCCTCATCATGGGCATCTTCAACGACGACGACGTCAAGCACATCCTTAAGATGATTGACCCCAGTGTTTTCAGCTCAGCAGAAGAGAAAGCTTCAGAGGAGGAAGGAGAGGGGGAAGCGGAGAAAGCTGTGTCTAAAGAGCAAGGAGAGGAAACCAAAGAGAAAGAGGAGGCCGCTGAGGGAGAGACGGAGCTGCTGGACGAAGGAGTAGGAGATGAGGAAGAGGACGAGGAGCTCAAAGCCCTCAAGAAGGAGGAAGGGGAGGAGGGAGAGGAGCTAGAGAAGGCAGAGGAGGAGCAGCAGGCAGGACAAAAAGTGGATGGAGAAAAAGCAGAGGAGGAGAAAGAGGCAGAGGAAGGAGGAGAAGAGGGACATGAGGAAGAGGAGGAGGTGCCTGAGGAAGGACTGCTGCAAATGAAACTTCCCGAGTCAGTCAAATTGCAGGTGAGCTCTACTACTACTATACTACTAATTGCTAGTACTACTACTATTATTACTATTATTGCTACTGCTACTACTAACTATTTACGCACTTTTAGGTTGCCACTTTATTACGATTCACTTGTCATTTCTAGGTAATATATTTTTCCCGGGAACATCACATTCTCTTAGCACTTATTGTATTTTTTTTTTGCTTTTCTCTCTCTCTCTCTCTCTCTCTCTCTCTCGCTCTCTCTCTCTGTCTCTCTTCCAGATGTGCACCCTGCTGCAGTATTTCTGTGACTGTGAGCTGAGGCACCGTGTAGAAGCCATTGTTGCTTTCTCTGATACATTTGTGCAGCAAATCCAGACCAACCAACGTTATCGCTACAATCAGCTCATGAGAGCGTTCACCATGAGCGCTGCTGAGACAGCCCGAAGGACCCGAGAGTTCCGGTCTCCTCCGCAAGAGCAGGTACCCACTCACCTCATTGTTCTCTGTCCTCTTCAAGACCATGTAAACACACACATAAACACACACACACTTCATTTGTGTGTAAGTATGTGTTTGAGATGTGTTTTTTTTTTTTTTTTTTTTTAGGTTATCATGCTGACTAACTTCAAGCACAGTCCTGAAGATGATGAGTGTCCAGTCCCTGAGGAAGTACGAGAACCTCTCCAGAATTTCCACAGTGACATCCTGAATCATTGTGGTGAGTCTAAACTTGCTGCTCATCCTAGACTGTCCTCAGTGTCCAGTTAGTCCAGGACTTTGTGGGCATATCTTGACTGAACTGTGTATTCAGTATCGTACACAAACTCGAACCCAGCAGCACTGGCTATAAATTTCTGTGACTTGTTATACTTTAAACTATATTGTTCTCCCCTGACTGTTTTTTTTTTTTTTTTTTTTTTTTGTGATTTAATTTTTCAACAAAAAATTATATGCACTGCATCTTTAAGAAAGTGACAGAAAGCATTATTTTGCAAATGACTAATTTTCAATTTCAGGTATACACCTGGAAGAAGAGGAGGAAGAGGAAGAGGTGGACATGTCGCTTAAAGGAAGATTGCTCAAGTTGGTGGAAAGAGTTAAGAAATTGCGTAAGCAGCCGGAAGAAGAAGAAAAAGAGCCTGAACCCAATGAAGAGCCTAAACCCAGTGAGTAAAAAATGTGTTGTGCTTCTGTAATATCTTTACTAATGTTTACTAAAGTAAAATAAGAAAATAAAAAGAAAAAAAAATTAGATTACTAAAAACTTTTTTTATTGGACATGTCAAGAATATTTGTATTCAATTCCCCAATTCCAAAAAAGTTGGCAATGCAAATAAAAACAGAATGCAGTGATTTGCAAATCACATAAGCCCGTATGTTGTTCACGATAGAACATAGAAAACATATCAAATGTTTAAACTGACGAAGTGTACCATTTTGTGTTGCCCCTGTCCCAACTTTTTTGAGATGTGTTGCAGCCATCAAATTCTGTTTGTATTTTCATTTATTTACATTTTCTATACCATCCCATCTTTTTTTGGAATTGGGGTTGTATATTCTTTTCTAGATTTTGATCTATATTGTGTTCAAATTGTTTTATGAATGTTAATTGTTTTTTTGTTTACTCGTGGTAATCCTGCACATGGACAATCCATTTACTGTTTCATATAAGTGAAATTTCATGAACGTCAACATGCAGATGTCATGTAATTTTAATGCTTACAACTAGTTTATGCATGAAAGGGTTAGATTTCTAGTGAGATACAGATATAGAGATATTTTCACGATGAATATAGAAGAAAAAAAAAAAATTTTAAGATTTTAAGAGACCGTGATTATGGGCTCAGTCAACAGGTGATGCAGCAGGGATAATATTTAAATATTTGTATTAAATATTTCCTTCTTTTTCAGGCACCTTGCAGGAGCTGATCTCTCACACGATGATCCACTGGGCTCAGGAGTCATTCATCCAAAACCCAGAGCTAGTGCGAATGATGTTCAGCTTGCTGCACCGGCAGTATGACTCTCTGGGCGAGTTGATTCGAGCTCTGCCCAAAGCCTACGCCATCAACGCTGTGTCCGTGCAGGATACCATGGACCTTCTAGAGTGCCTGGGCCAGATCCGCTCACTTCTTATTGTTCAGATGGGTCCTGAAGAGGAGAGACTCATGATTCAGAGCATCGGGTTCGCACTACGAAATAACACACTGTCTAAACCATGACATTTCATAATTCTCACAGTTCTCTTGAGATACTTTCTTCAACTGCTCATGTTTGTTCTCAGAACTGAAGTAGATAATGTCCATGCTTACAGTATATTTTGTCTCACAGTAACATCATGAACAATAAGTTGTTCTACCAGCACCCCAACTTAATGAGGGCTCTTGGGATGCACGAGACCGTTATGGAGGTCATGGTCAACGTGCTCGGAGGTGGAGGAGACTCAAAGGTGACTCAATGGAACAATATTAAGATGATTTATTAAATTTGCTTTCCTCAATGTATTTTTCCTTACAGTAGAATAGTTTTTAACCTATGTATGACTCTTTCTAAAAGGAAATTAGATTCCCCCAAATGGTGACGAACTGTTGCCGCTTCCTGTGTTATTTCTGCCGTATCAGTCGTCAGAACCAACGCTCCATGTTCGACCACCTTTCGTACCTGCTTCAGAACAGTGGCATTGGCTTGGGTAAAGCTGTCTATAAAATGTATTTTAAACATGTTATGTATTATATATGATGTGGCATCCATGTCTAAAAGATGGATATTTGTTCAGGAATGCGTGGATCTACACCCCTGGATGTAGCTGCAGCTTCCTGTATCGACAACAATGAGCTGGCTTTAGCATTGCAGGAGCAAGACCTGGAGATGGTAAGATAACTTTGCATGTAGTAATGAAATTGCACAGATGAAAAAGTGTACTACTGAAATGCTCACAGTTTTTATCTTCTCGATTAGGTGGTGACGTATCTGGCTGGATGTGGCCTGCAGATGTGCCCAATGCTGTTGTCTAAAGGTTACCCGGACATCGGCTGGAACCCCGGCGGCGGAGAGCGCTATCTGGACTTCCTCCGCTTTGCTGTGTTTGTTAATGGTTAGTGATTTCATTTCAACTGGTGAATCAAATTCTAGATTCTGTATGAGCGCTTAAAGGTTTTCCTGAGAATAACACTGAGCCTTTTAATTTTTTTTTGCAGGTGAGAGTGTGGAGGAGAACGCTAATGTGGTTGTGCGCCTGCTCATCCGTCGTCCTGAGTGCTTTGGCCCCGCCCTGAGAGGAGAGGGAGGAGCTGGGCTGCTGGCTGCTATGGAGGAAGCCATTAAGATCTCGGAGGATCCAGCCAGGGATGGACCAACCCCGAAGAAAGACAGACGCTTCATGTACTGTTTAATTATTATTTTTTTTATGTATTCATTGCACAATGCCTATTGACTTTCTTATGAATTAGAGCAATTTCAAATTGAATTACATACTGTGATTGGTTCAGGTTTGGTGCAGAGGAGCAACAGGAGGAGAACAGGTTGCATCTTGGGAATGCCATCATGTCATTCTACTCGGCGCTAATTGACTTGCTGGGTCGCTGTGCCCCTGAGATGCATGTAAGTGCAATATAATGTGTACATTTTGCTCAATTCATATTGAATTCTGTAGACAACTGAAAACAATTGGAACAATTTAAGTTTTTATTTAGGGACAAATGTATAAATATTGGTCTGTCCTTTTGTCCACAGTTGATCCAGGCTGGCAAGGGTGAGGCTCTGAGAATCAGAGCTATCTTGAGGTCTTTGGTTCCTATAGAAGACCTGGTGGGAGTCATCAGTCTTCCGGTGCAGATCCCAACCTATGGAAAAGGTATGCTAACAATGCACGGGATAAGAATGTTGAATATAAGAGTCCGTCATTTAAAATGTCTTCCCTTATGTTGCTTTTAAAAAATGTTTGGACATTTGTCGCCTTGTTGGTTTTCCTTCTGTAAGTGTTATCCTTTCCATAGATGAACAGATTGTTGAACCCAAGATGTCTGCCAGTTTTGTACCAGACCACAAGGCCTCCATGGTGTTGTTCCTAGACAGAGTGTATGGCATTGATAATCAAGACTTTCTGCTGCATGTGCTGGAAGTCGGCTTCCTCCCAGACATGAGAGCCGCAGCTTCTCTGGACACAGTGAGCTGTTGTTTATTTCATAACATAACAGAGAGGCACAAGTACATTAATAGCAATGACTGTCCTAGTTATGCTTAGATACTGTACATCTTTGTTAGCTGGGTTTCATCAAAAACAGTTCCACAGAATGTCAAGTAAAGTGTATATGTATATGTTTTGTCTAGACCGGTGTTTCCCAATCCTGGTCCTGGAGTACCACCAACCTACAGATTTTTATGTATTTTCTGCTCCCAAAAACTGTAGGACCAGAATTGAGAAACAGCAATCTAGACTACATACAGTATAAACCCTAACCTTTCCAGTGTAGAAAAAAATAATAAAATAATTTCTTAAATATTAAAAAGACACCATATGTTTGCAGTACATAAGCACATAGTTGTTTTATGGGGAAAAAAAACACGTAACATAATTACTACCATCATATTTATTCATAGGAGCCATCAGAAATGTTAATTCCTTAACTTTCAACCCACAAAACTCAATCCAGTTATACCATGGAAAAAAGTAGTTTCAAAACACCTTTCCTAGTTCTTTATTAGAATTGCAGTTAGAGTCAAGTGATATTATTCATAATTCAGTTACCTGATACTGTACAGAACAATTCTAATAACTTTAACAGTGGTTGACAAAACGTAACTCTAATGGTTTAGGTCATAGAGTGATGATATCTGAACATGTTTCTTTATTGGTTTATGTTTGTTTGGAGTTTAGGTGGCATTCAGTACCACGGAGATGGCGTTGGCACTCAACCGTTATCTGTGTTCAGCTGTGCTACCAGTTCTGACCAAGTGTGCGCCACTGTTTGCGGGTACTGACCACCGTGCCATCATGATTGACTCCATGCTGCACACCATCTACCGACTGTCCCGCGGCCGCGCACTCACCAAAGCCCAGCGTGATGTCATTGAGGACTGCCTCATGTCTTTGGTCAAGTCAGTTAGGCTTCTATTCATATTCTATACTCAGCAGCCAACAGGACATCTTTTGATTTTTGAACAATACGGCATAACATAACGGTTAACCTTTTCACACACCTCAGCCATGTCCACAGTTTGATATATTACATGTTAGCATGATAGCATCTGTTTTACTCTCTTGGCGTCCTTGTTTATTTTCAGGTACCTGCACCCATCAATGCTGCAGCATCTGTTGCGGAGACTTGTATTTGATGTGCCAATCCTCAACGAATATGCCAAGATGCCTCTGAAAGTATGGGCACTCATTCATTGCTCATATTCACACATTTGCGCTTCCTTACTCTAATGCTTATATACGAGGTGACTCTTTATTTCTTATCTCTCAGCTGCTGACTAATCACTATGAGCGCTGCTGGAAGTACTACTGCCTACCAAATGGCTGGGCCAATTTTGGTACCACATCAGAGGAGGAGTTGCATCTCTCACGTAAACTTTTCTGGGGAATCTTTGAGTCTCTAGCACACAAGGTGAGACACACATGCATAAAAGTTAGGTTTGAGAAAAAGTAATACAGGGATGCACAACTGCTAAGACATGCATATTGGTTGTTTTGACAGAAATTTGATGCGGAGTTGTTCAAGATCGCCATGCCATGCATTTGTGCCATTGCTGGTGCCATCCCTCCTGACTATGTAGATGCCAGCTATTCTGCCACGGAGAAAAAAGCCACAGTTGATGCTGAGGGCAACTTCGATCCCAGACCGGTGGAGACTACCAAGTGAGTATTATGATGGCAGTGTATCTTGGTTATATGAAAACAAACAGTATAAAATGTTCCAGAATAAAAAAAAATCCATCGTTACTACTATTCAGCCATTGTTACTACAAGGAGTACTCCTGCATATTTACCCGAATCCCTGTTTACCACATCTGCAGCATCTGCAACTGCAGTCCTCAGAAAACACCTGCTGAAGTGAAACTCACTTATAATGAATGTCTGAGGGCAGGTGTGAAACTCAATAAACGTTCAAAATCATTCATTCATTCATTCATTCATTCATTCATCTTCAGTAACCGCTTTATCCTGGTTAGAGTCAAGGTGGATCTGGAGCGTATCCCAGGAACACTGTATGCGAGACATAAACACACAATGAATAGTAGGAGGTAGGAGGAAACCAGAGAGCTGGGAGGAAACCCAAGCACATATCACATGGAACGCCACACAGACTGTAAAGAGAGCTTAGGATCACACCATGGACCCTTGATCTGTGAGGTGGCAACACTATTGTGCTGTCCCGTTTAAACTAAGTGTCTTTATAAAACAAATTGAAAACAACATACTAAACAATAAAGGTTTCAGGAAAAGATTGTCTTGGAGAACGTCTTGCTAAAGCTATTGATATATGTATAGATATTGAAAAAGCAACTTATATTTTGTCAAATGTTTTTTTGGTTTTCAGGTATTTTCATGTTTTTTGTTTGTTTATTCTTTTCTTCTACATGTTACATAAATTACGTTTTTACAGACTGTTTATTGACTCCCTCAACAATTCCTATTAGAAGTCTATTATATATACGTTTCGAGTAAACAAGCCTTCGCTTACTTCCTCACAGTACCATCATCCCAGAAAAACTAGATGCCTTCATCAACAAATTTGCAGAGAATACTCACGATAGGTGGGCGTTTGAAAAGGTTAGTCCACAAATTTCACCGAAAATATTTAACTTATTAATAAAAAAAACACTGCATTATGAAACACCCCAAAATGTTTTCTGTGTTCAGATCCAGAATAACTGGACCTATGGAGAGACACTGGATGAGATTGGGAAGACCCATCCTATGCTCCGGCCTTATAAAACATTTTCTGAAAAGGTCTTAATGCATGCATTGTGTGTATTATATTCATACAAAGTCATATATTTTGTATGGAAAGCATAATCTGATTCTTCATGGTTAAAACTTCATCTAATATAGTGTTAGCAGGCTTGATTTTGATGATTCATTGATTTAATTAAAAAAAAAAAAATGTTTGTGTCACGAGCACACTATCGATCTATGCTCATCAGGATAAGGAGATCTACCGCTGGCCCATCAAAGAATCCATTAAAGCCATGCTGGCCTGGGAGTGGACTTTAGAGAAAGCTCGAGATGAGGGTGAGAAGGTTGAAAAGGCCGCCACTAGGAAGATCTCTCAAACTGCTCAGGTAATTCTCTGATAAAACAGATTGTAAGAAAGCAAAACAGTGCTAAAAGGTCTAAACTTGGTGTATTTGTGCATTCCTGTAGGCAACTTATGATCCTAGTCAGGGATACTCGCCCCAGCCTGTGGATTTAACCACCATGGCATTGTCCAGAGAGCTGCAGGTATGCAATAGGATAAAACCATTATATACTGATACCTGTGTTCTTGGCTTGCAGTTGCACAAAGAACTTTCTCTGTATTTCCATCTCTAGTCTATGGCAGAGCAACTGGCTGAAAATTACCACAATACCTGGGGCAGGAAGAAGAAGATGGAGCTTCAAGCCAAAGGTGAGGTCTAGATCAGGGGTGTCCAATCTTATCCAGAAAGGGTCGGTATGGGTGCAGGTTTTCATTCCAACTAAACAGAAGCCACACCTGAGTCTATTGAAAGCTAAGCTCAACTGATTAAACAGGTGGAATCAGGTGTGGCTCCTGCTTGATTGTAATATAAACCTGCACCCATATAAGCTCTTTGTGGATAAGATTGGACACCCCTGGTCTAGGACAAATGAAAAATCTGAGAATCATGAGAAATCTCATGTACAAGTATTCTGATTATCCAGTATTTCATTTGCAACACTGCTGTATACTATCATTACTGTGAATACACAAATGTTCTGAACGAACGCTGTGTTGTTATAGGTGGTGGTACCCATCCTCTGCTTGTTCCTTATGACACTCTGACGGCCAAGGAGAAAGCCCGTGACAGGGAAAAAGCTCAAGACCTCCTTAAATTCCTCCAGTTTGAAGGATATGCTGTCACAAGGTACAGTATTAAACATACAGCCATTGGCAATGCTGTACAATTTTTCAACCATTTTTTTTTTAATGGTTTGATTTGTCCTTAAGTGTGTTGTTCATCTCTCTGTACACATTTTCTGCAGGGGCTTGAAGGACATGGAGCAGGAGATCTCCTCCATTGAGAAACGTTTTGCTTATGGCTTCCTCCAGAAGCTTCTGAAGTGGATGGAGATCGCTCAAGAGTTCATTGCACACCTGGGTTAGTCTCTGATAACACTCAATGTGAAAACACTCTTTTTTTTTATTTTATATTTTATTTTTCGTGGGGGGGGGGTTGGTGGTAACTCATTGGTTAAGACTATTGATCAGAAGGTCATTAGCTCAAATCCCAGCACTGCCAAGCTGCCACTGCTGGGAAAATTGACTAAGGCCTCAACTGCTCAGTTGTATAAAAGAGATTAATGTAAGTCGCTCTGGATAAGGGCGTCTGCCATATGCCATAAAATGTAAATGTAAAATACATATTCAACTCAGCTTGATATCTTAAAAAAAAAAAATAAAAAATAAAAAATTGTGTGTGTGTCAATCCAGAGGCTGTTGTGAGTAGTGGAAGAGTCGAGAAATCCCCTCATGAGCAGGAGATCAAATTCTTTGCCAAGGTCAGACAACTTCAGTCTTCCTAATAGGAAAACTCATTACACCTTGATCAGGTCAATAAAAGTGTTGTTTCCTGTCACATTTTTTCCACCTTTAGATCCTGCTGCCACTGGTTAACCAGTACTTTAAAAACCACTGCCTCTACTTCCTTTCTACTCCTGCTAAAGTTCTGGGCAGCGGTGGTCATGCCTCCAACAAGGAAAAAGAGATGATTGCCAGGTAACTAAACCTCCACCTGATAGATATTGTAGACAAAAGTGCACAAGACTGCACAGTATGATGCAAAATTAGGATTATAAGTATCAATGACTATGACTATACTATAAAACTATTACGTGATGAAGATGCATCTGCTCCTTGTATTCTCTTCTGCCTCTGGTACTCCATGTCCCAATGCCCTCTCTTTTTCTGTCTCCTCATTGTTTTACTGGACCATGTTAATTTCTTCCCCTCTGTTTTCATGGCTCGAACTTCACCCTTTTTTTTTTCCTCCTCCATCCCTTCTTCCTTTTTTCTTTTATCTCTCTTTTCTTTCCCTTCTCCCCCTTTCTTTCTCTTTCTTCACGCCTCAGTATCTTCTGTAAGTTGGCTGCTCTAGTGAGGCACAGAGTTTCCCTCTTTGGTAAGAAACCTGCGTAAGGGATAACCACTGGCCATCTCTTTTATCCTAATTCATACAAGCTTCCATGTTGCTTTTCCTCCTTACCTATCGCCATTTCTGCCCCTTATAAACACCTCCTCTCTCACACACTCTCATTGTTGCTGTGGCCTTGCTGTTATTTGCTGTGCTTCGCTTAACTCTTTGCAGCACAATGCTGACTTGAAGATAAAATGAAGATGACATTACTTAGTTTTATAACTAGAATCGTATACAATGAACAATGGACAACCAGCTCCAGTTTTTGTTGCAGTATTCAGCATGTGCTTTTTCATTGCAACCATTGTGACTGTAGTCATTGTTGAGCAGTTACTTTAAACCAAAGTTTTATTCCATTATGATCTTAGAATTAGAGAGCACAATGCTGTCCAGTTCTCTCCCATCATCCATGATTGCGCTGTGAGACTGAGAATAATAATTAATCACTGATACCAATACTGCTATCTAGTATTGGTCAGATATTATACTCAGTTATTTTATAAAATGTTCTTATGCCACGTGATAATCTGTGACATAAGTTACACTAATGGCAGATATGAAATGAAAATGATCTGAACATATTTCATGATTAATGATTTGCAATCTAAGCAAACCAGACTGCAAACTGTGCTCTGTGAAAATATCAAGAGGAGGAACTACAGCATCTTCCTACAATACAAGCAACCTGGTAAAGCACATTAAACATAAAACTCATCATGAGTTCTTTGCTAGCCGCAAAATGCTAGCTAGGTGAGAAAAAAAAAATGTCTACATACAACGCTAGGTGAGTGAAAACAACAGCTCTTACTCAGTATATTGTTATTGACATTAAGTCACTATTAATCTGAAGGATTCTAAAAACAATAAAACATACTTTATTTAAAGCTTAACAGAAGCACTTTTCCAAAGTGAAGCAAAATCCACTCTTTTCCATAACAGGCCTTTTCAATCTGAGATTAATAATGTAGCTAGATAATGTACATTTAAAATCAACTAGTTAACGTTATAAAGAATCTTCATGGGCATGCATGTACAGGGGTGCTTGAAAGTTTCTGAACCCGTTAGAATTTTCTATATAACTGCATAAATACAACCTAAAACATCATCAGATTTTCACACAAAGGTCCTAAAAGTAGACAATGGGAACCCAATTAAACAAATGAGACAAAAATATTATACATGGTCATTTATTTATCCAATATTACATATCTGTGAGTGGCAAAATTATGTGAACCTCTAGGATTAGCAGTTAATTCGAAGGTGAAATTAAAGTCAGGTGTTTTCAGTCAATGGGATGACGACCAGGTGTGAGTGAGCGTCCTGTTTAATTTAAAGAACAGAGATCTATCAAAGTCTGATCTTAACAACACATGTTTGTGGAGGTGTATCATGGCATGAACGAAAAACCTCAGCAAGAGAGAGATGTTGCTCATCAGGCTGGAAAATGGTTACAAAACCATCTCTAAAGAGTTTGAACTCAACCAATCCACAGTCAGACGGATTGTGTACAAATGGAGGAAATTCAAGACGATTGTTACCTTCCAACAAAGGTCGACCAACAAAGATCACTCCAAGAGCAAGACGTGTAATCGTCTGTGAGATCACAAAAGAACCCAGGGCAACTTCTAAGCAACTAAAGATCTCTCTCACTTTGGCATATTGACAATATTAATGTTCATGAGTCCACCATCAGAAGATCAACAATGAACAACAGTGGTGTGCATGGCAGGGTTACAAGGAGAAAGTCACTGCTCTACAAAAAGAACATTGCTGCCCCTCTGCACTTTGCTAAAGATCAGATGGACAAGCCAGAAGGCTAATGGAAAAATGTTTTGTGGAGGAATGAGACCAAAATAGAACTTTTTAGTTTAAATTAGAAGCATTATCTTTGGAGAAAGGTGAAAAAAAACTTCATTCCAGCATAAGAACCTTATCCCATCTGTGAAACATGGTGGTGGTAGTATCATGATTCGGGACTGTTTGCTGCATCTGGCTGCAAAAGCTTGCCGTCACTGACGGAGTGATGATTTCTGAATTATAGCAGCGAATTTTAAAGTAAAATGTCAGGACATCTGGTCATGAACTGAATCTCAAGAGAAAGTGGGCCATGCAGCAAGACAATGACCCTAAGCACTCAAGTCGTTCTACTAAAGAATGGTTAAAGAAGAATAAAGCTAATGTTTTGGAATGGCCAAGTCAAAGTCCTGATCTTGATCCAATAGAAATGTTGTGGAAGGACCTGAAGCAAGCAGTTCATGTGAGGAAACCCACCAACATCCCAGAGTTGAAGCTGTTCTGTACTGAGGAACGGGCTAAAATTCCTTCAAGTCGATGTGCAGGACTGATCAACAGTTACCGCAAACGTTTAGTTGCTGTTATTGCTGCACAAGGGGGTCAGACCAGATACTGAAAGCAAATGTTTACATACTTTTAGCACTCACAGATATGTAATATTGGATAATTTTCCTCACTAAATAAATGTACCAAATATCATATTTTTGTCTCATTTGTTTAATTTGGTTTGGTTTGGATTTAGGTCATATTTATGCAGAAATACAGAAAATACTAAAGCGTTCACAAACTTTCAAGCACCACTGTATCCACTGTTCATGGTGAATTAAATGTTCAGTGACTTCCCTGATTGCTTAATGCTAAGTTATTCATTTCAGTATGAGTATCGGTATGTATTCCTTTTCGGTCTGAAAAAAAAATATATATATATATTGATGCATTCATAATACTACTACTACTACTACTACCACTACTACTAAATAATAATAATAATAATAATAATAATTATTAATAATAACAACAACAACAACATATTATTATTATAGTGCTTTTCTGACACCAAAGGATGCTTAGTGACTTGGCATGGATATTGTACTGGCAGAAGTTTTTTACTAATCAACAATTTAACATTTCCTTCAAAATGACCTGAAACACTCATTGTTACACTAATCCTGATTTGAAATGAGCAGTATCGTTTAGGGTTCATTGAAATAACAGTCTTGGATACAAACTTCAATGCTTAACATCTATTAATGTGCACCTGACCTCTGTTTATGGCATGTGTTGTGTACAGGAACTGATGCTTCAGCAGTGGTAAACTGCTTACACATCCTGTCTCATTCACTGGATGCCAGGTAAAGTTGAGATGAGTTTTTATATTTTATATTTTTATGTCTTAATCACGGATATCCCATCGACCCAAGCCATGCCTTTTATTTTATTTTACTTTTAAAGAAGAGAAAAAAACCTCACCACTATTTATGTACACTCACCGTCCACTTTAATGAACACCTGTACACCTGCACATTTATCCAATCAGCCAATCACGTGGCTGTAGCACAATGGATAAAAGCATCCAGATACAGGTCAAGAGCTTCAGTTAATGTTCACATCAAACATCAGAATGGGGAGAAATTGTGATCTCTGTGATTTTAACAGTGGCATGGCTGTTGGTGCGAGATGAGTTGGTTTGAGTATTTCAGAAACTGCTGATCTCTTGGGATTTTCGCACACAACAGTCTCTAGCATTCACACAGAATGGTACAAAAAACAAACAAAAAAATATCGAATGAGCAACAGTTCTGTTGGTGGAAACGCCTTGTTGATAAGAGAGCTCAGAGGAACATGGACAGATTGGTTCAAGCTGCAAAGAAGGATATATTATCTCTATTATAATCATTCTTTACAACCGTAGTGAGCAGAAAAGCATCTCAGCATGCACAAAACATTGAACATTGAGGTCGATGTGCTACAACAGCAGAAGACCACATTGGGTTCCACTCCAGTCAGACAAGAACAGGAATCTGAGGCTAATCTGGGCACAGACTCACCCAAACTGGACAGTTGAAGATTGGGGGCTTTCCAGTTTTCATCTAAAACTGTTTATTTTAGATTATTTTAGGGTTGTATAGAAAATTGTGAAGCATCAAAATGCAAAACAAGAATCACTGAACTAACTTCCTCTCCCTGCAGAACTGTGATGAAATCTGGACCCGAGATCGTAAAAGCAGGTCTCCGTTCATTCTTCGAGAGCGCTGCTGATGACATTGAGAAGATGGTTGAGAATCTTAAACTGGGCAAGGTGTCCACCAAAAACCAGGTGAGATACCAGAACAGACTTCTTCTATAGTATGTTAAGTTATTGCAACAAAATCTTCACTTTGCTGAAATACATAACACTGATTATCTCCCTCACTATATATATATATATATATATATATATATATATATATATATATCTTTCTGTCATTCCAAAGGTTAAAGGTGTGTCCCAAAATATTAACTACACTACCATTGCCCTACTGCCAGTGCTTACTTCACTCTTCGACCACATCGCCCAGCACCAGTTTGGCGATGATGTCATCTGTAAGTCCACTCATATGATCCATAAACATTTGCAGAGATATCCTATGCATTTGTGTTTTATTAGCATGAAAAATGAACCTTATTAAAAGACATACTAACCTGTCTTTCTTCCAGTGGATGACTTGCAGATATCTTGCTATCGTCTCATGTGCAGCATCTACTCAGTGGGTACAGTTAAGACCCCTCATGCTGAAAAGTGAGTAACTTTGTTTCTAACTTTGTTTTACTGTAATGTCATAGAAATAAGGTTTAGTTAACACCTTCACTCATCACACAAGTAGCATGAGGTTTGTGTATATTGAGAAAGATGTGTGTAATACTGTATTAAGTATTGATATGTGTATTTTCTAGACTAAGGCCTGCTCTTGGTGAGTGTCTGGCTCATTTGGCTGCTGCCATGCCTGTGGCCTATCTTGAGCCCCACCTCAATGAGTTCAATGCATACTCGGTCTACACAACAAAAACACCAAGAGAGAGAGCCAGTGAGTAGCAATTCCCTTGTCTTATATCAATCAGCAAACATTTTTGTCTCAGCGGCATGGAGATGTTAAACACGCACACGCTGTCTTAGATCCTCCTTATTTTTGCCAGGAATTGCATCACAAATCTACAATTATGACCTTTAAATTAAAAAGTATTTAGGTTTTTGTTTACAAACCTAGGTCCAGATGCAAAACCGAATTTATGTTAGGTTTGAAGTTTTTTTTTTAAAAATGATTATTATTACTATTCAAACATTAACAATAATAGGGAAATTGGTTAGTGTGGCGACACAGCTCTAGATTGTTCAGTTGTTCTGGACATTAGATCATATCGTGCTATACTGCCACCATCATTTACAGTTGTATTGGACTACACATATGCATTGCCTTAGTGTATTTGATCATACAAGTTGACTGTCAACGTGGCATCTACCCAGCCTAAGTACACAGCAGTGTTTGAGAAAATTTAGCTGCATAGAAAAGTTAACATTGTTCTCCATTAATATCAGTTTTGAAAAAAAAGTTTTGTTCAATTTTAGTGAAACCGGTAACAACACAATAACTGACACTGTGTTGTTAGCACACATTTGTCATCCTTTAAATAATGGCTCTCACATCACAATCATACAAATATTTATCAAAGAAGTTTTCAGTTAAAGATGAACTTAAGCAAGATTTTATATCATTTATCCTTAACCCTCCTATTATGTTATGGGTCAATTTGACCAATTTCCACATTTGAGATATCTGAAATACTGCGTATTCACTCTTTTTCTCTTTGAAATTCTTTGACTTTTCCTCATTTAGGGTCGTGAACTTATAAGCAAATTGTGGACACACTGATGTGTTGTGGAAAGTCTGAACATAGTTTGTATTCAAAGATGATGTTATGGCTCATTTTGACTCTTACACATCCATGTTCAAAGGTAGTTGCACAGACCCAAAATAAAAACATTTCTTTGATGTATATTGTTATGTCTTGTTCTCACTACCCTGTGAGGGTGAAAGGGAGCTTAGTTGTATCTCCATATTTGCAAGAAATGGTGTCAGTGGATACAAGTGTAAGAAACTGAAATGATGCCAGGTCTGGCCCCCTTCAGAAACAGAATAAAACCAGCACCACATGTGTACAGTGCAGGAAATACATCTGCAGAAAGCATACACAGGGTTACTTTGTGCTCATCATGTACAGAGTAATTTTGAGGGAAAACGAGTGAAATCATCCCTACAGGATCTGAAACTATGCTTATAAAGCACCAAGCTTAAAAAACTAAGGTTACAAAGTTTTACAACATCCTATTTAGGTAAACTCTATTATCTTCTTCTGAAACAGCCTATTTAGGTAAATAAAAAATCTTTACATTACGGTAAAAAAAAAAATATTTTTTACCGGAAAGTTTCACAGTTCATGAGAAAGAAAATGTTTAATAAATAGTGGTTAAAAAGAGTTTAATACAGTTAAATACATTAAAAATTACTAAATGCAGTTTATAAATTATACTGTATGTTCTCATATTTCTTCTTTTTGTCTTCTCTGACAAGCCATAATAAAGGTTTACTGTTCTTTGCTGTTTTTGTGTGTATTTAAACTGTGGAAGTCATTTTGACCCATAACTTAATAGGGGTAATTTTTTTTTTTCAACATAATATGAGAGTTAAATATGTAACTAGATTGCATTAAAATATGTTTATTATAAAATATTCAATGTTACGTTGGATTTCATGCACTGTGACATGAATGAACTCGTAAGAAAAGGGTTACAAACGCTAACCCTGACTCAAATCCATTCATTACAAGTTTGCAAAATGCCTGAGCGTAAGCGCACGTTAATAATTAATCATCTGGAAAATGTATTCCTGTCTGGTTTTGAGAATTGATGAAACAAACAAAAATAGACTTGACTTTTACACTTTACTGTAACTAAAAATGTAAGAATATGGAGTAAAATGTTTATACAGTGGACCTACCATATATTCTGTATATCTGTACACTGAGATTTCTACTCCTTGCGCTTTTAGTCCTGGGACTCCCGAGTCAGGTGCAAGAGTTGTGCATGGACATCCCAGAGCTGGAAGTGCTAATGAAAGAGATTAGTGACCTGGCAGAGTCTGGAGCTCGTTACACTGAGATGCCGCACGTGATCGAGATCACGCTGCCCATGCTGTGTAACTACCTCCCGCGCTGGTGGGAAAGAGGGTCTGAGAACTTCCCTGAGCAGGAGGGACAACTCTGCACTGAGGTCACTTCTGAACATCTCAACCAGCTGCTGGGCAGCATCATGAAGATCGTGGTCAACAACCTGGGCATCGATGAGGCCTCTTGGATGAAGAGATTGGCTGGTTAGTATGGCACACAGGTTAACCCTTATTTCCAATATAGCTGTCTCTTGTTAACTTGGAATGACTAACATCACGTAAGTGACCTCTTGTAGAATTTACATATAAGCTTATAAACATTTGAGCTTTTTTCTAAAGGGAATTGCTCTAGATTTGGGTAAGATCTGGTATTGAAGTCTAGATTTATACTACATCTGCTGTCCCATTTTTGGCCAAGGAGTTTTTAAAAGGTGTGATCTCGTTTACTGAAACCAGTAGCAACACAATAATTAACACGTGTTGGTAGCACAGATTTGTCATCGTATATATATATATATATATATATATATATATATATATATATATATATATATATATAGATGTATAAACACACACACAAGGTACAGTATGTGTTATCAAACAGGTAAAATTATTTTTCTAGATTTATATAAACAAGAAAATGATCTGAAAATGTATTATTCCTTATTGAGAAGTAGCATATAAATTGATTGACTCCTAGAATATGACATTTCCAGAATCTTCTTTCTGTGATCGGTGTCATTAATTTTTTTTAATACTATGTATATTATTCATTGTAAAAATTGTCTGGAATATGGTGACACATTCTTTATATTGGTTCTGTTTACTGAGTATCATTAACCCACGCTGCATTGCAAAAACGTATATAGAATAAAGGTCACAGATGTTACGTGTTCATCCTTCTGCCGTTTTTCTTTCTCTTTTCCCTCAGTTTTTGCCCAGCCCATTGTTAGCAGGGCCAAGCCAGAGATGCTCAAGTCTCACTTCATCCCCACGATGGAGAAGCTGAAGAAACGCTCAGGGAAGGTAGTAGCTGAGGAGGATCAGTTACGTATGGAGGGCAAGACAGAGGTGGACAGTGAAGAAGGCACAATCCGAGATGAGTTTGCTGTGCTCTGCAGGGATCTGTATGCCCTCTATCCACTGCTCATCCGCTATGTGGACAACAACAGGTGCTGAGATACTCTTTGAGCCTCCTTACAAATAGCTAAATTGCAGGTTAGGGCTGTTACAGTGTCACAGTTTCATAATCAGCGACAGTGTATGATTAGATGATTACCTCAGCATCGATGTTTTCAAAATACCAATTAGAATGTGTTTCTCTCTACCTACCTACCCATCCATTATTATTATTTTTTTTTGCCTGATCTAGTTCCTTACTCCAGCGGTTATCATCCATTTTGTGTCTGGCAGTAAGACCCCAAATTATAGTAGTATATGATTATGAACAAAACCACAGGAAGTAGCCAATTAAGCTGAGGGAAACATTTTTACTGGAAGTGCTAAAAGCTAAGCTAGCTAATTTAGACAACTAGTGTATCACATTTAGGTCGAAACATACCTATGGAAAGTTTTCACCCAAATACTGTACACTTAGGCTAGAAACAGAGCATAGTGTCAGTGTTGTCTGTGACTGAGTGACACCAAGCTGTAACCAAGCTAATCTCGTCTTTTTGAAGGGCGAGGTGGCTAACCTGCCCTGATCCTGATGCTGAAGACCTGTTCAGGATGGTGGGAGAAGTTTTCATCTTCTGGTCAAAATCTCATGTGAGTCTAACTGCAGCCACGTTTAAAACACACTTTCTTTGAAGACATCTTGCTTTTTTTTTTTTTTTTTTTTTTTTTAAATCATGTTCATTACAAATAGTCTACGATAAAACACTACCTACTGTTGTTTCTGAACATTGCAGAACTTCAAGCGTGAGGAGCAGAACTTTGTGGTGATGAATGAGATTAATAACATGTCTTTCCTCACCGCTGACAGCAAGAGTAAGATGAGCAAGGTGAGGTGTCATCTGACCGCATGAGCACATTTATTTAATGAGTGACAATTTTATACTTAATAGAGCTAGGCATGATGATAGTGTTGCTGTGCTGAACTATGTCACAGGACACTTTTCTATTTTTTTTGTTGCTGTTCTCACTTTGATTCCCTTGCATTTATTTATTTATTTATATATATTTTTTATAGATATAAAATAAAATTAAATCAAAATGTAATTGAACCCGTGGGTTTTCAAATGTATGCAATGCCTTACATAAATATTCACACCCTCCACAAATATTGCAGTGTTTGGGGGAAGTTAATAAAGTTTGCAAAACTATTTACAAATTAAAAACATATAAATGGTGCTTTTGCAGTGATTGCAAAAGTATTCACACCCGTTGCTATGAAATCCTTAAATTAGCTCTGGTGAAACAAAATCGCCATTAGAGGTCACATGGTTAGTTGAATGGACTCAACCTGTGTGTAATTAAAGTGTTGTGATATTTCAATATAAATACACACCCAAATACACACATCTTGCATAGAAAAAAAATGGAAAGACTATGATTCAACCAAAACTCTGCCCAGAGGCGGCCATCCACCAAAAGTCAGTGACTGGGTAAAGAGGGCATTAGTCAGAGGATGACCAAGAGGCCAAGGGTAACAGGGGGTGCATACTTATGTAAGGCACTATTTGCATAACTATTTTTTGTGGCATTTTGTTTGTAAAACTAAATACTGTTATATATTCTATGTGTTGTGAATTTTTAGTGTGATAATATGATTAATTTCCCCACATCACGTTCCCCATCATTTATTTGAATACTGTTCTTTTTGCCTCTGAAATTGACCTGGACCAGTATATTGTGTAAATGTTAGCTAAAATCAGTGTAACCAACAAGTGTTTGTTCTTTTGTAATCACCTGCTTGCTTTATTCTAAGGAAAAAAAAAAAAAAAACTTTTCGATATGCAGCAGCGGTATTTCTTGTTGTCTGGTATTGCCGTTTTGTCTCCATCTTTTGTCTTTGAATACACATGGAGCCAAGATATTAACGATGAATTCTGTATGTGTGTGTGCGTTCTGTCCTGATGTGGACGCCGGGTTCTCTAGGCTGGGGATGGAGAGGTCAGAATACATTTCTGCACGACAAAAAGCTGTGCTGTTTCGCATGGCACCACATCGCCGAGGCTTTCTATCAAACTTGCACACACACACTGGCACAGCAGGAAAAACACCCACACACACACCCACTCTTATTGAAAATACACAGTAAGAAGCTGTGGACAAATTCTTCATGTATTGTAAATGCCACATTTTAAAGAATGTGCCACTCATTCGTTGCCAGTGTGTGTGTGTGAGCAGGCATTTGTAAAAGCACTTGATGAAAGTTCTCAGCCCTAGTTTGCAGGATCAGGATCATGGCACTCTGCTCAGCTGCTTGTTTGCTGCTGGGTTTGAGTCCCATTGCCCTGCCAATGAGTTGATGAGTTTGATGGGTTTGCCACCTGCTGGATCTTGTTTGATGCAGATCGTTGCAGTTTACCTCTTACTTCATTATTTTATTTATTTTTTTTTTTTCTTTCCCTCTTGCATTTTCTTGTTTGGTGGTGAAGCTTTCTTGCAGGGTTCTCTGTAAATTACCTGTTTTGTTTTTTTTTTTTTTTTTAAAGCTATTCTTTATACAAATACAAATGCATCATTGCCCATAATTCATCTGGTCATAGATTTTAGAAATTATTTGGTATATTATAAGTGTGGCATCATGGAAAATGTGGGTATTTTGTGGAGGGGTGGGCATGACTTTATAATTTCATACCCTTTCGCATCTGATACTGACCCCCCTTCATTCTAATTCACACAAAGCATCTGTACTTCTAAAATACCTTTCAATCAACTTATTGTAGTTAATTGACATAATTTGCAGATTTAGGTAACACTTTACCTGGTCTCTGTACCATAAGAATTACCCAACCACATCATAAACATGTCACGTGTCATACGCTGTTATGAGTTGTCATGACATGTTAGTTAGGTCCATAAAATATTTGGACATTGACATAATGTACAGTATTTGTTATTCTCACTCTTTATAGGAGAATTTATAGGAGCTGAAATTGAATAATGAATATGATGGTGTATGAATTACAGCACTTTTTTATATATATGTTCCTCAGGGACCAACGTAATTGAATAATTGGCTGTTCAGGTGTTCCATGGCCAGATGCCAGATGTGTGCTATTCCCTCATTATGTCAGTTACAAGTAAGCAGATAAAAGGTTTAGAGTTGATTTGCAATTTAAATCTGTTGCTGTTAACTCTCAATATGGAGTCCAAAGAGCTGTCATTGCCAATGAAGCAAGAAAAATACTGGTGAGCTCAGGAAAACCAAAAAAAGCCTAGAAAACCACAGAAAACAATTGTGGTAGATAACGGACAAACTAATTGCCTGGTCAAGAAAAACTCCTTCACAACAACTGGCCAGATGAAGAACACCCTTTAGGAGTGTCAACGTCAACAACCAAGAAAAAAGTTCACCAGGGTAAATGAAGAAGGTTTACTACAAGATGTAAACCATTGGTAAGTTTCAAAAACAGGAAGACCATGTTAGAATTTGCCAAAACATCTAAACCAATTTTAAAAAAATAAGTCTGTACAGTTCTGGATCAACATTATTTGGACAGATGTCTCAAAGATCAACTTGTACCAGAGTGATGGGAAGAGAAGAGTATGGAGAAGGGAAGGAACTGCTCATGATCTGAAGCATACCACCTCATGTCATGTATGGAATGGCTAATGGAAGTGGTTCCCTTGTAACTAATGATAATGTGACCACTGACAAAAGTAACAGGATGTATTCTGAAGTTTACGGGGCTATATTATATGCTCAGGTTCAGCCACATGCTTCAAAACTCATTGGATGGCAAATCACAGTGCAGATGGATAGTGACCCGAAGCACACTTTGAACATTTCACTTCCTAAAGTCAAAACTGAAGGAAAAACGCCCAAGAACAAGCAGGAAGTGAAGACAGCTGCAGTAAAGAAGTGGCAGAGCATCCCCAGGGAAGAAACCCCAGATGTCTGGTGATGTCAGGCAGTCATTAACTGCAAAGAATGTGCAACCAAGACATATAAAAAGTGCTCTAATTCATACATTGTTCACCTGATTTTGATGTAAATAGCCTTAAATTAAAAATGAAAGTCTAAGTTTGAGCTCATATTCCTTATTTAATTTCAACTCCTAAATTAACTTTAGTTAGCTTTGTCAATGTGAAATATTTATAGACCTGACTGCATGTCCTGTTGTATAGCAGTTAGTGGTCTAATGATACACACAATTGAAACTGATATTATAGGATACAGTGGTCTCTCGATACCGTATATTTTCGATAGAGCAAAAATAAGCATTGACTGAATATGTGCCGTAGGTTTCCATTTTCAATTGACTAAAACATTCAACGTTTATTACAGTGTTTTAGCAGAATGTAATCACATATGTAATCACATATCACTAGCTTTCTTATGGGTGAAATGTCATGGGTACATAGGCATGGGGTTTTCCTATGTAGCCCTAGATGTATATTTGAATCCTGCGTTCTCTGCTTCCGATTATGAATTTTCCAACGTTTAGCAGCTATAAACAGTCGTTCCCATACCAGCCTCTCATTTTTCTCTCTCTTGAAGTTATTAAGACAAAAAGATGCAGCTTTTCATGCTACAGAGAAACTGCAAAGATGTTTGTCCTGACGACTTTTCCAGTGGCTTTTACAACTTTCCCTCTGTGTGTAACAAGCACTGACACTGGAGACTCCTTCCAAAATTGTTAAATAAACTTCTCATAGAAATTAATCTCCTCACAGAAAGCTTCACCATATCAACAGTTACACACTTTCATAAAATCCCTTTATACTGAACGTCCGCCATATAAGTCCCTGTGTACGTTGTTGATAGAAGCAATAACATATTAGAATGAGCACATTAATATAAACCTTGCAGTCGGAACTATTTAACAGGCTTGTGGTTAATAGAAAATAATTGGCACCTGGCTGTCCATTAGAAATTAATATAGTCATGGTATAAAATTCATCCATGTGTCCATTTTCAGTACATATTATCCTACACAGGGTTGTGGGGAGCCTGGAGACTATCGAAGGGGACTTGGGGCACAAGACAGGGAACACCCTGCACCCATGTCAAGGCACAATCACATACAAACTTGCACACCCATTCATGCATTACAGACGATTTGGAAATACCAATCAACCTACAACACGTGTCTTTCGACTGGGGAGAAAACCCTTGAAGCACAGGGAGAACATGCAAACTCTGCACACAGAGGCAGGAATCAAACCCCCAACCCTGGAGGTGCAAGGCAAACGTGCTAACCATTAAGCCACTGTGCCTTCCTATGATATCAAATATTTTATAAAGATTCTCATGACAACATGTGACATTTTCCATGAGACCATTATGACACAGCTATGTTCGTCTTACTACGCAGGGTTAAAGTGTTACCCAAAATGTAGATAATGATGTCACCTAACTCACCCACTCAATTCTCATAAAATGTCTATGGGCTCAAATACTCTCAATTTAAGGAGGACAGGCTTGAGAATTACACACTCTGCAGCTGGGCTAGAGGATGGTCATTAATGGGGCATCAGCTATGATTTCCTCTGGTCCCTCCTTGCCTAACACACATAAGCACATGCAGACACACACACACACACACACACACACTCACACGGCAGCAGATAACAGTCAGTAACCGTGTCCTGCACCTGCAGCAGTAGAATGTATGTGTGTGTGGGTGAGTGAGAGGATTTGGGGTGAGGCAGAAGGCTCCTGCTTGTTTTTGTGTGTGTGCTGTGCCAGAGGGTGGGCAACTAACACTGGAAATGCATTGTGTGTGTGTGTGTAGCAACATTTTCTCCAACCTGCTCTCTCACTTCTAACTCCCGCTGCCTCTAAACTGCACTTCTGAAACTGCAATACACAATTTACAGTAATGGGTTTTAATATATAACACTTACCTGACAAGCATGGTGTTACCTCGGAAAATAGTTCAATAACACCGTTCATTTCCCCGCAACGCAAATCACCCTCATTCCTTTTTTTGCAAGATAAAAAAAGAAAAGAAAAATGCCACATGCTACAAAAGTTTAAAAAATGGGCGATGTAGAAATATTTTACAATTCATTACTTTATATTTAGGTAAATATACACTTATTTTGCCACCAGTATATTTATGGTAGATATTTTTATATATTTTTTTAACTTTTTTATTTATTTTTTTGCAATATGTTACAATCGTTTAAAAAATGGGCGATGTAGAAATATTGTATATTCAATATTTTATATTAAGATAGATATAGCTGATACATTGGAACATGTTCTACTATATTGTCTTGTTTCAGAATTTTTGTAATAGATATTTTATATATATATATTTTTTTAACACTTTTTTTGCACCCGATACCAGGGTAAAATAAACAAAGCCATACATTCCCCAGGAATAGGAATCCTCAGGAATATTCATGGTTGCCATCTAACTAGACAAGATTTTTACAGGGTGGGGGAGCTGATGCCGAACGTACGAAGAAGAAGCGGCGTGGTGATCGCTACTCGGTCCAGACCTCGCTGATTGTAGCTGCTCTGAAGAAACTCCTGCCCATCGGTCTGAATATGTGTTCTCCTGCAGATCAAGAGCTCATCAACTTGGCGAAGATCCGTTATTCTCTGGTAAAGAGAGACTAATTGCAGCCAATAAGTATGGAATAAAACACTTTGCGGTGTGCTGTTGTTGGAGAATAAACAACATGAATGTCAACGATTATATGTCATGTCCATGTCAATAAGTTGTTACTATTAAAAAAAAAAAAAGAAAAAAAAGATGGCACATAACAAGAAGTACATCCTTTAATACTGTATAAACATGTGATTACACTACTGTCACAGCTGCTGTTATAGAATATTAATCAACACCTTCTGAACAATCAGACTGGAGAATTCAGTAGCACTGTAGTATGATCATTGCTATTCGTTTTATTTATATAGAGCTGCGATCACCTTATAATTCAGATAAAAGGAAGCACATATGAAAGCATTGAGAGAAAAGATATGAGTCCATTTCTCTGCTCATTACAGAAAGACACAGATGAGGAAGTGAGGGAGTTCCTGCAGAATAACCTTTATCTGCAAGGCAAGGTGAGGATGGATTTTGTATGCGTGTGTGTGTGTGTGTGTGTGTGTGAAGTATCTCATTCTCTCTGTGGCTGTGTGTAGGTGGAGGACCCCTCCATGCGCTGGCAGATGGCTCTGTATAAGGAAACCTCAGGCAAAGCGGAGGATGCTGAAAATCCAGAGAAGGTTGTGAAGAGAGTACAGGAAGTTTCTGCTGTGCTTTACCATATTGAAGTGGTAAGCTGTACACACACAAGCAGACATACACACGAACATGTGCACAAACAACTACTGATTCGTCATTTTTATATAGAGTTGTAATGCCCCAAAAGACCTATACATGTATACTCCTGAGTGTTAATAAATCAATAATCCACATGGGGGCGTGCATTAGAGTAATTTTATTTTTTATCAGAGTGCCTAAAACCCACTTACGTGTGATAAAATCATTGTAACACACACCCTTAAATAGCTTGTTGCTTTTCTAAAATGCTGACATAGACGTAATATAATCCAGTGTTCGATAATAATTATATTTACTACTAATAATATTCACAAGAATCAATTCTTGTGCTATGGAGTGTAGTCTTTTAACAGTTAGCTTCATAACTTAACAAAGATTGAGGTATTCTATGGGCAGAGAAATACCTTAATGATGAGGATTGTTGCTTTAAAACCTGCTGCAGTAATACAGTATCCATTAATTATTGTGATGCACTCACAGGTGTGTATAAATATTTAGATTTTACTGTGTTATCTCCCCTCAGACTGAACACCCTTATAAATCCAAGAAGATGGTTTGGCACAAGCTGTTGTCGAAGCAGCGTCGCCGGGCTGTTGTGGCATGTTTCAGAATGACTCCATTGTATAATATCCCAAGGTTATTCACTTCACACACTTTCTCACATTTGATACTCCAAATGTAGGTCATTACAGCAATATTTAACACCCACTGTATTACTCATATCTTTCTTGGTCCGGTCTAAAGGCACCGGGGGTCCAACATGTTCCTAGACGGTTATAGACGCAACTGGTTGGAGAACGAGGGCTACTCATTCGAGGATAAGATGATCAATGATCTGTCTGTGAGTGTGTTCATCTGCTTTTCTTTCATACTATGGTTATACAAGGTTAGCTGGGATTGTTCTGGAAATTTATTTTTTATTTTTTATTAATTTTTTTACAGAAAACATTGGAGGAAGAAGAGGAGGAAGAAGAGGAGACCGAGGCCAAGCCGGATCCTCTGCATCAGCTCATTCTTCACTTTAGCCGCACAGCTCTCACTGAAAAAACGTAAAGCCTTCACTTTACGTATTTCATCCTATACTTAACTGATACTTTACGTATCAGACACTGCTGATACTGATGTAATCAATGGAGTTATATCTGTCACTTACACCCAATTTTGTCTTTACTGCAGAAAACTTGATGTAGATCATCTGTACATGGCATATGCTGATATTATGGCAAAGGTTGGTAAAAATAAAAATATGTATCTATCTATCTATCTATCTATCTAGCTAGCTAGCTAGCTATCTGTCTATCTGTCTATCTGTCTATCTGTCTGTCTGTCTGTCTATCTATCTATCTGTGAAGGTGAACTGTAAATGTTTTCGTTATTTATTCTATTTTATTTATTTATTTAATTTTTTCACTCATTTTTATTTTATTTACTTACTTACTTACTTACAGTGCTGTGAAAAAGTATTTTCTGATTTCCTGATTTCTACTGTTTTGTGTATGTATCATACTAAATAGTTTTAGAAATTCAAACAACATAAAACAAAGGCAACCTAAGAAAAAACACAATACAGTTTTTATTTAATATATATTTTTACTGACACAAAAAAAGTTATCCAGTACCTATTACCCATATGAAAAACTAGTAGCCCCCTTAAACTTAAAATCTGGTTGTGCCACCTTTAGCAGCAATAACTGCAACCAAACGCTTCTGATAACTGGAGATCAGTCTTTCACTTGCTTCTAGGACTAGGACTTACTCCTACGTTTTGGACCAGTGTCTTGCTGGATAATCCAGTTGTAGTAAGTTTCAACGTATGGACTGAAGACCAGACATTCTCCTTTAGGATTTTCAGGGTAGAGAGTAGAATTCATGTTTCCCTCAATTATTGCAAGTTGCCCAGGCCCTGAAGCAGCAAAGCATCCCCACACCATCACACCACCACACCACCACCACCATGCTTGACCGTAGGTATCATGTTCTTTTTGTGGAATTCGGTGTTTGGTTATACCAGATGTAACAGGACCCCTGTCTTCCAAACAGTTCCATATTTAACTCAATCCACAGAACATTCTCCCAAAAGTTTTGAGGTTCATCAAGGTGTGTTTTGGAAAAATTCAGATGAGCCTTAATGTTCTTCTGGGTTAGCAGTGGTTTTCACCTCACCACTCTTCCATAGATGTCATTTTTGCCCAGTGTCTTTCTGATAGTGGAGTCATGAACAGTGGCCTTTATTCTCTCTGCAAGAGAGGCCTGTAGGTCCTTTGATGTTGTCTTTGGCTCTTTTGTGACTTCCTGAATGAGTTGTCCATGTGCTCTTGGATGAATTTTGGAAGGTCGGCCACTTCTGGGAAGGTTCACTACTGTGCTGAGTTTTTCCATTTGGAGATAACGGCTCTCACTGTGGTTCTTTGGGGTCCCAGAGCCTTTGAAATAGCTTTGTAACCCTTCCCAGACTGATGTATTTCAATCACCTTGTTCCTCATCATTTCTGGAATTTCTTTCAACCTTGGCATAGTGTGTTACTGGGTAAGACCTTTTAACAACTTCACGCTGTTGAAAAAGTTCTATTTAAGTGTTGATTTGATTGAACAGGGTTTGCAGTAATCAGGCCTGGTTGTGTCTAGTCCAGCTGAACCCTATTATGAGTGCAGCTTCATAGATTTGGGGAATTAGTAACTACGGGGGCAAATACATTTTCACACAGGCCCAGTTGGTATTAGATAACTTTTTTTGCTTCACTAAATAACAATATCATTTAAAAACTGTGTTTTGTGTTTACTCAGGTCACCTGTGTTTTATCATAGATTTTGTTGTAATTTCTGAAACAATTTAGTATGAAATATACACACAAAAAAAAAGAAATCAAATACTTTTTCACAGTACTGCACTTACTGACTTATTTACTTATGCACTTACTTACTTACTTACTGTTTTTGGTCTGTAATGAATGGTAAACGTCACTGTACTGTTCTCTCTCCACAGAGCTGCCACATGGGTGAGGAGGACAGAGGGGGAGAGGAGGAGGAGGAGGAGGAGGAGGGGGGCGAGGAGCCATCGTTTGAGGTGCGGCAGAATGAGATGGTATGGGGGGTCCAAGGGGGTCTCGCGCCACCGGAGAGAGCCGTCAAACCAAGCACTGAGTGAACACAGCGAGATAAAACACTGCACCTGCACATCCCGTCGTCCCACATCTAGACCCCTACAGCCCCTTTTTCTTTCTTTTTCTCCTTCCTCGCTCTATTCTTTCTCTCACTCTCTTTCTCCCTGCACCTATTGTCTTTATGCTGTGGACTGACTTGTGCACACCTTTGCTGGATTTTGCTCTTTCGAGTCTTGCGTCCTGGTTATCGTGTCACACGTGTACTGTGTCTGACCCGAGCGAGTGCAGAGAGATGGAAAGCAAAACGCCTACGAGCAAAAGAGACATGTTGAACACAGACCAACATGTGACCAAATCAGACTCAGAGAGTGAACCAGACATCTGTTAGAGTGATGTGCTCGTGTTCAGCATTGCTTTTAGGACACTAATGCGTATATCTGAGATTTACACTAAACCTCTGCTGGAACACTGTAATATCGTTCCAAAAAAAAAAAAAAAAAAAAAAAAGCAAAAAGATTAGTATCTCTTGAAATTATTTCTAGACATAATGCATTTTTTGTCCTCTAAAACCATGTAGTAGTAGATGTGTGTATGTGCTAGAGTTTGGGTGTGTGAGACACAAAACACACTCATACACGCAAACTGCAACTCACACAACAGTCCTTAACATTTCCCCTAATATAGTAGCAGTCCTGTCCCACCTCTCCAGACTCAGCCGTGTGTGTGTGTGTGTGTGTGTGTTTCTGCATCAGCTTCCCTTTGCCTCTAACACCCTTACCTACCTACTAAGCAATACAAAAAAAAAAAAATTGCTTGACATTATGGCCTGATTCCAATCCAGGAAATCAGATGTCACTTGGATGCCTTGATTGATAGATTTCGGATTTCAGTAGTAAAGCTTTGCTAATTAACACCCAGGGTGCGTCTCAATCAACTCCCTAGTTCAGTACTCAGGGAGTCGGCTATTTTAAGGGTTGTCTCAATCGTAAAATCCTTCCAATGCACTTACATTTGCTCCCTAAAGAAATCCCACAATGCACCACAAAAACCAGGGAGCATTAATGCTCACCATGTTCTCTTACTGGAAATGACGTCATATTGTCCGAAGCCTCTCAGCTCGAAAAAAGACTGTCGGACGAACTCTCAGCCAACTTTGTCTCTAAATGTAAGCAGCTTGTTATCGTTGTTGTAGCTCTCAAATGATTACTTACGTTAGCGATAAGGTTTTAACTTTATTTGATGTTTTATATATGGTTTGTTTGAGTCTAACGACTTTGAAGTGTTTAATGAGTGAAAAAATCCCACTAGCTAGTGTACGATCCTGCTTGAAGTACCGTGACAGAAACGTATGTGATTGAGCTAACACATTTATACGACATGTAATGTCAGAAAGATATCGGCCCTGCCTGTTGGTGATAAATTGGTGGTGTGGTGGCGTTTTACAACACGACTACGTAGTCATGCCGCTGGAAATTGAGTCATCGGTGTCCCAACGTGTAGCGAGTCAGGGTCCTTTCCAGTGCCCCGACTCGTGTACACCAAATACTGATTCATGATGTTGAGAGCTATGGAGCTGATTGAAATGCACCCCTGTGATTTTATCTTCCAACTTTATTAGTACAACTTCACAACACATGATTTCTCTGGACTGGTACCAGGCTTTGTGTTTTAGTCCATGTGCCATGCTGCTTCTTCATGACTTAATTGGATTCTCCAGTCTCCCTCTCTGTACTCACCAAGAACTACAGTAAAAGCCTGCACAGTCAGTCAGACACCCTGTATCCTTACACCTATCCTCTCTTTTCCTTTAAACACACACACACACACACACACACACACATGCTCACACTGCATATAAATGCAGACAGCCTGTTCTTATTAGAACAAGATCTCTGGTGAAAACTGACTAGGTTTACAACAGACTGTAGGACGGTGACGGTTTAGTGGGCGGGGTTTATTTTGGGGTCTCAGCAGCTTTTATGTTTGATCACAGGTTAGATATTTAATAGACGTGACCAGGGCTGTTTGCTGTAGTCAAACGTTTGTGCATCATTAAACGTCGCCAGATGTGGGCTGCTAAAATAACAATCCTCACTAACACCACTCGGTTTTATAGTGGTGTTGTGTTTCTTTGTGTGTGTGTGTGTGTGTGAGTGTGTGTATGTGTGTGCGTGCATGCGTGTGCATCTGTGCGTGCGTGTGTTTATTCATTTTTGTTAATATAAAACCCATAAACCAAACAAAGAAAGATTTATTTAAAATGATCAGTTTAATTTAAAGATGCTCTTTTCTGGCTTGGGCTAAGCTAATATCAGGGCCAGAAAAAAAAAAGGCATAAGAAGTCTAGACAGATCCATTGCATGACCATACTTCAAATCACGGTTTTTATCTTCATCGCACATCATGCACAATACAACGTGCGTTTTTAATGTAATTTCTTATTACAGCAAATGCATTATGTACTGTATATTTATACAATTTGTATAATTAAGGGCAATGGAGTATGAATAAATATGTAATAAATAAGTGATTATATAAGTACGTAATTTTAATAGGTAAATAAACATGGTGTAATTGCATCGCTGTAATTGCATATTAAGTCTAAAGAGTTCCCAGACAATAAAATTAATGATGAATTAAAAAATACATTCAAACAAAGTCTGAACAGATAAATATTATCAATAGCAACATCAAGTAGATTGGCCCCCCAGGCTAAGTGAATGAAATGAAGTGTGTGTTGCGTGTGTGTGTGTGTGTGTCTGTGTGGATGGTTGGGTGTGTGTGTAAATGGAGTTAGAGGATATGGCTCAAGGCTCCTTCCTCACTTTGCTATTCTCTGATGAGCAGGAGAAGGAGATGGAGAAGCAGAGGCTCCTGTACCAGCAGTCGCGACTCCATGACCGTGGAGCAGCTGAGATGGTACTGCAGATGATAAGCGCCTGCAAAGGTACAGATCTGGCCTTTAAGAATGCATGTTTTTTTGTTTTTTTTTGTTGTTTTTTTGTTTTTTTTTCCATACAAAATTTGTACTAAAAATAACAGGGTGCCTAAACTTTTGCACAGTACTGCATTTTGATGTAAAGATCTACAGGCTAAAAGAACTTTTGTGTGTTTGCTACCAGGTGAGCCTGGAGCCATGGTGTCTTCCACACTCAAGCTGGGCATCTCCATCCTTAACGGAGGCAACTGTGATGTTCAGCAGGTCAGCTTCACTTATACACAAATCCTGAAGTTTTCCATGCTCTAACACAGCTGATGCAGAGAACACAATTAACTGACGGTCGAGTCTTTTTTCTTTTCTTTTTTTTTAAGGCAGATCAGATGAGCAGATTTGTGGAACTTGGGATTAATTTCTGTCTTTTCCTTGGACACCTATCCTGCTTTACCCTGCTTTTATCTTAGGTCGTTTTCACACCTGGATCATTTGGACCATTTATTTCAGAACATGGTGTTTTTTCTCCTTTGTTTCAGTTTGTTTAGGAGTGGTTCTATGGAGTGGTTCGTTTGTGTTGAGAAAGCAATCCGACCCAACGGACCAACGAACCAACCTATATAGCAATGCATGATGGGAACTGCATTACGTAAATAGCGTGTTTGTTTTGCTAATGGCTTGCAACGTAAATCACAATCCCACTGAAACTGATAGATTATAATTACTACAGCTAACAAGAAAGCCACAATAAGCTCACAGAGCTTCTGTCTATACATCTTGATGGATGACCCCATTGAGCAGAACCCCAGAACATAAACAGGCGCACTCTGACCAATGAGAGGACATTTTAATCACATGTGACTTGCATAAACACATTTTGGTACGCTTTAAAATGTTGCCTTGTGACAGAGAACCGAGCCAAGGAGAAAATACAGTGAGTGTCCTGTTTCGTAACAAAGTGCAGATCTACAGGTCTGAAAACGCCCTTATGATGTCCATTAAACATGGCTTGATATAACTAGTATGAAAATGTGTGGCCATGATGTCTGTGAGTGTGAAAAGCTAGATTTATTAAGAAACATTTACCTGTTAATCATTGGCTTTTCTATGATACACCTTACTACTTTAAATTTGTTGAAATGCACAATCCTAATCCAGGTTACTGAAAAACCAAGGTTGAAAAGCTCTAAACTGATTATAAGGGGTTTCACTGCTTTGTGTGTACTGATCTTTCACAGAGAATGCTGGATTACCTTAAGGATAAGAAAGACGTTGGTTTCTTCCTGAGTTTGCAGGCTCTGATGCAGACCTGCAGGTAGGGGACGTCTCTTCTGAATGTTTTGTTTTATAAATGTTTTTTTTTTTTTTTTTTCTCCCATTTCAGGAGAAAGTTTTATCTTTTAAAAAAAATAAATAAATAAAATCATTATTTATGGTGTTATTACCATTTATTACCATTTATTTAGAAAAAATGCAAAAAATTCATATGACATGCAATGATGTGTTTTTTTATTTTATTTTATTTTATTTTATTTTATTTTATTTTATTTTATTTTTTTAAAAAAACATCTAAAGAATCTGGATGTTTTTAAATAATGTATGCATGAAAGGGTTAAATGGAGCATAGATATGATCATTATATAATTGTATTTGTGCGATTAATAATAACATAACATTATAAAATTATTATTAAATTGCATTATTATAAATCACTGTTAAATAATAATGAATAAAGTCATTAATAATGTAAAAACAAGGACACTGTAAAACCGGATAATTTCATTTAACTCAAAAAATTTGAGGAAACTAATTATCTCAAAATTTTTAAGTTGATAAATCAATTTCTTTAAGCCAAATACACTTAAATATAACAAGTTTGAGTTAAATTTTTGTTAAATTTTTGTTATATTTAAGTGTATTTGGCTTAAAGAAATTGATTCATCGACGTAAAAATTTCGAGATAATTACTTTCCTCAAATTTTTTTGAGTTAAATGAACTTATCCAGTTTTACAGTGTAGCCAATTTAATTTCTGCACTGGACTTTTGCTTAAAGCATGATTTCAATAATGCTTATTGTGTCTGTTGCAGTGTTCTCGACTTGAATGCATTTGAGAGGCAGAATAAAGCAGAAGGGCTTGGAATGGTTTCAGAGGAGGGCACAAGTGAGTCACTGCACTGTAGTGACAGTAACGTAAAAGTGACCAACATATTCTGACCACGTTAATGCAGCATTATAATATCATGTCAAGAAATGCTAACATCAGGACATATTATTTTGATGTACTGTATATAGTACTTTACGACATATGCGTTCATTACGTGGTAAGTACAGAAGGTATTAGCATTGTGTCTAACTTTTCTTTTCCCTACAGAACCACTGCAGTGTATCTTCTTATATATTGATATCTCTCCTCTCCTTTTTTGCCCCCCTTTTTTCGGTACTCAGATATGAAGCTAGAACGGGGTAAATAATTCTTAACCTTCTTTCTTCCCATCTGTCCTATCTCCTCCTGTCTTCTACCTATATTTTACACACTTCTTTTTGATTTTGTGGCGTGTAGTTTGGACTGCATTTCATTTCGCACTCAAGGGAAAATCGAAAAGAGCTTTTCAGTCATGGGCACAGCGTTTTATTAACTATATAAGCTTAAATCATACATGTTTTTTTTTTTTTTTTTTAAGAAAATCATATTATTTGTAAATCATTAACAAAAACTAGAGCATGATTTCAATGTAGACATTCTATGGAAAGTATTTTGAAACTACTGAATTATTAGTGTCCAATGACTGGAATGTTTCTTTGCTCATTTTGTCCCTTGAGTGCTCTGTCACAGATCTGCGGTAACTCCAACGCTCTTTTGAATGGCTGTGAGGAAAGAAAGACTCTTGTCCTGTCTTTTCTGACCAGTTTTCTCTTAAGAGATCACAGAGAGCTGTGGTGGCTAGCGTCACCTAAAATCATGAAATGAATTGCAGCAATAGAGAAATTTTCCTCTTACTATTGTTACGATAAGGGGATTAGGAGCCACAAAACATTTTTAAAACATCATCACACACTATTTGTGTCTTTTACATTGACAGGTGATAAAGTGTCATAAAGGCTTCATGAGAACCAGACACGTCCATGCAAGCTTTTGTTTTCATCATATTCAGAGTTGGAGATTTGAGTGTAAAAGTTATTCCAGTAGCAACATGGGGCAATTTTCCAGGTATTTAAGTTGATTTTCTGGACGGCCATTTCAGAGGCCAGTTCTGAGGTTGGCAGAATTTTTTTTTTTTTTTTTTTTTTCTTGAGTACAATACGGAGAGACAGGGTTTTCAATAATGTCTAGACCACCAGCTTTAAACACAAGCATGTGCCTTTAAGCCTGGAGGGTTGATAGAAAATGCAAACAATTTAAAAATGGGAAAAAAGACCAATACTATGATATACTCTGATCAGCCATAACATTAAAATCACTGTTGAATAACAGTGAATAACTTTGCTTATCTCATTACAATGGCGACTGGTGGGATAGATCAGGCAGCATGTGAACAGTCGGTTCTCGAAGTTGGTGTTGATCTGAGCGACTCTGACATGTGCCAAATTGTGATGGCTAGACGACTGGGTCAGAGCATCTCCAAAACGGCAGGTCTTGTGGGGTGTTCCTGGTATGCAGTGATTAGTACCTATTGAAAGTGGTTCAAGGAAGCACAACCGGTGAACCGGCGGCGACAGGGTCATGGGCACCCAAGGCTCATTGATGCGCAGGCTAGTCTGTTTGCTCCAATGCCACAGAAGAGCTGCTGTAATTTAAATTGCTGAGAAATTTAATGCTGGCTAGGATAGAAAGGTGTCAGAATATACAGTGCATCACAGCCTGCTGCATATGGGGCTGTGTAGCTGCAGACCGGTCAGATACCCACGCTGACCCCGTCTACCACTGAAAGTGCCTACAGTGGGCATGTGAGCATCAGAACTGGACCATGGAGCAATGGAAGAAGGTGGCCTGACGAATTATGTTTTCTTTTACATAACGTGGATGGCTGTGTGTGTATGTCGCTTATCTGGAGAAGAGACGGCACCAGGATGCACTATGGGAAGGCAAGCCGGCGGAGGAAGTGTGATGATCTGGACAGTGTTGGCAGTCATGTGGATGGTATGTGTCATGTTTGGATGACGCGTACCACCAAACATGCATACCAACTAAACAGTGGTGCAGACCAAGTACACCCCATCATGGCAACGGTATTCCCTAATGGCAGTGACCTCTTTCACACTGCAAAAACTGTTCAGGAATGATTTGAGGAACATGACAAAGAGTTCAAGACTTGGCCTCCATGGAGGCCCCACCTCACATCTTACAGGACTTAAAGAATCTGCTGCTAACGTCTTGGTAGCAAAACGTCCTATAGCAAAACAATATAATTATGATTAGACATCAAATGATTAGACATCAAAAGCAGGGATTTTGAAAGGCATGTAATGCAAACAAAATTAAGAGCAGTACACAATGAATTACAACTGTTTTTGAAACTGCTAATGTATTAACATGGAATAATTTACCTTTTAATAATTAAAAATTAATCCATGCACATCATGGATTAACACAAGTACACTATATGTCCAAAGGTATCCAGCCACCCTTTAAGCTATTAATGACACATCTATTGTAATCTCCACAGAAGGAAAATTAGATGCTTTAGGGTAAACTTTGGACAATTTACAATAGTATCGGGAATTGCTGATAGTTTCCATCTATTGCATGGACGTCTTTCACGTTGGGTGATTTAAATGTCTGTCAGAAAACATGATGTCTGCATCTATAAGATCGACAAAATAAATTATTTTATCTCCTGATGTGTTTCCTTTTTGTCTGTTTTGTAATCCTATATGAACCTTAATAGCCTTATTAATTTTGTTCGACTTCAGAGCAGAGCAACAAAACATCTTTCTCTAATGCATCTTAGCTTTCCTTGTCTGTGGCTACCAAACAGATAAAGCCTTAAAGCTTTGAATGGAACACTATTCCATAAGAATAGACTGATACAGCAGCAAAGGGTGGTGCTAACTCTCTAATAATACTCTTGTTTTGAGTGGAAACTTACCTTGTTTGGGTGTACAATTACCTGGAACCTCTTGGATATATAATGTAGTTTTCTAAAACAAGTTCTAAAATGTAACATTAATCTGGCTAATACCATACAGTCCCCTCCAAAACTATTGGAACAGCAAGGCCAGTTCATTTGTTTTTTTTTCTTCTGTAGACTGAAGACTTGGAATTTAAAAAAATGAATATGAGAAGAGAGTTTAGAATTTAAACTTTTATTTCCTGGTATTTATATGTAGATATGTTAAACAACATAGAACATAGAAATTTTGTATCAGACCACCCAATGTGTAGGCAAGCAAAAATATTGGAACATGTGACTGCCAGGTTGTTCTTGTTACCCAGGTGTTTCCTGATAGATTGATTGTTTAAACAGTAAATAGGTCTGAACATCTATTATTGTCTTTAGCCTTCAGTTTCACCTGTGAAGACTGCATTTGCTGTTAAAAAGGACAAGCCAACATGAAAATCACAGAGCTGTCTTACAACAATTTGGAACGTCCTGAACAAGAAAGAAAGCACTGGTGTACTGAGAATCAGACACTGAATGAGTCAGCCAAGGAAAACAACAGCTGATGACAGATTGTGAGAGCTGTGAAGAAAAACCCAAATATAATCGTCCATGACGTCACTGACAACCTCCACAGGGCAGGGGTGAAGGTATCACAGTCCACTGTTTGAAGAAGACTTCAAGAGCAGAAATATAGATGTCATACCACAAGATGCAAACCACTCATAAGCAATAAGAATTGGAAAGCCAGATCGGAATTCGCAAAGAAACACAGAGACGAGCCACAAAAGTTCTGGAACCAAGATTAACCTCTACCAAAGTGATAGAAAGGCCAAAGTGTGGAGAAAGAAAGGTTCTGCTCATGGTCCAAAACATACTTGCTCATCTGTGAAACATGGTGGCCGTAGTGTTATGGCTGGGGCTTGCATGACTGCTTCTGGAACATTCTCACTAATCTCTACTGATGATGTAACTCATGATGGTAGCAGCAGAATGAATTCAGAAGTTTACAGGAACATTTTGTCTGCCAATTTATTGAGAAATGCATACAATCAAGACAATGATCATCCAAAACACACTGCCAGCTCAACAAAGGGGAGATGGGGGATTGTGGAGGGGGGGGGGGGGGGTTAGGTTTTAGACAGAATAGGAGGAGACTGAATGGAGAAACCACCTAAAACAAGCAAGAACTGAAAGAAGCCATAGTAAAAGCCTGGTAAACCATTACAAAAGAAGAAACCAACAGTTTGGTGATGTCAATGAGTCACAGTCTTGATGCAGTTATTGCATGCAAGGGATATGCAACCAAATATTAAGTGTTATTTACTTTCATTTACGTCAAGACTTATCTGTTCCTATACTTTCGCTCGCCTAAAAATTGGCTGGTCTGATACAAAAGGTTCCATGTTTTATGTTATTTAACACATCTAGGTGTAAATACCAGGAAATAAAAGCTGAAATCCTATATCTCGTCTCGTATCTATCTTTTGATCTCAAACCCCAATGTCTTCGGTGTATAGAACAAACAAATAAATTGGCCTTGCCATTCCAATAGTTTCGGAGGGGACTGTTATTCTCTTGACTTTCTAAACTTTTGTTTGTTGCTGACACTTTTTTAAAATTTTTTTTACATTGTTTTGAGTATTTATGCAATGATTTTATCGCACTCGGCTGTCCTACAGATTTGCCTGGTACATCGTTTAGTTATGTGTTAAGATTTGTATTAGATCCTGTTTTTTATTCCTTGAACATTTACACAACTACTTACAACACCGATTAACATCATTTCAGTTTATATTTATTTCACTTTACCCGCACTGGTTATAAAATATATTTGTGGTCATCAATTCAGATCCAAGTTCTTCAAGTTTGACACTGTTGGATCTTTAAGCAAGGCGCTTAACTGCTGAGTGTATTTTGACAAGTCAAGTTATTGTACGCCGGAAGAGATTGTGGGTTTTCACACCCATTCTTATTCTCAGGCTGTGTCTCTCTGGTTCTCCTCCACTCTATCCCTCTTTTTTCCTCTCAGTGTTACTCCATTGTATACTCCAGAGTTGCAGTACTGTAGATCTGTCTTGCATGATTGTGTGTTTCTGTGTGTACCCCTTTATGTGCCACCATGACTCTTCTCTGATCTCTCCATGCACATGTTCTTCAACCTGTTACCACTATGGACCAAGTTAATGTCAATGTTCATATTCATTTATCAGTATTTGTCCAGAGTCTGTCCTTTTATTTGTGAAATATAAGTGTTTTTCAGTGTGCTGTCTGTGATTGTCAGCATGTATTGTATTGTGTCACATGTCGTGTGTATGTGTGTGTGTGTGTGTGTGTGTGTGTGTGTGTGTGTCTGTAATCATACCTAATTCTCCACATATTGCTTTGTTGTCTCCGAAGAAAACCTTTCTGAAATATTCTAAACAGGATACATTCCTCCTTTCTCTTAATTGCTTCCCTGTAGTTCAGAGATCATGTAACAAATTTAATCGCATGGAAAATCCTTCTTCTTATTGCTTCTAGTGCTTAAGCCACTACTCAAGTCTAACTTGTTTTCACACACAAGCACTATCTAATGGCTTTGACTGTGGGTGTGTGTGTGCGTGTGCGCAGATGAGAAAGTGATGGCAGATGATGAATTCACGTGCGACCTCTTCCGTTTCCTGCAGCTGCTTTGTGAGGGCCACAATAACGGCAAGTTATAAAATACCTCAAAGACATGGGTAATATTCATAAATAAAACATTGCTGTGTGATTTATATGTATCGTTTTATGTGTATCAACAACAGATTTCCAGAACTACCTACGCACCCAGACTGGCAGCACCACCACCATCAACATTATCATCTGTACTGTGGACTACCTGCTGAGACTGCAGGTATAACATCGTGTACTCTCTAAGCATCTGAGGCCACTACTTGTTTATAATTAATCACTCGTTATTTTTTTTTTCAATTAAAATAATTATCATTGTTAATTAACACATTTCAAATAGGAAAAGTTTGGCTCAGTCTTACCTCAGTCATACCTATTTGCACTTTCTTTCTTTCTTTATATATATATATATATGAGGTCATATATTTCATGCAAATGGTAAGACATGTAGTCTCACTTACACATTCATATTGTCTTCTTGCAACTGATGTTTGAAATGTACTTTTTTAGAATAGTCTTCTATTATTGTAAATTCTGCTCTATAAACCCAAGTCAATAGACAATTAGACCCTGTGCTGTAAAACTTTCACTGTAAAAAAATTTACAGTAATTTACAGGCAGCAAAATGCTTTAAATTTACTGTAAATAACCGTATAACATACAGTCCCCTTTGAAAGTACTGGATGGCTAACATCCAATAGCTCTGTTTTGATTTTCCTGCTTTTCTCAGCTTCAAAATTACTTACTTTTCTCCCATAGACAGCTTTCTGGTCTTCATGTTGGTTCCCCGGGGCTCAGACCAAGAGTACACATTCATAGCTATTAATTGTTTAAACAATCAATCTATCTAAACCTGACCTACAAGACACACTTGTCAGTCACATGTTCCAGTATTTTTATTCACTTCAAAAATGGGTGGGTTCAAGTGAAAGGTGCCATGTTCCAAGTTGTTAAACACATAACTTGAAATAGCAGGACATGCGTGCTGAAATTCGGATCTGTCGTCTCATATCCATCTTTTGAAATCAAACCCAAATATCTTCAGTGTACAGCAAAAAAAAAAAAAAAATGAATTGGCTTTGCTGTTACAATACTTCGGAGGGGACTGTATATACAGTAAAGTGTAATATCTTACAGAGTATTAAATAAAACATAATCTAGTACTTAGTTGCTGCTTACAAACTGAACCAGTTTGTACTAGTATGTAAAGTTAAACTCAAACAGGGTTTGTATTTGTCTAAAATAGTCTCTACATTGAAGGGCCCAAACGTGATCCACTAATTTGCAGATGCTGACATCATTTACCATTCTCCACCATGTGAAAAACCTTAGAGATCCCACTATGCATTGTGTTGTCTGGTATTTTATTGTAAACCACTGCACTGCTCTAGACGTATCATTGTTTACAGTACAGTTCTGTAAAATAAGTATAAACAGTATTTTGCTGTAAAATAAATACTATAAATTTACAGTATTATTTTACAGTGTACTGATTTCACAATGCTATTAAACTGCTACTTCCTATGCTCTCTCTCTCTCTCTCTCTCTCTCTCTCTCTCTCTCTCTCTCTCTCTCTCTCTCTGCGTCTATCTTGCACACATCCTTGACTTCCTCAACTCACTTTTAGGAATCTATCAGCGACTTCTACTGGTATTATTCTGGAAAAGACATCATCGATGCACCAGGCAAGAGGAACTTCTCCAAAGCAATGACAGTGGCCAAGCAGGTCTTTAACAGTCTCACGGAATACATACAGGTAGGATTTCTAGCCCGTGTAAACTGTCCGTGTTCACTACATAATCTTAATGCGTCCTTGAACCTTGTTTTTTTGCCGTTCCTCAGGGCCCATGCACTGGGAACCAGCAGTCTCTGGCTCACAGTAGATTGTGGGATGCCGTGGTGGGATTCCTCCATGTATTTGCACACATGATGATGAAATTGGCACAGGTATGAGGCCAGAAACACAAACTCTCACACATATACACAGAGACACTAACATTCACACATTAAGAGTTTAGAATAATGTCTGGTTGTAGTGCACACATGATATCCTGAAAATATTTCTTTAGCACATAGATTTTTCTCAGATTTTTATTGGCAGTTGTAATGTCTGGCAAGCTGTTCAGCAATGTTCATAAAGTCTGTGAGCACAACACAAGCAGTGTTTTTTTCTGATACAGTGTGAATTTTTGTTGTTGAGCTTGATGGTGGTGGGTTTTTGTTTGTTTTTTCTTGGTTTGTTGTTTGTTTGTTTTTCTCAACCGCCAGTGCACATTTTCAATGGAATGCTATGTAAAAGCTGCCTGAAGGTGGGCGGAATGTGGCAGCTTTTAAAAGGCGCTGCTGCTGCTGGCAGTGGGGAAAAATGTGTGTGTGTGTGTGTATATATATATATATATATATATATATATATATATATATATATATATACATATATATATATATATATATATATATATGTATGTATGTATGTATATGTATATATGTGTGTATATATGTATATATGCATGTATATATATATATATATATATATATATATATATATATATATATATATATATATATATATATATATATATATAATCTATCATGTGTTAAACAACTTAACATGGCACCTTTCATTTGAACCCACCCATTTTTCAAGTGAACACAAATATTAGAACTTGTGTCTGACAGGTATTTCTTGTTGGCCAGCTATGCCCTGATAGATTGATTGTTTAAACAATTAATAGCTCTGAATATCTACTCCTGGATTGAGCCCTGAGTTTTGCATGTATACACTGCATTTGTTGTTAAAATAGATAAACCAACATGAAAACATGAGAGCTGTCTAGGGGAGAACAGCAATCCATTTTGAAGCTGTGAAGAGGGAAAATCTATCAGAGCCATTGCAAAAGAATCGGGCATAACCAATACAACAATTTGGAATGTCCTGAAAAAGAAAGAAATCAGTGTTGTACTAACAACCAGACATGGAAAAGGTTGGCCAAGGCAAACACAGCAGTTTATGACAGAAATGTTGTGAGAGCTGTGAAGAAAAACCCCAAAACATCATTCAGTGACATCACAAACAGCCACTACAGGGCACGGGTAAAGGTATCACAATCCATTATTTGAAGAGCAGAAACATACAGGCCTTACCACAAGATCAAACCACTCATGAGCATTAAGAATCCGAAGGCCAGATTGGAATTTGCAAAGAAATACAGAGATGAGCCACCCCCCAAAAACAAGTCTGGAAAAGCATCACAAAAGAAGAATACAACACTTTGGTCATGTCAGCGGGTCACCAACTTGATGCACTTATTGCAAGCAAGAGATATTCAACCAAAGAAGTGTTATTAATTTTAATATTATCTCTTCCAATACTAAAATTGGGTGGTCTGACACCAAAGGTACCATGTTCTAAGTCATTTAACACATCTAGATGTAGAAATTAAAGGAAATTAAAGCTGAGAGTCTAATCTCTCATCTCATATTCATTTTTTTTTTTAAAATCTCAAACCCAGATGTCTTCAGTGCATTGCGAAAACAAATGACTTGGCCTTACCGTTCCAATACTTTCAGAGGGGACTGTATACAATATGTTTTATGCAGGTTATACTAATAATGATATACTATTAGACTTGCATATTACCTTCTGAGCGTTATGCTGAGTGATGCCTGTAGTGTAACCTACAACATTTTATAATGTTTATTTTCTGACTTTTTCTTTTAATAATTATATAAATTCTTTTCACATGGTGACTGCAGAGTAAAGTATGTATTTATTTACTTATTTATTTCTTAAACTCTTCAATATTCCCCTCTCTCCTCCTCTGTATTGTTTATATAATATTTATAGTTCCCTTAATTTGGTAATCCAGTTGCTTCCTGCTTTTAAATAGCATAGAGACTAACCGTGCTAGTTTGCTGCATTGTTTGTATATGCGTAATAAAGTATAATACGTAATTGTTTTGCATACTGATACAGTTCAAAAATAATCTGTGTAATATTGAATTCATTCTTTATTTCTTTTAACCCCTCTAACCTGTTACTGCCTGGTTTTGCTCCCTTGTTTCTAAGTGTGGTACACATCTTTCTTGATCAAATACATTTTTGTATGTCTTTCTCTTCTCGATTTTATTCTAGATGTCATTTAAGCTAGATTAATTGGAAATATTAGTATTATATACAAAACCAGCATTTCCAACCAATTTCAATTTCTAACCTGGACATTTTTTTTTAAATATATTTCTGTGGATCGTTTTTAATAGTATTCGGTAGCATTAACGCATCTGGTCAATGTACTGGACTTCAAATCCAAACCAAGCCCAATTATATCTGAGGCATACTGCCAGCCCTTTATTGATAAAATAGTCATCAAATTTGTAGCTTGGCTGCAGGGATTCTGTATTTAAGATTATTAAACATAGTAACTACAGCTTTTGGGCTTGCTCCAATTGAAAAGGTATATTTTAATTAACATTGGAGTGCATTCACAAAGGAGAGAAGACATAAATACAAAAATGAATGAAAAATGTTAGATAACATTTTTTATTCTGATGTGTAACCTCGCCAGATGCACCCTGACCCAGGACTCCGAAATGGCGTAAGGATCTGTATTCCGCCTTTGCTTTTATCTTACCTGTAAATTATCTGCTGCTTGACATACACACACACACACACACACACACACACACACACCCCAAACACCACCACCCAGCTTCTGGCAGTTTTGTGGGATGTTCTGGCTGTACATTTTCTGAAGTGTACTGTCATTGCTTTTGTGTTTATTTCCACATGAACACTGAGATCAGTCAGGTTTGTCTCTATTTGTTCAACTAAGAACAAATGAGACAGTGCTCTTCAGTTTATGTGCCTTGCATTTGCAGATTGTAGAACAAGTGAGGGAATGAGTGAGGTGTTAGCTGTTCTATGACTAACGGCTGCCACGTACCTATCTGAGAACCTTACACCTTTAGCCCTGTTCCTTACACTTTGTACTACTTTCACCGTGTAGTCGGCAGCAGTTAACCCATTGGTTTGTGTGTGCCTGGTTCTTGTTTTAATCCACATGCTATCCCGTGTTTATAACCTAAATTGCTAGACACCGTCAAGACTGCCTGGCATACATCACCACAAATGAATGATGGATATAGATAATAACATCCATCCATTTATAACAAATTCAAATGTCATGGAATAAAATGCCAGTAGTGCTTAAGACTACTACTTAATGATACCATGTAGTTATGGCAAATAGAGTAACCCAAATTAGCTGCTTTATTGGAGTTCTACTTCAGCGCTACTATTTTTCCAGCTGCTTTTTTTTTTTTTTTTTAGTTCTGCCTGTGTGTTTTCCTCCATCCCCGATCATATCTCCTGACATACAGTAAAACGTTCTTCCAATGTGTGATGCTCTATTTATATCTGTTGTTGATAAATGCAAACCCAGGATCATTTCTGGAGTAAAACACACCCAGAGGTAAGGTTATAGTCATATGGCTTCGTCCTAGAGGCGCTATAATTCCCATAACATTGAAAATAATGTGAATAAAATGCTGCTCAGGGTTAAACTTGTGTTGACTGGTCATCATAAAAATATTTTCAGCTTTCTAATGGGGAAAGAGAAGGCGGTATTAAACTCCTGTTGTGCGAGATCTAATAAAAATGAATGACATGCCTTTAACAGAATGCTGCCTTTGTACTCAGAGAAGGTGAATGATGAATCAAAATTGTTAAATACTGTTTGACATGTTTCCTTTTGGTATGTGTGTGTATATGTGTTTGTCCCTTCCTAGGATTCCAGTCAGATTGGTCTCCTAAAAGAGCTTCTAGACCTTCAGAAAGATATGGTGGTTATGCTGCTTTCACTTCTGGAGGGTAGGATATATTTCTACACCTTATACTACGTCGATGTTCTCAAATCGGGTTGCTCAGAAGGTGTTGATTATATAATACAATAATAATAATGGTAATAATAATCTAATTATTGCGCTTGTTGTAATATATCGTTGTTTCTATAGTAGCAACTCGTTCACAGGGACTTGTATGGTGGATGATCTACAGAATATAAGGCTAATAATAGATGGATAAAAATGTTATTTAACAAAGAAAATGGTATAGTTGTTTGTTAAAAAGGTGAAGATATATGTATGGAGATTTTATTTATTTGTTTATTTAACATTTCTGGAAGGAGTAACCAGTGTCAGCGAGTTTTCTGCCTCAAACAGGAATCTCTAACAGTCAGTAAGTTTTCTGCAACCGGAAAGTTTTCAGGACTGAAACATGGTAACGTGAATGGCTGTGTGTATGTTTTTTTTTTTTTTTTTTTTTTGTCGTATTATATGCAAAGGAGAGCGTGGCTATTCAGAGCTAAAAGCAGGGCAGAAAACAGACACAAGGGAGGCAGACGTGGAAAAAAAATGCTCTTTTATTTGCACTAAAAGTCATTTTGTGGAGGTGAGGGGTGCTTGAGGGGAGTGTATAGGTGCAGGGTGTGGCCTTCCTGGCATGGAGCATGGCGTATGGGTTGTAGCAGTGTCGAAGCGGTGCCCAGAGCGACGGGAGTGGTACGTGGGCACCGGCGGAGAGTGCAGGAAGGCCGGGCAGCGTTGTCTTCTTTGTTGTCGTCGTCTTCCTGGTTGGCTTTTAAATGAAAGAGAGAGCACCATCTTACTAGTTTTAGCAACGGAGACATGGCTCACTCCAGCATACTGGCCTCGCCCTTTTATATCCTCCTGTCTTCTCTGGGAGGGTGAAGAGCAGCCGCTCCACTCATTATCTTCCAGCCATGTGTACTTCTGAATTGCTGATAAAATAAGGCTGATCAACAACATTAAATGTAACTAAACATGTTTAAAAAGTATGATATTCATTAATGTATAGTATTTTAAAACTAAATTAGGACACTTCGGAGTGGCTCACTTGAGGCCATATCACACCACTCCATAGTGGATTATATAACACCCCATTGTGTTTAATATAGACGTGTTTAATGGAATAGCTTAGCTTCTTATGAATATGTGAGAGTCAGGCTGTACTGCTGCCACATTTATGGATCGTATGTTATTTCTTATCAGGTAACGTTGTGAATGGCACCATTGCTCGCCAGATGGTGGACATGTTGGTGGAGTCATCTAGCAATGTAGAGATGATCCTCAAGTTCTTTGACATGTTCCTTAAGCTGAAAGACATTGTGGCGTCGGATGCATTCCGGGACTATGTGACTGACCCACGTGGCCTGATCTCTAAAAAGGACTTTTCCAAAGCCATGGACAGCCAAAAGCAGTACTCTCCATCTGAGATCCAATTCCTTCTGTCGTGCTCTGAGGCTGATGAAAACGAAATGATCAACTTTGAAGAGTTTGCTGATCGTTTTCAGGAGCCAGCCAAGGACATTGGGTTTAACATTGCTGTTCTACTCACCAACCTTTCAGAGCATGTGCCCCATGACATGCGCCTGCAGAACTTCTTGGAGCAAGCTGAAAGCATCTTGAACTATTTCCGTCCCTTCCTGGGCCGCATCGAAATCATGGGCGCCAGTCGGAGGATTGAGCGTATCTACTTTGAGATCAGTGAGGCCAACAGGAACCAGTGGGAAATGCCTCAGGTCAGAGAATCTAAGAGGCAGTTTATATTCGATGTGGTCAATGAAGGTGGTGAGTCTGAGAAGATGGAGCTATTTGTCAACTTCTGCGAGGACACCATCTTTGAGATGAACATTGCCTCCCAGATCTCTGAGCAAGAGGAAGAAGGAATTGGAGATAAGGATGATGAAGAAGAAGAGGAAAGTGGTGGAGGATCAAATGGAGAAGAAGGAGAGGAAGGGAATGGAGACGAGGCCCCAGCCGAGTCCAGTTCAGCATTCGCAGACTTCATCAAGAGCATGGTGAACTTCTTCGATATGTTTACCTTCCGCAACCTTAGACGACGCTATCGCAGACTTCGGAAGATGACTATAAAGGAAATGATTGTATGCCTGGTCACCTTCTTCTATACCGTCATCATTGGAATCCTTCACTTTATCTACAGCGTATGCAAAGGCTTTTTCCTGCTGATATGGAAAACGCTGTTTGGTGGTGGCCTTGTGGAGGGAGCTAAAAAGATAACGTTAACAGAAATTCTTACTAACATGCCTGATCCAACTCAGGACGAGGTGCACGGTGACCAAGCATCTGAGCCTGGAGCTAGAAACGTCCAGGAAGCAGGTGGATCAGGAGATGGAGAGGAAGCAGGTGGTGGAGAGGTAGAAGATGAGGATGGGCAAGAGGCAGAAGGAGGAGGCAGACCTGGAATTGATGCCCCTGGAGGTCTAGGAGATATGGGAGAGACAGAGCCTGAGGAACCCCCAACACCTGAGGGTACCCCACTGCTGATGAGGAAACTGGTGAGCCCCATTAAGACAAGTTTGTCATTTTATTATTCTGCATTGTTCATCAACAGTACTGATTCATTTTCTATCTGCTTGTCTCTTATGGTTTTTCAGCGGACTGAAGGAGCAGAGGGAGAAGTAGTGGCAGCAGAAGAGCCAGCAAAGGAAGAGCCAGCCCCAGAACCAGAGAAGGCAGAGTGAGTCTAAAAATCAAAGCACTCTACAATCAGTTTAGGGACGGATAAAGTATTAGTGTGCTTCTGTTTATTGTAAATTCTACCTTATAGTCATTTCAGATTTAGTTTAGGGTTCTGAAATATTGTGCTGAAAAATGTAGGTAATTTTGTGCTGAAAAATTTATCAAAGTGCTGAAAATGGAGAGAAAACTAAGAAAGAACCTGAGCCCATACCAGAGGAGAAAGTGGTTGAGGAGGAGGAGGAGGAGACAAAAGTAAAAGCCAAAGCCAAGAAAGAAAAACATTCTGCTGGAGATAGCTTTGAGCTCTGGAATGAATTGGAGGTGCAGAGGATCAAGTTCATGGTAAGGTCTTGTTTTATGTTTGAGAGCTTAGCAATTGATCAGTTCTTTAATGAATTTTAATGTTGAACTAACGTTCTAATTGCTAGAAAATCCATTTGCCTCTTTCTTTGGACAGTCTGCTATAATTGTTATCTCAATTTTAGAACTACCTGTCTCGCAACTTCTACAACCTGCGCTTCCTGGCTCTGTTCATCGCCTTTGCTCTGAACTTCATCCTGCTCTTTTACAAGGTCAGTACAAACAGATTAGAAACTTTGCTGAATTTGAAACAGCTTTGCCTTGATAAATCTGTTCTCTCTCTCTGTCTCTCTCACTCTGCCAGGTGTCCAGCAGCCCCCCAGGTGAGGAGTTCGAAGGTTCGGGCATGTTTGAGGGTTCTGGAATGCCTGAGGGCTCTGGCGGTGAACCTGAGGGTTCTGGAATGGAGGAGAATGGAGAGGAAGATGACGAAGAAGGGCCTCTCTATTACTTCCTGGAAGAGAGCACCGGTTACATGGAACCTGCAATGGCCTTCTTCGGCATTTTACACACCGTCATATCTTTTCTTTGCATTATTGGCTACAACTGTCTCAAGGTGAGTGAGTTTATACACTTATACCTGTGTAGAAGTGCTATGCAGTTAATCTATGGGTTTTAGTACAGTGCAGTAGTTTTGCATGTAGAAAGTGTAACCAAGCTAACTACCTTCGCTTGCAAATATATGAGCTTGACAATAATGAGCCACACCCTTGGTTTCTGATTTTTGTCTGCTCCTACATTAGTGCTGAAATAATGAAATATACTTATAATATGCACTATAATCATGTTAAAAAAAAAATTAATTAAAAATGGAAAAGCACATACTTTTGAGTGTGTAGCAAAAGAGTATGCAAGGACTGGGACACACTAACACATCGTTGTTGCCTAGTTATGCACACTGTCACTGTAAACAAACTCCTCGTTGCATTTTAGCTTTTCTTTATTCATTATTCCTTAAATAATTTACACTATTCTTTTTACACAACGTGCAGCCATTAATTTTACATAACAATAAGAAACTTTGTTTAGTGCTTAACATTTAAGTTCTTACTTTTACATACTGAAGACACATCACCGACGTTACACTCGTTCGCCATGTTTGCGGGTTAAATTCGGCGAAAGCCATCACAAAACTCCGCCTCCTTCGTACAAGGTGTCGTGGGTAATATTAGCTGAGAAAGTGTCCATGGGTCCACACTACTACAAACATCTACTGGAAATAGTAGACCATCCGGGTAGCTTTGGGATACTCATTTCAACATACTACAATTTGGGACACGTTAATTCTAATCTTGGATTCTATTTAGGACGTATAGTGGGCAATTTGGGATGCAGCATGGGTGTTGTATTTTGAGGCAGCCATTTTTGTAGGTTGTTGATTTTGACACGATGATGTGTAAATCATAGATAAGCTGACAAAGTTGGTATTTTGACAGTTTACAAACAAAATCTATGAGTCTTATGTTCTTTTTCCTCAAAAAATATGTTTTTATCCTTTTTTTTTTGTATTCTTTGTGTGTGCTTTAGGTTCCCTTGGTTATTTTTAAGAGGGAGAAGGAGCTGGCCCGTAAGATGGAATTTGACGGTCTCTATGTGACTGAACAGCCAGAAGATGATGACATCAAGGGCCAATGGGATAGACTGGTGTTAAATACACCGTAAGATATAGAGCTATAAGATATTTAATATGTAAGATATTTAATCTTATGTACATCTGCAAATGTGCCGTTCCTGAAAATGTTAAAAAATGATGGGTGGATCATAACATTTTTGGAAACAGAATAATAATAAAAAAAATAAGCCTTAAATGCGGTAAACACCCTTGATAAACTGGACACAATGTATTAACTGTGTATTAAGAGCTGTAATTACATACCATTTCAAAGTGATCTTTTCCTCATGCAGAACCTTCCCAAACAACTATTGGGACAAGTTTGTCAAGAGAAAGGTGAGTGTTAAATCTGTTCTCATTGAATGTTTCAATGTACATTCAATGCAACCAGTGTATTACTGTTCATGCATAACGGAGCTCATGTATTAATTTACAAGAAAAAATGTGTTTACAGCCCTACAACTGGATAATAAACTACCCACAACCTTAACCACGCATTCATTCACATATTCCTGTGAAAACATTTGTGTGTGATGGCAGGTGTTGGAGAAGTACGGAGATATCTATGGCAGAGAGAGGATTGCCGAGCTGTTAGGAATGGACTTGGCATCGCTGGATGTCAGTGCAATGACGCATGAGAAAAAGCCTGAACCTGACAACTCCATGTTCACCTGGTACAGAATCACTACACACTCTCACATACACACAAATACATGCACTTGGTTCACTAGAAAATGTACTTGTGTGTCTTCAGGCTGACCTCCATCGACATCAAGTACCAGATCTGGAAGTTTGGAGTTGTGTTCACAGATAATGTAAGTTTTTTTTTTTTACCAAATGTGTGTGTGTTACTGTATTCCTGTCTGAATTCATTTTAATCTGCTCACTTTGTTTAAATCCTATTCCAGACTTTCCTCTACCTGGTGTGGTACATGGTCATGTCCTTGCTCGGTCACTACAACAACTTCTTCTTCGCCTGTCACCTGCTGGACATCGCCATGGGCGTCAAAACCTTGCGCACCATCCTGTCCTCCGTGACACACAATGGCAAGCAGGTGCAGCAGAATTATTGTTTGAGTGGATATCAAAAAAATTAATATTGTTTTTATTTTTAAACGTATCTGATATTTGCTTACCTTCCATATCTGTTCTTGGTGCAGCTGGTGATGACAGTGGGTTTGCTAGCTGTAGTCGTGTACCTGTACACTGTCGTGGCCTTCAACTTCTTCCGCAAGTTCTACAACAAGAGCGAGGATGAGGATGAGCCAGACATGAAGTGTGATGACATGATGACTGTAAGTGACTTCGGAAATTTCAGGTTTATAATAAAGATGTTATGTAGGTGACACTTATTCTGTCTCCCTCTTCTTCTCAGTGCTACTTGTTCCACATGTATGTGGGTGTGAGAGCCGGTGGTGGTATAGGTGACGAGATTGAGGATCCGGCTGGAGATGAATATGAGCTGTACCGTGTGGTCTTTGACATCACTTTCTTCTTTTTCGTCATTGTCATTCTTTTGGCCATCATTCAGGGTGAGGACTTGGACAGTTTTGTTTACACACAGCAAAGGAAATCAGGGGTTCTCAAATGTTTTGCAACCAGGGACACTATATTGCCAAATTGCAGCCAAAATACACTATATTGCCAAAGGTTTGTGGACACCTGACCATCACACCGATATGTGTTTTTTGAACATAACATTCCAGACTTAGTCCTTCTTTGATGGAGGACTATATTCCCACTGTGGGGATTTATGTTCATTCAGCCATAAGGGCATAAGTGAGGTCAGGCTCTGACGTTGGGCGAGGAGGCCTGGCAGGTCTTCCAGTTCATCCCAAAAGTGTTTAGTGTGTATGAGGTCAGGGCACTGTGCAGGACACTCTTCCACTCCAGTTCTTCCACTCCAACCATGGCAAACAATGTCTTCATGGAGCTCGCTTTGTGCACAGGGGCATTGTCATGTTGGAGCAAGTTTGGGCGTCTTAGTTCCAGTGTAATGCTACAGCATACAAAGACAATCTATACAATTGCGTGCTACCAAATATGTGTCAACAGTTTGGGGAAGAACAACATATGAGTGTGATGGTCAGGTGTCACAAACTTTTGGCCATATTGTGTACACTTCATGGACCTTCTCCAAAAATAGTTTTTATTTGTATCCCTTGAAATTTCCATCAGTAGAACACATTAGTTGGGCACAAGTTAACATTATATATATTATATATAACATGAATTGCATGTTCTCCCCATCCTTCGGGGGTTTCCTCTGGGTACTTCAGTTTCCTCCCCTACTCCAAAGACCTGCATTTTAGTCCAAATTGTCCATAGTGTGTGAACGTGTGCGATTGTGCCCTGTGATGGGTTGGCACCCCATACTGGGTGTCCCAGAGTTCCCTGGTATAGGCTCAAGACCCCCCAGAACCCTGCATGGGGTAAGCGATATGGACAATTGATGGATGGATTGACTAATAATAATAAAATCTAAAAATGGAAGGCTGTGATATCAACCACTTGTTTAAAGTCTTTCTGGCCCATAGGTTGTTCTGATCAAGTAATTAAATGCCTGCACTATTGCTGTTTAGTATAATTTCATGTAATATTGAACATTTAAAGATGTAAAGCAAGTACTTCATACATTGGAAACATTACATTTGGAGTATGTGATTATCATACCATACCTAATCTCCACAGATTATTAGATTAGTCAGTAAAGGGAATTTAAAGTAAAGGCTTGTTACGTATATGGTAATAGAGTCTCACTGGATTATTATCATGAATATCAATCAAAACATAGATACTACTGTTAACTGCTATATTGGGTTGTATAGGTCTGATCATTGATGCCTTCGGTGAGCTGAGAGATCAGCAGGAACAGGTCAGAGAGGACATGGAGGTACGTCTTTTCTATTCACAACTTACAGTTTACAGCCCAATATCCTATATTAATTGTTATTGTAAACATTGTGAGGGATTGCTGTAGTTAATTATAAGACTGTGGGAAAAAAAAAATAGTTGTACACTGACCTCTCCTCTCCTCCTCAGACTAAATGCTTCATCTGTGGAATTGGAAGTGACTACTTTGACACGACTCCGCATGGTTTCGAGACACATACGATGGAAGAGCACAACTTAGCCAACTACATGTGAGTAAAACAGTTCCAGGGATTGTAGATACCCCTTTTGCACTGACCTGGGAAGGAGGACGCTGGTTCTGGAGGTGGTGTTGGTTCAGGGATAAAGCAAACCTTTTTAAGAGCCCGCATTTCCCTCAGTCTAAGAGATAATATCACTTAAGAAGAGAATTTTACAAGGTATACTTTTGGGTTTGAGAACATTCACTATATTTTCCAATCTAAAGTCAGATGCTTCACCATCTATACAAAGGCACACTCGTAGACAATAATGCAAAATGATAAGCAAGGTGAGAAACGTGTTAGTATATCACAGCACGGTTTATTTCTGAAATCCGATTGGTTAGAAGGAGTTTTCTAGAACAGCCGCTCTGACAGTAGTGCTGACTGTAATTCAAATGATAGGTTTACATTAATGCACACCTTCTAATATGGTATTGTAAATGGTGAGCACACTACATATATAGTGTATAATAAACAGATTTAAAACAAAAAACAAAAAAAAAACCAGAATATATATATATATATATATATATATATATATATATATATATATATATATATATATATATATATATATATACACACACACATCACCTCATCTTCTGTTTTGTTCTATCCAACAGGTTCTTCCTGATGTATCTAATTAATAAAGATGAAACGGAGCACACTGGACAGGTTGGTATCACAGTGCATAGGCCCCCTTATTTTGTTCTACTCCCTCCTTTCTTATTTCCTTTATCCGCATTTTCTGTCCCTGTAGGAATCCTATGTGTGGAAAATGTACCAGGAGCGATGCTGGGACTTCTTCCCAGCTGGCGACTGTTTCAGAAAGCAATACGAGGATCAGCTCGCTGGCTAATTTTACGTTGCCGGTGCACTAGTACGTGTGTGAGTGTGCTTGGAAATACAGAAGGAGAGCAAATGTAATTGTTCCAGTGTTGCTATTTGAGAACAAACTTGAGCAACACATTTACAACCCAAGCCTTTTATTTACTCACGTTATTGTCAGAATAAGAGAAAGATGAATACAGTATGCAATGCGTGTGTATCAGTGTTTGTGTTTGTGTGTGTGTGTGTGTGTGTGTGTGTGTGAGAGAGAGAGAGAGAGAGAGAGAGAGCAATAGACCGAGAGAAGAAAGTTGATGGTAAGAAAAGTTTATTTTAATGTGGGAAAATATGAAGGATTATATCAGACCAAAAAAAAAAAAAAAAAGAAAAAAGAATGCTCGAGCCTGCCATCTCTCAGTCTTGTCTGTATGTTTTTATGGATCTTAAAACATTACAGTGCCTAATACTGAATAAACTACAATAATGGCAGGTATGGTGATACTGCTTTATAGGATGTCAGTATTGATCCTTTTTTTTTTTTTTAATTATCATTAGATTGCATAGTTTGATTAGAATAATATTTCAGACTGGATTTTAGTGCACTATATGATGTTTTTGTCTGTTATGTATGTTATAGCTGAGGTTTCATGTGTATTTATACACATACATACTAGAGCAACAGAACCAGAGCCATATCACTGCTAAAGTCATGCTCTACGCAATATAAAACGTTAATATGCGATCTTTGAGAGGAACCTAACCAAAGGCCTTTTCTCAAAATTTCTTTCTTGAGACAATTTTATATATCCTACAAAACTGACCCAAACTTTGTATGAATGTTAAATGAACTGTTCTGCACTGCAAAGTCTTAGGATGAGATGTTGTTTCTGTGCCATGTTCACTCACACAGAGTTTTGCAACTCGGCTGTTCTATACCATCTTGACAGGAGAGGATATTTTATGTTTCATTAACCTGTAGAGAAACACTGTTAACAGACAAGGAACAATGAATGCTACCTTGAAAAGGGAAGTACACTTACAGGTTTTCTATTTGGATGTATAGAGTACAACCGCCGTTCCCATCCTGTCATGTACGTCTTTGACGAGAAGAACTTTACATACTGTAGATTTAATTAACTTATTTTAACAAAAATATATAGATGTATAAATATATATATTTTTTGTTGGAGCATTGGAATATGACATGTTCTCCACCTTTCTGTTTTAAGTAAATATGTATTAAGTACTTTTTTTTTTCTTTTTTTCGGATAATTAAAGTTAAGTTAGTGATGGGGGGGGGGAAAGGATGAAATCTGCATCCAGTTTGCAAACAGATGACGGGTGATTTGTGATTTTGCCAGCAGAATTACGGTATTGCTTTTAAGTCAATATCATATACATTTTTTTTTTTTTCCACATTAGCCAAATAAATAATATTAAGATCTTGAGCCACAGAAAACACAGAGCCACACACACATATTGAGCAAACACTTACTTTGCACGTCTGAGGGAAGAGTGAGAGAGTGTGTCCAATGTGTGAAGGATAGAGGTTGATTTTCTTTAAAATCTCACTGTGTTTCAATAAAATAATATTTTAGGAGCATCTCTGATTCACTGTATTTATTTATTTTTCATGAAAAATGTTGTTTAACTGATTCTTGATGTCCAATGCACATGTTAATAGAGGAATTAAAATATGAAACTCATCCAGAAAGAGAATTGAGTCAGGCTTAAAGTAATCATTAAATAATATTATGCAATAAAATCAGAATGCATATCAGTTAGAAGGCCATACGTTTTTTTTTTTTTGATAAGCTATGTAAGCAGACTCTCTGGCACTTGGAAGTAATAACGGTAGAAGTCTGAAGGGTGAGTCTGTTTATAGCTGAGGTTTTATGTGTAGATGCATTAAAGGGTGTAAATATAGTCATACAGTGTAGCTAGCTAGCTAGCTGTGGAATATGAGGCCTAATCCTCGTTGAGCAGGTAGGCTTTTGATTTCTACCTGGCTTGTGAAGAGGATCTAAGTGGTATAAATGAATAGGTATTTTAAACGAAGCATACGTATGCTTTCAATGAAGCATTTTAAATCAACCATGCATTTTCCATGAATAACACTTTCAAGGTTGCAAAATGGTCTCATATTATTACGTACAGTGCATTTTCTTAAATAGAGAATGCTTCTGAACAGGAATGGACCGATTCACTGATGCATAACAAGCACAACTATACAATAGAAGTATGAACAAACGTATAAAACATGTCAAATGTTTCACCTGTTAATTTACTGCTTTTTAATCAGAATCATAAAGCAAAGCCCACACACATGGGTAACAGGCTATGCAAATTAGCTTGCCTAATTGATTTTCACTAAGTAAACTGTTTGTATTCATTTAATGCACAGGTTTCTGACCCTGGACCTGGTGTACCCCCTGTCCAGGACATTTTAATGCTTTACCTGCTCTAACAGACTACATTTAACTTATTAGCTAATAAATATCACATCCTGAGTTGAAGTGGGAGTGTTAGAGTAGGAAAAACAGTAAAACGTGCAGGCATGGTGTATTCTAGGACCAGGGATGGGAACCTGTGATCTAAGACGTGCAAAAATATCCAAATCTCAACCTGTAGACAAAAGAAATAAGATTATCCCACTATATCACTTTAAAAGTAGCCTGTTTAGCCACTTTACTACTATTCAATAATGAGCTGGCATGTTATCAGGCATGTTGATATTTACTCAAGGAGTGTATACCTTTCACCTGGACTCAGGAGGCAGTATACAGCAAAGACAAAACTGGTTAGCAAGTTTGCCTCGCACCTCTGGGCTTGGGGGTTCTTCATGTGTGCCTGGAGTCTGCATGTTCTCCCCCTGCTTCAGGGGTTTCCTCCGGGTACTCCGGTTCTCCCCCAGTCCAAATATACGGTGTGGTGTAGGATGTGCTGTAGGCTGATTTCCTAATAGTCTGTACTATGTGAATGGGTGTGTGAATGTGTCTGCAATGTGTGTGTTGGCACCCTGTCCAGGGTGTCCCCTGCCTTGTGCTACAAGTTCCCTGGGATAGGCTCCAGGCTCTCCGTGACCCTATGTAGGATAAGTGTTACAGAAAATGGATGGATAATAATAAAAATAATAAAGTAAATGAATTTAAAAAAATAAATAAAATCAAAATACGTTCATGTAAAAATCATGCTATGGGGTAATTTAAGTATTTGGATATATGCAGGAACCTTGCTACATAAAAGATATTGGGTCACCAAGTGTGAATAATTAATGAATTGATGAATGAATTGATCATAATTTCCTCTAACCTTTTGAACCATGCGTTATTGACGTACCATACAGTAATGGACATGTAATCCAAACAACTACATGACTCATTAAGTGATAACTCTTTCATGTCACAGGGCGTACTCACACTTGGCCCAGTTGCCTTGAACCGTGCCCGAGCACTGACTCTGATGTGACTGATCTAATGTGACTGTGAAAATAAAAGCAAAATAAACACTGTCAGCGCAAGTAAAAACATTTGCACATGATCACAGGCAAAGACTATACCAGTGTTCATGCCTACCTTGTCAGATTTTCCTACTATAGCGCCAATCGGTCATATTTTAAGTTAAAATGAGTATCATTGGCGTGAGGCACAGGAGAACCTGTCAGCATGTACTACCACCACGTAAAATGTGATAAAAATGTACGTAGGACATCTTGTCAGAATATGCTACCAACATAACTGTCATATATATAATGATATAGTAAGTGGCTACTAACTCCTTACCCACCCCAAACCCTAATCCTAACCTTAAAACTGCGAATATCGTTTTAGTAGCACATTCTGACATGTTTTATTGCACATTATGATAAGTTTGTTAGCACATTCTGAAAGGTAGCATATATTTTCAGTGATGGACAGACACAAAGGTCTGGTATCAAAATCTGATGGGTAACATGCATTGATTGAACACTGGATCATGTGCAGAACTTGAACGACTGGTTTAATGGCTTAAATGGGCCAAGTGTGAGTATGACCAAAGACACACCCTTGTAAAACACACGAGCACACATTAACCCAATCGGCTACTTGCCCTAGCTGCTTGTCTTTTGTTGGTCTGTCAAACTGGTATGCTGATAAGAGTGTTAGTGCAAACAAAGCAGTGAGTATATGAACACAGGTTAATGCACCCCCCCCCCCCCCCCCCCCGCTCCATTAGGCATGAATATAAATACAGGCTACTGATTTTGCCACTGTTTCTGTTCTGTGCCAGCCAGTACATTTTTCCTTTCTTACCTGCATCTGGAGATACAGTTAGTATCCAGAAAGCATGGCTTTTGTAGCACCACCAGGTTACCAACCTATCTATAATCCAGTGAGTATATATTTGCTGTCTATCATAGCAATATTATTGACTGTGTCTTTACATTTTTTATCTTTACTAGGTATAGAATATCATTCTTGTTGTGTGTGTGTGTGTGTGTGTGTGTGTGTGTGTGTGTGTTTTATTTAGTGCATTCCATATGTAGGCCCTATCAATGGTGGTCTTAGAGCAGGAATGTCGCTCTATATCCAGGGAAAGATGGAACATCATATTAGCAGGTGGGCATAAAAAAACAAAACAAAAGGGGGGCCAAAGCACCTTGTGTTTCATGCCATTTTATTTCAAGGGATTATATTTGAATACTATTTTGATATGGTTGAATTAAATTACATCAAAATGGTTTAACCGAAGGATATGCCACACCATGTCACCCACAATGTAATTTTCAGTGATAATAATACATGTTATAGAAGATAGTTTCAATTGCATGATAGTGGAATGTTTAATTACAACAGGAGGTAGTGTATATATATATATAATAAATAAATAATAAATTCCCAGTTTCACACACACACACACACACACACACACACACACACACATATATATATATATATATATATATATATATATATATATATATATATATATATATATATATATATATATATATATATATATATATATATATATGAAAATATATATATATGAAACTGGGAATTTATTATTCTATTATAATTCCACAAATAACACAAATGGCATTTTACACATATATTTCACTACTCACTCTGTGTACTTAAAGGTGTTTCCGTTTGTTTTTCATATCACACAAAGAGCATGACGCTGGTAATACTCAAACAATCAAAATCCAAAGAGTCTCTCACATTAAAACTCACATAAAGCTCACATTAATACAGCGATTTTTATCTTGGTTTCTATACGCATGATGACCGCGTGGCCGATTACACAAGGATGGAACATTAATCACTTTATCTGTATTAATATTTGATGGAAGTAAATAATTCTGGCCCTCACTGCAACACCCAACAGGTTTCATATAAATCTGATGTGTGGTGAATTTGAAGGATGCGATATTGCTTTCCACTTCAACCCTCGTTTTGAGTTCTGGGACAAAGTGGTCTTCAACACTTTCCAGAACGGGGTATGGGAAGGAGAGGAGAAAGTCCACCAGATGCCGTTCCACAAGGGGAAGCATTTCGAGTTGGTCATTGTCGTCAACTCAACGGGCTATCAGGTGTTTTTTGTAAACTTTGCCAAAATTTATTTTAATGTTTAACACAGTAGACACTACTATTTAGCCAGGATTTATTTATTCTGCTGAAAATAATAATAAAAAAAAAAAACAGTATGCAAATCTCATAAATATGCTTTCATTAACATACAGGTGAATGTGAATGGGCAAGAGCTCTACCTCTTTCAGCACAGATTGCCTGTGGAACGGGTGTGTGCCTTGGAGATTGGAGGAGATGTGTCCATTGATAGTATCAACATCATCGGGGTAAAGATGAACTGTGTGTTTTACTGATTGATCGATTCATTCATTCATTCATTTATTGTATGTTTAATTTCTAAACGTTTAACTGGACCAAAGCTGCTACCATGAGTCTTTATACCATCCACCTCTTTTTTAGGGCATGCAAGGCATGGGGGTAAGTGCATTAATGTCTCTTTTTGCTCATGCATTTGAATATTATATAAATGAAGTTTGGGTTTTTGACAAGAAATACATAGTAGTTTTATTCATATTGTGGTGGGGAAGAGGCGTGACCATGAAGCATTGCTAAAACCATGCACTTCCTCTTATTTCGAAACTCACACTTACAGTACAAACACAGCCTTTATCATTTGTCAGAGAACAAGTTCAGTAAAGGAAAAAGCCAGCTTAACATAAACAGATGTATTGTTATAACAAGTAAGTACAAGATAAGGACAAACATTGTAGGGTTTTATTAAAGCTTTATGCATACGGAAGTTATTGCTTCATTGTCCAACTTACACTCTAAAAACTTAAACTATGATGTGCTCAATTTTTCGGTGAAACATTTTTACACTTAAAAATATTGAGTTCATTTTAAAGCTGTGAAATCATCGAAATATCGGAATAACTACATTTAGTACCATAACACATGAAATTGAGCAGATATAATTAAAATCCTAAGTCAATGCAATAGTAACCCTAGATGAAAGGTACAACAAAATGAGTAGATATAACTGAAAAGCTATGTAGATGTAATAGAAAATGAGGCTATTATTTAACAAAATAAATGTGCGACATTTACTAAATGTTTTAACTGAATTTAATTCATACTGGACTGGTAGGAGTTTGGGCATTTCACCTTCTACAGTACACAATATAATTAAAAGATTCAAGGAATCCGGTTAAATCTCAGTGCATAAAGGGTGAGGCCGAAAACCACTTCTGAATGCGTGTGATCTCCGATCCCTCAGATGTCACTGCCTTAAAAACCGTCATGAGTCTGTAATGGATATCCAGACATGGGCTCGGGAATACTTTGGTATGGTATGTAGGCTATGTCTATGCTATGGACTCAATAACTTACCTTAAACCCCAGGATGCATCACTTCCGCAGTGTGTTTCAAGCTCAACCAATACTAGATTTCATCAGATGATAAAATAAGGCATTTCCTGCAGTCCTGTATATAATGCCAATTAAAAATGGGAAATGTTACACAAGAGTTATTTTTCATATCGTGCTTCTAGTACTAGTACTACAGTGTGTGCCAAACAACAGCTTTAATAAAACAAAGTTAAAACACATTAAATACATATGACAGTACAGCAACACAACACTTGCTAAATAAGAACAGCAGGATCTGTATTAGGATACATTAAGATACACTCGATGGTGTAATTGACTGTATTTACTTATGAAAGGTTATGAAATTGTTTCTGTTTATTTTAACCCATATAGGGAGGATTTCCAGGCGGAATGGGAGGTGGCATGGGGGTGAGTGCATGAAATTTATGCCATAAATCTGTATTTGCCTGTGTCATCATGTAACGCAGAGCATGGAGCTGTTAAAAATATGCTAATACTAATCTGCTTACCCAATACAGGGAGGATATCCTGGAGGTGGAGCTGGTGTAAGTCTTTCTGTCCTACTACCCTTAAAATGAACATGATTACAGTATATCTATACCTGTATCTACAGTATATTCAGTATATTGGAAGTAGGTATAATCTATACTAGTTTAAGTGTTTTTGTATGTTTGTTTGTTTTTGTTTTTGTTTTTTGTTTTTTGTTCTTCCTGCTGGAAAAATAAGATTTTGGGGTTTTTTATTTCACTCCCAAATTATAACAACAAATAGCAATTTGCAGAATATATCTTTATTGAACTCTTTGTTCTGTGGAGCTTTCTGGCAAAGATTTACTGTCTGATTTTTGAGTTAAATTCCAGAAAAGATCCGAAAATTTCACTGGACACGCTATCGGAATCTATAATGAATCTGTGATGCAGTCCTGCTGCTAGTCAAAATGGGGTCCTTTAAGCTGCATTTCATTATATATTGTTATTTATAATAATGATAGAGAACGTTCAGTCAAGAACAACAAAACGTGTGCAATAAACATACAAGCTAATCAATATTTTGGGAGACCCCAGAAGAAATATGCTGCCCTGTGCACAGTGAATGATCTGGGTGTCCTGCTGTATATGGAACAGCGACTCTATAAATAAATCAGAAATGAGTGCGCACCACTGTTAAATTCTCTCTCACATAAAGACTAATAAACAAAAGAAAAAAACTGTCTCCTGCGTCTAATCCCTGAAAATTTTGGGCTATTGTAGTTGTAGTTAGTCAATACTACCTCCTACATAAAAAAAGTGGTCTAATTTAACCCATCACGAGCCTGACCAGGTGTAAGGAAAGGACCTTTTTTGTCCGTGTTCATGTTCGAGCATCCTTGAGCACACATCACATGAAAGTAAAAACACACTCCATTCCTGCAGCATTTTTATTTTATTTTTTTTGCTTCCCACTGGATCTACTATCAAATAGATGCCCTTTCTAGAAAACTTCCAAATAAATAAATAAATAAATAAATGTCTGTACACTATTTGTATCTGTATTTGTATATCCTTTAAGATGCTTTATGCATATTATAACAAATATCAAGGTTGGAAAACTTCAGAAACAAATTATGTAGAGTTATATAGAAATTTGAATCAACACGCTTCATAATTTGTGCATTCTGGGCACTTCATTAACAACTGATTAGGTCCAGATATCTCATATTTCACAAAAAAAACAAACAAACAAACAAAAAAAAGCTCCTGAACTGTCCATTGTACACGTGATTCTATGTGTATGTCCTATACAGAGTATATTTTAATCATTGCTTATTTTCAACAGGGATTTTATCCTGATGCTGGAATGGGGGTGCGTATATCACCAAGCCACGTCATATGTTGTATATATTTAGGCATGAGTTAAGATTTCCCCCTCAAATATGTAACACTTCATACTTGCAGGGCGGCTTTCCAGGAGGTGGAATGGGTGGCATGGGGGTAAGAAAAGCAGTGTGTGTGTGTGTGTGTGTGTGTGTGTGCACATGCAATGAGTGTATGATATGTATGAATGTTTGGTTATAATATGATTCCATCTTTTATACCACATAGCCAATCAGAATTGAATCTGATTGGCTATGGTAGAGTATTCAGAGCAGATTGCTTCAGGATGTGCTGTTATTTGGAATTTCAAGGTGGTAATCATAATTTTGGTTAAGACCACATCACATCACCCTATCAGTGAATATTTTCCTGTAACAGCACACCTCATTATGTTTTTTTTTTTGTAATTACTTAAAATTAACAATAAATCCCCCCCCCCCCCCCCCCCCACACACACACACATTTTCTGTTTTGTAGGGAGGTTATCCGGGACCTGGGATTGGGGTAAGCTGATATTTCTATGGATTTTAATGTACTATTTGAATGTGTGTCAGGTGTAATACTGTCATGCTGTGAGTCCATGGAGGCAGGTACAAAATGCAGAACTTCTTTATTTGCAGACAGAGAGAGGAATGGTCCCAGGGAAACAGGCTCAGGGAAACAAACACGATGAAGACACACTAGGAACCGGCATTATCAGAAACATAGGAACTAAAATAATAAACCCTAAGAAAAAGTGCTAAATAATCAAAACACAGTACATAAAAACAAGAACAACCATAAAAGGCCCAAACACAAACATGACCTGACCTGACTAGAATCAATTCTCCAGCAACTAAGGAGGAAAAGCAGGAAACTTAAATAGAGCACTAAACACATGAGTATGGATTTACAGGCAATGAGACAACATAAGGAGAAGTTCTGCCCTCTAGTGGCCAAAGGTGGAATTGTCCCTGGACACATACATTGTGTAATGTGTATAGTGCAGTAATTGTTGTATTGAATTATTTATTCATTGATTGTCAAAACAGGCAGACAGATAGTGAAAATCAGTATTTGTCTCAGTATCATTGTAATAATTATTAAAGTCTGTTTCTTGAAGGGAGGAGGCATGGAGTATCCAGGAACAAATCTGCCAGTAAGTATATATACAGTATGTATATTTGAGTATCTGATTATTATGTGATTATTATGTGTAGGTATATGTATTAGAACATTTTCTTCTTTTCGTGTTGAGGTTCCACTTCATAGTGGAACCATCGTGGTGGAAGGATTAGCTGCTCAGCAGTATGATGCCGAACATTGCCTATGGTGTGCCCATGGTGCTCCTTCCGTGCACCCACATTCACACACCCATTCATACACTATGGACACTTTAGAAATGCCAATCCACCTACCATTGTGGATTGGTCCACCTACCTACAATCCTCTTTGGAGGAAACCGGAGTACCCGGAGGAAACCACGGCAGCACGGGGAGAACATGCAAACTCCGCACACATGGGGCTGCGGTGGGAATCAAACCCCCGACCCTGGAGGTGTGAAGCGAACGTACTAACCACTAAGCCACCGTGCGCCCAGTACAGTATGTTATACATACACATAAGCCATGATGTGGAGTGTGAGTACTCTGTATTGGAGTATGGAATATGACTTTTATTTGTGTTTATGCCAGTCTGTTAACTGTTCTCTGGGTCTTACCCATGTGAGAGGCCCAGTATGACAGTATATAAAAATCAACAGCAGAACAATCTTAGACCTTGACAAAAATATTTATCACACTTTATGAGTGCTTTTAATCATCATTTGTTTGTTAGATGAGAGCTAGATTTATAGCAGTCAAGCCCACTTTATCCTTACATTTAAGCAACTTGAGTTGATGATCAGATGAAGGTTATGGGTCATGCTCAAACATATCAGTGCCAAGAACTCACAACGTCCTGATTTTTTTTGGCCACTGAGCAATGCAGGATTCATTCTTGCAATCAGTCTGTTCTGTGCATTCCCATATCTTAATAAAGTGATATTTATGTTTAAGCTTGTGGCAAAACTCTTGTCTAAGGCCATTTCACACTAATTATCTTGTTGTTCGTTTGTCATCAGGTCATGGGAATGCAGCCTGTATTCAACCCTGTAAGTAGGAAGAAGGTTTTATGTATTGTTTGGATAGTTTTTATGTTTGTTGCAACGTTAGTCCATCTAACATCTCATGGGTTGAAACATGCTTGAAAAAGGAAATGAAAAAGGTATGAAAAGCAGGCATTTTGGATGCGTATCACAGCATTCGTTTAAACTATGTAGCTAATACTATGAAATACTTAGAATATAACATGTTTAACAGGAAGTTGCAACATTAGCGCTTCCTGAAGATCATGGGAAGAAGAAATGACAGTGTGATGTTGACAGGGAAGGTCACTTTGAATGTAAATAATTAGAACGTCCTTACTGTCCTCATGCCGTTAACATGGATGTTAGTTTTATGTATTTGATAATTCTATGCTAACAACTCAACACTGTTACTCTTTTAATAGCCAAATGTAGCCATTGTCAGCAAAGAAATGATGCTTGAAGTCTGTTAAGACATTTTTTGAATGGTTAAATGAATGTTTTCTTAGATTCACAGTTGAAAATATATGTAAAAAAAAAAAAAAAAAAAAATCATAAGTTTAATTTTTAAGTTACATGAGCTAAATGGTACTTTTATGTTAAATGTCAGCTGTCGCTTTTACATGTATGCTTAGGGCGTTCCTTATTCAAACATGATCCCTGGTGGGATGGTATCCAGGAGGACCATTATCATTAGAGGCATGGTGCCATATGGAGCTGACAGGTATGCATGTGAAATGCCTTGTTTTAATCTTAGGCATAGTTTTCCAATCTGTGCAATGGTTTGCTGCATACACATGTTAAAATAAGCATACACAACGGTGGTGAGGTCAGACCTCACTGACTTTTGGTTAAATCATGTTAGTTTTTGTCCTTATATATCTGTGTTTTAAGCTAGATAGTAATTTCTGGGGAGTTAAATTAACATTATATTAGGGACTAATATACTATAACATTAAAAATCCCATATAGATGCTAGAACGAATTGCATTATCAAAGCTAAACTAACAAACATAATCTACTTAGAATAGTAATTTAATTGTTTCCGCATTAAACACATGAGATCTTTGGAAATTACAATTGTATATTTTCCTGGCCTGAAAGAGAGAATGTTTTGCCTATACTTTGCAGGTTTTGCATAAACTTTTTAGTTGGGGCCTCACGAGACATAGCCTTTCACATCAACCCTCGAATTAGAGAGGGAGTGGTAGTCCGTAACAGCCTGATTGGCGGTTGCTGGGGTGAAGAAGAAATAGACGTTAACTTCAACCCCTTCCTGGAGGGACAGTACTTTGAGGTAAGGATTCATTGATATGGATGTTTTAATGTGTTATCAATATTGTTATAGATAGCATGTGTCATAGCCAGTCTTGTTCTCTCTCTCTCTCTCTCTCTCTCTCTCTCTCTCTCTCTCTCTCTCTCTCTCTCTCTTGCATTCCCATTTGCAGATCTCCATTCGCTGTGGTGAAGAGAAGTTTAAGGTGTATGTAAATGGGCAGCACATGTGTAACTTCTTCCACCGTTTCCAGAATTACAATCAGATCGACATGTTGGAGCTGGAGGGAGACGTCCAGCTCTCGTACATTCACTTCTGAGTCTGGCTCCACAATGCATCTCGCATTGTTCGTGCTTTAGCCTTTAGGAACACCTGTGTAATTAACATTAGTAAAACGTGTTTTATTATACGCAAATCAATAAATAATGTGTTCTTAACATGTGCAGTGTTCTAATGAGCTTATTTGACATAATTTAACAGATGCATGTTGCATATATATAGTCTATTTGGTGATGTATAAAACAAGGCGTCCTTGTTAAGTCTTGAAGAAAGATGTAACCCCAAGCCTCACGCACTTGTTTACGATATAGTTGAACTACAAAAAGCCTTTTTGACGTACCCTCTTTCACTCAAGTGAATGGGCTTTTTAGCCATGCATATTTTATTCACATCTGGTGTTAGCACAGCTGGACAGAAATAAAACTCCACTAAACTAAGAAGTGTTTATTAGTCATTACCGGCAAGTTGTTTTAACTACAAGCAAAACAGTAGCCGATAAGAACCTTGCGGCAGCCAACCCCCATAAAAGATTTAATATGAATGATACAGTTTTCCCAAGGATAGAACGAATGAGTAGATTTTACAGATGTAAATATAAATGTAAATCGACATCATAAAGTCAGTTGCTGTTTAATTGCCTAGAAATTTTAACTTAAATACAAAGTATTTCTTTGAACTTCCCTTCCTCTCTCTCTTCTGATCCCAGCAAGTCTTTTGCATGCAGGTCTAGCAATTATCTCCTCTTTAACCCAGTAATTTTGTAATGTGATACTTTATTCTGTAGAAATAATGTTCAAACCAACACCCTACACATCATTACATTGCCATTTCTGTAAATGTGTTATCTTTAAAATTTCATCCGAGTGATTTGGCTATTATACAGTGTAAAAGAAAAAAAGAACCAAAGACAGACAATTTATTTATTTATTTATTATTATTATTATTTTTTTTTTCCAGTTATACTGTGTAGTGAATAAGTATTCACCCCTCTTGGATTTTCCACATTTTATTTGGACATTTCACATGTTACAATCTGGAACTGAAAAGTACTTGGGATTGGGATTTTAAACCATGGATTTGCAGAGCAGCCACACTTCAAAGTGTTTTAGATAAGTTATTGAGGATCTAACTACATACATATTATGATCATGTGACCTACCAATGATCAAGCGTAACTTGCACTGTCCATTGACAGAACACATCAGCTCCAAATTAGGCTAATAACTTTAAGAACTCAAAAAATAAATATATACCAGCTTATAAACATAATGATTAGTTTTAATTTCCATTGTTGTAATTCAGTTAAGAAAATCACAGACCCCCTGACTAATTCTTGAGGTTTTGCTATTCCAGTGTTCATTCTCAGCGTTGTTTTCTGCATTTGTTATTCTTGGTTTTAGACTTTCTGCTTCTGCCCTCATTTTAAGATTGATTACATGCATTGCTCTGATGCCTGATGTGTGACCCCCATATGTTTTTGTTTATTTTTTTTTAACCACAAGTTTGTCTGCTTGGATATACATATATTCAGAATATATCTACAGAACAACCTTTTGATACATATACAAAAGTTGCATTCATTTCAAACTTTAATTTTATACATTGCATTATTAAAAATACAGTGGTAATGCCAAATCTGGTAAATAGTCTTGTAATGAAAAAAAAAATAAATAAAAATAAGTAAGGTTACCAGACACAAACATTTACACCAATATTAAAAGTATAAATAAATGGGATTTTTAATATTAAGGTGATCATTATGACACATATTATTATGCTGTATATGTTTATGGATGAAGGTTTACGTAATATTAACCACTACTAAATACGTAAAAGTTCACTTACAGAAAGAGATATAAAGTGTATGGATGAAGTTGTTTAGCAGTAACAATTGTAACATTAATCTGATGTACGTATAGTAATCTATTCATAATATTTATACCCCTGGCTGTTATGATGGTTGTTTTTTTCTTTTTCTTTTTTATCTGGTGCAAGCAGTCGTTATGACTTGAAGCCTTAACCAGTAACTTTGAAGTTTCTGAGAATCTTGATGAAAGAAGCATTTGAATATCAAAGTTGTAACTTTACCACATGTTAATGTATGTCACGTCATATAAACATAATAATGTATTGGAAATTGGAGCTTCTAACCATCCTTGAGCAAAAAATGTACATTGTCTTACAGTAGGTGATCTGTTGGACCAAAAGCAGGTAGCTGTCAGATCCGGTTAAGTTCAAATCTACACGACCAGTAAGGTAATTGTAACATTAAACCTTCACCAGGAATGAGTTTTAATGTCTTCTCCCAAAAGTAGCAATGACCTTCTCTGAACCCTATTAGCCTGTGTGATTGATCAGCTTTCTCATTATCAAAACATAATTCGAGCTAAGTGATGGCTGGTTGTCAACATTTTTCAGTCTGAAGTTACGTTTAATTTTGGATTCGATGATTGTCCAGTAAGAGCTTGTATACTTCAAAGAACTGTATTCTATTTAAAGCAGTTCATTTTGAAATAAGATACTCCATAGCCTCAAACATATTGCATAACGTTTTGTTTTTTTTTTTTTTTTCAGTTATGTGTGAAATATACACCAATTTCTTAGTTCTGTTTACTTAGTTTAATTGCCAGAGGGCTAATGGGTTTAAACTAATCTGTAACGGTTGTAAAAATAATAATAATAATAATAAAAAACCTCCCTGGGGACAAGAGCAGTCCCACCCCTTCACTATAAAACTTCCACTATACTATACAATACATTACAAAACCTAATCTACACAGTGGAACACTTCTGTTAGTGCGTACTGTATTTTTGCAATCATGAGTTTTGTGAGATCAGATATTTCCGAAAGCAGTTGGTTCTGTTCTAACACCTGCTTCCACTCTGGACACCAGCAAGTTGCCAATCCAGTAAGGTTATATCATGTACAGTATTTGCAATGTTTGAATGAATGTAGATGTCATATAAGTGTTTTAACAATTCTTGTTTCCATCTTACAATGAATGTTCATGTGCTTTTAAACTATTTTACAGTATGTGAAATAATTTTTTAATCAGTTTTTAGAATTTTATTTTAGATAAATAACTTGTTCTTTATGCTACAGATTATTCCCTATGTTGGACCAATAATATCTGGTGGATTAAAACCAGGAATGGCTCTCTATGTCCAAGGGACTGTTCCTGATAATGCCAATCAGTATGATTTTTTAAAAATGATTTCTCTTTAAAGTACCACAATTACTAAATGTTTAAACAGTGTCTTTCTTTTTAGCCTTTATGGTAAAAATAAGAAGACCACCATACTATATCGATATTATTCTGTTAGGTTTGCATGACCTTTGCTCTTTTTTTCCCACAGGTTTTCAATAAATTTCCAAACGGGCCAGAATAAATACGATGACATTGCTTTTTACTTCAATCCCTGGATTGGCCAATATGTATATTTGAACAGCTTCCAGAATGGAAACTGGGAGGAGAAGGAATGTGTTCTCGATGAGTCCTTCACCAGGGGAGCAGCCTTCAATATGTTCATTGTCACCAAGACAGATGGTTATGAGGTGTGTTTTATGAATGAACTCACTGATATTTGTTGTAAATATAACATAAATTCATACAGTTTTACTTCCCAGGTTTATGTGAATGACTTAAGACGCTACATGTTCCAGCACCGCATTCCTTTAGAGAAAGTTACTACACTTTGCATTTGCGGAGATGTTAGCATTGATTTTTTTGGCTTGTGTGAAGTAAGTAAAAAAAAATAAACACTTTTTTTTTATTATTTCATTTAATGCCTTCTGTGCATACGGATGTGAATGGAATGTTAACGTTATACTGGTTTACTGAGTATTTTTTATATTTTCATTTTGCCATTAGAACTGGAGAAGATCCAGCTTTAGAGAGCAAGCAATTACAAGCACAGAGAGTTTATTGTTGAACATGTTACCAATCCCATCAGAGGTGTCACATCAAGTCATTCATCCTGTGAGTAAAACAGCACATAATGGACATGAACTTTCTGAATACAGCTAATTTGCCCCTAATGCACAAAGTTACAACTTTGAAAAAGCATAAGAGCCCTATTTTTATGATGACACAATTAGGCAGAAGAGTGCACTCTAATTTGCAACCTTGTATGCATGTATTGTATGTATATACATACATATCTACATTGTAAAATTGTTATATCCAATCAAATAGACTTCTCCCATTGTCTTAAAAATGGAATTTTGAAACAGCTGACATTAGCCAGAAAGACCATGCCTGAAGCTCTACCTTCTTCCTAGTTACTTGCTATAAATACTCTCTCTTTCTTTCTCACACAAATGACATGAAGTTTCTGTCTCCTTGTTACCTGTCAACTACTCCTGCACAATAATTTTGAGTTCTCCAGGCTTTTTACAGTCACTCTTTATGTCATTTAGTTACGGGTGTGGTCTGCATTAGTCAAATGTGTGTTGTGTGCACTGATAGGTTAGTGCAGTGATATTTTTGTAATGATTTGAATTAGATGGTGTTTCTATTTCAGTAACTATATTAGTAACACTGTATTTTAGTAGAAAGAACTCAACGACGTTGTTTTGGCTAATTTCTACTCTCTGTCTATGATGACAAAGTTCCAGAGTGTCAGATTTAATTTGTGTAGTCATGAGTTGTTTGTTCTTATTTCATGCAGACACAATTCAGTTGTATTTAGTCAACAGTTAGGTGAAGTAGCTTAATTACAGTGAAGTGGGTTGACATACAGTGAATAATGTGCACCCACTATCTATACCCTACTTAATTCAGATTCTACAAAACAGAACTGATTATTTCACCCAGCTGTGCCTACTGAAGGGCAGTTTACATCTGTAGCCATCATATTCCGTCTCCAAAACCCACCCGATTTTTTCTGAACCTCATTCAGCACCCTTGGCTTCTTTTTGCTCACGTCTACATAACACCCTCCCTCTCCAGCCTGCCGCTAACCCCCCATACCCCCGAATGCTACAACATTAAAACCTTTTAGTCATACATACAAATCTATTCAGACAACCTGTGAGAAATTTGTAGTTTACTCACCCTTAAAAATACAGCAGAATGGTGGAATGCATGTATTTGGGCCTGATCCACTGTAATGCTGACCAGGATAAAGCAGATACTGGAGATGAATAAATGATTTAAGTAATGACTCATAAGTCTTCAGATCCACTAAAGAAGAAGTGTTTGCTTACTGTTTTAATGCGATTCTAGATTTCACTATTTAGCATGAGTATTGTATTTTACAGTGTTTATAGTATAGAAGCCATGTCAGTGTGGAAATGAGGATATCTGCAGTGTACAGCCAATTAACTTTGTGTTATTCTGTCAATATTACTGGCCCTGCACATTTTCTCTTTAAAGCCATTTGCTTTTTTCATTAACCTTTACATTCAACCACATCTTCATATTTAACCACGTACATGGTAATGTTTGTGGATTTTGTGTAATACCTAGAATGTACATGTTGTTTGTGCTCTCCCTAGATACTTCCCCATGTGGGTACAATCGGGGACAGGTTAAAACCGGAGATGGCTGTATTTTTCCAAGGAGCTCTTCCTGCACATCCTAAAGAGTATGTAATTGATTTACTGTTAAAGGAAATGGGGGGGGGGGGGGGGGGGTGCAGTAGTAAAAGTATACAGTTTTGTATTATTTCTTTTTCACAGGTTTGAGATCAATTTCCAAACAGGGGAGTCTGATAGTGATGACATTGCTTTTCACTTCAACCCCCGCATTGGGAAACATGTCTACCTGAACAGCTTCAGAAATGGAAGTTGGGAGAAGGAGGAATGTGTCTCTGATGAACTCTTTACCAAGGGAGCAGGCTTCTATATGTTTGTTGTCATCAGTTCAGAGGGCTATGAGGTTTGTTTATTTATTTATTTGCACTTAATTTGCACACGACACCTTTAAATATTATAATCATATAAAAAAAAGAATTGAAAAATAATTAAATTGTTAAAAATATTTAAATTATGTTGTTGTGAATTCCCAGGTTTACGTGAATGGTTTGCAACACTGTATGTTTAACCATCGCGTTCCTCTAAAGAATATTTCAACAATTAGCATTTATGGAGATGTTACCATCTCCATCTATGGATTCATTGATGTAAGTATCATTTCGTGTTAATATTTTTTAATGGATGAAATTTTTTTTCTTGTTAACCTGCTTGTGAAAGATCAATTTTCATTCTATTTTCCTACCAGAACTGGAGCAAATCCTTTAACTTTACAGACCTTTTAAAAATCACAGGCATGGGAAGCTCATTCTCAAGCCTGTTACCCATCCTCTCAGAGGTTTCACATCCGGTCATCCTTCCTGTGAGTTGAAAAGCATATGCCAGTCTGCATCTTCGTGCATTTATTCTTATCCACATAATTGATAATTGGTCTGGCATATTGTTCTGCTTCACAGGCACTTCCCTATGTGGGTACAATCAGAGGAGGGATAAGACCAGATACGGCTGTATTCTTTCAAGGCACTCTTCCTGCACATGCCAAAATGTATGCAACAAATAAATACCTTCAATAAATACTTTAATAAATTAAGTTCAGGAATCTAAGTCATCAATTTTCATGCACTATTTACAGTGCACCTCACATGTGCTGTCCAACTGTCTTCACAGACATAACATGCATTCAATGTGATTTGTTAAAAAAACAAAAAAAAAAAAAAAAAAAAACAAACAAACAAACAAAAAAAAAACAATACATAGTACATATGTCTTCTATGTTTCCCTTTGTAGGTTTGCAATAAATTTCCAAACAGGGCAGTCTGATAGTGATGACATCGCTTTTCACTTCAACCCCCGCATTGGGAAACATGTCTACCTGAACAGCTTCAGAAATGCAAGCTGGGAAAAGGAGGAAACTGCACCTGATAAACTCTTTACCAAGGGAGCGGCTTTCAATATGTTTGTCATCATCAGTTCTGAGGGCTATGAGGTGTGTTTCTTAAACTAATTTGTAGATGAATATGTTGATTAAACAAATCATATAAAGTTATTTACCATGCTTCCACAGGTCTATGTGAATGGTGTGCAACTTTGTATATTTAAGCATCGCATTCCCTTAGAGAGTATTTCTACACTTGCCATTTTTGGAGATATTTCAGTCGCCATCTATGGTTTCATTGATGTAAGACTTTCTTGATATTACAGTTTTTTTTTTCTGTTCAGTTAGATTAAAATGTTTCTGAACAAACTGTTTCACTGAAGATCATGTTCCATATGCTAATTCCCATCAGAACTGGAGTAGATCACCTTTATGTATGGACCGATCAAATGTCACAGGATGTAGGAGCTCGTTCTCAAAACAATTATCAGTTCCGTCAGAGGTTTCACATCCAGTCATCCAGCCAGTGAGTAAATCTGCAGGAACTTTTTAAATAGAAATACCATCTGCAAAGAAATGCACCATAATATTGTTCTTTGTAGGCACTACCCTACATGGGTACCATTAAAGAAGAGATAAGACCAGATATGGCTGTTTTGTTCCATGGGACAGTTTCTGAACATGGCAAAAGGTATCACCTGACTTTATACTTAAGGTTAATTAGGGAAAAATCCAAGGTACAACACCTATGTAAAAATCACAATTAATTTCAGTTTTGAAGACTTCATTGTTTTACACCCAATCAGTGCTTGACCCACATATTGTTATGATCTTTCATTTTATTTACAGCTTCGAGATAAATCTTCTGACAGGTGACTCTGATTATGATGACATTGCTTTTCACATCAGTCCTCGAATTGGTAAATCTATGGCCCTGAACAGCTTCATAAATGGCAGCTGGGAGACTGAGGAATATGCCTCTGACAATCCATTCAGCAAGGGAGCATCCTTTAATTTGTTTTTTGTTATCAACTCAGAGGGCTATGAGGTATGTTTCTTAAATTCAAAGCAGAAAATGAAACATTTACAATCCTAAGTCATTCATGAAAAATTTCACCATGCTTCTACAGGTCTATATGAACAGCGTGCAACACTGTACATTCAAACACCGAATTCCTTTGGAGAAGGTTTCCACACTTGGCATTCGTGGAGATGTTACCATTAACTACTTTGGTTTTGTTGAAGTAGGTAAAACTCTTATTGAAGAATCATTTTCTGAATAGTGTAACAATCCTCCATCACTAGAGTATGGCATATATTCAAGAGGGTGGGACACCTGGCAGTCATCTTACTTTTCCCAAGTTGTAATAAAACTAACACTAACACCTGGCTTAGTTTTCTAATGTTCCCATGGGATTGTTGGTTGCATCCAGTTATTGGTAATAAGAATAGACATGTCTAGTTGTAGGCTGTTATAGGTTGTCTACCCGAAGAATGGAAAGAACATAATTTGTTTTCCCATTAGAATTGGAGCACATCCTCCATGGCTAGGAAAATTAATGAAATTCCAGAAAAGTTGAGCATTTCTGGGAACCCGATGCACATTCCATCAGAAATTTCACATCCAGTCATCAACCCTGTGAGTATGATTATGTAGCACTAATAGTGGTTAAAGATTATACATCTTTCTCTTCAATTACTACCAAAAAACAAAGAATGGTTTGTACAGTGCACAGTTTTGCTTTTCATAGGAACTCCCATATGTAGGATCTATCCCAGAAGGTTTAAGGACAGATATGGCTGTATTCCTCAAAGTGGCTCTTCCTGCAGATGCCAAAGTGTATGCTTTCATTTTCATATTAACTACAATGCCTAAAACAAATTACTTTGGAGAAGTACATTCATGAGGATATAAGCAATAAAAGTCAGTGGTCAAGAACATGGTATTTTGTTCACCATTGAGCATGTGTTTTGACAAATATTTTTCACATTCATCTTCTCAGGTTTACAATTAATTTCCAGACGGGTGACTCTGATGGTGATGACATCGCTTTCCACATCAACCCCCGAATTGGTGAGTTAGTGGCCCTAAACAGCTTTAGAAATGGTAGTTGGGAGACTGAGGAACATGCCTCCATCACACCCTTTGCCAAGGAAGGAGCATTGAATATGAACATTGTCATCAACTCAGAGGGATATGAGGTATGTTTCCTAAATCAGTGAGCAGACATGTACACTAAAAACAAAATCTTATAATGATCAAACACCAAAATTTACCATGTTCCTACAGGTCTATGTGAATGGCTTGCAACACTGTACATTCAAACACCGCATTCCTTTAGAGAACGTTTCTACTCTTGGTATTTGTGGAGATGTTATCATCAACTACTTTGGATTTGTTGAAGTAAGTAAAACAATTTTTTTTAGAAGTTGTATTAATGAGACATTGAGAAATGAATTCCTGGGCAACTTGTCTTAAAAACGACAATAGAAATTATTTGATCTGTCTGTCAGAACTGGAGTGAATCCTCCATGGCTGTGAAAATGAATGACATTCAAGACATGTCGATCACTTCCGGGAGCCTGATGGACGTCCCATCAGAGATTTCTCATCCAATCAGAAGCCCTGTGAGTTAGTGTGGAAATGCCACACTCATTACTGCCACTACTTATTGTAGCTATTTCCTTTCTGATAAAGCATTTGGTATGCGATAATGTACCAGTAGCTGATATTTTAAATTCATATATTTTCAATTCAATTAGTACAACTTTATCTAAAAGGAAGAGACCTGTGCACATTTTTGCTCTTCACAGGAAAGTCCACATGTAGATACAATCCCAGAAGGATTAAAAACAGACAAGGCTGTAATCTTCCAAGTGGCTCTTCCTGCAGATGCCAATAAGTATGAATTCATTTTTGTATTAGCTACAACCTGAACAAATACCCATGAAAGTTACATCAAATATGATATTACGAGAAAAAAAGTTATTTATCACAAACATGACATTTTGTTTGATAGTGCAGTGAACTTCAAAATTACTCACCATGGAAGTGAAGTAAGTGCAACTGTTTTTACTGTTTTTACTGATGGAACATATTGAAATGAATTACTGGACAGCGTTGAGGTACTTAACAATAGACACCATTTGATATTTTTATTTATCTTTCAGAACTGTAACGAATCGTCCATGGTTGTGGAAAGTAATGAAATCCAAGACATGTCACTGATTACTGGGAGCCTGATAGACGTCCCATCAGAGATTTCACATCCAATCAGCAGCCCTGTGAGTTATATTGGAAATGCAGTACACATGACTGCCACAACCTTTTGTACCTAAATCCTTTTTACGTTCACAAAAGTATTTACTATAAGATAAAGTACCACTAACAGAGATTTGGAAACTATTTACTGTATCTTGAGCTTCAGTTTGGAACTCTTTTCCTTTAAGAAGCTCTATTATTCACATTTTGCTCTTCACAGGAACTTCCATATGTTGGTGCAATAACAGGAGGATTAAAGACAGATATGGCTGTAATCTTTCAAGGGAATATTCCAGCAGACGCCAAAGAGTACTATTTCATTTTTATTTCAATTGCTGAACTTGGAACAAATTATTTAGGAGGTTTACATCTGAGAGGGATATAAGCAATAAAAATCAGTGACCAGGAACATGACATGTTTTGCTGCTGCACTGAACTTGAAAAGCATTCACCATTGAGCATGTGTTTTGAGAAAGTTTGTCTTTTTTCTTCTTCTCAGGTTTAAAATAAATTTCCAGACGGGTGAGTCTGATGGTGAGAACATCGCTTTCCACATCAACCCCCGAATTGGAGAGTTAGTGGCCCTAAACAGCTTTAGAAATGGTAGTTGGGAGACTGAGGAACATGCCTCCATCATGCCCTTTGCCAAGGAAGGAGCATTGAATATGAACATTGTCATCAACTCAGAGGGATATGAGGTATATTTCCTAAATCAGTAAGCAGACATGTACACTAAAAACAAATTCTGATAATGGCAAACACCAAAATATACCATGTTCCTACAGGTCTATGTGAATGGCTTGCAACACTGTACATTCAAGCACCGCATTCCTTTAGAGAACGTTTCTACTCTTGGTATTTGTGGAGATGTTATCATCAACTACTTTGGATTTGTTGAAGTAAGTGGAATGACTTTTTTTAAGTGAAATTACTATTATTATTATTATTATTATTATTATTATTATTATTTAATTTTGTGCTTCTTGTGATTTTGAAGTGTTTCATTCGATATATTTAATCATTAGATCAGTTACTTTAAGAAAATGTTTAATAATTTCATTTTACTCACAGAACTGGAGCAGATCTTCTTTGGCACTGGAAAATAAGCAAAGCACTGAAATGAGAAGCACTTCTGTGACACTTCTACCCATCACAACAGACAAGCTTGTGAGTTCAGCAAAACCAGCTCTTGATTTGTTTAAATCAAACATTTTAAATCCCATTAGTGATGCAACACAAATGCCATTAGTATGGATTTTAAAATGATAAATAACCAACTTGTAAGCAACTAAGCATTTATTTTATCCAATATCTAAAGTTTACATAACTGTACATAATTTTCTTTTTCCCCAGACGCTTCCATTTGTGGGCACCATCCCAGGTGGGATAAGAGCAGATATGGCTGTACTATTTTATGGGACAATTCTTGCAGATTCCAATGAGTAAGGCATCATCCAACTAAGGAATTATAAGAATTATATGAATGTGCTTAAATATGTTTTGACCCAACCTTTCACCGTTCAATTTTCTTTTCTTTAGGTTTGAAATAAATTTCCAAACATGTCAGTCCTCTGATGATATCGCATTCAACATCAATCCCCAAATTGTCCGTTTTCTGGTGCTAAGCAGCCTCAGAAATGGTGAAGATTTAGCTTCAGACAACGGAGCAGCCTTCAATATGTTTGTTGTCCTCAAATTAGAGGGTTATGAGGTGTGTATCCTAAATCAATATCTAGATAATAAAATAATTAAATAAATAAATCAAAGACAATAAAAAATAACCAATTTTCTTCAGGTCTATGTGAATGGCCTGCAATATTGCACATTCAAGCATTGCATTCCTTTAGAGACCATTTCTTCACTTGGCATTCGTGGAGATGTTTTCATCAATTTCATTGGTTTTATTGATGTAAGTCATACAAATTCCTTTATTTGCTGTTTAATTTATATTTAAGAAATTATTTCATTGTCCAATTGGAGATCTTGACTGGAAAAATTTTATCTTGTAATTGTTCTATCAGAACTGGAGTAGCTCGTCCATGGTTATGGAAAATATTAAAATCACAGGCATGGAAAGATCATGCTGGAGACCTATACCAATCCCATCACAGGTTTCACATCCAGTCAGCAACCCTGTAAGTTAAATAGCACATGTGAATACCACAAATTTAGAACACTTCTATTTGAATTACAAAGAAATAATTAGAATTTTAATAATGTAAGCCTACCCTCTGATTATTCTATCACACCACTTGATTCTTCACTTCATTCTGCCCTAGGCCCTTCCTTATGTAGGAGTGATCCCAGGAAAGGCAAGACCAGATATGGCTGTCTTGTTCCAAGGGGCTCTTCCTGCAGATGCCAATGAGTATGCCTTCTTTTAACTAAAATATATCATAAAAGTTAAAATTATTTATCTATAAAGTACCCTAGTTAGGGATAAAAAGAAGCAATTATCAAGAACTTATACTTTTTCATTATTGATTATTGAATCATGAGTGATTTTCAAAAAATGTTAATTTCACTCTTTACTTGAATCAAATATTAGAACTTTTTCCTTTTGTTACTAATCTTTTTACTTTACAGATTCACAATAAACTTCCAAACAGGTGAGTCTGTTGGTGATGACATCGCTTTTCACATTAACCCCCAACTCGGCCATTATGTGGCACTAAACAGCTTCAGAAACGGTAGATGGGAGACTGAGGAATCTGCCTCTGACAAACCCTTCACCAAGGGAGCAGCCTTTAATATGTTTGTCGTCATTAAATCAGAGGGCTATGAGGTGTGTACCTTAAATTAATGTCTCATTCATTAAATGTGTAGCAGTCTGGGAAAACCCATTAGATATTGCTATGGATGAATAATGTCAAACAGACAAAAAAAAAAAAGAAAAAAAAAAAAAAAGAAAAAGTCAATTGTATTTCACCAAATCAATATAGAAATAGTTTCTATATTGAAAGCACATTATTAACACATTCTTACACATTATTAACACATGTTTTCTTTGAGAATTTAATTAATTTTTGAAAATATACAATCATTTACAATCTGATGACTGCAACACACTCCAAAAAAGTTATATATATATATATATATATATATATATATATATATATATATATATATATATATATATATAAGTTCATTTATATTTATAATATATTTATTAAACATGAAATGACTACCAGATGAGTTGAACTACTGAGTAGCCTGTCTGTTTGTAGACTATGAATAAGGGCTCGCATTAAGATTAAAACAGTTTTAAATGTAATTATTGTAACATGTTTATTTAATTTTTTACATACTGAATTTAAGGTAAATAAATAAATAAATAAATAAATAAATAGCTATTGCTTTTAGACAATGTGGTGTTCTTTTCATTTAAAATGGAATGAAATCTGTAAATTCTTAATTTAAATGCAATTTAACCCCCCCCCCCCCCCCCCCCCCCTTTAGTAATACTATAACTTTATATGTTGTGCTCTATGTGCAAAACAATTTCAGTTCAAGACAACCTAACTTTACATAGCAGATAGTAGATGTGAAAGGTTTTCCCAGGCTGCCACACAAATACAGGTTAAATATATCTGAAGAACAATATAAGTCCAACGCCAAATTTCCATGTCTGTACAGGTCTATGTGAATGGCTTGGAACTTTGCACATTCAAACATCGCATTTCTTTAGAGAACATTTCTAAGCTTGGCATTTGTGGAGATGTTTCCATCAATTTCATTGGTTTTATTGAGGCAAGTTAAATTTTTTTTTTGTGTGTGTGTTTAATGCAAGTTTGTGACAATATTTACTACCGATTTTATATATATATATATATATATATATATATATATATATATATATATATATATATATATATATATATATAAATGTGTGTGTGTGTGTGTGTTGTTGTTGTTGTTGTTGTTTTTTATCCAGACCTGGAGCAAATTTTCCTTCATCATAGAAAATAATGAAATCACAGGCATGCAGACCTCATCCTGGAAAGGCCCATCCCATCAGATGATCAGCACATCATCTGAAGATTTTTAATTCGGTAATTATAATGGAAGTACAAGATTTCATAACTGTGCTGGTTTTTGTTTTGTAATAGTCATTTAGCATCATTGTATGGACTAGCATTTAATTTTGCTTATATTTTTTTAATTCCACCTGAAAGTTTTAGTTAGAATCAGAATTGTTGTGTTCTGCATATAACCGTTCAACTGTGTATTAGAAATAGAGGTAACACTTTACACTAAGTTCCCTTAATTAACATCATTTACTGCATTAATTAACATTAACAAATCATTTACTTAGCTTTGATTAACCATAAATAATGTTAACAAAGTAATAACATGTACCCACATAGCCTAAAGTTTCTGCCATTGATGACTAAAATAAATCCGCATAAATTAGCTAAGGTTAAATTGAGTACCAAATGTTGAGAATTAATTTAACTTTTCTCCATGTATAAATAATATAACTTTCTATTCAGCCTCACTTCTGACTTTTGCCTGTTCTCAACTGCAAATACGTTGATAAAGATCTTTATAAGATGAATATAGTTTTCTGGTTATTTGGTTAATGCTTTTGTTGTTAATGTTACTAATGTTCATGGTTGGTTGATGTTAAGCAAAGCATACTGTCAGTTCAGCTATGACAACTCCATCCATCCATCTATTTTCTATACTGCTTATCCTACTGGGTCACAGGGAACCTGGAGCCCATACCAGGGAGCATGGGGTGGGGTACACCATGCCAATCTATCACAGGGCACGCTCACATACACATTCACACCCATTCATACACTATGGACATTCAACAGTAGAGAAGTCAGGAATTAATTTACTGTACCATGATTCAAGGCCCAGGGAAGGATCACAGGGAGGATGTGTCATGTGGGGCATGTGCGTTGACCACTGCACTGACCCGATCTTGGTCTTTGGATATGGTGTGAACCTTGAAACGCAGAGAGGTCTGGTTGAACTTACACTTTTACATGTTCAGTTTGAGTCCCACATCATTCAGCGCATGCAGTTCCCTCTGTAGGTTAGCATCATGATCGTACTCGGTAGCACCATAGTGTATCCCATCCTCATCGCCAAAAATGTATTATACTATACTTGTAAAAGAAAGAAAGAGAGAAATGTGTGACTGGGGTTCGAACATTACGACACCCAAAGCAAATCGCAGACATGATTGGGCAGAAAGTGAGGCGTTGTTTGTTGATCAAATAATTCTATTCACATACTTTTACCACTCACAGATATTGGATCATATTGGATGTAATATTGGATTATTTTCCTCAATAAGTAAATGACCAAGTATAATACTGTACATAGTTTTGCCTCATTTGTTTAATTGGGTTCTCTTTGTCTACTTTTAGGACTTGTGTGAAAATCTGATGATGTTTTAGGACATATTTATGCAAAAATAAATAACATTCTAAAGGGTTCACAAACTTTCAAGGACGACTGTGTCTTTTACTGGCATGTGTATTAGCATTTATCAGCAATTACCAGTGTTTATCGGCCATTATTAGTGTTGTAAGCCATTATAAGAATTTGCTAGCTGTGATCAGTTATATTTTCAGCATTTTTGAGGATTTACCAACCAGATTTATGTCAGCCTTGACAGGGTTTGTCAGCCATTATGAGCTTTTGCCAGCAAGAATCACTATTTGCCAGGTGTTATAGGCGTTTAGTGGTTATAAGCAGCATTTACTAGCCGTTAATGCGGTTGTCAGAGATTATTAGTATTGCCCACATTAAGCTCGTTATCTGCATTTACCAATGTTCACCGCATTTGTTAGTGTTTGTCGGCATTAACCAATGTTACCCTCGTTTGTTACAAGCATTTGTGATCAAATGTCAGCATTTGACAGCATAGGATATGAAATTTCGTAGCATGCACAGGCTGTAACCGGCAAGTTAGTCAGAATAAGGGGCTACATAGATGGAGAGGCATGGCTGATAGGCTGCTTCAGGTCGTCGAGAGAGCCAATCAGTGTGTGGTCAGAGTTTCATGTCTAAACTAGGCATAATACAAATTGTTACAATTTAGTCTTGAGATTGCAGTCCACATTTACTTAAGCATAGTATTTAGACAACTATTGTTAAAATTTTAAATATTGTTAAAATTTCCCAGTCACCAACAGTCCCAGTCACTCTGTGTGCAAACTTGGGACTATAAGGCCTGCATTTATGCAATATTAGGGATTGATATATAGTATGCAAAACACTCTATGCAAAAAGATGTAACTGCTATATAACATGCACAACTTAAAACACAGAAAGACATAATGTTTAACGCAATGGGTTATGTAAGTATGGCTGTTGTCAAGTGTTTTTACGCCCATCAACTTTATGCTCCTGGCTGTCATGGAGAGTTATGTGGCTTGGTGTACTCTGAGAAACTCTATGAAAGAACATATTTGAATAGCAAAGTAATAACTCAGCTCTTACATTTCTTCTCATGGGACAGTGGGGTTTGGGGATCAGGGAAATTTCATTGGGGATCTCTGCATGTCTGTACACCTTGTCTGCAGTGAAGCACTTTACAGTACAGGAGTGATGTGCATATGTACAGTTCACTGACTTGTGTTTTAAATTACAAGATTAATCCAGTTCCAAAGTTTGTCACTGTCAACTGTTTCTAACAGCCAACTTTAAGTGATTGGATGAATATTTTATTATAATGCAATTCATTATTCAAGTTCAATTCAATTAAATTTTATTTATATAGTACTTTTTACAATGAACATTGTCACAAAGCAGCCTTATAGAAATCCTGATATGCAGATGAGCAAGCCAAAGACAATGGTGGCAAGGAAAACCTCCCTGAGACAACATGAGGAAGAGACCTTGAGAGGGATCAAATTCAAAATGCAATCCCTCCTCTTCTGTGTGACACCAGAATGTGGCATTATGAATCATTACTCATCCACAGCTGTACACTGTAAAGTCAAACAGTGCTAACTGTGTTGAAAAGAACCAGCATCCAAACATCCCAGTTTACCAGAACTTTCTATTCCCATGTACCCCCAGATCTGCACCTATCTAAGAGGAAAGCTTGAAAACAAAAAGCTTGTCTGAACAAATAGTTAAAGTCCCAAACACTAATTGGAAGGCTGTTCCATAACTTTGTGGCTTTGTAAGAGTTTGTAAAATAACTTTGTAAAATTTCTGCCCCATGCTGTGGTCTCTGTTACTCTAGGTACTAATAAAGAGCCTGCACCTTTTGAACAAAGCAGGTGTGGCAGATCAAAAAAGGCCAAAATTTCACCCAGGTACTGCGGTACAAGACCAATCAGTGCTTTATAGGTCATTAGTAGTATTTTGTAATCAATATTTAATTTTACTGTGAGTCAGTGCAGTGTGGATAAGATACGGATGATATGATCAAATCTTCTGGTTCTAGGAAGAACTCAGATGGCTGCAATATTCTGTACTAACTAAAACTTATTAATGCATCAACTGGATCATCCAGAGAGCAAGGCTTTACAGTAGTCTAAGCTAGAGGTAACAAAAGCATGAGCTGGTTTTTCTTCATCCTGTGGTGACAATATATTTATTGTAGCAATATTTCTGAGATGAAAAATCTATCCTAGCTGTATTATCTATATGTATTTAAATGCAAGACTGGAGTCAGTAACCACACCAAGGTCTTTCAGTGCTGTACATCATTCGACTGAAAGCCCTTCCAGAGTTACTGCATAATCAGAGAGCATTCTTCTAGTTTCCTGTGGTCCTAGTAAAAGTACTTCTTTCTTGAAAAAATTAAGTAAGAGGAAGTCCCATTCTTCAGTCCCATTCTTCAACAAGTACTAAGCTGGTGTCTGTCATTTGGCTTTGCTGAATCAAATAGCTATGCCATTGACTATGAAAGCTACCATACCATATTTAAAAAAAAAAAATTACCCAGAAAATATAGAGCAAGGAGCAGTGGGCTTTCAAACGTGAAGTTGATGAGGATGAGAATAAAAGACGCCGTCACACTGCCATAGCTATATCCTGTTTCAAGCGCTTGGGAGAGTTGCCATAAGACACACACACACACACACACACACACACACACACACACACACACACACACACACACACACAAGGTCAGACAGCAAAGTCTCTCCGTTTATTCAAAAAGGCGAGAGTATACATATCAGACAATAGTTTTAATTCTTACTGGTTAGACACAAATCATCAGACAGTCATGTGCCTCAGCAACAGTGTGCTCTTCAGTCAAGGTAAAAACGGCAGGCCACGGGTACATCCCGTACGAACATTAACAGGATGTTAAAACGTTACCCTTTAATTTACACACTTTAGCCAGATGTGTGAGTTTGATCATACAGAAATGCCAAAGATGACACTGATGAATGATAAATCTGTCAGTTAAAAACTGTGCATGCTTGATTCACTGTCAGATTTGACATTATGCAACTTTGATAAATAAAGACCAAAAGAAAGAAGCCTGAAACTCTCATGAGGAGAAAGCCACCAGTTTTCTCTGTACCCTTGGTTGCTGTGTGACAAGACTAATACTCCCCTGAGCTAAAACATCGTGTTCAATACATTTTCTACCTAAGCAAAACAGTTGCTTTTTAGAAGCTTGCTGACATCCAAAAGCCCATGAGAGACAATTTTCCCAAAAGACTTGATTCTTCAGATGCAAATTTCAGATGCAAATCAATCTTAGATGACTGCGAGCCAAACACAGTGTCTTCCTTTCATATCTCTCTTTTACACTAGCAGTTTTCTTCTCTTTAGACATTATCCACCTCATAAGTCATTGGCCTTTGCTCTTCAAATACGATATTTTAAACAAACATTTAACTTCATGAGATTTCATAATAAGGAGATTGCATGAGATGAGTGAATTAAAAAAATAATAATACTAACGTTGATTATACATACATATACATAATTATAGATTCTGTGACTCGTAGTGTTGTTACAAGGTTCCTCTCTTGCTGATGCAAAAAATAGCTGTATAACATTAAAACCACCTGCCTAATATTGTGTAGGTCCCTACTGTGCCACCAAAACAATTCTAATCCATCAAGGCATAGACTCCAAAAATCCATGCCTTTGTCTGGCACAACCCACATATGCTTGATTGGATTGAGATCTGGGTAATTTGGAGGTCAAGTCAACACCTTGAACTTTTGTCATGTTCGTCAAACCATTCCTGAAACATTTTTGCAGTGTGGCAGGGTGTGTTATTCTGCTGAAAGAGGTAGGTGGTATGTGTCAAATTAACATCCACATGAATGCCAAGACTCAAGGTTTCCCAGCAGAGCAATGCCCAGAGCATCACGCTGGTTTTGACACTGTTCTATTATAGCCAGCATAAAATTTTTCAGCAATTTGTGAGGATCAGACAGGCTAGCCTTCGCTCCCCACATGCATCAGTCAGCCTTGGGCGGCCACGACCCTGTCGCCGGTTTATTGGTTGTCTTTTCTTGTACCATTTTTGGTAGGTACTAACCACTGCATAACGGGAACACCCGAAAAGACCTGCCATTTTGGAGATGCTCTGACCCAGTTGTCTAGCCATCACAATTTGGCCCAGGTCAAAGTAACTCAGATCCTTACGCTTGCCCATTTCTCCTGCTTCCAACACATCAGGTTTGAGAACTGACTGTTCACTTGATGCCTAATATACAGTCCCCTCTGAAAGTATTGGAACAGTAAGGCTAATTCTATTGTTTTCGCTATACATTGAAGACATTTGTGTTTGCGATTTCAGAATTTCAGCTTTCAATTACTCATATTTACATCTAGATTTGTTAAACAACTTAAAACATGGCAGCTTTTGTTTGAACTGACCCATTTTTTCAAGTGATCAAAAATATTGGAACATACAACTGGTAGGTGTTTCTTGCTGCCCAGGTGTGGCCTGTTAAATTGATTGTTCAAAGAATTAATAGCTTTGAATGCCTTCTCTTGGTTTGAGCCCTGGGTTGCACCTGTGAAGACTACATTTAATTTTCTTTTTTTTTTCTTTTTTAAAGAATACACCAACATGAAGACCAGAGAGCTGACTATGGGATAAAAACCAAGCCTTTGCACAAGCATTGGGCATAGACAATACAACAATTTAGAATGTCCAGAAAAAGACAGAAACCACTGGTGTACTAACAACCAGACATGGATCAAGTTGACCACAGAAAACAACAGCAGCTGATGACAGACACATTGTGAGTGCTGTCAAAAACAAAAACAAAACAAAACAAAAAAACACACACACAGTTAGTGACATAACCAACAACCTCTACACACCAGGGGTAAGGTATTACAATCCAACATCCAAAAAAGACTTCAAGTGCAGAAATGTAGAGGCCATACCACAAGATGCAAACCACTCATGAGCAGTAAGAATCAGAAAGCCAGATTGGAATTTGTAAAGAAATACAGAGATGAGCCATAAACGTTCTGGAACCAAGATTAACCTCTACCAAAGGGATGGAAAGGCCAAAGTGTGGAGAAAGAATGCATCTGCTCATGATCCAAAACATAGAAGTGTCACATAAAGCAGGGTGAGGCACATGCAAGTGCATTAAAAAGGTTTTTATTAAAGGGCATGCAAACAGATACAAAGTCGAAGCGCAAAAAATATGGTCCAAAACAGGCGAAGGGTCAGGCAATCAGCAAAAACAAATGAATTGGCCTTGCCCTTCTAAGTTTCAGAGGGGACTGTAAATTTGTGTGAGTGTTTGTGTGCAAACTCACACAAACACACCCATGTTGTTTTTATTAGCACTTTCAACTACTTTTAAAGATTGCATTTGCATTTCAGTTGCCTTGAAACCTTCAGTATTCAAATGATAATAAAATAAGTGTAAAAAAAAAAAAATCCAATAATTCAAGCCAATTTTCCATTTGACTAATAAAAAAATACATTTATATACCACATTCTATACAACAGAAATGTCATTGATTTATTGTGTAACAAATAACTTGTTTTACTGGACAGAACATCATGGGTTTTGAGTTACCTTAGGAATTTGTGCCACTTCTGTTCTCCCTGGAGAGTTAATAGCCAGAGGGTTAATGAGCGAGCTTAAACTTGTCTGTAACATTTGTGAAAACTTATTGAGGCCTTTCATTAACCTGGGGTTAAATGAAGATCCACCCAATCAGTGGTACTCTATAAATCAGCATGCACACTCTGAGACACTTATTCTGTTCTCACAGAATTTTGCCTGGTGTGTAAATCTTTTCTTCCTGCATAGTGTTCCCAACATGAGTTGCCACGCCAGCTCTGTGAGTATATTTATGTCAAGTAAGAAATTTTTGAATTAATGATTGATCTGAATTAGCAAAAGGTTCTTGTACTTCTTACTTCTTACTTACTTCATATTGCTTACTTAGCTTAGCAAATATTTATTCTACTTTGTTGGTAACAGATTACATTTAAGAAACTCAAGAGTGTTGATTTTTTTATTTTATATATATATATATATATATATATATATATATATATATATATATATATATATATATATATATATATATATATATATGTGTGTGTGTGTGTGTGTGTGTGTGTGTTTTCCATCACAAGGGGAGCCAATCCTTTTCCATTATGGAGCAATCAAAAGTCACACCCTTGGGGAGGACATTCACGAACACGTTATTCATTCCTTCTGAAGTTTCAAATCCAGTCATCCAGCCTGTGAGTTACACTGCATGTTCTACAGAGTTGAATGGACGTAGTCTTAAAGAATAATAATTAAAAAAAAAAACACTTAATGTTTATGGTAACTTATATATTTCCCTGTAGCTGTTGTATACTTGACTGATTGTTTGATTGATATTGTTTGTACTCTCCCCAGACACTTCCCTATATGGGAAAAATCCCTGGAGGCTTAAAACCAGATAAGGCTGTGTTCATCCAAGGGGCTGTTCCTGCAAATGCCAAGCTGTAAGCTCTCGATTTACGTTTAAAGCAAATACAGGAAGAAAATGTGAACGAAATAGCTGCCCAAGCATCGGAAATATTATTTAAGGATTATGGATACAGTCATATAATTTACATTACATTGCAATTCAAGGCATGTTTTTGTGTGTTTTTCTTCACAGCTTTGAGATAAATTTCCACACAGGGCAGTCTTATAGTGATGGTATCGCTTTTCACTTCAACCCTCGTATTACAGTTAAATATGTGTATATGAACAGTCTCAGAAATGGTAAGTGGGAAAAGGATGAAACTGTTTATGACAAGCCCTTCCCCAAAGGGACATCTTTCAGTCTACTGATTACCATCAAGTCAGAGGGATATGAGGTATGTTTTTAAACTAAACTGCAGATAATTACTTTAAACTGGATTATTATTGGATTATGTAAAGTAATAAAAGCAAATTTGCCATGCTTCTGAAGGTTTATGTGAATGGCTTGCGATACTGGCTGTTCCAACATCGCATGCCTCTAGAGCAAGTTCTGACACTTGGCATTCGTGGTGATGTTTTCATTTCCAGCTGTGGTTTTATTGATGTAAGTAGAATAGGTTCTTGATAATGTTTTTTGTCCAAGTGAATCAATTAATTTTCTGATCAAATGTTATGTTATTGAAGATTATGTTTGATCTATCTTTCTTTGCATCAGAACTGGAGCAAGACCTCTTTATTTGCAGAACAGTCAAAGATCACAGGTTTGGGGAGCTCATTCTTGAAAATGTTACCAATCCCTACAGAGCTTGTAAATCCAGTCATCCAGCCTGTGAGTTAAAAACCACGTGCAAATTAGGCCTTGTTTCCATTTTTTTCCTGCATTATATAAAAAAAATGTATATTTTGTTGTTTGCACTGCAGACGATACCCTATACTGGTCCAATATCTGGAGGGACACAACCAGGAATGGCTCTGTTTGTCCAAGGGACTGTTAATCCAGCTGCAAACCAGTATGCTAATGAATAGCCAATATAGAAATAAAGTTTATAAGTTTAAAGATAAAGTGATATATGGCTTACAATATTAAACCTCTGCTGATAACAATATTTGGTTTATTTAGTTGTATACATAAAAATGCTAATTGTTTTACATTGTTAACTATAAAAAAATATATATAAAAGGAGTCTTTTCAGTCATAATTTTTCTTCATTAAAATTGTGGTCAAAATAATTAGATAATCAAATTCTCATAATATTTAATGGATCATGTAGCCAGTATCGTGAATCGAGAAACACCCCTAATCATTTATCATCATGCTCAGTTATGCTAATGACATTTATTATTTTGCATAACTATTATTTCTTTATCATAGGTTTCGAATAGATTTTAAATCGGGACAGAACACTAATGATGACGTCCTATTTATCTTCAATCCCCGAATTGGCCAATATGTGTACATGAACAACTTTGTAAATGGTATCTGGCAAAAAGAGCAATTAGTCTGCCATAAGCCCTTCACCAGAGGTGCAACCTTCAGTATATTGATTGTTATCAATACAGAGTGTTTTGAGGTATGTTACTTGATCAATATTTAATTGTTTTGAATTAAATCGAAGTCATGTCAACAAATGTGCAACTGTTCTCCAGGTCTATGTGAATGGGATGCGACACTGTACATTCACACACCGCGTGTATTTAGGTAAAGTTACTACGCTCTACATTTGTGGAGATGCTTGCATCCACTATTTTGGCTTTACTTACGTAAGTAAACCAATTTCTTATATTAATGTATTTTGTGCAAGTGAATGAAATGTTTTGGTTCCAAACTGTTTCGTTCCATGTCATGTGTAATGTTTACATTGTACCACCAGAACTGGAGCAGATCACCTTTCTTTAAGGATCAATTGAAAATCACAGACAAAGTTACCTCAGTCACAAGTCCATTATCCATCCCATCAGAGATTGCAAACGCAGTCATCCAGCCTGTGAGTAGAACTGCACCTGCAAAGTTGATATATATATATATATATATATATATATATATATATATATATATATATATATATATATATATATATATATACATATAATGAATGTCCACTCTACAGAGAATCCCCCATATTGGACCAATAACTGGACAAATGAGACCAGGAATGGCGCTGTATGTCCGGGGCGCTGTTCTTGCAGATGACAGCCAGTATGGTGTTATTTTACTCCTCAAACAAAATTTAGAAAAGATAATCTAAGTACAGAAGTGTTTAATTGATAGATAAACAACTACATACATACATTAGCAGTGTAAATTAGTTAGTCTTCACTATTCTATTTTGACATGATATTTATTTTTTTATTACAGGTTTGCAATTGGTTTTCAAAATGGGCAAAATTATAACGCTGACGTCGCTTTTATTTTCAACCCACGGTATGATCAATACCTATACCTGAACACTTACAGAAACAGTATATGGGAGAAAGAGGAGTTGGTCTGTGATAGACCTTTCATCAGAGGGGAAAGTTTCACTGTGTTGGTTGTCATCAAATCAGAAGGTTATGAGGTGTGTAACTCTAAATAATTACCTTTTTTTTTTTTTTTAATGAAATACTTACATAAAATCACGAAACAAATTTACAACCCTTTTGCAGGTGTATGTGAATGGAAAAAGTTGCTGCATGTTCAAGCACCGCATTCCTTTAGTGCAAGTGACTGCACTTGGCATTTGGGGAGCTGTTTCAGTCCACTTCTATGGTTTTATTGAGGTGGGTAAAACAGGTTCTTGAAATTAAATTTAACTTGTGTACAAGCAGATGAAAAGTGTTTTCCAGTCAAGCTCTCTTACTAAAGATCATGTTTGATGCCTCTATCTTTTCATTAGAACTGGAGCGCATCATCTTTCTTTAAGGACCAATCAAAACTGTTAGTCATCCCATCTGAACTTCCAAATCCAATCATCCAGCCTGTAAGTTAAACAGTACAGAAACTTCAAATGTTCAGAAACTTCTTAAAATACACAAACAAAAAGTGGACCAAATATTATCTTTAGAAATTTGTATTTATTCAATTGTTATTCCTTGTGATGGATATTATTAAGTACATGGTATTTGTGCTACAGAAAATTCCCTACATCGGAGCAGTATGTGGAGGGATAAAACCAGGAATGGCTTTGTATGTCGAAGGAATGGTTCCTGCAAATGGCAATCAGTATGTCATCTCTCTCTCTCTCTCTCTCTCTCTCTCTCTCTCTCTCTCTCTTTCAAAGTATAGATTTTTTTTTTTTTTAATTCTGTGCTATAGCTACAGAATAAAATTTAAAAAATCTATACTGTTACATACTTACAGGCTTATATTTTCCATTTTGACTGGCAAAACTTTATGATATGTATTTTTTATTACAGGTTTTCGATAAATTTCCAAGCAGGGCAGAATAACAGTGATGATGTTCCTCTTACTTTTAACCCTCGAATTGGTCATTACGTATACCTGAACAGCTGCAGAAATGGTGTGTGGGAAAAGGAGCAATTGGCGGCTGAAAAACCCTTTATGAGGGGGACAGCTTTTAATGTATTGATTTTCATCAGTTCCAAAGGCTATGAGGTGTGTCTCTTGAATTCATTGAGCGACATTTGGTTTAAATTAAATTGTATCATAATGATTACATAAAATCAAAATGCACATATACATATGTTCCACAGATGTATGTGAATGGATGGAGACACTGCACATTTACGCACCGCATTCCATTTGACAGAGTTACTACGCTTCACATTTGGGGAGATGTTTCCATCAACTTCTGTGGTTTTACCGATGTGAGTAAAAATATTCCCAGATGTTGCCATCATTTAGCAACCCGTTTGTTTCTCAAACTGTTTTGATAAATATCATGCTTTATCTTTTCCAGAATTGGAGAAGATCATACACTTTTAGGGACCAACCAAAACTCACAGACGTTGGGAGATCATTTACAAGCCTGTTACCAGTCCCATCAGAAATTTCACATCCAGTCATCCAGCCTGTAAGTCAAAGCACACATTGCACTGGACAACAATGCCACATGTACTTTTTGATCATTTTTTTTTAACACAGCCAAGGTACCATGGTATAATTGAAGAAATATATTTCTAATGTCTTGTTCAGATCTTGGAATCACTCAGTAAATGTCACATTTACCATGAAAACATATACTTTTATTCATCAAATATGTTGCACAATGAATAGAAAACATAGTCGACATTGACTATTAACATCTCGAGAAGATGTACAAGATTACATAATAGTTGTTTACAAGATTAACAATGTCTCGACTGTATATCTGAATTATATATATATATATATATATATATATATATATATATATATATATATATATATATATATATATATATATATACAGTTTATATTTTTTCATATTTGCATGTGCTTTTCATAGGTCCTTCCTTATGTGAGTACAATCAAGGGAGGGATAAAACCAGATATGGCTGTGTTATTCCAGGGGGTTCTTCCTGCACATGCACAAGGGTATACTCTCATTTTACTCCTAAAACAAATACTGAAAAATCAACTTCAAATAGTAGAATACACAAAGTGTGTTGCATATTTTTGTAAGACTTAAGTTTTTTTTTTTTTTCTTCACAGCTTTGAAATTAATTTTAAAACCGAGCAGCAGGAGGATGACATCGCTTCTGTTGCTGTTGTTTTTTTTGTATGAGTAATTATTATTATTATTATTTTTTGTCACAGCTTTGAAATAAATTTCAAAACAGGGGAGTCTGATGTTGATGACATCGCTTTTCACTTCAACCCCCGCATTGGTCAATATGTCTACCTGAACAGCTTTAGAAATGAAAGCTGGGAAAAGGAGGAATGTGTCTCTGACAAACCCTTTGTCAAGGGATCAGCCTTCCAAATATTTATCATCATCAAAACAGAGTGCTACGAGGTGTGTATTTGTGATAATTTACCAACTGTTGTTGTTAAAATAAATCAGGTTCAACCAAATACGTCTCATTTCTGCAGGTCTACATTAATGGCATAAGACACTGCATGTTCAAACACCGCTTTCCTCTAGAGAAAGTTTCACTAGTTAACATTTGTGGAGATGTATCCCTGCCCATCTTTGGTTTTGTTGATGTAAGTAAAGCAATTCCATAAAACTGATGTCTTTTGGGAATTGAGTGAAATTCATTTTCTAGTCAAGCTGTTACATTAAAAATGATGATCGGTATGTCTATTATCAGAACTGGAACACACTGAATATGAGCCAATCAAATACTACAGTCATGGGGAGTTTAGTTTCAAAACACTTATCACTCCCATCAGCGGTGTCATGTCCATTCATCCAGCCTGTAAGTGAAACAACATATCTGTTGGAGAAGAATGTCAAAACATGTTATCTAAAATATCTTTTAAATACAGCCATGAATCCTGAACATAATATAACTTTTTTTTTTTCTTTTTAAATTGTAAATTCCTTTCTTTTACCAGACACTTTCCTATGTGAGTAGAATCAAAGGAGGAATAAGACCAGATATGGCTGTGTTCTTCCAAGGGACCATTCCAATAAACGGCAAACGGTATGTTTTCACATTACTTTTCAAATAAAATGCAGAAAAGCCAACTAAATTCTAGCCTTTAAAAAAGAATCAGCTATAAATTATACAATCATGAACATATCATTTCAGTTGACATCACAGCATAATAGTCGATTATTAATGTGTTCATCATTTATCATGTATTAATGACCTGTTTTTCTGTTGTTGTTGTTGTTTTTTGTATGATTCATTATTTTTATATATTTTATTTATTTATTTATTTTTGTCACAGCTTTGAAATAAATTTCAAAACAGGGGAGTCTGATGTTGATGACATTGCTTTTCACTTCAACCCCCGGATTGGTCAATATGTCTACCTGAACAGCTTCAGAAATGGTAGCTGGGAGAAGGAGGACTGTGTCTCTGACAAACCCTTCACCAAGGGAGCAGGCTTCTATATGTTCGTTGTCATCAAGTCAGACAACTATGAGGTGATGGTTTTTTTTTTTTTTTTAAGATTATTTTGAGACATTCCTCTAAACAAGCACTCTTATAAAATATAAACAAATAAATAAATAAAAACACACATTTACTACTTCTCTAGGTGAATTTATACATGTATAACTCTTCTCCAGGTGTATGTGAATGGCTTGTGGCACTGTATGTTCAAGCACCGCATTCCTCTAGAGAAAGTTTCGACACTTGGCATTTGCGGTGATATTTCCAAACCCATCTATGGTTGTATTGATGTATGTACAATGATGTAATGTGTACGTTGCTGGAATGTGCTTTCTGGTCAAACTGTTTCATTGATGATCATGTCTTATATATTCATTTTCTCATCAGAACTGGAGCAGTTCATATTTATGTCTGGATCAATCAAGAATCACAGGCATGGGGAGCACATTCTCAAGCCTGTTAGCAAACCCTTCAGAGTTATCACATCTAGTTATCCAGCCTGTGAGTTCACAGCAAATGAAACCAAGACGAATGCCACAAAATCGAAAATAATAATGAACCATGACAATGCAAATATGCAAACATTAATTTTTAGATTTAGTCTATACATGGACATCTAAAAGATGGTTACCTAATTCTGCATACTGTTCATGCATTTTCCAGACACCTCCCTATTTTGCTAAAATACCTGGAGGTTTAAGACCAGATATGGCAGTATATTTCCAAGGGGCTGTTCCTGCACATGCTGTAAGGTAGGGTCTCACTTTACTCTTCTTCAATACAAAAAAAGGACGTGATAATTAAACAGTCCTATTTATAGTACATAATACAAACAATATAATACAGTGACCATGAATATATTTTGCATTACATATCATTTTAAAAATACTCCCATGCATGGCAGTTTTACTTGTATTTTGTATGACTTTGATTTTTTTTTTTTTTCACAGCTTTGAGATAAACCTCCAAACAAGTTGGTGTCCAGAGAGTGACATCGCTTTTCAGTTTAACCCTCGCATTGGGCAATTTGTATACTTGAACAGCAGCAGAAATGGCTGTTGGGAAATGGAGGAATCTGCCTCTATCAAACCCTTCACAAAGGAAACATCCTTTAATATGTTTGTTGTCATCAAATCAGAGGGCTATGAGGTGTGTTTCTTAGTTTAATTTGCCTAAACAGATGTGACCTTTAAGAATGCGCGTTTTTTCATGCACTTTCACGTGATTCGTCACGTGTGATCACACGGTATCCTGCAGGCATGGTTTTAAGAATTTTATTTCATTTGTTGTGCTTCACACAATAACCACCAGGTGGCGCATGGAACAACATACTGTAGCTGAACACGGTAGAATGAAAATGGAATGTGTGCTCGAATGGTTCACGTAAAATGTGCTGTTACTTGTTTCAAAACAGTTCTGAGAGAAGTTCACAGATCTGCGGGTCAAGTACAAACAGATCATGGTCTTCAGTACAAGAAACAGCACCGTTTGGTTGGTAAAAGAATATATGTGCATACAGTATATGTCCAGGCAGAACTACTGTATCTACTAGCAAGCCGTGTTTATTCAAATGAAACATGACTGCCCCCTACTGGTCTTCTATGATACCGCATGAAATCGTAGATTTCCTTCTGCTTTGACGAGCATTTTTAATGGCCACATCTGTAGATACTTAATAATAATAATAATAATAATAATAATAATAATAATAATAATAATAATAATAATAAAAGAAATAATGTTTGAAACAAAAAATATTCAAATATGAACCTAACCTTGCTTCTTCAGGTCTACGTGAATGGACTGTTCCACTGTATGTTCAAGCACCGCTTACCTTTAGAGAACGTTTGTACACTTAGTATATATGGAGATGTTTCAATCCCCATCTATGGTTTTATTGATGTAAGTCAAGCTGTTTCTTATTATTTTATGCAAGTAAATACGTGTTTTGATAATTTGAATTAATGTATTAGAATATGTCTAATCTTTCCATTTTTATCAGAACTGGAGCAATTCCTCTTTCATTACGGACCAATCTAAAATCACAAGCAAGGGAAGTCAAAGTCTGTTACCTGTACCAACAGAGGTTTCACAGTCATTCATCCAGCCTGTGAGTTGAACCGTGTAATCAATGGAGATTAATGTCACAATATGTTCAATTTGAAATTTAAAATGTATATGTCCATATCTTAATCGATGCATTCTATTACTCATCGTGGATGCATAATTATGAATATTGGTTGTGTTTTGTCCAGGCAATTCCCTATGTGGGTTTGATCACAGGAGGGTTAAAACCAGACATGGCTTTGTTCTTCCAAGGGACTATTCCTGCACATGCTAATGGGTACAAACAAATTTTAAAATCAGTGAAATTGTAGAAAAAATAAGTGATATTAACATAGTTCTGAGTAACCAAAATATTTCAGGGATCAGAAACATTTCACTTTTGGCATATGTTACAATGAAGTTCAAAACACGTTAGGATAAAGCTTTTTTGACCAAAATATTGCGAATAATTATTATTATTATTTTTTTTTTACAATTTATTTACAGCTTCGAAATAAATTTCAAAACAGGACCATGTGATGGTGATGACATCGCATTTCATTTCAATCCTCGAATTGATGGATATGTCTACCTGAACAGCTTTAGAAATGGTAGCTGGGATAAGACAGAACCTACACCTAATATACCCTTCAATAAGGGAACGGCCTTAAATATGTTTGTTGTCATCAAATCAGAGGGCTATGAGGTGTGTTTTTGTTTTTGTTTTTTAAAAAAAAAAAACATTTAAGAGCACTGATCATATATATATATATATATATATATATATATATATATATATATATATATATATATATATATATATATATATATAATTTTTGCAGGTCTATGTGAACGGCATAATATATTGCATGTTCAAGCACCGCATTCCTCTAGAGAAAGTTTCAACGCTTTGCATTCGTGGAGATGTTTCCCTTTCCATCTGTGGTTTAACTGATGTAAGTTAAACAGTTAGGTGTAAGCTGATTGTTCTTGTTCATTGTTCTTGTTTATTTTTTCTGGGCAAGCTGCTTCTTTTTGAAGAACATGCTTGATATTTTTCTTTTTTCTTCAGAACTGGAAGACCTCTTCCTTCTGCTCAGGTATAGGGACCTCTAGCGCTACACCTTTCCTTAAAGATGTTTCATATCTGATCAGCAACCCTGTGAGTAAGACAGCACATAACATGGGCATGAATATGACAACATGCCAAACGGAACTTTTTACAGTCAGCCACCCTGCTCCGTGATAGATACCCAATTGTTTGTATATTTTTTATTTTCTTTTTACAGACACTTCCCTATATAAATAGAATCCCAAGAGTGCTAAAACAAGACATGGCTATACTTTTCCAAGGGACTGTTCCTGTAGATGCCAAAAGGTATGCACTTGAATTGAAATGATGGCAAATGGCACACATATATAGCAATTTTATCCAAAGCACTTTACACTGTGTCTCATTCACCCATTCAAACACACATGGTAGCAGAACTGCCATGCAAGGCCCTAACTTGCCATCGGAAGCAACTAAGGGTTCAGTGTCTTGCCCAAGGACACTTCGGTATGTGGAGTCACGTGGACCAGGAATCGAACCGCCAACCCGACGATTAGTGGACAACCCGCTCTACCACCTGATCCACAGCCACCCAAATGATAAAACACCATATACTCTAGAAGTACTATAATTCTAAAAACATTCAGACTTAGAGAATTTATTTATTTATTTGTTTATTTTTGAGAAGCATAGAACAGTTTTATAGTTTTTAGCAAGTGCAAATTATAACTTGGACACAGTAGAGAACTGCACTTCATTCACTGACTTTGAAATGAGTGTGTACTGTTATGATTTATAATCAGACACACCGGTGTCACCCAGAGGAGAATGGGCTGCCCTTTCAGTCTGATTCCTTTCCAAGTTTCTTGTTCATGTCACCTCGGGGATTTTTTTCCTCCTTGCTACTGTTGTCTCTGGCTTGTTTATTAAAGATTTACATCTATATCCAAATTTCTGTTAAGCCACTTTGTGGAAATGTGTATTGTTAAAAGGGCTTACAAATAAAACAGAATTGAATAGTTCAATTCCTTAAAGGAAATTTTTGCAATACTTTTGTTTTTCTTTGCAGCTTTGAAATTAGTCTCAAAACGGGACTGTCTGATGGTGGTGACATCGCATTTCATTTCAACCCTCGCATTGCTCAGTATGTCTACCTGAACAGCTTCCGAAATGGTAGGTGGGAGAAGGAGGAAACTGCACCTGACAAACCCTTCACTAAGGGAGCGGCCTTCCAAATTCTTCTAGTCATCAAATTTGAGGGCTATGAGGTGTGTTCTAATATTGATTTGAGATTACATTTTATATATATATATATATATATATATATATATATATATATATATATATATATATATATATATGTGTGTGTGTGTGTGTGTGTGTCTGTGTGTGTGTGTGTGTCTGTGTGTGTGTGTGTGTGTCTGTGTGTGTGTGTGTGTGTGTGTAAAAAAAATTACACCAGCATTAATTAAATGTACATAATTCCTGCAGGTCTATGTGAATGATGTAAGACACTGCGTGTTCAATCACCGCATTCCTCTAGAGAAAGTTTCAACACTTGCGATTTGTGGAGATGTTTCTCTTCCCATCTGTGGTTTTATTGATGTAAGTATAATGTAAGCTTCTTGCTATTAATGGTTTAGGTGTAAGTTGTTTATTCTTATTCATTTTTTTCTGGAGAAGCTGCTTATTTAAAGAAACTACCTGATCGTTTTCCTTTCTCTTCAGGACTGGAAGACATCTTCCTTTTACTCAGTTATAGGGGCCTCAAGCCCTACACCCATCTCTGAAGAGATTTTATTTTCAGTCAGCAACCCTGTGAGTAAACCAGCACTTAACACAGACATGAATATAACAACATGTCAGGCAGAACTTTCTATAGTCACCCAGCCTGCTCCATGATGGATAACTGATTGTTCACATTGTCTGTGCTCCCTACAGACACTTCCCTATGTGGTTAAAATCCCAGGAGGGATAAAACAAGATGTGGCTTTATTTTTCCAAGGGACTCTTCAAACAGATGCCAAAGGGTATGCTCTCAAAATTTGGTTGAATGGACATGAATAAAATATCTCGTTGAAATACTGTACTTATACAAGCATGCAGATTACAGATTACAGATTACTAGTGTCAAATATTAGTCCTGGGATAAGTATAGGACTCTTTTTATAGTCACAGCATAGTCCTTTGAAAGGGCTAGACTTTATTGGCTACGGTAGAGAGTTGTGCTTCCACTTCCTCAGATCTGTAATATTTATTCTCCTATTCACAGTGTGTTTGTCAAATATTTTAATACATTTAATACTGGTCCTCCTCTCTACACCTGTATACTCTAATGATATATAATCCCATTATCTGGTGTCACCCAGAAGAGGATGTGTTCCTTTTTCAGTCTGGTTCCTCTCAAAATTTCATCCTGATGTCATCTCAGGGAGTTTTGCACTGCCACTGTCACCTCTGGCTTGCTCATTAGGGATCTAGATCTACATTGGGAGTTCTGTGAAGCTGCATTGTGTTTTTTCAGATAGCTATTTCCAAAATTTTGTTTTTCTTCACAGCTTTGAAATCAATTTTAAAACAGGGCCGTCTAATGGTGATGACATCGCTTTCCAGTTCAATCCTCGCATTGGTCAATATATCTACCTGAACAGCTTTAGAAATGGAAGATGGGAGAAGGAGGAATCTGCACCTGACAAACCCTTCATCAAGGGAGCAACCTTCCAAATGTTTATAGTCACCAACTTTGAGGGCTATGAGGTATGTTCTATGATCATTTGCATACATATTTTACATGAAAGGATAACATTAAAAGCCATATTTTCCTTCTTTTTGCAGGTCTATGTGAACGGCTTAAAACATTGCATGTTCAAGCATCGCATTCCTCTAGAGAAAGTTTCAACGCTTGGCATTCGTGGAGATGTTTCCCTTTCCATCTGTGGTTTAACTGATGTAAGTTAAACAGTTAGGTGTAAGCTGATTGTTCTTGTTCATTGTTCTTGTTTATTTTTTCTGGGCAAGCTGCTTCTTTTTGAAGAACATGCTTGATATTTTTCTTTTTTCTTCAGAACTGGAAGACCTCTTCCTTCTGCTCAGGTATAGGGACCTCTAGCGCTACACCTTTCCTTAAAGATGTTTCATATCTGATCAGCAACCTTGTGAGTAAGACAGCACATAACATGGGCATGAATATGATAACATGCCAAACGGAACTTTTTACAGTCAGCCACCCTGCTCCGTGATAGATACCCAATTGTTCGTATATTTTTTATTTTCTTTTTACAGACACTTCCCTATATAAATGGAATCCCAAGAGTGCTAAAACAAGACATGGCTATACTTTTCCAAGGGACTGTTCCTGTAGATGCCAAAAGGTATGCACTTGAATTGAAGGCAAATGGCGCACTTATATAGAAATTTTATCCAAAGCACTTTACACTGTGTCTCATTCACCCATTCACACACGCACACTCATACACCAATGGTAGCAGAGCTGCCATGCAAGGCGCTAACCTGCCATCGGGAGCAACTTGGGGTTCAGTGTCTTGCCCAAGGACACTTCGGTATGTGGAGTCACGTGGGCCAGGAATCGAACCGCCAACCCGACGATTAGTGGACAACCCGCTCTACCACCTGATCCACAGCCACCCAAATGATAAAACACCATATACTCTAGAAGTACTATAATTCTAAAAACATTCAGACTTAGAGAATTTATTTATTTATTTGTTTATTTTTGAGAAGCATAGAACAGTTTTATAGTTTTTAGCAAGTGCAAATTATTACCTGGACACAGTAGAGAACTGCACTTCATTCACTGACTTTAAAATGAGTGTGTACTGTTATGATTTATAATCAGACACACCGGTGTCACCCAGAGGAGAATGGGCTGCCTTTTCAGTCTGATTCCTTTCCAAGTTTCTTGCTCATGTCACCTCGGGGATTTTTTTCCCCCTTGCTACTGTTGTCTCGGGCTTGTTTATTAAGGATTTCCATCTATATCCAAATTTCTGTTAAGCTACTTTGTGGCAATGTATATTGTTAAAAGGGCTTACAAATAAAACAGAACTGACTAGTTCAATTCCTTAAATGAAATTTTTGCAATACTTTTGTTTTTCTTTGCAGCTTTGAAATTAGTCTCAAAACGGGACTGTCTGATGGCGGTGACATCGCATTTCATTTCAACCCTCGCATTGGTCAGTATGTCTACCTGAACAGCTTCCGAAATGGTAGGTGGGAGAAGGAGGAAACTGCACCTGACAAACCCTTCACCAAGGGAGAGGCCTTCCAAATTCTTCTAGTCATCAAATTTGAGGGATATGAGGTGTGTTCTAATATTGATTTGAGATTACATTTTGTATATATATATATATATATATATATATATATATATATATATATATATATATATATATAACAATTGCACCAGCATTAATTAAATGTACATAATTCCTGCAGGTCTATGTCAATGACGTAAGGCACTGCGTGTTCAATCACCGCATTCCTCTAGAGAAAGTTTCAACACTTGCGATTTGTGGAGATGTTTCTCTTCCCAACTGTGGTTTTATTGATGTAAGTATAATGTAAGTTTCTTGCTATTAATGGTTTAGGTGTAAGTTGTTTATTCTTATTCGTTTTTTTTCTGGAGAAGCTGCTTATTTAAAGAAACTACTTGATCGTTTTCCTTTCTCTTCAGGACTGGAAGACATCTTCCTTTTACTCAGTTATAGGGGCCTCAAGCCCTACACCCATTTCTAAAGAGATTTCATTTTCAGTCAGCAACCCTGTGAGTAAACCAGCACATAAAACAAACATGAATATAACAACATGTCAGGCATAACTTTCTATAGTCACTGTTGGGATAAAGCAAATAACAGCTTAATCTTCACCTTAACACAAAACTTACAAAAATACACTCCCTGGCAAACCACAAAAGTGCAAACAGGAAAATAATACTATTTCTATTATAAGGCAGCTGTGATGTTGCAGAGGAGCTACACAGAGTACAGATTATCCTAAGCCAAGACAATCACTCACATTTAAAGGTTCAGGGATTCACCACACCGGGAAGCGAACAAAATGAATGGTCACTTACCCTGATTTGGAGAATTCCCGCTTCTGAAACCAGTTTGTTGGGATAAAGCAAATAATAGCTTTATCTTCACCTTTCCTCCATCACCCTTTCATCCTCTTGGTTCGTTTACTCGAAAGAAAAACTAGCGCATGTGGTTTACCATTGAGCATATGCAGGCCTGGAGAGTCTAAATGAACACACTGGCAATCAGAGTAGTTCAGAGAGACTTCTGATTTATTGTAGAATAACAGAGGTTTATATACATATACAGAGGTACAAATAGCCGGGGTAGGCGTACTGCTGTGTGGAAATAATGTGTCAGTTAAACTGTCGGCCACATACATGAAAAAACATCCTAGGCCAGATAGGGAAGTGCAACAGGTTTTGATCATATATGGTATATGTTTGCTAGCAGAAAATAGAAAGTTCCTATGATGACATTTTTACTGGCACGTACACATCACAGACAGGTCTGGAAAGTTCATGAGACAGAAATTAAACTATAACCTAAACATATTTATACATATGTGAGGGAATAGAAAATAGAGAGTTTCCCACAGTCACCCAGCTTGCTCCATGATGGATAACTGATTGTTCACATTGTCTGTGCTCCCTATAGACACTTCCCTATGTGGGTAAAATCCCAGGAGGGATAAAACAAGATGTGGCTTTACTTTTCCAAGGGACTGTTCCAACAGATGCCAAAGGGTATGCTCTCAAAATTTGGTTGAATGGACATGAAGAAAATATCTCGTTGAATTACCGTACATAAAAGCATACAGATTACAGATTACTAGTGTCAAATATTAGTCCTGGGATAAGCATAGGACACTTTTTATAGTCACAGCATAGTCCTTTGAAAGGGCTAGACTTTATTGGCTACAGTAGAGAGTTGTGCTTCCACTTCCTCAGATCTGTAATATTTATTCTCCTATTCACAGTGTGTTTGTCAAATATTTTAATACATTTAATACTGGTCCTCCTCTCTATACCTGTATACTTTAATGATTTATAATCCCATTATCTGGTGTCACCCAGAAGAGGATGTGTTCCTTTTTCAGTCTGGTTCCTCTCAAAATTTCATCCTGATGTCATCTCAGGGAGTTTTGCCCTGCCACTGTCACCTCTGGCTTGCTCATTAGGGATCTAGATCTACATTGGGAGTTCTGTGAAGCTGCATTATAATTTTTTCAGATAGCTATTTCCAATACTTTTGTTTTTCTTCACAGCTTTGAAATCAATTTTAAAACTGGGCCGTCTAATGGTGATGACATCGCTTTCCAGTTCAGTCCTCGCATTGGTCAATATATCTACCTGAACAGCTTTAGAAATGGAAGATGGGAGAAGGAGGAATCTGCACCTGACAAACCCTTCATCAAGGGAGCAACCTTCCAAATGTTTATAGTCACCAACTTTGAGGGCTATGAGGTATGTTCTATGGTCATCTGCATGCATATTTTACATGAAAGGATAACATTAAAAGCCACATTTTCCTTCTTTTTGCAGGTCTATGTGAACGGTTTAAAACATTGCATATTCAAGCACCGCATTCCTCTAGAGAAAGTTTCCACACTTGCCATTCGTGGAGATGTTTCCCAAATCATATGTGGTTTTATTGATGTAAGTATACAGCATCTTGCTAATTTTACTATAATGCTATTCCTTTTTTATTATTATTATTATTTCTTTGAAAAAGAAAAAGGTTAACATTTTTTTTTTCTGCCAGAACTGGAGTAGTTCTTCATTCTTTACGGAACTAAAGAAAGACACAGGCATGAAGAGCATAACCTCAAATGTCATCACTCTGGATGTTTCACAATCAATCAGCAACCCTGTAAGTAAAACAGCATTGTGGTATGGTGTTGAATGCCACAACATGTCAGAAAGAATTATTTGCATTCAATTTACTGTAGTTATGTAGCTATGATAATAAATAAAAACATTGGTTTTACTATTAAGAATAAGAAAACGTGCTCCTACATTACTATACCTGTTGGATACCTGATTATTCACACTATATGTGTTCTTTCCAGGCAATTCCCTATATAGGTGCAATCCCACCAGTCAAAAAACAAGATTTGGCTGTTATATTTCAAGGGACCATTCTTAAAAATGCAGAAAGGTATGCTTTCCCATCACTCTCAAATGCCAATATAGAAAATACATTTCAATTTATTGAAGCATGAACAATAAAACATCTACACTTATAGTACATTTCAACATTTTGTTTTTTACTTGTTTAACTTGTTGTTTTTTTATAGATTTGATATAAATTTCCAAACTGGGCAAGGTGCCCATGATGACATTGCATTTCACTTTAACCCCCGGATTGGTCGTTATACTGCCTTGAACAGCTTCAGAAATGGTTCCTGGGATAAGGAGGAATCTGTGCTTGACAAACCCTTCACCAACGGATCAACCTTCCAAATTATTGTTGTCTTTCAATCAGATAGATATGAGGTGTGTTTCTTAATTTATTTTACTTAACAAATGTATGGTGCAAAACCATTAAATGAATGTTCCATTCTTCTACAGGTTTATGTGAATGGCTTGAGCCACTGCACATTTAAACATCGCATACCTTTAGAGAAAGTTTCTACAATTGCCGTTTGTGGGGAAGTTACCATTCAGCTCATTAGTTTTATTGAAGTAAGTAAAGCTTTTTCTGCTTCCAATTTATTTTCTGCAAGTTATTAAAAAGGTTTATAGTTCCATTAATTAACATGTTTTATATTTTTGTTTCCATTAGAGCTGGAGTTCATCTATCAGTAAATAATAATCTAAGAAGAGTAACATAATTTCGACATAAATTTTGGATATTGTCTCTACATCAGGTTATCTAAAGTTTTGCTGCAAGGCCTGCTTGGATACTTCTATTGCATTCCAATGGAGAAAAAAAAGTTTTGTCTATCCAAAAATGCAGAAAGAAGTGACAAGACCATCCAGAAGTGACAAGTGAAACTCTGTTCTGATTTTTGTTGAAGGGTAGCTTGTCTGGCCAACAATCTACATTGGAAAGGCTTTGATGTGGTTAAGCTTGCATTAGGATTCTCTATTAGAGAGACTCAAACGGGGGATTCAGGGAACATAAGGAATCTTTCATATACTTTTCTTATCTGCTTAGGGGTATTAATATCATTCAATGCATACTTAGTCCTGTGTTCGAAAAATGGGCACCTTGTTGGGTAATATGATTTTTTTTTTTTTTAAACTGTGCAGGCCTCTTCTTTTCTCTAGTTCACTGGTTAAATTTCTGTTTGTTGAACTGATTTATCTGTTAATTCTCAATAAACAATGGAAACATGAAGGTTCGGATGCTTATCTTTTTTTATCCCTAAACTATAAATAGTCTTCTCTCTAGACTAGGGAGGACCATAACACCAAAATGTAAATGCTAATTTACTGGAATAGCGAAAGCTGATGAGGAAAATACATTTACAATGTGAATCTAACAATGTTCACCTCCCACTGGTCTGAAAAAAAAAAAAAATCAGTAATTTAAATAACCACATCACATCACATATTTCTTTATACAACCTTCCTTGGGGATTAAAAGTTGTTATAAACCAGTCCCATATCCTTCAACTGATTATTATGTTAACTATATTGGTTAAGTCCTAAACTTAAGTGAAGACTGATTGTCACATATGTGCAAGTCAGTGCATATTCAAAATAATTGTGTACCAGTTGTATACCAAATCAATCTTAGTTTATACTGAGTTTATACTCAATAGCATGTTTATATGGTACATTAATGACCTTATTGGTGATGTAATACATTATAGAAATTAGTGTATTTATTAATTATGCATTAGATATTACCTCTGTGGCCACCGGCAATAATATCCTAAATACAGATGTGGCCATTGAAAATGCGTGTCAAAAGAAAAGGGATCCTGCGACTTCATGCAGTATCACGCGGTATTATGCGCATGCTGCAGGCACAGGAAATACAAGACCAGTAGGGGGCAGTCATGTTTCATTTGAACAAACATGGCTTGCTAGTAGATAAAGTAGTTCTGCCTGGACATATACTGTATACAGCATATACTCTTTTACCAACCAAACGGTGATGTTTCTTGTACTGAAGCCTGTGAGCTGCTTGTGCTTGGCCCACGGATCTGTGAACCTCTCTCAGAACTGTTTTGAAACAAGTAACAGAGCACATTTGTCACATAATAAATGTAAAGAACACTAGGATGGACGCAAGTGGAGATAATAGCTTTTACTTAAAGAGAGGCAGGCAGACAAATCCAAAACATCAGACAATAGCATGGTCAAAAAACAGGCAATGGGTCAGGTGATTGGCAAACAAGCATAAACGAGGCAAAACCAAAATCAAGAACGAGGGTGAGAATGAGATCAAAACAATAACACATGAACCGAGAACAAACGGTTGGTATATGGAAAATTCGCGTAATACTTCGCAAAGTCTAAATGTACACAAAGTCTCTTTTATACTGTGGTTGTGAGTGTGTGTGTGAGATTGGATGCAGGTGTATGTGATTAGAATGAGTGTTCTGTGTGTTTGTGTGCGTGTGTGTGTGAGTGTGTGTGTGAGTGTTCTGGGAATTTCAGTCCATGGCGGCCATGTTTGTAGGCCACTGAGCAGTATGGGAAATGTAGTCACTGGTTTGCTGTGATATGACAGAACCCCCTCACAGCCCCTCAGGTTCCAATGCAGGAATTGTCCAACAAGTAGCAGTTTTCTCAAGGAGTCATGGAGCAAACATGAGGCTGGGTCTGGTTTGCCAGGGTCATTAGGCAAGATCCAGGCTTTGGAAGTTGTGTCGTCAGCTTTAGACGGGGGCTTGACTTGGTGGGCCATCTCATCGGCCTTTCTTGAGTGTGGAGCGACTTCCTCAGCAGAGCTGGAAGGTGGGTCCTAGGCGGAGCAGGAAGGCAGAGCGATGTTCTCAGTGGCATGGGAAAATGGAGCGACATCCATATAGAACCATGGCGTAGTTGCATCCACGAAAGAGTAGGGAAGCAAAATGGATCTCTTGGCTGCAACGGGAGGAGGAGAAACTTCCTCAGTAGAACAGGGTGGCTGAGTGAGTGGTCGATCTCAGACAGGAACTTGGCTTGAGAGGTCGCCTCGTCGACCTCGGACAGGAACTTGGCTTGAGAGGTCACCTCTTCGACCTAGGACAGGAACTTGGCTTGAGAGGTCGCCTCTTCGACCTCGGACAGGAACTTGGCTTAAAAGGTCGCCTCATCAACCTCGGACAGGAACTTGGCTCGGGAGGTCACATCATCGATCTCAGACAGGAACGTGGTGTGGAAGTTTGCATCGTCGATCTCAGACTGGAACTTGGCGTGGAAGGTCGCATCGTCAATCTCAGACTGGAACTTGGCGTGGAAGGTCACATCGTCGATCTCAGGCTGGAACATGACATGGAAGGTCACATCGTCGACCTCAGACAGGAACTTGGCTTGAGAGGTCACCTCTTCGACCTCGGACAGGAACTTGGCTTGAGAGGTCACCTCTTTGACCTCGGACAGGAACTTGGCTTGAAAGGTCACCTCTTTGACCTCGGACGAGAACTTGGCTCGGGAGGTCACATCGTTGATCGCAGACAGGAACTTGGTGTGGAAGTTCGCATCGTCGATCTCAGACTGGAACTTGGCATGGAAGGTCACATCGTCGATCTCAGACTGGAACTTGGCGTGGAAGGTCACATCGTCGATCTCAGGCTGGAACTTGGCGTGGAAGGTCACATCGTCGACCTCAGACTGGAATGTGACATGGAAGGTCACCTCGTCGACCTCAGACAGGAACTTGGCTTGAGAGGTCGCCTCGTCAACCTTGGACAGGAACTTGGCTTGAGAGGTCGCCTCTTCGACCTCGGACAGGAACATGGCTTGAGAGGTCACCTCGTCGACCTCAGACAGGAACTTGGCTTGAGAGGTCGCCTCTTCGACCTCGACAGGAACTTGGCTTGAGAGGTCACCTCTTTGACCTCGGACAGGACCTTGGCTTGAAAGGTCGCCTCTTCGACCTCAGACAGGAACTTGGCTCGGGAGGTCACCTCGTTGACCTCGGACAGGAACTTGACTTTATGCTGGAGCTCTGGAGATGAGAGAACCTCATGGGTCTCAGGCTGAAACTCTGGGGATGAGGTCACCACGTTGACCTCCAGCTGGAGCTCGGCAGGTAAGACCACCTCATAGGTCTCAAGCTGGAGCTCTGGAACTGAGGTTGCCACGTTGACCTCTGGCTGGAGCTCTGCAGGTGAGACCACCTCGTGGGTCTCAGGTTGGAGCTCTGGAGCCAAGGTCACCACGTTGACCTCCGGCTGGAGCTCGGCAGGTGAGACCACCTCATAGGTCTCGAGCTGGAGCTCTGGAGCCGAGGTCACCACGTTGACCTCCGGCTGGAGCTCGGCAGGTGAGACCACCTTGTGGGTCTCAGGTTGGAGCCCTGGAGGTCAGGTCACCTTGTTGACCGCCGACTGGGGCTCTGCAGTGGAAACTACCTCATGGATCTCAGGCTGTAGCTCAGGAGCAGAGGTCGCACGTTGACCTCTGGCTGGAGCTCTGTATATGAGACCACCTCATGGGTCTCTGTGGAGAACACCTCGTGGGTCTCAGGTGGGAGCTCTGGATATGAGCTCGTCACGTTGACCTCCAGTTTTTCATCAGATTCAGCGCTCCAGCTTTTCTCCAGATTCAGCCCTTTCCAGCTGAAAGATTTTATTCTGTCGTGTGGCTTTCTTATAATAAAGGATTTTGTATTTGGGAACCGATACAAATGTCTCCATGTTCTTTTCTGCCTTGGGTGGGGAACCCGTGCAAAGCCTTATGGGAAAATTCCTTTGCTGAAATTCCAAGGGTGTCATAGATGGTTATTAGTTTCTTTTATTGAATTATATATTCTTTTTTTAGTTTATTCCCTCTTCACACATGCAAGTATAAGTGTTGCATTATAACATATAGCCTACACTGTAGTTTGATAGCTAACATGGGTCAAGGTCAGGCTTTTTTAATCAGGTTTTTTTTAAAAAAAAAAAAAAAGATTTAAGTCAAGTTTGTTCAATTTCAACAGAAATCTAATTACTTCTGGTTGTATTTATTTAAGAAAATGCATACGTAATGGATATAGTACACAAGTATATGAAAGCTTCTAATAATTACCATTCTGACCGTCACATAGACTGTTCCAAAAGGTAGCAGAGGGCTTCATAACCACTTCAAAGAGATATCCAAGCATCTTTGAATATCCCAGGCCACATGTTTGCCTGCCCAAGGCCCTGCATTTGGGTCCTGTGGTGGGAGAACAGTATCAGCAAGGGGCACACAGTTTGTTTGTGCAATATTACACTGTGCAGGCTGTCAGCCATCTTGTCACTGAACTGCATCAACTTAATTTAGTGCTTAGTTTCCATGTGTGCAACTGTGATTGTCAATGTTATTTTTTTATTTTATTGTTAATACCTACACTACTTTACTCATTATAGTTATTATAGTATAGGCTATGAAGCCTTCCATGCATATTACCTGGTAGGTGTTAACAGCCAGATACCATTAACATACAGTGCTCTAAATTAATAATGGGAATATACTTCAAATATATTTTTCTCATATGAATTTCTAGGGATGCTAATAATTGTACCATTCATATATTTAAAAAAAAATAATACAAACCTGCGTTGTGTTTGCAATTGTTTGATATCCATGAGAGCAGAATATTTTTGTGAATTTTTTTAAACAAAAGATCAAAAGTTTATACAATAAAGATAATTTTTCACAGCCTTCTTTGCTCATATTTACCATTGGTGCCAGTATTAGTGGAGAGCACTGTATAAAAAAATAAATGTCTGCAATTAGCCACACAAGTTTCCTGGTTGTCCCCCCATGACAGTGGGGATTGTTGCTATAATAATAACTAATGTTGATTTATTAAACTGTAAAGTAGGCATTTTTAGGTTGTTGAAATTTTACACTTCAATTTATACACTCTGACCAAATGAAATATGAATTTGTTGAACAATGAGACTGTGAGTAAAATGTGTGCATGCTTGTTTTCAGATTTGACTGTATGAAACATTAATAAATATGAGACATAAGAAAGAAGCCTGATGGTCTCATTTGAAAAAGCCAACAGTCATATTTTCTGCTGTCTACTATATGTAATTTTATTGTTGCCATTTAGAAGTCTGCCAACATCCAATTCCCACTATGAGTTGATAGAATTTGTCACGGTTAAAGAGAATATATTTTTTTTCAGATGCAAATTTACATTGCAAATCAGACATTGCAAAACAGCCAAATAAATGCGAGTGTGCTGCTTTGATCTACCTTTCATCTTCCTTCTTGCATCAGAACAGGTCATTTGCATGTGAGCATAGCAATTTTAGTGCCTTTAGACCTTAATAACACCATTTATCGTTTGACCCATTTTTTAGTTTAAACTCCACACAAGGTTTAATACATGTACCATTACTATGTGAAACATTCCTGAAAACAATATTTTAAAAGTACATTTAAATCTATGAAATACTGTACTTAGACTTAAATGATATATCTTGTTACATAAAATATTTATTTAGCAGCACCTCCATGTGTATAGCCATGTTCATCAACAGTCTAGCTTTATTATGCCTACATATTACTTTTGCTATAAAACTAAACCATAAACCCTATACAGTGGAGTTAAATAGGAACTAAATTCAACAGTGGTGCAACAGTGTGTGTGTGTGTGTGTTTACAAGATATGTGTTTATAAGGTAATCCTGTTTTATGTCCCAACAAGAACAAGAGTATCTTTTTGTGGGCTGGGAAGATGACCTTGTGAGGACATTTAGCTGGTCCCTAAAAGTTTACAGCAGCTTAAAGAAAACAACAACAACAACAATAACAACAACAACAACAACAACAAGAAAAACTTAAAGATGACCTATTAGTTACTGAGGTATGATGAATAATTATGTAAATAAAAGGTTGCCATGAGAATAATAAAAGTGTATGGCTTCTGTCCCTTCTAGTGTGTATTTCTGCCTCATGCCAGATGTAAAGCAACCTTTTCCAGGATAAAGATGAATAAATTAGCTGAGTAGTTAGGTTTCAAATGTAAAAATGTCGTGACTGGCCACCATATTTCATTAGAGTTAACAGAATACAAAAATGAGCTTTCCGTGAGAAATTGTAAGAAATGTTCTTATTTTCTCATTTCTTTCTTCTTATTTACCCCACTGGCTTTATGCCCCTGGCTCACAAGGAGACTTCGCTAAGAAAGAATCATTTGAATAGCAAAGTGACAGCTCTACCTCAGGTTCATTCAGATCATATGAAGATCATATAACATTGTGATACATGATCTTAAAAACCTCACAGCACACTGGTACTTCTGATAATTTCCTGTTTTAGAAGCAATACATGAAGGTGCCAGTACTACTACTGCCAGGAACACTCAACTGCCTATGAACAAGTGATATTAATTTATACATATGTTAGATGTACACCTATATACAGTGCCCCAAGGAAGTACCGCCCTCCTGGCCCCACCCACCAATGATTATTTCTTTCTTTGCTGTATTGCAACATCAAAATTAAGTAGATTAGAAGGGGATATTTATCTGCTCATTTTGACACGATCCTTTACAAAAATGAAATAAAATAAAGTCTTTAGATGTTGCGTATTAAGTATTCACCCCTTATCTTTTAGCACTCGAAATTAGAATTAGTAGTTAATTTTTAAGAGCTCACACTAAATACCTTTGTTAATATTAAATCCTCCTGTGTCCAGCTGAATGCTTTGACTGTAAATATCAGTGACTTTAGGAGGTCTCACGGCAAAACATGCCAGATGAGATTAGTCCTATGGTCATGAAAACCAAACCCATGAAGCTTTAAAAAATATTGTGAAGAAACAAGATGGAGAAGGTTATCAAAACATCTTCAAAAGCCAAACCCAGACACTACTAAGATCAGGCCAAACTGAGTGCTCAGGCAAGAAGGGCAATTGACTGAGAAGTGTCCAGGAGTCCAGCTACAACATGAAAGGGATTACAGAGCTCACTGGCTGAATTAGGAGAACCTGTGCAGACTTCAACAATGTCATCAGCTCATCACAGATCCAGCCTCTATGGAAGAGTGGCCAGAAGGAAGCCACTACTGACACAATCTGAGAGCTTTATGATAAAGTGTTTGTGGTCTGATGAGACTAAAGTCTTGCCATTTGGTCACAGCCACAGCATAATTTGGTGCAAATCACATACAGTGCAACACCAAGGTAACACCATTTCTAGAATCAAGCATGTTGATGGAAACATCATGCTTTAGGGTTGTGTTTCAGCAGGAGACACTGGAAAGCTTGTTGCCATCACAATATAATGTGCTTATGAACAATATAAGCAAATTGTTGAGGCAAACCTGTTCCAGTCAGTCAGAAATCTGCATATAGGGCAAAAATATATACCAATCAGCCATAATATTAACTCCTCCCCCCCCCCCCCCCCCCCCCCCACCTAATATTGTGTAGGTACCCTTTCCTGGAACATTTTTGGTAGGTACTAACCACTGCATACCAGGAACACCCCACCATACCTGCCGTTTTGGAGATGCTCTGGCCCAGTCCTTTAGCCATCACAACTTGGCCCTTGTCAAAGTCACTCAAATCTTTACACTTGCCCATTTTTCTTGCTTTCCACACATCAACTTTAAGAACTGTCTGTTTGCTTGCTCTCTAACATATCCCACTGCTTGACAGGTGCCACTGTAACAAGATAAACACTGTTATTCACTTCACCTGTCAGTGGGTTTAATGCTGAACAGTGTATGTTCCAATGAGCCAAAGCACAGGGTATTACCTGAAGATTGCTGTCCACCAACATGCTCCATGTTCTTTTACAGAGTTTGAAAAGAATTGTATTAAGGAATGGAATAAAATGTCAAAATCAAAATGCACAATTCCTGCACAAGGCTTTTTAAACTGATTTACGGTGTAACAAATTACTTATTTTGTTGTACATTACATTAAAGTTTTGGGAGTTTCGTGCAATTGGGTTCATTGCCAAAGGGCTAACGATTTTAAAATAGTTCATAACATTTATTAAAATGCCTTGGGGACTTTCATTATCCTGAGGTCAAAAAGAGTTCCACCCCCATCAGTGGTACACTATATAAACCTCGGTGCACACGTTCAGACACTCATTCTGTTCTCACAGAATTTTGCCCACCCTGCTTATTGCCAACATGAGTTGTGGAGGCAGAGGAAGAGGAAGAGGAAGAGGAAGGGGTCATCATGAGCACAGCCATCACGGGGGGCCTGGTTTTGAGGTAAGTACTGTTTTGAGGGTAATGCATTACACTAGTGTGTGACTCTAGTGGGTTAGTACTAGACACACACATGTACACATATATGCTTTGTAATGCAATATAAATAATATACAGTTTATGCTATATAATTATATAATAATCAATTGTCAACTATATTTACTATTATTATAAGAAACCTAGTAGTTGATTACACAATATTATTAAGATTTTTGAACAAGTTCTATATGTCAGTTTATACTGGGCCAAGTTGTGACAACTTTGTGACAACTTGACCCTACCTGATGGATTTTAATGGTAGCTATATCTAAAGTCCTATATCTAACACAGGACTGCAATATTCTCTCATCTCCTCTACTCCTATACAATAGGATTTTGAACATTCAAGTCTGACAAACCATATTAAACAAAATGTAAGGTGACATTTTGTAACTTTTAAAAGTCACATGTGAGAAAATTGTGTTCAGCTCAAAATAGAGTCACTTTGAACAGGTCAACAGGAAACTGACATCATAGCATTTAGTCTCACTAAACAACAATGACATTTTAGAGTTAAATCCTCACAAATATGAAGAGTGACAGATCACTCATTTTACAGCTTACCCCTCTCTTTGCTATATATTTTTTCTCCACTATGTTTACTGCATACAGTGTGTATATACTGTATGACTGTACTGTATATTCGTTTAATGACAGTTATCTCCAGCAGTTCTTTGTAATTTTCTTTTGTGGTCAGGAGTGATTATCTTGGAATCAGAAAATAACATCATTTAGAATGTAAAATGCAGACTTTTTGAGACCACCCAACTTCATTCTGATATCTATTATTTTATTTTTTTTCATCAATCAGGAGGAAGTCCAATCAATTACCGGTATGGCACAATCGTTCTTTCAAGGTATGGGGGTCACGCAGTTAACCATCCCGCCTGAGGTTTCAAATCCAGTCATCCAGCCTGTGAGTAAAAAAAAAAAAATGCACAGTATAAAGATAAATACAAGACCTTCTTTTAATAATGCTACTCATTCCCAGGATAATGCACCAAATATGAATTTTGCAGTTCTATTATTTGGCAATTCTAATTTATTCATTGTGCTACAGAGCATTCCGTATGTTGGACCAATAGTTGGAGGTATAAGACCAGGAACACGACTACATGTCGAAGGGACTGTTCCTCATAATGCCAAACAGTATGCTAACATTTATTTCTTAATCCTTATTTCTTTCAATGGCATTTGTACCATTTTGGTATTGTAAATAACTTTTTTTCCTATGCAGGTTTCAAATAAACTTCAAAACAGGGGTAAAAGATGCTGATGATGTCGCTTTTCATTTCAATCCCCGGTTCGGACACTACGTATACATGAACATCTTCAGAAATGGGAAATGGCAGAAGGAGGAATTGGGTCCTGATAAGCCCTTTGTGAAAGGGCAACTTTTTAAACTACTGTTTCTCATCAATAAGGATTCCTATGAGGTGGGTTACTTCAAATAAATCACTAATAATTGATGAAAAACGTATTCAAGAAAAGTCTAAACGAATTTACAACTTATCTACAGGTCCATGTGAATGGAATGAAATTCTACACATTCAGTCACCGTATTCCTTTTGACATGGTTACTACACTTGCCATAGTAGGAGATGTTACAATATACTGGTTGGGTTTTGAGGTAAGTAAATTAGTTTATTCATATTAATTGGATCAATTCTAGTTTTTAATTTATGAGAAAAGTCGCTTCTTGGAAGATCATTATTGACTTATTAATTTTCTCATTAGAAATGGGAAGTTCCTTCTTTGTTCAAAGAAAGCAAAGTTATAATGATGGGAAGCGGAGGCTGGACATATATCCCATTAGTGGTTTCTAATCTGACCAGCAACCCAGTAAGTAAATTAGCCTAAAAAAAAAGACAAATTGAACATAAGTCAAAAGAGACATTTTGATTAAAAATGCTTTAAAATGGACAAAATATGCATTCTATCATTAAGTCTTAGAATAGTTATTCTTACTCGGCGAGATGGATAACTGTTTGTGCACATTGTCTGTTCTCTCTCTAGGCAATTCCCTTTGTGTGTGAAATCCCAGCAGGCAAAAAACAAGACATAGCTGTAGTTTTCCAAGGGACTGTTCCTGCAAATGCAAATCGGTAAGCTCCAAAAGAGCTTTAAATGAAAATGGGGAAAACACCATGTATAAATACTACAATTATAACAGCAGAGACATTAAATTCAGGAAATTTTTCAATTGAAATCGACAAGAGTTAAAAATTTTAGCTAGACATAGGGAATAATTTTGTTTCTTTTCACAGCTTTTCCATAAATTTCAAAACCGGGCCGGCTGCAGGTGATGACGCCGCTTTTCATTACAACCCTCGTATTGGTTGTTATACCGCCCTGAACTGCAGCAGAAAGGGATGCTGGGAGAAAGAGGAAACTGCACCTGATAAACCCTTCACAGCGGGTGGAGCCTTCATAATTCTTGTAGCCATCAACTCTGAGGGCTATGAGGTGTGTCTTTTTTCCCTAATAGTTTAGAGACTATTGTTGTAATTAAAGGAATATTATAATCAATAATCAAATAAACCTTCTTTCTGCAGGTCTATGTGAATGGCTTAAGACACTGCACATTCAAGCACCGCATTCCTCTAGAGAAAGTTACTACAGTTAACGTTTTTGGAAATGTTTCCCTCCTCGTCTGTGGTTTTATTGACGTATGTTTACAGGTTTCTTGTTATCAATGTTGTAGGTGCAAGATAAAAATAGGAGTTATGTATTGATTTATTTACTTATTTCCTGTTCAAGCTGCATTTCAATAACATGCTTGATATCTTCATTTTCTCCTCAGAGCTGGAGTACTACTTCATCCTTTAAGGAACTAAAGAAAATCACAGCCACAAAGGGCCCAACCTCCAGTTCGACATACTTGCCTTTTGAGATTTCACATCCAATCAGTAACCCTGTAAGTAAACCAGCACATGACATGGACAGGAAAGCCATTGCATGTCAGAAGGAACTTTTTAAACTCAAGAAAATTGGTCTTTAATAATGAACAAATTTAGATTTTTACCATTAAGTCTTAGAATATTTGTTCTTACTTGCATTGACAGCCACCTGATTGTGCACCTCATTTGTTCTGTCTCCAGGCACTTCCCTATGTGACTAAAATCCCAGGAGGTTTAAAACAAGACATGGCTGTATTCCTACAAGGGACTGTTCTTGCAGATGCAAAAAGGTACGCTCCTAAACCTCTTGAAGTAAAAACGAAGAAAATGGCATATGTAACTACTACAGTTAGAAAAGTTACACTCAGGGAATTCTTTTTTAAATTGTAATCCCTAAGAGGCTATAGATTTTTGACACAAATATTTGCAATACTTTTTTTTTCTCTTCTCAGCTTTGCATTTAATTTTAATACGGGGCAATCAGATGGTGATGACATCGCTTTTCACTACAAGCTCTACTTTGGTTATCATACCGCCCTGAACAGCTTCAGAAATGGAAGCTGGGAGAAGGAGGAAACTGCACCTGATAAACCCTTCACCAAGGGAGAAGCCTTCCAAATGTTCATTGCCGTTACATCTGTAGGCTACGAGGTATGTTTTATATAATATGCAGCAGGATGCTGAAATCAGAGAATCATGCAATACAATCAATTTTACCTCATTTCTGCAGGTCTACGTCAACGGATTAAAACAATGCACCTTCAAGCACCGGATTCCTCTAGAGAAAGTTTCAGTAGTTCATTTGTCTGGAGATGTTTCCCTCCTCATATGTGGTTTAATTCATGTAAGTAAATAACTTCTTGCTCTTAATGGTCACTGTGTAGTTTAATCATTTTTATCATTTTATTATCCAGTTGCTCCATTAAACCTCACGCTTGAGATTTTCACTTTTTCACCAGAAATGGAAGAGTCCTTCTTGGTTCATCAAAGAAAAGAAAACTTTACTGATGGGAAGTGGAAGCTCAACATTTATCCCATTAGAGATTTCTGATCCGATCAGCAACCCAGTGAGTAAATCAGCCTAAGATAGATCTGATTAATTGTCAAAAAGCCCATTTTCATTTGCAAAATGTTGCTTTGTAATAATGGAGAAAATATCAATTTTATCCTTAAATCTTGAAACAGTTCTTCTTGACATGATGGATATTTGATAGTGCACATTGTCTGTTCTCTCCACAGGCAGTTCCATATGTGGCTAAAATCCCACACGAGATCAAACAAGATATAGCTGTAGTCTTCCAAGGAACTGTTCCTGCAGATGCAACTAGGTATGCTCCTAAAACGCTTTGAATGAAAAAGAAGAAAACACCATACACAGCTACTACAGTTATAAAAGCAGGCACACTAAAATTCAAGAAATTCGTCTTGTTTTTGCCTTCAATTGTAATCCAGAAGAGTTAACAATTTTTGATAGAGATATTTGCAATAGTTTTGTTTCTTCCCACAGCTTTTCCATAAATTTCAAAACGGGGCCGGCCGATGGTGATGACGTCGCTTTTCATTACAACCCTCGCATTGGTCATCATACCTCCCTGAACAGTGTCAGAAATGGAAACTGGGAGACAGAGGAAACTGCACCTGATAAACCCTTCACCAGGGGAGGAGCCTTCATAATTCTTGTAGTCATCAACTCTGAGGGCTATGAGGTGTGTCTTTTTCCCTAATAGTTTAGAGACTATTGTTGTAATTAAAGGAATATTATAATCAATAATCAAATAAACCTTCTTTCTGCAGGTCTATGTGAACGGCTTAAGACACTGCACATTCAAGCACCGCATTCCTCTAGAGAAAGTTACTACAGTTAACGTTGGTGGAAATGTTTCCCTCCTCGTCTGTGGTTTTATTGACGTATGTTTACAGGTTTCTTGTTATCAGTGTTGAAGGTGCAAGATCAAAATAGGAGTTATGTATTGATTTATTTACTTATTTCCTGTTCAAGCTGCACTTCAATAACATGCTTGATATCTTCATTTTCTCCTCAGAGCTGGAGTACTACTTCATCCTTTAAGGAAGTAAAGAAAATCACAACCACACAGGGCCCAACCTCCAGTTCGACATACTTGCCTTTTGAGATTTCACATCCAATCAGTAGCCCTGTAAGTAAACCAGTACATGACATGGACAGGAAAGCCATAGCATGTCAGAAGGAACTTTTTACATTCAAGCTACTTGCACTTTAATAATGTACAAATTTAGATTTTTACCATTAAGTCTTAGAATATTTGTTCTTACTTGCCATGACGGCCACCTGATTGTGCACCTCATTTGTTCTGTCTCCAGGCGCTTCCCTATGTGACTAAAATCCCAGGAGGTTTAAAACAAGACATGGCTGTATTCCTACAAGGGACTGTTCTTGCAGATGCAAAAGGGTACGCTCCTAAAGCTCTTGAAGTAAAAACGAAGAAAATGGCATATGTAACTACTACAGTTAGAAAAGTTACACTCAGGGAATTCTTTTTTAAATTGTAATCCCTAAGAGGCTATAGATTGTTGACACAAATATTCGCAATACTTTTTTTTTTTCTCTTCTCAGCTTTGCATTTAATTTTAAAACGGGGCAATCAGATGGTGATGACATCGCTTTTCACTACAAGCCCAATTTTGGTTATCATACCGCCCTGAACAGCTTCAGAAATGGAAGCTGGGAGAAGGAGGAAACTGCACCTGATAAACCCTTCACCAAGGGAGGAGCCTTCCAAATGTTCGTTGCCGTTACATCTGTAGGCTACGAGGTATGTTTTATATAATATGCAGCAGGATGCTGAAGTCAGAGAATCATGCAATACAATCAATTTTACCTCATTTCTGCAGGTCTACGTCAACGGATTAAAACAATGCACCTTCAAGCACCGGATTCCTCTAGAGAAAGTTTCAGTAGTTCATTTGTCTGGAGATGTTTCCCTCCTCATATGTGGTTTAATTCATGTAAGTAAATAACTTCTTGCTCTTAATGGTCACTGTGTAGTTTAATCATTTTTATCATTTTATTATCCAGTTGCTCCATTAAACCTCACGCTTGAGATTTTCAATTTTTCACCAGAAATGGAAGAGTCCTTCTTGGTTCATCAAAGAAAAGAAAACTTTACTGATGGGAAGTGGAAGCTCAACATTTATCCCATTAGAGATTTCTGATCCGATCAGCAACCCAGTGAGTAAATCAGCCTAAGATAGATCTGATTAATTGTCAAAAAGCCCATTTTCATTTGCAAAATGTTGCTTTGTAATAATGGAGAAAATATCAATTTTATCCTTAAATCTTGAAACAGTTCTTCTTGACATGATGGATATTTGATAGTGCACATTGTCTGTTCTCTCCACAGGCAGTTCCATATGTGGCTAAAATCCCACACGAGATCAAACAAGATATAGCTGTAGTCTTCCAAGGAACTGTTCCTGCAGATGCAACTAGGTATGCTCCTAAAACGCTTTGAATGAAAAAGAAGAAAACACCATACACAGCTACTACAGATATAAAAGCAGGCACACTAAAATTCAAGAAATTCGTCTTGTTTTTGCCTTCAATTGTAATCCAGAAGAGTTAACAATTTTTGATAGAGATATTTGCAATAGTTTTGTTTCTTCCCACAGCTTTGCCATAAATTTCAAAACGGGGCCGGCCGATGGTGATGACGTCGCTTTTCATTACAACCCTCGCATTGGTCATCATACCTCCCTGAACAGTGTCAGAAATGGAAACTGGGAGACAGAGGAAACTGCACCTGATAAACCCTTCACCAGGGGAGGAGCCTTCATAATTCTTGTAGTCACCAACTCTGAGGGCTATGAGGTGTGTCTTTTTCCCTAATAGTTTAGAGACTATTGTTGTAATTAAAGGAATATTATAATCAATAATCAAATAAACCTTCTTTCTGCAGGTCTATGTGAACGGCTTAAGACACTGCACATTCAAGCACCGCATTCCTCTAGAGAAAGTTACTACAGTTAACGTTGGTGGAAATGTTTCCCTCCTCGTCTGTGGTTTTATTGACGTATGTTTACAGGTTTCTTGTTATCAGTGTTGAAGGTGCAAGATAAAAATAGGAGTTATGTATTGATTTATTTACTTATTTCCTGTTCAAGCTGCACTTCAATAACATGCTTGATATCTTCATTTTCTCCTCAGAGCTGGAGTACTACTTCATCCTTTAAGGAAGTAAAGAAAATCACAACCACACAGGGCCCAACCTCCAGTTCGACATACTTGCCTTTTGAGATTTCACATCCAGTCAGTAGCCCTGTAAGTAAACCAGTACATGACATGGACAGGAAAGCCATAGCATGTCAGAAGGAACTTTTTACATTCAAGCTACTTGCTCTTTAATAATGTACAAATTTAGATTTTTACCATTAAGTCTTAGAATATTTGTTCTTACTTGCCATGACGGCCACCTGATTGTGCACCTCATTTGTTCTGTCTCCAGGCGCTTCCCTATGTGACTAAAATCCCAGGAGGTTTAAAACAAGACATGGCTGTATTCCTACAAGGGACTGTTCTTGCAGATGCAAAAGGGTACGCTCCTAAAGCTCTTGAAGTAAAAACGAAGAAAATGGCATATGTAACTACTACAGTTAGAAAAGTTACACTCAGGGAATTCTTTTTTAAATTGTAATCCCTAAGAGGCTATAGATTGTTGACACAAATATTCGCAATACTTTTTTTTTTTCTCTTCTCAGCTTTGCATTTAATTTTAAAACGGGGCAATCAGATGGTGATGACATCGCTTTTCACTACAAGCCCAATTTTGGTTATCATACCGCCCTGAACAGCTTCAGAAATGGAAGCTGGGAGAAGGAGGAAACTGCACCTGATAAACCCTTCACCAAGGGAGGAGCCTTCCAAATGTTCATTGCCGTTACATCTGTAGGCTACGAGGTATGTTTTATATAATATGCAGCAGGATGCTGAAATCAGAGAATCATGCAATACAATCAATTTTACCTCATTTCTGCAGGTCTACGTCAACGGATTAAAACAATGCACCTTCAAGCACCGGATTCCTCTAGAGAAAGTTTCAGTAGTTCATTTGTCTGGAGATGTTTCCCTCCTCATATGTGGTTTAATTCATGTAAGTAAATAACTTCTTGCTCTTAATGGTCACTGTGTAGTTTAATCATTTTTATCATTTTATTATCCAGTTGCTCCATTAAACCTCACGCTTGAGATTTTCAATTTTTCACCAGAAATGGAAGAGTCCTTCTTGGTTCATCAAAGAAAAGAAAACTTTACTGATGGGAAGTGGAAGCTCAACATTTATCCCATTAGAGATTTCTGATCCGATCAGCAACCCAGTGAGTAAATCAGCCTAAGATAGATCTGATTAATTGTCAAAAAGCCCATTTTCATTTGCAAAATGTTGCTTTGTAATAATGGAGAAAATATCAATTTTATCCTTAAATCTTGAAACAGTTCTTCTTGACATGATGGATATTTGATAGTGCACATTGTCTGTTCTCTCCACAGGCAGTTCCATATGTGGCTAAAATCCCACACGAGATCAAACAAGATATAGCTGTAGTCTTCCAAGGAACTGTTCCTGCAGATGCAACTAGGTATGCTCCTAAAACGCTTTGAATGAAAAAGAAGAAAACACCATACACAGCTACTACAGATATTAAAGCAGGCACACTAAAATTCAAGAAATTCGTCTTGTTTTTGCCTTCAATTGTAATCCAGAAGAGTTAACAATTTTTGATAGAGATATTTGCAATAGTTTTGTTTCTTCCCACAGCTTTGCCATAAATTTCAAAACGGGGCCGGCCGATGGTGATGACGTCGCTTTTCATTACAACCCTCGCATTGGTCATCATACCTCCCTGAACAGTGTCAGAAATGGAAACTGGGAGACAGAGGAAACTGCACCTGATAAACCCTTCACCAGGGGAGGAGCCTTCATAATTCTTGTAGTCACCAACTCTGAGGGCTATGAGGTGTGTCTTTTTCCCTAATAGTTTAGAGACTATTGTTGTAATTAAAGGAATATTATAATCAATAATCAAATAAACCTTCTTTCTGCAGGTCTATGTGAACGGCTTAAGACACTGCACATTCAAGCACCGCATTCCTCTAGAGAAAGTTACTACAGTTAACGTTGGTGGAAATGTTTCCCTCCTCGTCTGTGGTTTTATTGACGTATGTTTACAGGTTTCTTGTTATCAGTGTTGAAGGTGCAAGATCAAAATAGGAGTTATGTATTGATTTATTTACTTATTTCCTGTTCAAGCTGCACTTCAATAACATGCTTGATATCTTCATTTTCTCCTCAGAGCTGGAGTACTACTTCATCCTTTAAGGAAGTAAAGAAAATCACAACCACACAGGGCCCAACCTCCAGTTCGACATACTTGCCTTTAGAGATTTCACATCCAATCAGTAGCCCTGTAAGTAAACCAGTACATGACATGGACAGGAAAGCCATAGCATGTCAGAAGGAACTTTTTACATTCAAGCTACTTGCACTTTAATAATGTACAAATTTAGATTTTTACCATTAAGTCTTAGAATATTTGTTCTTACTTGCCATGACGGCCACCTGATTGTGCACCTCATTTGTTCTGTCTCCAGGCGCTTCCCTATGTGACTAAAATCCCAGGAGGTTTAAAACAAGACATGGCTGTATTCCTACAAGGGACTGTTCTTGCAGATGCAAAAGGGTACGCTCCTAAAACTCTTGAAGTAAAAACGAAGAAAATGGCATATGTAACTACTACAGTTAGAAAAGTTACACTCAGGGAATTCTTTTTTAAATTGTAATCCCTAAGAGGCTATAGATTGTTGACACAAATATTCGCAATACTTTTTTTTTTTTTCTCTTCTCAGCTTTGCATTTAATTTTAAAACGGGGCAATCAGATGGTGATGACATCGCTTTTCACTACAAGCCCAATTTTGGTTATCATACCGCCCTGAACAGCTTCAGAAATGGAAGCTGGGAGAAGGAGGAAACTGCACCTGATAAACCCTTCACCAAGGGAGGAGCCTTCCAAATGTTCGTTGCCGTTACATCTGTAGGCTACGAGGTATGTTTTATATAATATGCAGCAGGATGCTGAAATCAGAGAATCATGCAATACAATCAATTTTACCTCATTTCTGCAGGTCTACGTCAACGGATTAAAACAATGCACCTTCAAGCACCGGATTCCTCTAGAGAAAGTTTCAGTAGTTCATTTGTCTGGAGATGTTTCCCTCCTCATATGTGGTTTAATTCATGTAAGTAAATAACTTCTTGCTCTTAATGGTCACTGTGTAGTTTAATCATTTTTATCATTTTATTATCCAGTTGCTCCATTAAACCTCACGCTTGAGATTTTCAATTTTTCACCAGAAATGGAAGAGTCCTTCTTGGTTCATCAAAGAAAAGAAAACTTTACTGATGGGAAGTGGAAGTTCAACATTTATCCCATTAGAGATTTCTGATCCGATCAGCAACCCAGTGAGTAAATCAGCCTAAGATAGATCTGATTAATTGTCAAAAAGCCCATTTTCATTTGCAAAATGTTGCTTTGTAATAATGGAGAAAATATCAATTTTATCCTTAAATCTTGAAACAGTTCTTCTTGACATGATGGATATTTAATAGTGCACATTGTCTGTTCTCTCCACAGGCAGTTCCATATGTGGCTAAAATCCCACACGAGATCAAACAAGATATAGCTGTAGTCTTCCAAGGAACTGTTCCTGCAGATGCAACTAGGTATGCTCCTAAAACGCTTTGAATGAAAAAGAAGAAAACACCATACACAGCTACTACAGATATTAAAGCAGGCACACTAAAATTCAAGAAATTCGTCTTGTTTTTGCCTTCAATTGTAATCCAGAAGAGTTAACAATTTTTGATAGAGATATTTGCAATAGTTTTGTTTCTTCCCACAGCTTTGCCATAAATTTCAAAACGGGGCCGGCCGATGGTGATGACGTCGCTTTTCATTACAACCCTCGCATTGGTCATCATACCTCCCTGAACAGTGTCAGAAATGGAAACTGGGAGACAGAGGAAACTGCACCTGATAAACCCTTCACCAGGGGAGGAGCCTTCATAATTCTTGTAGTCACCAACTCTGAGGGCTATGAGGTGTGTCTTTTTCCCTAATAGTTTAGAGACTATTGTTGTAATTAAAGGCATATTATAATCAATAATCAAATAAACCTTCTTTCTGCAGGTCTATGTGAACGGCTTAAGACACTGCACATTCAAGCACCGCATTCCTCTAGAGAAAGTTACTACAGTTAACGTTGGTGGAAATGTTTCCCTCCTCGTCTGTGGTTTTATTGACGTATGTTTACAGGTTTCTTGTTATCAGTGTTGAAGGTGCAAGATCAAAATAGGAGTTATGTATTGATTTATTTACTTATTTCCTGTTCAAGCTGCACTTCAATAACATGCTTGATATCTTCATTTTCTCCTCAGAGCTGGAGTACTACTTCATCCTTTAAGGAAGTAAAGAAAATCACAACCACACAGGGCCCAACCTCCAGTTCGACATACTTGCCTTTAGAGATTTCACATCCAATCAGTAGCCCTGTAAGTAAACCAGTACATGACATGGACAGGAAAGCCATAGCATGTCAGAAGGAACTTTTTACATTCAAGCTACTTGCTCTTTAATAATGTACAAATTTAGATTTTTACCATTAAGTCTTAGAATATTTGTTCTTACTTGCCATGACGGCCACCTGATTGTGCACCTCATTTGTTCTGTCTCCAGGCGCTTCCCTATGTGACTAAAATCCCAGGAGGTTTAAAACAAGACATGGCTGTATTCCTACAAGGGACTGTTCTTGCAGATGCAAAAGGGTACGCTCCTAAAGCTCTTGAAGTAAAAACGAAGAAAATGGCATATGTAACTACTACAGTTAGAAAAGTTACACTCAGGGAATTCTTTTTTAAATTGTAATCCCTAAGAGGCTATAGATTGTTGACACAAATATTCGCAATACTTTTTTTTTTTCTCTTCTCAGCTTTGCATTTAATTTTAAAACGGGGCAATCAGATGGTGATGACATCGCTTTTCATTACAAGCCCAATTTTGGTTATCATACCGCCCTGAACAGCTTCAGAAATGGAAGCTGGGAGAAGGAGGAAACTGCACCTGATAAACCCTTCACCAAGGGAGGAGCCTTCCAAATGTTCGTTGCCGTTACATCTGTAGGCTACGAGGTATGTTTTATATAATATGCAGCAGGATGCTGAAATCAGAGAATCATGCAATACAATCAATTTTACCTCATTTCTGCAGGTCTACGTCAACGGATTAAAACAATGCACCTTCAAGCACCGGATTCCTCTAGAGAAAGTTTCAGTAGTTCATTTGTCTGGAGATGTTTCCCTCCTCATATGTGGTTTAATTCATGTAAGTAAATAACTTCTTGCTCTTAATGGTCACTGTGTAGTTTAATCATTTTTATCATTTTATTATCCAGTTGCTCCATTAAACCTCACGCTTGAGATTTTCAATTTTTCACCAGAAATGGAAGAGTCCTTCTTGGTTCATCAAAGAAAAGAAAACTTTACTGATGGGAAGTGGAAGTTCAACATTTATCCCATTAGAGATTTCTGATCCGATCAGCAACCCAGTGAGTAAATCAGCCTAAGATAGATCTGATTAATTGTCAAAAAGCCCATTTTCATTTGCAAAATGTTGCTTTGTAATAATGGAGAAAATATCAATTTTATCCTTAAATCTTGAAACAGTTCTTCTTGACATGATGGATATTTGATAGTGCACATTGTCTGTTCTCTCCACAGGCAGTTCCATATGTGGCTAAAATCCCACACGAGATCAAACAAGATATAGCTGTAGTCTTCCAAGGAACTGTTCCTGCAGATGCAACTAGGTATGCTCCTAAAGCGCTTTGAATGAAAATGAAGAAAACACCATACACAGCTACTACAGATATAAAAGCAGGCACACTAAAATTCAAGAAATTCGTCTTGTTTTTGCCTTCAATTGTAATCCAGAAGAGTTAACAATTTTTGATAGAGATATTTGCAATAGTTTTGTTTCTTCCCACAGCTTTTCCATAAATTTCAAAACGGGGCCGGCCGATGGTGATGACGTCGCTTTTCATTACAACCCTCGCATTGGTCATCATACCTCCCTGAACAGTGTCAGAAATGGAAACTGGGAGACAGAGGAAACTGCACCTGATAAACCCTTCACCAGGGGAGGAGCCTTCATAATTCTTGTAGTCACCAACTCTGAGGGCTATGAGGTGTGTCTTTTTCCCTAATAGTTTAGAGACTATTGTTGTAATTAAAGGCATATTATAATCAATAATCAAATAAACCTTCTTTCTGCAGGTCTATGTGAACGGCTTAAGACACTGCACATTCAAGCACCGCATTCCTCTAGAGAAAGTTACTACAGTTAACGTTGGTGGAAATGTTTCCCTCCTCGTCTGTGGTTTTATTGACGTATGTTTACAGGTTTCTTGTTATCAGTGTTGAAGGTGCAAGATCAAAATAGGAGTTATGTATTGATTTATTTACTTATTTCCTGTTCAAGCTGCACTTCAATAACATGCTTGATATCTTCATTTTCTCCTCAGAGCTGGAGTACTACTTCATCCTTTAAGGAAGTAAAGAAAATCACAACCACACAGGGCCCAACCTCCAGTTCGACATACTTGCCTTTTGAGATTTCACATCCAATCAGTAGCCCTGTAAGTAAACCAGTACATGACATGGACAGGAAAGCCATAGCATGTCAGAAGGAACTTTTTACATTCAAGCTACTTGCACTTTAATAATGTACAAATTTAGATTTTTACCATTAAGTCTTAGAATATTTGTTCTTACTTGCCATGACGGCCACCTGATTGTGCACCTCATTTGTTCTGTCTCCAGGCGCTTCCCTATGTGACTAAAATCCCAGGAGGTTTAAAACAAGACATGGCTGTATTCCTACAAGGGACTGTTCTTGCAGATGCAAAAGGGTATGCTCCTAAAGCTCTTGAAGTAAAAACGAAGAAAATGGCATATGTAACTACTACAGTTAGAAAAGTTACACTCAGGGAATTCTTTTTTAAATTGTAATCCCTAAGAGGCTATAGATTGTTGACACAAATATTCGCAATACTTTTTTTTTTCTCTTCTCAGCTTTGCATTTAATTTTAAAACGGGGCAATCAGATGGTGATGACATCGCTTTTCACTACAAGCCCAATTTTGGTTATCATACCGCCCTGAACAGCTTCAGAAATGGAAGCTGGGAGAAGGAGGAAACTGCACCTGATAAACCCTTCACCAAGGGAGGAGCCTTCCAAATGTTCGTTGCCGTTACATCTGTAGGCTACGAGGTATGTTTTATATAATATGCAGCAGGATGCTGAAATCAGAGAATCATACAATACAATCAATTTTACCTCATTTCTGCAGGTCTACGTCAACGGATTAAAACAATGCACCTTCAAGCACCGGATTCCTCTAGAGAAAGTTTCAGTAGTTCATTTGTCTGGAGATGTTTCCCTCCTCATATGTGGTTTAATTCATGTAAGTAAATAACTTCTTGCTCTTAATGGTCACTGTGTAGTTTAATCATTTTTATCATTTTATTATCCAGTTGCTCCATTAAACCTCACGCTTGAGATTTTCAATTTTTCACCAGAAATGGAAGAGTCCTTCTTGGTTCATCAAAGAAAAGAAAACTTTACTGATGGGAAGTGGAAGTTCAACATTTATCCCATTAGAGATTTCTGATCCGATCAGCAACCCAGTGAGTAAATCAGCCTAAGATAGATCTGATTAATTGTCAAAAAGCCCATTTTCATTTGCAAAATGTTGCTTTGTAATAATGGAGAAAATATCAATTTTATCCTTAAATCTTGAAACAGTTCTTCTTGACATGATGGATATTTGATAGTGCACATTGTCTGTTCTCTCCACAGGCAGTTCCATATGTGGCTAAAATCCCACACGAGATCAAACAAGATATAGCTGTAGTCTTCCAAGGAACTGTTCCTACAGATGCAACTAGGTATGCTCCTAAAGCGCTTTGAATGAAAATGAAGAAAACACCATACACAGCTACTACAGTTATAAAAGCAGGCACACTAAAATTCAAGAAATTCGTCTTGTTTTTGCCTTCAATTGTAATCCAGAAGAGTTAACAATTTTTGATAGAGATATTTGCAATAGTTTTGTTTCTTCCCACAGCTTTGCCATAAATTTCAAAACGGGGCCGGCCGATGGTGATGACGTCGCTTTTCATTACAACCCTCGCATTGGTCATCATACCTCCCTGAACAGTGTCAGAAATGGAAACTGGGAGACAGAGGAAACTGCACCTGATAAACCCTTCACCAGGGGAGGAGCCTTCATAATTCTTGTAGTCATCAACTCTGAGGGCTATGAGGTGTGTCTTTTTCCCTAATAGTTTAGAGACTATTGTTGTAATTAAAGGAATATTATAATCAATAATCAAATAAACCTTCTTTCTGCAGGTCTATGTGAACGGCTTAAGACACTGCACATTCAAGCACCGCATTCCTCTAGAGAAAGTTACTACAGTTAACGTTGGTGGAAATGTTTCCCTGCTCGTCTGTGGTTTTATTGACGTATGTTTACAGGTTTCTTGTTATCAATGTTGAAGGTGCAAGATAAAAATAGGAGTTATGTACTGATTTATTTACTTATTTCCTGTTCAAGCTGCACTTCAATAACATGCTTGATATCTTCATTTTCTCCTCAGAGCTGGAGTACTACTTCATCCTTTAAGGAAGTAAAGAAAATCACAACCACACAGGGCCCAACCTCCAGTTCGACATACTTGCCTTTAGAGATTTCACATCCAGTCATTTACCCTGTAAGAAAAAAAGTATATACACATGAAAGCCACATCATGTCAGAAGGAACTTTTTAATCTCAACCAATTTTGCTCTATGAGAGAAGCCTTGCATTTCACCATTATATCTTAGAATATTTGTTCTCACAATGATGAATATCTGATTGTTCACTTCACCTGTTGTCATCAGGCACTTCCCTATGTGGTTAAAGTCCCAGGAGGGATACATCAAGACAAGGCTGTATTCTTCCAAGGCACAGTTCCTGCAAATGCAAAAGGGTATGCTGTCAAAACACACAGAATTCAGTTATAGAAATCATTATGTACAATGTCTTCCTTCTGTATTCTCTCCCATTGAACTTTTCCATATTTTCTACTTGTGTTACAACCTAAAGTTGAAATTTCCTTAAATAGAATATGTTTACCATTAGATTTACACAATATTTCTATCAAACCTATTTGAATTACTAATTTGAAGGTGCAAAATACTTTTAATCCCAACAGAAATCATAATTAATACAAATAAACAGGCATTTATTGGTTGGATTAGTATCACCATTAATTACCAGCATTACCCCCTCGGTCTGGACTTGGTAGAACCGCTATTGGCTGAAATTACACCCGCAAGTCCATCAATTGGTCACCCTTCCATTTAAGGACTTTAGAGTTCTAGCCGTTTCAACAGCTCACTGAACCAGGTTTTTAGACCTCTGCTTATATAGCTGAGAATTACTGATGGTGGCGACTGGCCATGGCATATGCAGCATGTCCAAGTGATCCTAAAGTCCTTGAGGCAGGCCAGCCTCATGGAAAACACATTAGTGAATTAGTGAATAATCTTTCCCCAACAGCTTCCTGATATGTTTGCCCATTCTACTTTACAACATTTCTCAAGCTGTGTGAAAGTGGATAGAGACCCAAGAGTCTTAATCAGACTGAAGCCTGGGCTTCGACTGGGTCATTCTAACACATTCAAGTTCTTGGTTTTCAACCACTCTAGTGTAGTTTTGGCATTATCCATAGGGTTTATATGCTCCACCATAGTCTAAAGTCTCTGGCAGAGTATAGCAATTTTTCTTCTAGGATTGCTCTGTGTTTGGCTACATACACCAAGCCATTATCTCTGAACAGTTTCACAGTCCATGATAATGTAAAGCATCACCAGAATATGATCATACCACCACCAAGCTTCATTGTAGCAGTATTGTTCTCAGTGTGATGATCATTGTTGGATTTCTGTCAAAAATAGTGCTTTGTGTCAAGGCCAAAATTTTTAACTTTAGTATCATCCTTCCAGAGAACCGTTTTCCATATGCTTGTTCAATCTACAATAGGCATTTTATCAAACTCATATGGCTTTAATCTTTTATTTTCTTTATAAACCCCTGCTTTGTTAAGTGTCTGGTCGATGCTTGTCCTATGAACAGCTTTTCCCATCTGAGCTGTGGATCTCTTAATCTCCTTAAGGATTACTCTTGGTCTCTTGGTTCCTTCTCAGATTAATGCCCTCCTTCCACAGTCACATTTGGTGAACAGTCTCCTTTGGGCAGAATCACAGTTGTGCCACATTCTTTCCATGTTTTTATTATGGATTTAATGGGGTACAGTTAAAATATTGGGATACTTTTGTAAAGAAACAAATCCTCATTGCTACTTTTCCAGAACCTTGTCCCAGACTTGTTTTGAAAGCTCTGTGGTCTTCATGATGCTCTTTTATTTGGGTATGTTCCTGCACAGTAAAATCCAGTGTTGAATTTACACCCTACCGTGTTTATATAAGTCCATTGGACATACATGAACACTCTGGGTTTTGATTCAACACTAGGGATTTTACTGTGTGCCATCCAGGAACAGGTGTATATTGAAATCATCGGAAACTTTAAGCGCCCATAAGCGAATTTTATTAATCTAATTACGATACTTTTGATGTTAAGTTGTGCAACATTATTAACTTAGTTTCACAGAAACACGGGTGAATCCTGAATGTAATACCCAAAACAGTAAGATTTTTATTTGTAACAAATTTGGCAAACTATATAGATTTTTTTTGCCCCACTTCAATATTGTGGACTATGTCATGTAGATTTATCCCAACTAAGTACACATTGAATGCAGGTTTTAAGACTACAAATTGTGGAAAAATGCAATGGGCAAATGCATATGCCAGACAATTAATATAATGAACATACTACAACTATAGAAACATGATGAGCAAAATTATGTTATATACTTTTGATTTTCTTCACAGCTTTGCCATAAATTTCAAAACGGGGCCGGCCGATGGTGATGACGTCGCTTTTCATTACAACCCTCGCATTGGTCATCATACCTCCCTGAACAGTGTCAGAAATGGAAACTGGGAGACAGAGGAAACTGCACCTGATAAACCCTTCACCGCAGGACAAACCTTCCAACTCATTGTGGCCATCAACCCTGAGGCTTATGATGTGTGTTTTTTCTTAATTATTTTTGAGACGACTGCTGTAATTGACAGAAAACTGTGAAAGTAATCAACCATATATCCTTTCTGCAGGTCTATGTGAACGGTTTAAGACATTGCACGTTCAAGCACCGCATTCCTCTAGAGCAAGTTTCAACAATTGGCATTGGTGGAGATCTCTCCAACCTCATATGTGGTTTTATACATGTAAGTTTAACACCATTGTACTATTAATGGCATAAATGCAAACTAATTATATGGATATCATTTTATTCATTAATATGTTTGGGGTTTTTTTGTGTTGAAGCTGTAATTAAAGAACATGCTAAATATAAAAAAATTTTCTTCAGAGCTGGACGACTTCTTCATTCTTTACGGAACTCCAGCAATTTGAAATCACAGACGGTTCATCAACAGCTTTAAACATTTCACATCCAATCACCAACCCAGTAAGTTAAACACTACATAAGATCAACATAAAAGCTACAAAATATCAGGAAAAGTCTTCAGAGTCAACCAACTTACTCTAAAATAACATTGAAAATGGATAATTTTTTCTAATACGTGCTCTCTCCAGGCACTACCCTATGTTGGTAAAATACCAGGAGGGATTCAAAAAGACATGGCTGTATTCTTCCAAGGGACTATTCCTCAAGATGCCAAAGGGTACGCTCGCTTTGACGCCCCACTGAATGAAATATAGAACTCATCATGTATACGTACTACAACCACAGAATCGTGAACAGTAAAAGTTAGAGTAGTGAACACATGCGTGTTTGGTTTCCCTTACACGCTGTAGTTTAGAACACTTAAATACACAATTGTTTTTCTTCACAGCTTTGAAATAAATTTCAAAACGGGGCCGGCTGATGGTGATGACATCGCTTTTCATTACAACCCTCGCATTGGTCATCAAACCGCCCTGAACAGCGTCAGAAATGGAAACTGGGAGACAGAGGAAACTGCACCTGATAAACCCTTCACTGCAGGACAAACCTTCCAACTCATTGTAGTCATCAACACTGAGGCTTACGAGGTGTGTCTTTTCTTAACTATTTTTGAGACGACTATTGTAATTGACAGAAAACTGTGAACGTAATCAACCATATATCCTTTCTGCAGGTCTATGTGAACGGTTTAAGACATTGCACGTTCAAGCACCGCATTCCTCTAGAGAAAGTTTCAACACTTGGCATTAGGGGAGATCTCTCCAACCTCATATGTGGTTTTATACATGTACGTTTAACACCTTTGTACTATTAATGGCATAAATGCAAACTAATTATATGGATATCATTTTATTCATTAATATGTTTGGGGTTTTTTTGTGTTGAAGCTGTAATTAAAGAACATGCTAAATATAAAAAATTTTTCTTCAGAGCTGGACGACTTCTTCATTCTTTACGGAACTTCAGCAATTTGAAATCACAGACGGTTCATCAACAGCTTTAAACATTTCACATCCAATCACCAACCCAGTAAGTTAAACACTACATAAGATCAACATAAAAGCTACAAAATATCAGGAAAAGTCTTCAGAGTCAACCAACTTACTCTAAAATAACATTGAAAATGGATAATTTTTTCTAATACGTGCTCTCTCCAGGCACTTCCCTATGTTGGTAAAATACCAGGAGGGATTCAAAAAGACATGGCTGTATTCTTCCAAGGGACTATTCCTCAAGATGCCAAAGGGTATGCTCGCTTTGACGCCCTACTGAATGAAATATAGAACTCATCATGTATACGTACTACAACCACAGAATCGTGAACAGTAAAAGTTAGAGTAGTGAACACATGCGTTTTTGGTTTCCCTTACACGCTGTAGTTTAGAACACTTAAATACACAATTGTTTTTCTTCACAGCTTTGAAATAAATTTCAAAACGGGGCCGGCTGATGGTGATGACATCGCTTTTCATTACAACCCTCGCATTGGTCATCAAACCACCCTGAACAGCGTCAGAAATGGAAACTGGGAGACAGAGGAAACTGCACCTGATAAACCCTTCACTGCAGGACAAACCTTCCAACTTATTGTAGTCATCAACACTGAGGCTTATGAGGTGTGTTTTTTCTTAATTATTTTTGAGACGACTGCTGTAATTGACAGAAAACTGTGAACGTAATCAACCATATATCCTTTCTGCAGGTCTATGTGAACGGTTTAAGACATTGCACGTTCAAGCACCGCATTCCTCTAGAGAAAGTTTCAACACTTGGCATTAGGGGAGATCTCTCCAACCTCATATGTGGTTTTATACATGTAAGTTTAACACCTTTGTACTATTAATGGCATAAATGCAAACTAATTATATGGATATCATTTTATTCATTAATATGTTTGGGGTTTTTTGTGTTGAAGCTGTAATTAAAGAATATGCTAAATATAAAAATTTTGTCTTCAGAGCTGGACGACTTCTTCATTCTTTACGGAACTTCAGCAATTTGAAATCACAGAAGGTTCATCAACAAGCGTGGAAACCACAACTTTAGACATCTCACAGCCAATCACCAACCCAGTAAGTTAAACACTACATAAGATGAACATAAAAGCTACAAAATGTCAGGAAAAATTCTTCACAGTCAACCAACTTGCTCTAAAATAACATTGAAAATTAAACTAAATTCTAATACGTGCTCTCTCCAGGCACTTCCCTTTGTGGGTAAAATACCAGGAGGGTTTAAAAGCGACATGGCTATATACTTCGAAGGGACTACTCCTCAAGATGCCAAAGGGTACGCTCGCTTTGAAGCCCCACTGAATGGAAAATTGAACTCATCATGTATACGTACTACAACCACAGAGTAGTGAACACATGCGTGTTTGGTTTGCCTTACGCGCTGTAGTTTAGAACACTTAAATACACATTTGTTTTTCTTCACAGCTTTGGAATAAGTTTCAAAATGGGGCCGGCTGATGGTGCTGACATCGCTTTTCATTACAACCCTCGCATTGGTCATTATACCGCCCTGAACAGCGTCAGAAACGGAAACTGGGAGACAGAGGAAACTGCATCTGATAAACCCTTCACCAGGGGAGGAGCCTTCGTAATTCTTGTAGTCATCAACTCTGAGGGCTATGAGGTGTGTTTTTATGATAATGTATGATAATTTATTCATTTAAATAAAAGAACATTAACCACATTTTCTCTCTTTTTTGCAGGTCTATGTGAATGGTGTAAAGCACTGTTTGTTTAAGCACCGCATATCTTTAGAGCAAGTTTCCATACTTGGTATTCAAGGAGATGTTTTGATCTCCACATTTGGTTTTATTTATGTATGTAAACACTATCCTGTTGCTACCTTAGATAAAATTTCATTTTGTTCTGTTTCCTGCTTTGAAAATAAATGCTTTGTGATTTTTTCCCCTTTGCTTACCAGAATTGGAGTACTTCTCCCATCTGTAAAGAAATTCAGAAAATCCAAAGCAAAAAGAGCACAACCTCGACAACCATCACTCTAGAGATTTCACAATCAGTCAGCAACCCTGTAAGTAAAACAGTAAGAGATGGTTAGGAACCACACAGGATATCTGACACAAACTTTTGCACTCAAATGTTTGGATACTTGACTGTGCATCTTGTCTTTATCTTTTCAGGCGATTCCCTATGTAGGAAAAATACCAGTAGTGGTAAAGCCAAATATGGCGGTACTTTTTCAAGGGAATGTTCTTGAAAATGCTGTTAGGTATGCCCTCACATCACTCTGAAACTTGTTTGAATGATAAAACTCCCATAACAGATTTTGAAATTGTTCTACTTTTTTCTTCACAGCTTTGAAATCAGTTTTAAAACAGGGTCATCTGATGACATCGCTTTTCACTTCAAACCTCACATTGGTGATCATACCACCCTGAACAGCTTCAGAAATGGAAGCTGGGAGACACAGGAAAATGTACCAATTGAACCTTTCACCAGCCGAGGAGCCTTCCAAATTATTGTTGTCTTTAAATCAGAGGGCTATGAGGTCTGTTTCTTAAATTACTTCACAGTAATAATTAAATAAATGTAAGATTCAAAGTCATTTAAAATATTTTCCATGCTTCTGCAGGTTTATGCGAATGGCTTGAAACACTGCACATTTAAACATCGCATTCCTTTAGAGAAAGTGTCCCTAATTGCCATTAATGGAGACACTACTATTCAGCTAATTGGTTTTGCTGAAGTAAGTAAAACACTTTTCTGCTTCTTGAAAAAGTTTAATGTAGTTCCATTAATTAACACATTTTCTATTTTTCTTTCCATTAGAACTGGAGTAAATAAATTAAAATGAGTAAAACACATGTACATGGGGAAGAAGTTCCAGAGGCTGAAAAAATACAACCATGTTCCACAGTAGTATTTCTTTTAAGTAGGTGTAGATTTAAAAATTCTCTCCTTAATTTGCCTTTAATTTGCCACCAACTTATATTTATGTTTTTGTACAAACTATACAACTTGGGATGTGACACTGGACATTTCACCAACCAATCTGAACAACAGAAACGCTAACATTTTAATCAACACTGCCTCAACGTCCTTGTGAATAATTTTGGTCTCTTAAAGAAAAAAAATGTGGCTTTCAGACTTTCATGTGAAATAATGTATTGTTTTAATATGACCATAAATTGATTTGCTATTTTTCATGTAGGTAACATTAAATGTCAGGAAAACAACCATAGGGATAAAAGGTTTAACCTTTTCATCACATTCCAAAGTTTTACAATTCATTTATATTTATTTTTTTAATCCATAATTGAAATACTTTTTGGATACTACATCAAATTTGGATCAAGATATTTACCGTTTTTTACTGATAATCTACAAGTCTGCTGTGAGGCCTGCTTGGATACTTCTCTTATAATCCAATGGCAACAGAAAAAAAAATCATTTTTGTCTATGCAAAAACGCGGAATGAAGTGATAAGGCCGCCCAGAAGCTACAAATTAACTTCTGGGCAGATTTTTGTTGAAGGGTAGCTTGTCTGGCCAACAATCTTCATTGGAAAGGCTTTGATGCATTTAAGCTTGCATTATGATTCTCCATAAGAGAGACTCAAAGGGGGAATTCAGGGTACATAACAGTATATATTCCTGTACTTGTCTTTTGGGCTAAGGGGCATATATTGGCTACTTGATATTTAGTCCTGCTCTAGATTAAAGAGTACCTTTTTGGGGAGTATGGTGAAAACCGCTTCCATACATATTTTTTCCTTCTTCTGGCTAATTACTTAATCTGTGCTGAAATCTTTATTTGTTAAACTGATTTACTGCTGAGTTTCTCTTTTAATCCTCAATAAACAACAGGAATCTGAAGTTTCAGTCTCTTGACATTTTCTCTCCAAATTTCAGACATGCATACACTTGCAATCAAAATTATTCAACCCCCCATTGCAAATCAGGTTTATTGTCAAAATTTATAGACTTTCAGCTGTTTGAAATGAACAAATCAAACAAAAGCAATTGAAATAGTTCAACACAACAAATGCTTCAAGTGGTTTCACCAAATTCAACTGAAAATGCAACTTATAATGACTTCTCCAGTTTCAAAATTATTCAACCCCCAGAATAGAGTGCCTCACAATAGCACAAATATGCAAAACAGGTGTTGTCTCAAGCACACCTGATGCAACTAATCTAAGGGCTTCATTAGTTGCACCAGGTGTGCTTGAGCTGGAACACATGAAATACTTGAACTGGCTAGGGGCAGAACATACATGAAATACCTGGATGGGGCAGAAAAAGGAAACTATCAACAGATGCAACCAGATTTCTGAGAAGACAGTTTGCGGAAAAACCCTCAAGTGACTTCAAAAGACCTGCAGCTAGATTTGTTAGCAATAGGCACTAAGGTTTCAGTGAGCTACAGGGCCATCACAGTCACCTGACTTGAACCCCATAGAAAATCTCTGGTGGGATTTGAAGAAGGTGGTTGCAGAACACAAACCCAAGAATATTAATGAACTGGAGGCCACTGCTCATGAGAAATGGGATAAGATTCCTCAGGAACACTGCCAGAAGCTGGTGTCTCTGGTGGCTATGCATCTCATTTGCAGCAGGTCATAACAGCAAAAGGGTGCTCTACTATGTAATAAATTTACTTGCCAGGAAGGGGTTGAATAATTTTAAAACTGGAGAAATCATTATAAGTTGTATTTTCAGTTGAATTTAGGGAAAGCACTTGAAGCATTCGTTGTGTTGAACTATTTAAATTGCTTTTGTTTGATTTGTTCATTGCAAACAGCGGAAATTCTGTGAACACATAATATTTTCACTATTTCTTAATTTGAGCAATATTACAGATAGATTTTAACATACCTCACATTGTGGTCAAGCAGCCTTGTGAAATTCATGAAGATTAATACTTTCATTGAACATCCTTCCAACAGACTTAGTACTGACTAACTTGGAATACAATTGGGATGATTTAAAATCCCAAAATCCAGTGTGAAGAGAATGGGTTTCCTTTTGAGTTTGGTTCCTCTCAAGGTTCTTCCTTATATTGTCTCAGAGTATTTCCTTGCCACTGTTGCCTCTGCCTTGTTTAGAAGTGATATGAATCTATACAGTGGGGCTTGAAAGTTTGTGAACCCTTTAGAATTTTCTATATATAAGCATAAATATGACCTAAAACATCAAATTTTCACACAAGTCCTCAAAGTAGATAGAGAAAGCCCATTTAAACAAATGAGACAAAAATATTATACTTGCTCATTCATTTATTGAGGAAAATGATCCAATACATATCTGTGAGTGAGAAAATATAGTGGTGGAAATAAGTATTGAACACATCAGCATTTATTTCAGTAAATATATTTCCAATGAGGCCATTCACATGAAATTCTCACGAGACTTCGGTATTAACTCAAGAAATCCACACATATAAAGAAATCCAAACATTAAAGCCCATAAATGAAGTTATGTGTAAAATTATTTTATACTTAGTGGCCTTTGTTTGTAATAACAGCTTCAAGATGCTTCCTCTATGAAGAAATTAATCAGCCGCAGTATTCAGGTGTGATTTTTGCCCATTCTTCTAAACATATTGTCTTTAAATCTTGAAGATTCCAGAGGGCTCTCTTGTAAACCTTCCCCAAATGTTCAATTGGCTTGAAGTCAAGTGATTGACTGGGCCATTCTAACACCTTGATTTTTTTTTTCTCTGAAATCAATTGAGAGTTTCCTTTGCTGTATGCTTTGGGTCAGTGTCCTACTGGAAGGTCCACCTACATCTCATCATCATCCTGGTGGATGGCAGCAGATTCTTCTCAAGAATCTCCTGGTAAAGGTCTCCATTCATTGTTTCTATGAAGTCTGCCAGTACCATGCAATGAAAAACAGCCCCACACCATAGTGCTTCCACCTCCAAACTTCACTGTTGGTATAGTGTTTTTAGGGTGATGTGCTGTGCCATTTCTTCTCCAAACATGGTGTGTAGAATGACAGCCAAAACATTCAATTTTGTTCTCGTCTGACCAGACTACACTCTCCCAGTATTTCATAGGCTTGTCCAAATGAGTTGTAGCAGCCTTTAAATAAGCTTTGATAAGCCTTTTCTTTAGTAATGGAGTCTTGTGGGGTGAATGTGTATAGAGGCCATGGCAGTGGAGTGCATTGCCTATTGTTTTCTCTGTGACGATGGTACCTGCTGCCTCCAAGTGTTTCTGGAGCTCTTGCCGTGTGGTCCTTGTCTCCTGGGCTACTCTTCTGACTATTCTTCTGACTCCCTGGTCAGAAATCTTGCGAGGAGCTCCCGTGTGTGGCTGGTTGATGGAGTGATGTTGCTTCCACTTGCGGATAATGGCCCCAATACTGGAGGATTCAGAAGTTTTGAAATATGTCTGTATCTGATTCCATCAATGTTTCGCAACAATAAGGTTGCGAAGGTCTTGGGAGAGCTCTTTGCTTTTACCCATCATGAGATGTTCCCTTTCAAAGGGAACTTCACGTTGTGTTAGCTGAACGCTGCGGGGAGCGCCCTCGCATGTGACCGGTATCTGAAGCTTGTGTAAAATCATGCCTATTTATGTCTTTAATTTATTTATTCATTTTCATATGGTTCATTTACATGTGATTCATTTACATGTGATTCATTTCCGTATGATTCATTTACATGTGATTCATATTCATGAGATTCATATTCAAGTGATACATTTTCATGTGATTCATTTACGTATGATTTATTTACATGTGATTCATTTACTAATTTGCTTATCTTTAAATCAAGTTTTAGACTGTGATATTACAAAGGTCCTTCCAGATTATTACTTGTTACACAGTATGAGATAACCCCAGTAAAATTGCCTGAATTCTATAATATAATTTGTTCACCATGTTAGGTTTAAATCCTCTAAAAACAGATTCGCAATTAAATAACATTACATCCTTCAAAGCATTGGCATGTTCTGCTTACTCTCACAATCCTCCAAACTCCCACACCCAAAGTCTCCATAAACAAATGAGACTGCAGTGTATCCTACAGAAACCGAATGTTGTGCACAATGTGAAAACAACTCGGAGAGTAAGCTGGACTAACCAACAAAATTACCAAGACTGATAAATAGTCTGCACACAATAATAAATATAATGTCCTTACTTTTTAAAGACTTGTAACAAATAATATAACAGTGTAGCACGTAAAGCCGAGGAGATAACACTAATAAAATTAAATAAACAGAAACTCTAAACCGGTCAGAGCATCAAAACAGAGAAGCACATTAATACAGAAGTAAATTTAAGAGGAGTAAGTCCACAAAATCTAGGTGGAGTAATGCAACGACAATATCTTCAATAAGAATCCAAATTCTGTAGAGCTGGAAGGCCGAGTGCAAAAAATTAAAATAAAAGAAGAGCGAAAAAGACTCCGCTGTGTAGGTGATGCAGTTCAACCCGATATCAAGAGTTTAACATAGTCTCCTGCTTCCTCCGCTGAAATAAAGTCCTTCTGAACACCGATATATGTAATGCGAAGCCGAGCTGGGTGAAGTATTCCATAGCAAGCGCCCTCAATATCACGAAGTTGACGCTGAACCTCGTTAAATGCGGCCCGGGCGGTCTTGGCTGTGTAGTCAGCGAAAACGGAGATGGTCAAATCCCTCGCTTTAATCCACTGGATCTCTCTTGCACGGCGTAAAATGTCAACACAGTCACTGTGATAGTGGAATCTGCACACGATAGCTCGTGGTCGTTCACCAGGCTTGGGCTTGGGCTGAAGGGTCCAGTGGGGCTGGTCCAAAACCGGCTCCTTCTCCAGACCAAACGCCTCCTTTAACAAGGCCGCTACAGCAGCAGTTGTACATGTGTCAGCGCCCTCTGGAACTCCCACTATCCTAACGTTATTGCACCGTGACCTCGACTCCAAATCCTCACATTTATTCTCTAATTGAGTCACGGTCGCAGTGAGAGACTTGATAGTAGTCTTCATATGAACTATGTCATTGGTGCAACCGGAGAGCGCGTGCTCCATTTCCACAACAGTACCTTTCAGTGTTGATATGATGGCCTCAGATCATGCCTATTTATAGGCTTGCCATGATCAGGTGACGTGGCAATTAAGCGCATCGCGTGATATATAAACGACACCTGTGAACCGCGCCATCAGCCTTATTATCTTCCAGGAGACTGCATGTCGGTCGTTTGTGTAACGAAAAAAAAAACGAATGAGCGAGAGAGAAAAGTATGAGTGAAAGAATTCAGGAAGTGTGTTATGCCTTCTTCCCTTTTCATCACGGGGAGGACTGCGCACTTTCTGTGTGAAGTGTTTAGGGGTGGAGCATGCCACAGCAGCCCTCAAGAGGTCTGACTGTGCGCATTGTGAATGCCTTACATTAGGCGGCTCCGGTCGCGACTCACTCTCTTCTCGGAAGCCGAAGCGAGTTGGGTTTCAGAGCCTCGTAGATCTGGGCGGCCGCTGCCGAGGCAGCTAGTCGTAAAGTAAATCCCTCACACTGCAGAAAACTCCCCTCCCCCCCCCCCCTCCCCCCAGAAGTGAATGACAAAATATCGGGCTTCTGGGGGAAAACCATGCATAAGCCATATTTATAACCCCGCGATGTTGGATTATTCGGCCATCGTGAGGAATGAACGGCATGGCTATTTAGCTATGCTGAAGGTGGAGGAGGCGCTTGCGAGCTACCGGCTTTGCCATCCAAGCCGTGCAAGGCCACTGTGGCATTGGTGGGCAAGGCCTATGCAGTAGTGGGTCTTGCTTGTGGGTCACTGCAGGCAATGACAGTCTTGCAGGCCTACCAAGCAGACCTGCTGAGTGACCTCAACACTCCTCCCGTACCATTAGGGCTGGATGCCATGGTGCACATGTGGCCAAGGTCACATCTATATGCTTTTCCCCCGATCGCTCTGCTCCCACAAGTTCTAGCGAGAGTTCGCCAAGACAGTCTATTTGGCCAGCTCGAATATGGTTCTCAGAGATATCCCCGCTAGACGGCACTCCTTTGGAGATTCACATCAGCAGAAATCTACTGTCTCAAGCCGGAGGGCTGATTTATCACCCTTGGCCGGAACTATGGAAACTGTGAGTCTGGCCCCTGAATGGCAAAAGCTCATAGATACTGGTCTCTCAACTGAGACTATAGAGACCATGTAGAATGCTAGAATGGCATCCACGACGTAATGTAGGTGCTCAAATGGCAACTTTTTTTCTCGTGGTGTGAGGAACGTCAGCTAGACCCAGTGAACTGCGCATTAGCTACAGTCCTGGAGTTCTTACAAGGACGTTTCTCAGCTGGGTTGGCTCCTCCTACAATCAGGGTATACCTGGCCACCATTTTGGCCAGTCACGCCCCTATTGATGGAGCCTCTGTGGGGCAACATCCTCTAACTTCGAGGGATATGCGTGGTGTCAGGTGGCTGAGGCACATCTGCAGACCATGCATAACTTCTTGGGACCTTTCTGTGGTCCGAGAAGGTTTGTCAGGTGCCGCATTTGAGCCCTTAGTGTCAGCCTCTGAGAAGCTTCTGACTCTAAAGGAAGCTCTTCTGCTGGCTCTGACATCTCTCAAGTGAGTAGGAGATCTACAAGCTCTCTGTTGCCCCTTGCTGTCTTGACTTTACCCCTGGATTAGCCAAGGCCTCCCTGTATCCTAGGCCGGATTATATTCATAAAAGTGCCTACATCGGCTGCCCAGCCTGTGGTGTTGCAGGCTTTCTGCCCTCCTCTGTTGCTCATATCGGAACAAGAGAAACACCGACTGTGTCCAGTAAGGGCTCTCTGTACTTACGTCCACCGCTCCGGCCAGTGGCGTAAGTCAGAGCACCTGCTGGTCGGCTTTGGCAGTGACAGCAGAGGCGATGCTGTGTTGAAACAGTGCATCTCTAATTGGATAGTGGAAGCTATCTCTGTCGCTTATGAGGCACACGGTCTCGCTACGCCTCTGGACATAAGGGCTCATTCCACTAGGGGGGTCGCCTCCTCGAAGGCTTTGTCTAAAGGGGTATCCTAACAGGATGTGTGTGCTGTGGTGGGGTAGTCTACGCCACACACATTCATTCGATTTTACAGCCTGGATATACATTCCTGCCCAGGCTCGAGTGTCTTGCAGTGAGCCTCGGGCTTGGGTCTATTTAAACAGGCCGTACCCTCAGTATGGCGGAGTGGGTATCCTCGTTCCTGCAGCGTTCAGCTAACGCAACATGAAGTTCCCGTTAATGTAACCCTGTTCCCTGTGAAGTAAACGAGACATTGCATAACTTTGTCATACTGGGGCATTCCTGTGAATTGTATCTTCGCTTCAAATAATGAGGCTGACAGCGCGGTTCACAGGTGTCGTTTATATATCACAGGATGCGCTTAATTGCCACATCACCTGATCACTGCAGACCTATAAATAGCCCTGATTTTACACAAGCTTCAGATAGGCGCAAGGGCGCTCCACACGGCATTCAGCCAAGGCAATGTCGCGTTCCCTTCTCAGTTAACAGGGTTACATGCATAACCCAGACGTTTCTTGCGTGACACCTTGGTAATGAACAGCCTTTTTGAAGACCATCAATTTACTAACCCAGCTGATCTTAATTTGCACAGATGGGGGTTATAATTACTTAGGATTTCAGCTGGTTCCTTGCCTTGGAGAACTGCTTTTTCTTAGCATCTTCAACACTTTTTTCCAGTGTCATTCCACTTTATTACACAATAACTTTATTTATGGAATTTAATATTGTGAATTCTTTATATTTGCAGATTTCTTGAGTTAATCCTGATGTCTAGTGAAAATTTCATGTGAAAAACCTATATATAAATATATTTACTGAAAGCAATGTTGACACATTCAATACTTATTTCTCCCACCGTATGTGAAGCTTTGCTTTCAGTATCTGGTGTCACCCCCTTGTGCAGCAATAACTGCAACTAAATGTTTCTGGTAACTGTTGATCAGTCCTGCACATCGGCTTGGAGGAATTTTAGCCCATTCCTCAGTACAGAACAGCTTCAACTCTGGGATGTTGGTGGGTTTCTTCACATGAACTGCTTGCTTAAGGTCTTTCCCCAACATTTCTACTGAATTAAGGTCAGGACTTTGACTTGGCCATTCCAAAACATTAACTGTATTTGTTCTTTGATAGAATGACTTGTGTGCTTAGGGTTGTTGTCTTGCTGCATGACACTGCACTGCACTTTCTCTTGAGATTCAGTTCACAGACAGATATCCTGACATTTTCCTTTAGAATTTACTGGTATAATTCAGAATTGGCTGGTGTAATTCAGAATTCATTGTTCCATCAATGATGGCAAGTCATCCTGGCCCAGATGCAGCAAAATAGGCCCAAACCATGATACTACCACCACCATATTTCACAGGGGATAAGGTTCTTATGCTGGAATGCATAATATAACTTCTTCATTATACCTCTGGTTTTCTACTAATCACTCCTTCAATTGAAGAAACAGCCTTTATTTGTCAAATATACATTACAGCACAGTTAGGAAGTTGGGCTCAGGGCAAAGGGTCAGGTATGATATGACGCTCCTGGAGCAGAGAGGGTTAACGGCCTTGCTCAAGGGCCCAACAGTGGCAGCTTGGTGGTGCTGGGGCTTGAACAGGGGGTTTAGCACGGTATTAAATTTGCATGCACTTTTGGGCAAGTGTCAACAACAGAACTAAAAAAAAATCCCTCCTTAAAAAGAACACACCAATTAAATATTGCTCTGTTTATTAGGTCAAAACTTTTAGACATGACAGGACAGAACAGAACTTTATGAACGCTGGATATTAAAAAACAAGGCAGCCTTGAAGTGCAGTGAACAACCTTGTCAGATGTGTCACAAGACCTATAGAGGACAAAATTAAGACATTACCAACCATTTCAAAGAAGAACTTACTGTAAACAACTAAACAGTGCACCTTTTGATCATCCCCAGAGCAATACCGACATGGAATTATCAGATTATTAGCTGCTTGTGCCTGGTGTGTGTAAACCTTGTAGCAAACCGTAAGTTATAAACACTACCATGTTAGTGTCATCTGCATAATATCTGCTTGGTTATCATTAAAGGTAGTTATCACTTTCCATTAAATGGACAGGGCTAGAGTGGGGATTACATAGTATGCAGTTACACATCAGTCAGTAATTGGATACCTATACAGTGGTGGGTATACAATAATCTGGCAACTTAGTGTACATGTCTTAAATGCCATGGTTAAGATATTACAATTACTTTAACAAAACTTTAGTAGCAGACAGAAAGTAGTAGCACACAACTTCCCATGCAATCGCTGCATTTTCACAGAAAGATAGTAGATTGTAGACAGCAGAGAACTTAAGAGGGGAAATATGAACAGTCCTCTGTGATAAACTTTGATATTTTTCTTACTATATAAACATCAGGCATTATGATGTTATGACGTGTTAGTGAGAAAAAAAAATGCACATACCGTTTAAACGAGTCTATTGTCAATATATTCCTTATCACAAATTTCTCACTTAGAAACTATTAAATGGTTCCACATGTCTAACATTTTTCACTCATGAACTGCTGCTGCTCTTCCACTTTCAAACGTTTTAGATCAATTTAGGTTGAAATTTCTCAGTAGCATCCTTAATAAATGTAATTAACAGATGTTAACTATACGTGTCTAATGTCTGCTAAGTCAGACATACATGAATAGATATTTCATGTTAATGAACTCAGACATTTTCCATTTACCTTGACAAAAAGTCATCAATGCATGTTTTCACTGGGAAAATCAGGTTGCGACAAGAGCACTGGTCAAAATATTACTAATCACAGATGTTAGGAAAGTAGGTGGGGCTTCCAGCAGGTGTTGGTTATGATAGGAGTTTAGAATATCTACTGTCAATCAATCCAGATTCATATGTCGACTGGCTCATCTGTTTTTATTGACGAACCAAGAAGAAAAAAAAGAAGATTGCTCTTTTACACATATTTTGAGTCATATCTTGTACCAGCGTACTCCGATGTTAAAATGCAGTGCTCCTACACAAAATGTGCACAGGTTGGGAGGTCTGAACTGAGTTTTCAGTAAACAATGCCGAGTTTTATGCTGCTCCAGAGAGCAAGTTAGCATGCTGTCAATAAGGAAAGTCTGTGGAGGTTTTACAGCAAAAGTGCTGAATTTGCAAAGTTATCGAACATTTTTTGCAGCCTTATTCCTAACACTGAGGAAAATTTCCTGTGAGTGACAAAATGTCAAATTAAAGGCCAAATTTTTTTTAAAAAATCATAGTTAAAGCAATTTCATTCAGGCAACCGTGTTCAAAAGACAAGAAAGGGCAACTCTCAAATGATGAATGCACCTGCTTAGGCTTTATCGATGCCCAGTTCCTCTGGGGTTGAGATGCCCAGCTCCATAAGTGTGGGGCGAAGCTCTTGAATCACATATGGATAGATCTCTTTATGTGGTCCAGACTTATCCTGAGAAGATGATTAATAAGACAAGTTGTCAGTGGGGGAGACAGAAAATATCTGCTTTGGAATTCAAAAGCTCCACCTGTATTTTCATCCAATACATGTGAACACTATATAACTCAGATCATAATCACAATTTGCCATCAATGGTACTACACTGCCTGGAATAATGTAAAAACAAAAACAGTAGAACACAGTGGAACTCACAGCTATGTTTAATACCGAAAGTAAATGCGATTCCACATGCATAATGCGATGAGAAATTACAGGATTAGGACATAAACGGCTGTGTCTAAGAAAGCCAATTGTTAGTGAGGCTAACGTGTCTAATTTTGTATTAAAGGCCTCATACGATAGATTTACATGCATCCAAGGTCAAAAAAAACACTTTAATTTGCTCATAATTTGTTATATTGTCCACCTGCTGTAGTAATTTATGGCATGCGTCATGTCCATTGTATCGCAGCCACAAGAGGTGCACAAACCCACCTTTACTGCCTCTAAAATGCGGACTGCACTGGCCAAGTCATTCAGCTTTCTGCAGGCTCTCAGTGCAGAGTCGAGGATCTTAGGTTCAGGGACCAGGTCATAACCAATCAGAGTGTTCACACCTAAAGATGAATTGTTTTTAAGAGAGTAAAAAAGGCACAGAAGGCTTTAAAAGGCACCATTTTACTTAACACTTGAATGCATACAAAATGTGGGTACAATTAAGGAATTGTGGATAATGGTGTCTAGAGGGATTGAACCAACTGATCGGTTTTGCCAATAACCAATTCCTGGAACTATCGTTTATCTGCAAAAATCCACACGGATAGTTTTTCCCAGTTGCGTCCATTGCAGGAATAGCTGAGAAGTGTCCGCTGTCATTATACAGTACGAGAGCAGCCTCTAGAGGTGAAATAAAAACTAACACTGACAAATTTTGTGGTGTTATATGAAGTGTTTTTTTTATTATTATTATTGATTTTGGATGTCTCGATTTGTATTTGTTATTTGGAGTGTTACTTTTTGGTTTGGATGGATATCTTTTATTTAAGTTAAAATGTATTAATCATTTATATATGAATATTTATATACTTATCTCATTTTTAAAAAAGTATAGTAGATGTTCATGGTACAGTCAATACTGTATATTTTTGCAATAAAGTTCAGCAATAAACACTTAACTAAATAAACACACACAAAATTTGAGTGCTTATGTTTTCATTCAGTATCAATTTTAAAAACATTGGTCATTTGGTTAACCGGCAGGTACTAGCTAACTTAGTTATCGCTCGACCTCTAATGGTGTCATGGATTGAATTGTTGATAGGCTATTTTTTTTTTTTTTTTGAATAGCTACAAAATATATGCTTTTACGAACTGACTGAGCATCTTAACCAAACTTTGCATCTGACCATATTACACCACACCATTGTGAGGATTTCCCTCTAACAGGAAATATCTATCATGGGCAGAGACATACTGAAACTGAACAGCTGGAAGATTTTTTTTTATTATTATTATTTTTTTTTTTTACCTGGTCTTTTTTCAGTCTTCAACTGTCCAGTTTGGGTAATCCTGTGCCCATGATAGTTTCAGATTCCTGTACTTTGTTGACAGGCTTGGAACCTGATGTGGTCTTCTGCTGTTCTAGCGCACACACCTCAAGGTTTGATGTGTTATGCTTTCTGGGATGCTTTTCTGCTCACCCCAGTTGTAAACAATGCTTATTTGAGTTACTAGAGATGTCCTGTCAGCTCAGACCAGCCTAGCCATTCTCCTATTATCTCTCCCATCAACAAGGTGCATCAGCACAGACCATCTACACACCTTGTTTTTCACACCATTCTCTGAAAATTCTAGAGACCGTTGTGTGTGAAAATCCCAGGAGATCAGCAGTTTCTCAAACCAGCCCATCTAGTACCAACAACCATGCCACAGTTAAAGTCAAAGATTACATTTTTCCCCCCATTCTGATGTGCGATGTGAATATTAACTGATGCTCTTGACCTGTATCTGCATGATTTTATGCATTTGTGCTGCTGCCACATGATTAGCTGATTGGATAACTGTAATAAGCAGTGCTGCAAAAGCACTACATAAATAAAATATAATAAAAATAAATAAGTAAATAAATTCCCAATAGTCCCAATTCCGAATGGTGTCTCATTGTCACCGATCATCCAGTTTTTGCTTTATAACCAGTACAAAATGAGATGAGAAAAAAAACGTAGTGGTGTACCTGACATGATGCTGGTTCTACAGGACTGATGGAAACAGACTGGCTTTATTTAATTCATTTAACCCATCAACGTTGATTTATGCCAGTGAACGAACTAGCAGACACCTTACATTTTACCTTTTCTAAGTTCCCAGTCATCAAGGTCGGGCTTTCTAAAGTAAGTGACCCAGCGAGCATCAAACTCCTCATCTGTCTCTGCTTTGGCATGAGAGTAGCACCGGGAGGCCAAGGGGGCTGGGGAAAAAAAAATCATCATCATCATCACAGCATTTACCTCTTAGGATGAATTTTATAATTAATATGAAGGAGTACCTGCTATAGGACTATCACATTATCTTTAACTGGATTAATTGGATTCTAAAGCAGGGTTGTTCAGGGTTTCACCATGGTGAATGATCAAAAGGTTACCTCACTGTCGACTTTTTTTTTTTTTCAAAATAATGACTAATATGCTTTTTTTCCCCCATCTCAACCAGTCTCTCTTTCACCTAATAATGACAACAACATGATCAATACTGACAATCAGCCTCATTTACAATGACTACGTTTACAAGGACAGCAGTAATCAAATTATTGACCTTATTCTGAATAAGACAATATTCTGATTAAGGTGTTTACATGAGTAACTTTTAGAATATTCCTTTCATGTACATGTTATAGAACATAGATTGATTAACGTCACACGTCATTACATCCCCACGCCACGCCGTCCGACGTTCCCTCCAGAATTTCACGTATCAGCATACAGTTCTTTTTCGTTATGGTACCATATATAGTTTTGGGTGTTTCATTTTTAATTTTACAGAAGCTTCAAGTGCATTTAATTATTTATCATGCTATACGTGCAAATAGACGACTGCTTGAAGCCGTGGGCTGCGTCCCAAACCGCATATTTACCAAAATGCATATATATCTCCTACTATATAGCGGGTAAGTATGCGGTTTCGGACACAGCCATGCTCTCTTGTTTGCCGTAAAACGGTTGAGCGCTGCCGTGTGTGTACGTGTCCTGTCGCAAAATGCGGTGAAATCTCCCACACGACATTAACAGTGTGATTAAGGTGTGTACATGTCTGTAATGCACGTCGATAATGCGACTAAAACAGGAATACTCCACACGTCTTAATTCGATTTGCGTTTACTCCGAGTATGACTTTAATCGGATTGAGGTAATAAAAAATTGCTGTTTACATGATAGTTTCTTAATCAGAGTATCGTCCTAATCGGGTTAATATCGGATTATTGTTGTCCATGTAAACGTACTGCTGATATTAAATGAATGACTTCAAAAATGAGGAAGTGGACATCACAAGCCATAAAATACATACATTAATATTAACATTAGGTGTATAAAGCTCTTTCATCCCTATATAAATGAAGACGTAATATTAGATTATAGATTCTGTACATTATTATACGCAAACAATAAGTAGCAGGAATTGAGTTAGTGTATTTGCTGTGTTTAATGACTTCCCGGTCATCACAAGGGCATGTACTCTATTAGCTAACATGCTAACTAGTGAGAGTTAAGTGACAAAGACATTATTATTATCAACATACCTTGTTACTATGTTTATTTTATACCAAACCGGACGTATGGACTCTAGAGAGAGTTTTCAAAACTTTGCCTAAACCATTTAAAGTCCATTTAAAGTCCAAAGCTTCTCAGGAACCTAAACAACACTAAAGAGTAGATAAGGACGACTCGTGTAAATATACATTTAAAACATTTATGAATATATCAGACACTTACCTGTGCACTGAGGACCTTTTCGTGCTAAAGTCCTGATGCCAGCTGCAGAAACACGAACAGCAGCAGAAAACATGATGATGTTCGCCTGGGGAAGGTTGATCACTAACTAGGGGTACAGGATACGAGAAAGGGAGATAGTGTGATCTGCGCATGCGTGTTAAAAATGTGGCGCGTGCGTAACGGAGGCTGAGGAATGGGAGGCGACCGGAAGTAAGCTGTTACTCCGCCGTAGCAAAAATCACTAAGCAACCGTAAACAAGACGGCGCAACGCAGCATTCAGTCATTTATTGAAATATATTAATAACAACAACAACAACAACAATAATAATAATAATAATAATAATAATTATTATTATTATTATTATTATGCCAAAGACATGCATGGTAGGCTGATTGGCGTGTCTAAAGTGCCCGTAGTGTATGAATGGGTGTGTGAGTGTGTATGTGATTGTGCCCTGTGATGGACTGGCACCCTGTCCAGGGTGTACCCCGCCTTGTGCCCGATGCTCCCTGGGATAGGCTCCAGGTTCCCTGCGACCCTGAAGAAGGAGTAAGCGGTAGAAGATGGATGGATAGATGGATAATAATAATAAAAGCAAGAGAATGATTGATTTTGGCATTAAATAATAATCAATTGTCATAAGAAGAGTTTTTACTCTTGTATGATGCCAAGACGTCTAAAACCCTAGATTTACCATGCAAGCAATACAATACTTACCTTTGAATCTTGATTACATGGAGAAAGACGAATGTCTAAATGAATTTCGTGTCAGAAATGTATTGCTTAATTTCTTGTAAGGACTATGGCAAACCAACTATTACCGTTCCATTCACAGCTGTTGATTAAAGTCTGTAAATGCAGTGAAAGGACTGTTTCTGAACATTTGGGGACCCTAAGCCTAAGCGACAACTTTTATATTGCACTGACACACTGCGCTGACACTCAAATTTTTGTTGATATGCAAAAAAAATGGTGAAAAAAAAAAGAGAGAGAGTGAAGAGTTTGAAGGAGAGAGAGATAGTCAGTTGGGCAGAATGGAAAAAAAAAACCAAACTATATTCAATTACTTTGGACCACCTGGTATAAAAGCCAGGAGTGAGAGGGCAGAGGATCATCATATAGAAGATGAGGATGAATGAAAGATGTTTGTTTTGTGCCACACATCATTCATTAATGTTGTTCATTGACCTTTCATGTGCCTGTCTTGATACTCCAGAAAGCATATTGTTTACAGGAGACATGAAATAAGTGTACTGTTATTAGATTTTATAGAAGTATTCATATTTATATATATAATATAATAACCCCTGCCCCCCCAAAAAAAAAAATTGTTAAAAGAAAAAATACAATAAAATAAACCTAGACTTGAATATTTAAAATAGCCCCCCCCCCCCCAAAAAAAAAAAAGAAAAAAAACAGAATAGCTGACAAAATTACACCACTATGTCATCCAGATGTTGTGCTAAACATATTGATAGCACCATTAAAGAAAGATCAGTCTGGAAGAATCCTTGTACATCTAGAGCAGAGGTTCCCAAACTTTTCCAGGGCAAGGTCCCCCAAATGGCATTAACATTTGACCGAGCCCCCCCCCCCTTGCAAGATGTCTTTAAAACACATAAAAAATACAGACTTCTGAATATATCCCCCTTTTTTTTATTAATAATTACATCTTACATCTTTACATTACGTTACATTAGGAATTGATTGTGTGTGTGTGTGGTGTGTGTGTGTGTGTGTGTGTGTGTGTGTGTGTGGTTGTCTGAGAGTGAGAAATAGAAAACATATTAGCGGGAGGGATGGGCACAACAAATTGTTGAGGCCTCCCTGGCGCCCCCTTGCGGCCACAACTGGCCGCGGCCGCCAGGGGGCGCCAGGGGGGCCTCAACAATTTGCTGTGCCCATCCCTCCCGCTAATATATTTTCTATTTCTCACTCTCAGACAACCACACACACACAATCTGTATTTTTAATGTGTTTTAAAGACATCTTGCAAAAGGGGGGCCTCGGTCAAATGTTAATGCCATTTTGGGGGGCCTTGCCCTGGAAACGTTTGGGAACCCCTGATCTAGAGAGTATAGTTTTCATGTAGAATTTCAATCACTCTACTGTTTCAATTGCTGTTGTCAAAACTCTCCAAGAGTATGACATTGCCAATGAAGATATCATTGTATTCGATAATAACAATGTGGCATACATGCTGAAAGCATACAAAGAAGCATTGCAGTCCCATTTCCCTCTTTCCCTCCAAATTACCTGGCACACATCATGAATTTGATTAGAGGTGCCTTCCACAAACCCTTCATAGACGAACACATTCATGATGTACTTCAGTCAAATGTTTTACATATCAAAGGATCACAAGAGAAGATACCTTCCTCCTTGTCTGGCTAAAAACTGAATGGAAGTAAACCAAACAGTTGTTTACTGGAACAACTCCTGTTGAGAACTTTTCCAAATATTTATGGACTTGGCTGTATATATCACGAAGAGGTTCTGTGTATTATTTAATGTATTTATTATTCCTACATTTATTATTTTAAGCAAGTAAAATGTATACTTATACTCATGAATGCTCAAGTTCAGTCACTCCACCACTAGATGGAGGCAGAGAAAAGGCATTCTGTGCTGTTGTGTGATTTTTTTTTACTCTTCTCCATGTAGCCAACACAAAATAATAGCGCTCACCTCCATTTATTGCAAAATGCCTAAATATTGTGCATGCTATTAGCTTATTATTCCATAGTTGATCAGAACGTACAGTGTTACAGTGTATTTTTCAGCACAAATTACCGCCTTAAATGCAATGATTAATACTAGATGCCAGAATTTCAGTAAGGCTCTTGGACGGAGCATGGCCAGGCATAAAGTCAAACACAGCATAGGTTCCTCACATGTTATACATGTTTTTAGTAACATCCTTAATAAAGGGGTTTGTTGGGAAATGCTTTCTATGAAGACCATGTCTTTAATGATATGCATCTGCATTCACAACATGTTATATTAACTGGCAATATACATACTGTTATATTTGAAGATTTTATTTGTCACATATACATTACAGTACAGTGAAATAATTTTCTTCACATATCCAATCTGATTAGGGAGTTGGAGTCAAGGTGCAGGGTCAGTCATTATACAGCTCCCCTGGAGCAGATAGGGTTCAGAGCCCAATGGTGGCAGCTTTGAACCCCCAACCTTCTGATCAGTAAATGTGTCGCATCTTATAGCAGTGTAATGCATTATGAATTGTTAATATAATGCATTTTAAATTGTGTACATAACACATTGTAAATGTCAAAGAAGCTCAGTTAGAGAATTATGCTTAGTTATAGACACACTAAGTCCTATTTCTTATTGTGTACATTTCACTTCACCAGAAATAGCATATTACTTTTTTAATGCATTGTAACATGTAACTTGTTCGCAAGCATCATTTAGCAGACAGTAACCAAATTTATATACATGTCTTTAGCAAGCATACATGATTAATAGACATATTCTAACATACTGTAATAGCTTATAAGTTGCATGTTATATAAGATATATTTTTAAAATGTTTATTAAACCTGCAGCATTTACAATATTTTTTTTTCTTTTTTTTACAGTTGTCTCAAGCGTGGTAAATATAAGAAAAAATACTAAATAACAAACTGTTGACTATACTGCATTTACTAACAGACCGTGAGCAATAAACAATGAATAATAGACTATTTAAACTGAAATGGAGTTTCAGTTTGGTCATTATAATGAGATATAATGTTACAGTATAACAATACAAACTCTGCTACAATATAAAGTGTAATGCATATTCGTAAATAAATATAACTACATGTATAATGAGGTTATTAACATGCAATAACATGATATGAATGTGTTAATAGTTCATTATATATATTGCCTTCATATTAACAAATTGTTTTAGGGAGTATGGTGTATCATACTTTGGTGTGTCATTTTCCCCTTTACATTTCCAATGTTGACGATAAGAGGTCGCCTTAAGATAAACTCGCAATCTAAACATTCAATTACATCTATTCACGCTGAATGCTTATTTTTCCAGTGCAATGAATAGTCAATTAGTCTAATTCTCTAACAGGAGAAAGTCTTATTCTCTTAGAGAGAAAAAGGGAGAAAGGGGAGTGAGAAAATGAAAGAGAGAGAGAGAGAGAATGAGGATGAAAAATGGCCACCTTGGCCTGTCCTAGTGAGAGAGTGAGAGAACAGTGCCTTGAGCAGTCAAACACTGGCTGTAAACATCAGCCCAGTAAATATTCAATTTAAAGGATTTTCAGATAAGAGAGTCTGAAAAATTGAGGCAGTGGCCATTCTTCTAGATAAGAAAAGACTGCACCATCTGGAAGGTGGAAGATAGCGAACTACCACACCATCCCAGAGCCCTCAGTCCTATCCACTAAAGAAAGAGAAGGAGAGACGGAGAGCGCAGAGAGGGAGAGAGAGAGACAAAAAAGTGTGCTTACTGTTATCAGAGGGTCACCTGAATTCATTTTCAACCTTGGAAAGGCCATGGAAAGATTGGCTCTGCAAACATTAAATACAAAAGAATCTTTCATAGGTATGACCTTCTTCTTCTTCTTCTTCTTCTTCTTCTTCTTCTTCTTCTTCTTCTTCTTCTTGCAGACTTCATATATGACAAACATCAAAGCTTCGTTAGAATGCTTCATGATTTCTTAGTCCTTTTATAGTATCTTCAATGCCTAGCTCACAGCTATCCATCTCATCACGTGATTAATTTATTCTGTATGTTATCTGCCTCTGTAAGTAAAGGAGCTATTTAGCATCTTTTGCCTCACTTTGTGATGGGCATTATTGTTGTATAGTACAATCATTTGGGTGCAAAATTTAAAGGACAACTTTTAGGGCAAAATTAATAGCTCAAAGACAATTTATTTTAACCAACAAAACGTGTTTGCTTTTACAAACGTTCCTTGATTGTAAGTTACAAAAATGGTCAGTGTATAAGATAATAGTAAATAAAATAAAAATAATTTAATTTGATGTTTGCGTCTGAAGGTGAAATAAATATTCTCTAATGAACCGTATACCTACCTGTTTATATCGTCTGAGCAGCACAGGATGTTTTGTTGATTTTCTTTTCTTTTTTTTTTAACCTCTTGTAATTATTTAAAATAATTTTTTTAAAAATCACACATATCCAGATATATTTATATATTTAAGAGCTTCCACACTTCACTGCCATCACCTCTGGTCTTTCAGCGTAAACAAACAAGCCCTTTGTGATTAGTGCACATTTAGTACAACAAGTAACATTGTAGAAAATTGTTGTACATATTTAAACGCACTAAAACCCCTTATCGACCCAAGAAAGTGATTAATTTGCTGTGCATTTTTGTGTGAATGGAATAGTCTAGAGTCTACCTCATTTCTAATTTATTTGCTGCCCAATCAGTATCTTACAGCTGTCAGCTGATGTAAGGTATGTATGTGATAGAAACTGAGGCCTACATAGACAATACTGTGTGAAGGGTGAAAGCTGTTAAGTCAGCGATAAACACTCACAGATAACCATTAGCCCGTCCTCAGCACTCTAAAGTTTGTTCCATTTGAGTTCTTTAGCAACTGTAATCACTTCACACTCCTAACCCTTGGTTCAGAACAGCACTTTCTTTCATTTCTCCAACTGAACAGGGAGGTTAATTGTATGTCTACTGAAGACAATAGAACCTCAGGAAACCATTAAAGACCACTCAAATACCACTCAATGTTTCCAAGAATTCCTTTGTATTTCATCCACAGGCCAAGGCAACCCCATAATGAGATTGCAAGTAGACTGGCAAAAATTGGATCTCATTCCGATGTATTGTACAAATCCATTACATGGGTGTAAGCGATAAATTAAACGCATTAAGTGATCTTCAAGCCTCAGAGATTTTCATTATGATCATAAGAAATATCCCTAGGTTACATTTTATAAAATGTATTATAAAGTCACTCATGGTTCAAGAACTTCACTCGGATGAGATGCCCCTTAGACACGCTGTCATCTTTGTCTTAAAATGATGGATGTCCTATCTTAACACCCTGTATCTATAACCACTGCAGCAAAGTCGGTTCTAAAAGCATGTGGGCTTTGATCTGCCTTTATATATATATATATATATATATATATATATATATATATATATATATATATATATATATATATATATATATATGATACTAAACAGGAAATATAATTCTGTTTATTTAGTTAGTGAGATTTGGTAGGCTAAATGATTATAGGTGTGGATAGGATTGACATTTTAAAACATATATTTTTAAAAAAAAAATCCTGTCTTTTGCATTTAGCCTGCGTCATTCAGTTGGTGTCAATAGATAACCAATAGATCATCAAAGCTATGCATAAAAACACACACACACACACACACAAACACTATTTATATTTTTTCCAATATGAACAGCAAGACTTATTCATGTGCAAATAATTTATTTGCATGTCTTCATAATTGATTGTTTTCAGGGAAACAAGAAATGATTCATTTATTAATTTAACATAGTATTAATTTTCTGTCTATGGTTATGTCCGTGCATTTCCAGTGTTATGATAGTGACAGAGTGAGTCCACCAACAAGTTCAGCTCACCTATAAGCCTATTCATTTATTTAAATTTTACTGGTTAAATCCACTCACGGTTTGGTGATGAGCTCAACAGTTCACTTTTATGCAAAAGAGTTTGTGCCAATTAAATAAGGGTATTCAGATGTTAATTACAAAAGAGATGACTTTTAACACTAATCGAATCTACAGAAACATTAAGGAAATGCCCACCATGAGTGAGCAGAAAGAAGTGATGGCACCACATGATGATTTGCAAGTGGAGATATATTGTAACAGAAATGATCAAATGAACTCATCCAGTCCAGCTCTAGGCTTGATACATACAATTTCAATGAGCTAAAAGCACAATCTGTCATGTTATAATAAAATGTGCAAACAAACTACCTTTCAGAATTCCTCTGCAATAGCTTTGCAGTTTCAGCAAGTGGTTCTGATCTCCCAATTAACCAGATTGCTTAATTTATAGAGATTCCACCTTGAGGACAGAATCTTTTGGACTCTGTTTCGCTCTGTATGACAGTGTAGTCAAACTGCCTTTTTCCTGCATCACTACACACTGCATCACTATCATGTCTTTCCTCCCAGAGCGGACTCTGCATCTCAGGTGGCTGATATCCTGGCTCAAGGGGGTTCAACGGGTCCTTAGAGAGAAGGATACTAATAGATGGCACAGTCCTGTGGACAGTCATTTTAGCACCGCCTCCTTCCTGACTCTCCCACACCTCTCGAACACCTTTATAGCACAGTTTAGTCAGCTGGTGGAGTCCACCCACTTTCCTCTTCATTATCTCGACACAGGTGATGGTTTTTGTGACTGCTCGGCCTGAACCGGTGAACACCACCTGCCTCAGGCCAACCTGTTTGCTGTTTCCTTCTTCACACTGCATCCTTGCCATTGCGAAGCCCATCAGGTTGCGGATCTTACTGCCTTCTTTCACTCGCATCTCCAAGACGCCTGGGAGCAGCCCTGGAAACGGGCATGGGCTATCCTCCTCTGTCCGGCACACCCTCTTAAAGCCAGCCGCAAGACCCTGCTTCAGGATTGGGCTGTGGGAGGGAAGGGCAGGAGGTGCAGAGGTGTGGTGAGCAGTATTTGTCTCACCCGGGAAGGATAGATGCTCATCATGCCCGATGCTCAGATCCATAAGCACACTTCTTCTGTATCCTCAGGAGCTTTAACCAGTCAAGATGAGTCTCTGAAATGATTCCAGCTGTAAATGACTGAAGCATGTGCATGCTGCAATCAATCGTGCATTTCGGAATTTTTTTTTTTTTCAGTTACACAGAATCCACCTAGCTCATTGATGTCTTTATTTTTAAAACGATTTCTCTCTCCTAGAAAGAACAACCTAGTTTGAGTTAGTTCATCATGAGCAGTAGTTTGTATGCTGAAAAACATTCATGCCTGTAAACATCACCCAATCTAGTTGCCAAATAAGACCGTCCAAAACTGCTTTCAAAGAGTTCTAACAAACAAGGACAAATCAAAGAGCAAATTCAGGCAGAACTGATTTACAAGATCTTAATGTAGTACTGCAAATGTCCTCCATCGGCAAACTGAAAGTCTTTACCTCTTCTTTAGAGTCCTGAAGATTTGCTAACAAAAACAAATTTCATGATGAGATCTTCTGATGAACTTTAGAACCACTCCTCATGTGTAGTTCTTCTTTATTCAAAATTGAAGGCTGATTACAGGATATTGGCCACCATTTAGGCAGATAACTCTCATTTTATCTTTGATAAAAAAAAAAATTCAGTCACGATGTAGTTTTACTCTTTTGTAGTGCCCTCTGCTCCTCTTCCTTGCTGTCCTGTCTTCTTTTCTCCCTGCTCAAAACCATGAAGCAGCATCTCAGATGGAAATATCGCTTTATTTCTTAGTCTTGTGGTAGGTTCAGGCTTGGTTGGGACCTTCACCACGTGCTCGTAAGGTTTTTCAACTGACAAAGTCAGCACTCCGGACCCTTTCGAAAAGATGCAGAGAGGAGCAGCACTGGTACATAAATGCGACCGGGGGAGTGTCTGTGCGAGTGAGGGGATAGACAGGGGGGTGGCTCAAGACTAAAATATTTCATCGTTCTTAAAGGTACAGAAGCCTCCTTTGAATGACAAAATATCTCGCTTCAGTAGCTAATTCACATTGGTTAAAAGTAGGAGTCTATTCCTTTAAGACCAGAGGCGCAGGTTTAAGCAACTTGTGTCAATCTGTTTAGAGGACGTTCCAGTGCATGTGCTCAATGTACATGACTCATTAACCTGCAGCTCTGAAATAGGAAGTCAGTCAAGCTTGTAAAAGTGCAATTTCAGCGGGTGTAACAATGAATTAAATTATCTCACTTCTAATTGAAAACATCCTTCACAGGCCTGCTGAAAGTCAGAGGCATTAAATTGCACTGTACTTAGCTTTTTTCTCCTTGTAGATGTCTTTGCACTTTGCTATTTGCATAATGCACTGTGAATGTTTTCAGACCAGAGATGACCTCCATGTGAAACTTACCAGCAACCAAGTCAGATTCTGATATAAAGAAGCCATATAGGGATCTGTAACAATGTGCTTTGTTGAAGTATTGGACCAAATGGTGTCAAATATATTTGTGTCCTTCGAAGGAAACATTATACAGTTGTCATGCTTGCAAAGACCACCACAACCACCACCAACAATTATTATTTTTGTTGGTGGTGGTAGTGTTAATACTACTACTACTACTATTACTACTATAACTACTACTACTACTACCAATAATAATAATAATAATAATAATAATAATAATAATAATAATGTTGTATTTTATTATATTATATTACAGGTGCATCCCAAAAAATTAGAATATCGTGGAAAAGTTCATTTTTCTCTGTAATTTAATTCAAAGAGTGGAACTTTCATATATTCTAGATTCATTACACATAAATTGAAATATTTCAAGCCTTTTTTTGTTTGTTTGTTTTAGTCTTGATGATTATGACTTACAGCTCATGGAAATCAAAGATCCAGTATCTCAAAATATTAGAATAAAGAATTTATGATGATGAGATATTCATAGACTTTGCAATTTTACATTGAGGAACATTATTCTGAAATTGTTCCAAAAATTGTAGATGCAGTTTTTCGCAGATTGGTAAACCTCTACTCATTTTTACTTCTGAAAGCCTCTCTAAGATCCTCTTTTATATACCCAATCATGTTACTGACCTGTTGCCAATTAACCTCCAACTGTTTCTTTTTAGTAACACTTACTTTAGCAGCCTTTTGTTGCTCCCGTCCCAACTTCTTTTAGACGTGGTGCGTCCATCAAATTCAAAATTACCCTATTTTTTTCTTTAAAATGGTACATTTCCTCAGTTTAAACATTGGATATGTTTTCTATGTTCTATTGTGAATAACATATGGGTTTAGGAGATTATCAAATCACTGCATTCTGTTTTTATTATTTATTTATTTTACACAGCGTCCCAACTTTTTTGGAATTGAGGTTGTACAGTAGAGCCAAATAGCATGGCATCCTGTTCTGTGCTTTTCTCTGTGATGTATTATTTTTGCATTTGTGCCGTTATTATAGGCTACAACAGTGTTACTGTTGTGCGTGCTAATGGACCTAAAGAATGGATCAGCACCAAAAATTAGGGAACTGAGGGGTATTTCCTCAAGTCTTGGTATTGCAGAATTTTATGAGTGTGTGACTCGCTATTGTTTAGCTGGTTCCAGAATTTATTTGAATTTTGTATGCATGTTGGTTTTAAAGACATTGTGCCTCATTTATCAATATTTAGTAAGGTTGTATGCAAATGTTTGTGTAAGCCAAACCGAAGTGAAATTTTCCACCAGTTTCACAAAAGTTTCAGAAACGCTGATTTACTTCATAGGTATATGTTGGTCACCCATGAAGTACAAAGCGCATACTCGGCATAGCTCATTTGCATTTAATGACATCCACAAAACTCTTTGAAAGGTCAAGCACTCAGAGGACTGGAAACATAAATGACTACTACAGTGAAATAGTGAAAGAAAATGCAGAAAGGCAGAAGTGGAAGTTAATTAGCCTCACGTCTATGTCAAGAAAAGTATTTAGCGGTGTAACAACACCTGAAAAGGTCAAAATCTAAAGACAAATTACAGAAAAGGTGAATTAGGTGTGAGTTAAGTGAGGCGAAAATAAAATGGTGTGACATGAAAATAGAGGGCACACGGTGGTTTAGTGGTTAGCACGTTCGATTTCCACCGTGGCCATGTGTGTGCGGCGTTTGCATGTTCTCCCCGTGCTGCAGGGGTTTCCTCCGGGTACTCCGGTTTCCTCCCCCAGTCCAAAGACATGCATGGTAGGCTGATTGGCGTGTCTAAAGTGTCCGTAGTGTATGAATGGGTGTGTGAATGTGTATGTGATCGTGCCCTGCGATGGATTGGCACCCTGTCCAGGGTGTACCTCGCCTTGTGCCCGATGCTCCTTGGGATAGGCTCCAGGTTCCCCGTGATCCTGAAAAGGATAAGCGGTATAGAAGATGGATGGATGGATGGATGGATGGATGAAAATAGAGGAGAAAAATTCAATGTAGCAAACTACAAATGAAAGATGTTGTAAAGACCTACACTGTAATCAGGTGATCACTGACACCAAGCACATCACACAAGGAAACTGCTATTTTAAAATGTTTATTAAAAATGATTCAAAGTGTCTTGGTTGATGTGTTGGATCTAAAATGTTGCACAGATTTAAAATAGATGCCGTGGCAAACGAAACCAATTTTTAAGCCAGCTTTCATTCTCTGAGAAAGAATCATACTGATCTTTAAACATCCCTTCCCTCACAACTGAGACGTGTGTTAAATCTTCTCTCTTCTGAGGCACTTGTTTACGGCTTACAATTCTATGCAGACAGACCGGCCCAGCCTCTGTTTATACAATGGCATGTCTTTTGTCATCACTGAATGATTAGCTTTATTTGTCTTAATTTATGGGTGTGTGTTGGCTTACTATTCAAAAATTAATGGCAATAATATATAATGGTTGGTTTTCACAAAATGTTCTCGATGGTACTCTCAGTCCCTGACCTAGTGAACTAGCAAGAAGATATGTTTTTGATAGAGACTCCAAATCACTGCTATATGTCACTGTGGGTAAGGCATCTGCTACTAAATGCTGTAAAATGTTAAAAAAAAAAAAAATTTTAAAAAAGGACATTTTAACTTGAGAGAGTGATCTGTATGTAACGGTGCAGTAATCTATGCATACAGTATTATATGATTTGGAGTAAATCATTCAAGGTTTAAATCAGTCTTCTAATGCATATATACAAACAAACATTTTTCCACCTAAAATTACAAGATTTTCATGAATACTAAACTTGTGTAATTACACCTACCAACAATTTATGAATAAACCAGTAAATGAGGCCCAATGTGTGTTGTCTTCCTATGAACCTTTTAAAAAATACTAACTTATTGCTTTATCCTGGTCAGGGTCATGGTGGAGCCCATGCCTATCCTGGTTAGACAGGGAGCAAGGCAGACTACACCCTGGATGGGATGCCACTACATTGCAGGAGACATACACACACACCTAGAGCCAATCCTTCTACCAGCATGGAAGGTGGAGGAAACTGGAGAACCCATAGCAAACCCACATGGGTGAATAGGCGAAATTCTACGTATGCAGTAGCCCGATCTCAGGATCGAACCAGCGATCATGGAGCTGTGAAGCAGCAATGCTGCTCTCTGTTGAGTCAAGTATTTTTAGCCAAATTCTAATTCGCAATCTGACAAAGCAATGCGTGACATATAAACTAACTCTCTCTCTCTCTCTCTCTCTCTCTCTCTCTCTCTCTCTCTCTCTCACACACACACACACACACACACACACACACACACTCTGGTTCAGTTATCTTGTTATAAGCTGATCGGTGCAATTCCGCCTTCTGTCATGTTGTCATGACATTTCTTACAGTTTAAGTAGACTGATTGGTGAGTCATGTGTGATGACAGTACATTTGCTATGTACATCTGTGTTCTCTATTTGGAATTGTTACTTCGTGGCTCTACCTGCACAGGCAGATATAGTCTCGGGCCACTCTCTAGGGGACAGCTGGCTTATTCAACCTAGGTGATGGACAGGTGGGTAAATGGGTAAAGGCAGGCCAATCATTCTGAAACAATGAGCTGTCTCAGTGAGAGAGAGAGAGAGAGAGAGAGAGAGAGAGAGAGAGAGAGAGGGGTATTTACTACATTTACTATTTTCACTTGTTACTATTTATAGTCCATTACTTATTGGAATGAAGATACACATCCAGACCAGAGTAATTAAATTCCTCAGGTAAATATTGACCATATGTGTTATTATTGAAGTTAAACAACACAACTAATTAATCATAACTATTAATCATGTTTTTCATTAATTGAAAAAAATGTATAGAAATAAAAATAAGGCTTAATATTGTATTATCTGTGAATACAGGTATGGCAAATAATATATACCTTATTATTGTGTCTCGCAGTAACATGAGGGTGGTGTGCTTGTGAAATAGGGTTTACTGATGTTTCGTAATTCCATATGATTCAAATTCACTTATAGATTATATGTGATGTGAAACGTGTGAAGCATCACGTGACATGTCTTTTTTGTAATGGCTGTAGGCCAGGATTTACGTATATTGGCTTATTCCTTGTCATTCTTTGACATTTAATCAGTTTTGTTAGACATTTTATTGACTCAATTAAACATATGATGTTCTATGTATATATATTTAGTTAGTATTTGAGTGAAATAGCCTGTTTATGTTGAATCAGGATGACATATAGATGGGTGACAAATTAAAATAATAAAAATAGCATAAAGTTTTAACCCCATTTTTACAAAAGATCTTCCCACAGTTGGTATTTTGATAATAGTGGTATAGAGCGGTGTCTCAACCATCACTCCAAAATTTCCCATAGGTGCTCAATCAGGTTGAGATCTGGTGACTGTGAAGGTCCGAGCATATGATTTACATCAATTTTCATCCCCAACAAACCATTCAGTGAGCTCTCCTGCACTGTGGATGGAGGCTGAGTCGTCCTGGAAGAGATCGCTCCCATCAGGATAGAAATGTTTCATCGTAGGTTAAAGGTGATCAGCCAGAACTTTGTTGATTTGCAGTGACATGTAGAACCAAACAATACCAGCAAAATAATTAAATGCTCCTACTAGCATAAAAGAGCCGCCAGATTTTTCCTTAATTGGTTATCCATCTGTACAGAGTAAAAGAAAAGTTACAAGACTTTTAAGGCTTTGCTTGAAGGCAGGAATTTGCCCTTGCTTCTGAGCTAGAAGGAGGTCCCAATAGATGGAGTTTGGACCAAATGCTTTTGAAAATCCCACTGCGCCAACAGATTTCTAATGGCAGACCCCTGTTGCACAAGTTGCTATTTTTGTAGTACAGACACAACCAAATTAGCGGGGTGCCAACATTTATACTGCATGTGCCTGCATTTAAATAGCTCAAATCAATTAAAAAAATATCCTACCTTTGATATTCTCTCTGTGTGTGTGTGTGTGTGTGTGTGTGTGTGTGTGTGTTTGTTTGTGTTTGTGCAGTATCAGATTTTATATATCGGATTATTTCTTAGTTACACACACTTTGTCCATAGAGGTATACATGTCAACAAGGTTTCTCATTAATTCCCAAACAGTGCAGGATGGCGGGGGGGCGATGTGTAGCAGTGTGATCGTTCGGCTGTTTGGGAGAAATTACCCTCATCATTCATAAAGAGATGCACAGCTGCCTGAGGGGAACCATCTCTCTCTCTCTCTCTCTCTCTCTCTCTCTCTCTCTCTCTCTCTCTCTCTCTCTGAGTCTCCCTCTTTCTCTTTTTTTTTCTTTGATATCTGACAAGTAAAAGGATAATACCACATTACTTTTGCAGCATGTTCCTACACCATGACAGAATTAATTTGTAAGAAAAAACTAAGAAGAAAAGAAGAAGAAGAAGTAGATTTTCAGTAGATATGCACTAAGACTGGTTTATATATCTAAACTGCTACCATTTGTGGTCCAAAAATATCCACAAAATGGTATCTATCCACAGCAGAGAAAAGAAAGCCAAAAGTGCTGAAAAAGAAAGCCCCAATAGAAACACTCAAAGAATTTGTAATGATTTTAATGGTTATAATGGGAATTATATTGGTTGTAATAGAATTATAATGCTCCCTGTGGGTCTCTAATGGTAATTTGCTGCCTTATATTTGTGGCATATTATGTCTGAGTCGCAGCAGCTACAATTAGCTAGTTATATTGTTTAGCATTGCTTCAATAACGTTAACTTAGAACAGTTCTATATACTCCCAGCAGGTTTTTGAGAGTATTACTCTATCACACACACACACACACACACACACACTCACTCAGAAACATGGACTCAGGAAAAGTGACCATTTTTTTCTGGATTTGTAATGAAAAGTTTTGTTCACTGACAGCAAAATAAGAGATTGGAGAAGCAAGTAATACCTTCAGCCAATGTTCATTTATCATCCACATGACAGCTTCACAAACTTCAAAACAAAGCCCCAGAATGTGTGTGAGTGTGTGTGTGTGTGTGTGTGTGAGAGAGAGAGAGAGAGAGAGAGAGAGAAAGAGAGAATTTGTTTATATGTCACGCATTGCTTTGTCATCAAGGGCAAATAAAATACAGAGAATGTACCAGGCAACAAATACCAGTAGTCATTCTCCCATCTAGTGCTGTCACCATTTAGGCCTTTATGAGCCACTTACACATCTATTGAAGATAAGAAAGGAGAGAGCCAGAAAGAAGGATTGGGGAATGATAAAATGGAAATTGGGGGAAAAAAAAGGGGTTGCCTGGAGCAGAAGGGGTGTAATTAACACACTATAACTCCAGAAACACCTCTGTCTCATTAACTCTCTCTCTCTCTCGCTCTGTGACTCTCTCTTTTTCAGTTTTCTCCTGTTTAACACTGCAATGCAGCTGTGAGCATTGTACCCTGGCACAGGCAAAAAAAAAAAAATTGTTTATTATGCAGTAATGTTGTCGAATACCTTCATATTTGACAGGAGTCTGACTGCAAAGATTATCCCAAAATGTATCAGAAATTCATGATATTTTGCAATATTTTTGCATCTCAGAGCGTAATCTGAATGAATTTGATCCAGTTTGATACGTGAGTCATCTCCAACGCTATTTCAAGCATCGGCTCCAAAAGCACTCTTAAAAAATGGTAAGCAAATGAATACATTTAAACAAAGCGTGGTTTGCATTCTCATTTTCTAAATGAGTTTGCGCACTGTTGTTACCTCTGAATTCACTTAAACACTTCTCTATAATTGTTGTCGTTATCTGTTAATGGCAGCTGCACAGAGAGCCTCTCTTCCGTACGAGCTCTACTATCTCTAATGGGGTTTGTTGATCATTTCTGATAAATCCAGACTGTTAACACAGCATGCAAAAAAGGCTTACATGCAGATATGAAGTGGGACTGTGGACTGGCTAATCAGTGGCTTATTTATTTATTTATTCTTTTTTTAAACAAAATATTTATTTATTTCCCCTCTATTTTGGTGGTTGTTAAATATAAACTATACAAAATCTGTCAAATGAATCCTGTATTCATAATACACTGTGAATGCAGAAATTAAGTTAAATGTACACCCAAGAGAGTGTTTTAGTCTGATGGAATTGAACCGGTGAACCAGTGAAGCAGTATCAGGATGTAGTTATTGATAGAGACTTCAAAGCACTTCTGTAAGTCTCTCTGGATAAAGGCATCTGCTAAATGGTGTAAATGTAAGTGTAAATAATGTTCTTATGAACAAATGATATAATGTGTTACGCAGTCTGACATTATGAGGTCATACACTCATGCTTTATACAGTGTTATAACTACTTATGAGGATTTATAAACGCTTATACCAGTCATAATAAGGTAATGTGCCTGTAATATCTGCACACTATTCTCTACACATTCTCACTACACATTTTCACATTTTTCTAATAAATTCTAAAATTCCAATACACTGTGAAAAACGGATAAGTTCATTTAACTCAAAAAATTTGAGGAAACTAATTACCTCAAAATTTTTAAGTTGATAAATCATTTTATTTAAGCCAAATACACTTAAATAGACTTAATTGAGTAAATTTTTTGTTATATTTAAGTGTATTTGGCTTAAAGAAATTGATTCATCAACTTAAAAATTTTGAGGTAATTAGTTTCCTCAAATTTTTTGAGTTAAATGAACTTAACCGGTTTTACAGTGTATTTCCTTTTAGTAGCACTTACTTTTCCAGCCTTTTGTTGCCCCCATCCCAACTTTTTTGAGACGTGTTGCGGCCATCAAATTCAAAATTACCATATTTTTTTCTTAAAATGGTACATTTCCTCAGTTTAAATATCTGATATGTTTTCTATGTTCTATTGTGAATAACATATGTGTTTATGAGATTTGCAAATCACTGCATTCTATTTTTAATTTTCATTTTACACAGCGTCCCAACTTTTTTGGAATTGAGGTTGTACATGTATATCAATTGTAAATATTTGTAAGTCCACCGGCCAACTAACTGGAGTACTGATTATTTGGGATTTTTGCAAATCAGTGCCTCAATGTTTAGACATTTAGTTAATTCTACCTTTGAGCACGAATCTTCCGCTAGTCAACAATATTCAGACTGAAGTTATGTCCCAGCCCTTAGCATGGCCTTTTACACCAGCTGTGTGCCAGACATTAATGTCATCATTTCAGCAAAGCCAAACATACTAATGGCAACTCGTTTCTCCTCTGATGTTACTAAGACAACCAAATGATGTTGTTTACAGAGACCAGGCGCAGGCCGATGGACCACTTAGCAATCTGTTCACTTGAAATGAACGTGTTATTATGCAAAAGTGGTTCTCAATGTGATTGTTTATCGGCCCCAAGACCCCCATGTAAAGACTGTCTATTCAGCATGTTACCAGATGGATAAAGGACCTTCAGAGAAACGGAAAAAAACTCTGTGTGTGTGTGTGTGTGTGTGTGTGTTTCTCCTGCAGTGCCTGTTCTTATTGGGTCACTGCTTCCTCCGTCATGCTGCATAGAGGAGCTGGGTCATCTAACTCAGTAGGAAGCCTAGGAAATGTCAAGTGTAAGTGTGTGTGTGTGTGTGTGTGTGTGTGTGTGTGTGAATATATATATATATATATATATATATATATATATATATATATATATATATATATATATATGCGCAGCATATATTTTAAATATTAAAAGAGCCAAAAGGTTTCCTGAGATTAAACCTATTAAGCCAGTGAAAGGTCCTCATAAAGGTAGTAAGATAAACATTTTAAATATGAACAGCAAGTTAAAAGTATTTTTAATAGCAGTATCCATAGAAAGCTGTAGTACAGGACAGATATATGGAAAAACATGACACATTTTTACAGGACTGAACCAGATTTGTCCCATTTTTAATTGCATTGGCACATCAACCATGCATAAATCCTCCTAAATCCCTGCTTTACAATAGAACTATAATTGCAGGAGTGTAATTGCATGCCAATGCTCTGCAACTTCTGTGTGTGTGTGTGTGTGTGTGTGAGAGAGAGAGAGAGAGAGAGAGAGAGAGTGTGTGGATGTTCATCATTGCTCCCTGTGTCTACTTACAGTGAAGACCTCACTAATTACAACCACAGAAAATATGGGGAGGCAATTATCATAATGCAAAAATGGGGCATAAAGAGGGTCTGCTGACATTCGATTTAACACACCCCCTCTGCTGGCTGAAACAGTGTTTTCTTAAAACTATGCGTCCTTCTCATCAAAACTGAATCATAATGCCTCAATTTATTTTATTAAAAAATATATTCTTGTTAATAATGTACTAACACTTCAAATGATACTTTTGTCAGAGACATTTAATACAACTGACTTTGTGACTACAATCTACTTTTTATTTGTAATAAAATGGCAAGAGTGTGAGAATTAAGAATCATAGTGTTAAATATTCTTGGTATTATTGTACACATCACCTCATGGGTCACATGTGATTGGGAAAAGGGTGTTTGGGAATGATGATTATAATTAGAAAATACATCAGGTCCCCTATTTTCCCTGAAAAACCAAGTGTGCACCAGCAGCTTAGCGAAGTGACATTTTCATAATAACATATGATTAAATTTGAATTACAGATTTTCGTTGTGGAGGAGAATCATTCAATCTATTTGTACTATACTTTCTTGAGAATGGGACTCTATAAATCTATAAATAACCAGTTTAAGATGAGAATCACTGTAATCTTACACGGTAATGTATTAATACAGTACTTTATTGAGGATTAAAATCACCAAGATCTATTAATATTTTAATCTATTTATACTGTACTTTATTGAAGATGAGAATTACTCAACCTGTCAATGATTTACTTTACTGACAATGATAATCACTCAATCTAGTAATACTGTAATTGATTAATACTGTATTTAATTAAGGATAAGAATGACTCATTGTATCAATACTGTACTTTACTGAGGATGAGAATCACTCAAGCTATCCATATGGTACTTTATTAAGGATGGGAATTATTCAATGTATTAATATTGCACTTTATTGAGAATAGGAATTACTCAATCTAGTAACACAGTACTTTATTGAAAATGACTCAAACTATTTATACTGTAATGCATTATTACTGTACTTTATTGAGGATGACAATCACTCAATCCATTAATAATTTTACGTATTTATACTGTACTTTACTGAGGATGAGAATGACTCAATTAATAGTTCACATTGTTGTATTGTAAATATTGTACATTATTACTCTGTTAATACTTTACATTATTAGAAGATAAGAATTATTAAGAATTATTATTAAGATAAGAATTTATTAATACTGTAACCTACTGACGATGATAATCACCCAAGTGCTGATATTTATTTTAGTTGAGGACAAGACTCGGTCAAAGTTCCATTACTGTACTAAATTGAGGATGGGAAGATCTAAGTACTGTACCAATGCTGTTTTCTACTCAGTAGGAGAACACATGGGGGGGGTGATGACACAACATTGTGTCTGTAGAATCTGGTCAAGGTGAATGGTGGACTCCGGTGTCACATAGCATGTGTCGAATGTCATTTAATGGAAGAAGGCACCTCTTGGCCTGCATTCAATTATGCCTGCACAATCTCTTCCTTAGTCCAGTGGCCTAAACTGTCTTTAGACAGCATAGCCCCTTTATGTCACTCCCCAAAGCACAAAATCAGTTGGTCAATGAAGCACCAGATAGTGGTCACTTTCACTTGGGCATGCTCCTGTGCATGATCTGCACATGCCTTTTATATTCTACATTAGGTGAAGGTCAAGAGGTGATGACTTTGCTATTAGTACTTGGCTAGGGAAACAAGCATTCAATCACACACTCACTCATATTAATAGTTTAACTGACTGCTTTGTTAATACTGTTCGTATAATTCCTGGAACTTCCCCAGCATTTCCTCCTTGCTTTCTTTGTTTTCACTTTTTGTCTTTGCTTGGATTCTCCCTCATCTGTAAGTCAAAAAGAGCATGAATAAAAATCATTAAAATGAATAAATTCAAATAGTACATGTGTCATGCTTTAGTAAAAATCAAAATCAAAATCTCCTTTTTTTTGTCACCAGTGGTTTGCATAAAACATCTAACAGCACTGATTATAAATGGGTAGTTTTATCTCATTAAAAATTCCATTATTATTCAGTAATAATTTGAATTATATAGCAAATATGATGAACTGTATAAGAAAAAATAAATGCAATTATTAGTTGTGAAGTTTTAAAACTGGACCTGACAAACACAAGACTGGTTTTAATTGACACAAACATGATAGAAACTGAATTCTGAATAATAACAGTATACACTTTAGATAGCAGGTGACCTATTGTTCCTTCACACATTAGCATTTTTATGCCTTGAATAAAGTGTGAAATCCCTCTCCCGTCTTTCTTGTGTGTTAGATTGTTGAATGGTATTTGCTTCGCGTGATGGAACTTCCTGCTGATGGACTCAAAGCCCCTTTCAATGATCCAAATAAGTGTGCTCGCCTGTGATTGGTATTGGAAAAGCATTTGTCATAGCAAAGCCACAAAAAGGGGCTTTAAATATAAGGCAATCGTCTTGCTGGGCCTAGACTTGAATGCTCTGTGTATGTGTTTGGACTCCCAAGTGGTGCGGCTGCTGGATTATAATGGTAATCAGAGATGAGGCCAAAACAAAGTCAGCCCTGAAAGTGTGGCTTTCTCGTATGGATATTGACAAGGCTTTCTCACACTGGATAAAAGCTATAATTTAAAACTCATCTGAGGTTCAGCTCTCATTATTTGATCCATATGCTCATTTCCCAGCTTGTCAGCGAGGCGCCGGGTGCAGAATGAAATCATCTGTGTGTGTGTTCACAAAGAAAACTGTCCTCCAAGAACTGAATATCTGGACTCGTCATATTATAGGCCATCTCCAAGCTGTGCTCATAAAAAATAAATAAATAAATAAATAAATGCCTTTAGTTTTCCATCATGGGCTGTGATAAAGCTGTTGGCTTCCTTTGCTAAAGCACAGCACCATATATCTTTCCCAGCCTCTGCAATAGCTCTTCACAATACTGTAGGACACAGAAGGTATGAGTGGGCGTGTTCCTCCATTTTGAACCTCCACTATAATAAGACCTTGTCATGGCTAAAGCTTCTGCTGCCAGAGTGCCTCCTCAAATAAGCACCTATTGTGAAGTTGCTGCAGAAAAGAGTGCTGAGACAGCCATCATTGGTGTCGAAGAGAAAAATGGGGGTGGTGAGAGAGAGAGAGAGAGAGAGAGAGAGACAGAGACAGAGAGACAGAGAGAGAGAAGGAGGATAACAGAAGTGCAAGGAAAATTGCAGAGTGATTTGCTGTGTTAGGCATTCAAGCATCGCCTCCACAGCACACTGTTCTTTCTATTGTCCTCCACCACAGTATGGAATCGCTCTCTTTCGCTCTTTCTTTTTCTCTCTGTCTTCTGTAGTCACTTTCCCCTCCTCTCTCTTTCTCTGCCTGCCAGTTTATCAAAGCAGCAGGCCCTGTGATTCAGAACATGCTAAGCTTGAGCGAATAATTGATCAAAGTGAAAATGAAAACAATTGGCTTTGTGCTGTGGCAAGAAATGAAAGTCTATTGAGCCTCAGGGCAGTCAGTCTGAGCGTTTGGAGTTATGTACCATGACCAACTCACTCCAGTCTTGGTGCATACAGTACTGTATATTTGAACCTGCATTAAAAGTCTAAATTTACCAGGGATAACACAAGTTCTGTCAAAAAGCACTGAGAAAATGAATCAATTTGAACCAAAATAATATCATGTATATAAGTGAAAACCTTTCTTCAGTGCTTGTGTATGTGACTCCAGCTTTTGCATCTGTACCGTATCAGCATGTGGCTCATTACCCCAGATATCACTGTTTTGTAATTACTTCACAACTGGTCTTCATGCGCTCATTTTTTAAACTTAACTAAACAAATAACATTTCAATTCACGTTCAGTTTATATAACAACACTGCCTTTATACTACATTTAAGTTCACCTTGGTACCTTGAATGACCATACTGTACATACCTGAATACTACCTGAATTGTTAATGGAACAATATTGATTTTATGAAGGGCATGAGAGAGAATTTACAGTTCACATGACACTAATGAGACAGAGAGAGAGAGAGAGAGAATATTAAATAACCTTTTAGTTAAAATAATAAATACATTAAAAAATGTTTAAAATCACATCAGCAATGGACTTGTTTCCCATCCAGGATGTATTCTTGCCTCATGCGTAGTCTTTCTGAGATATACTCCAAATCCTCCCTGAATTACAGAGGACATGATTAGAATTGTATGGTAATGCTCAAACACAGTACACTATCTCAGAAGATAAGAAAACATACATAATACATTTTCAACATTAACAGATCAAAAGCTGTCCTTTTAAACCCTTCATTCCAGTTCCCTTAACTTCAGGTACTACACATTATTTGGTTTATCAGCATCTTCTCCATATTTGACCCCTTTCCAACAGTGGCTATATGATTTTTGACATCTTTTCACACTTAAGACAACTGAAGGACTTGTACACAACTATTGCAAAAGGTGAAAACATTCAGTGATTCTCAAGAAGGCAACACGATGCATTGAGAGCCAGGGGGGTGTAAACTTTTTCAAAGGATCGGTGTAAATTGTTATTATTTTGTCTTCTGGGAAACATGTAAATATCTTATGCAGCTTTTGAAGGGCAGTACTAAATGAGAAAAAAATTAAGATCTTCAAACAAAATAATAATTTACACCAATCTTGCTGTTCAAATGTTTACATTCCCCTGGCTCTTAATGTGGTGTTAAGTCTTCTTGAGCATCAGTAGACACAGTAATATAATGCAATACATTTTAAATTTATGTCATTTGATTACAGTTACTGATGCCAGTAAAATTACATTACATTACAAATTTAATGTTAAGAAAACAATATTAAGTAAAATGCATTTTTAAAATAAATCACGTTTTGTGCAGCTTCCAGGGGCGTAACCTGGCCTGGGCATTGGGGGCTGTAGCCCCGAAGATTTTTCTTTAGTCCTGAATAATTCTCCACTTGGAGCGGTTTGTCACAACGTAACTGAACATGTTGTAATTTTATATCTTCAGTGAACGAAGGCGAGACCAATCAGACAGGGTTTACAGGAAACTATGTGGAAATACAAATTTCTTATTGGCTGGTACCTCTCAATTCTGCCAAACGCTAGCTCACAGATAAAAGGAAAGATAGCGTACTCCGCATGGTGCTGTAGCAGCTAAACCCATACAGTGAGAGCTTAGCTGTGCCTCCTCTTGGCTAGCGACACCAAACTAGCCTAGTTAGTATAGTTTTATATTTCATCGGTCTGGTAATCCTACAAACAGTGACAACACCCGAGGCATGTTTTATCATAAATCCAACTTTTTCAGATCATGTCATACATTGATGCGTGCTAAAATTACTGAAATAACTGAGTTTCACTATGTAGTGTAGGTCTGATAGATTTTGAAAGTAACTTGAAAGTAAGGTAATTAGTAATCTGATTACTTTTTACATGCAGTAATCAGTAATGTAATCAGATTACAATTGTAAAGTAATAATTAGTAATTTGTAGTGGATTACTTTATTATTTTTTTGAGTTATTTACCCAACACTTAATGTATATACATTAAGTCTATGCACTAATCTGGATGTGATTAAATATCACGTTAATGATGAATATTCTCAACCAGGTCAGATAGTACTGTACTTAGATACAAACGGCACATTTCATGTCTGACATACAATATGTATGTTTCATGCTTTCTATTTCAAATGGCTGCACCCATGTTCAAATAATGGGTATATTGCCATCTCTTTCCTTGTTTGTGTTTACTAGGGATGTATTGAGGCCAATACCGGTGACATTAAATGATCCAGTGCGAAGCTTATTTACCCATGTGTTTATACTCGATGCTATGCAATGTAAGCCAAGTATACATTGTTGCACTAATGAACAGATGTCACTAAATGACAGCATTCTGGATGTATTTCAGGATGAATGATCAAAGCATAGCAGACTGCAGACTTGTACTCTAAAAATATCAAGACGAGGAACTACGGCATCTTCGAGTACAATTCAAGTGACCATGACAAAGTATTTTTATGCTATCGTATCTTTAAAAGGGAACACAAGTACAACTGACCTGAGCGCACAGAGCAGTGGTCATTAAGCACAAGGTATCTGCACACTGTGAGTGTGCAGATAACTTGTGTGTACGAGCAATTCAGTTCTGCGAGCACTGAGACACGTACACTTCCTCCACACCTTGCACTCATTTATAATGACCACGCTCAATAATAATGCTCTATGCGCTCACATGGGCTGCCCAAGTTCTCGTTATTAAAGATACTGTTTAATCATGATAACATCTTAAGTATAACACTCAGCAAAAGGAATTCATTTCTAGCAGCACATAGCATAAACAGAGCTAAATAACATGTTTAATGGCACCACTGATTGATTTTTACTAAGTAGGTTACTCAGTTCGAGAGCAGTATTGGTATTGATATCATTGAGTACCAGAAAACCTGTACTCATACTCATACTTTGTCTGAAAAATATTATACCGATGCATCTATAGTGTTTACATTCATTTGTTTCATCTTGTGTTCATCTTCATGTACTGATGGCACTTTTCCATGCTATAAAGTGCCACATTAATGCCTAATAATCTCATTCATTAACAGGCAAGTCTGGTTTCTAGCCAAGCACAGGAATGAACACACAGACAGACCTGAATGCCACACCCTTTATTCTTCATCTTATCGGTCTGTTGGCTACGGATGGCTGATTCTCTCTCTCTCGCTCTCTCGCTCTCTCTCAGCCTGTTCTACTGGCCATGCTTTAATTACTTCATATTCTCTCGCACTAATGGAAACCATGATGAAACTGATTAGACTGCAGCCAGGCCTGAATAGAGTCTCAAATGAAGAGGGGGTACAGAAAGAAGATGAGGAGAGATAGAGAACAAGGGGCTTGAAAATACATTAGCTCTTCTGAAATGTGTTTAAGCTTTAGTAGATATTCCTTCTGTTTTCCTTTCATACCTTTAGTATGAAATGTAGACATGCCTCTGCACATTCACTGTTGTATAAAATCTATGACAAAACAGACCGAGAGGGTGAAATAAAAGATGAAATGGAGAAGGGCATTGAGAAGGATGGCTGAGGTTCTTTAATTCTCTCAGCACGTTGCTGCCGTTGGGGCAAAGGGAGACGATTAGCTGTGATGCAGCCAGCAGTGTGACGGGAGGGCGAGGGGCCGATGGGGCGAGGGGCAGTGAAAGAGAGATGAGAAAAGAAAGAAACATTATCTCTCGTGTTGCTCGGAGGGACATTCATTTTGATACCACACACATGCAGCAGCACACACACACACACACACACACACAAACACACACAAACACACAGAGAGAGATAACACTATACATTAACTGTTACTGACACATTAAATACACATACAGAACAACACAATAGCATTCATGTACAATTAGTTTGTAAGTAATTCCCTTCTTTTTATATTTTATTCTATGGGTATACCACTCAAAAAACATAATCATCATCATCATCATCATCAGGGTCATCACCATTGTGCTACACTCCTAGATAGATACTGAAATGTAAAAAAAAAAAAAACATTAATGACAACTGTCATAATCCTATATAAACTATTTATATCAATTAAAACTTTCTGTGAAGTTTACTGTGTAGTTTACTGAACTGATCAAGTTAGAATGCACTCATAAGACACTAACACATTGTTACACTTATTTATAAAAATGCACAGCAATTTACACATATCTTTTTTTATTATTATTATTTTTTTTAACATTATGCAATTTAACATTATGCATCATAATGCATTATATCACCAATACCAAAGCCCAACATACTGCATGAAATAAACTATATCTGGATTTCTTTGGTATTGACAGTGTAGTATGTTATAACAACTGCTTATAATAGAGTTTGCCAATGTATTAATATTACCACAAACTTTAATGCCTTTTATAAATAATTATTATAATGTGTATAATGGTTTATGAATGCGTTATAATATACTGTATGTTGATTATTATAAGATTATTTGATATAAGTTTGCCATATAAGGTTAATCACAATATAAAACACAGGCTAGTGTATAAGACTTGCTCTACAGTATATCCTGGATTTAGCACTTGGTGGTAAACAACTAACAATGATGCAGTTACATGACAATCATTATACTGTAATAACACTGTTATATATAAATATATATAAAGATAAGAGCTTCATTTAGTTATATATTAGACTTTTATGACTATGGCCATGACACTCTAATGACAATGAGCTATGTATATTGTATCAGACCTTTCAGTAAAGGTTCATTTTACTATTTATATGATATAATGATAATGAGTCTTTATTGATCACATAGACATATGCAGAGTGAAATTATTTTCTTCACATACCCCAGCATGTCAGGAAGTTGGGGTCAGAGTGCAGGGTCAGCCATGATACAGCGCCCCTTGAGCAGAGAGGGTTAAGGGCCTTGCTCAAGGGCCCAACAGTGGCAGCTTGGCAGCGCTGGGGCTTGAACCCCCGACCTTCCGATCAGTAACCCAGAGCCTTAACTTCCAAGCCACCACTGCCCTCCCTGGTAACAAAAACTGAGAATCATCAGTAAAAGTAAACCAATATGTGACAAGCAGATTTTTGTCATAAATATCATTAAGAGCTTAAGCTTCTTTATGACATAGAAAGAAATCATCTTTATGACAACTAATGTATGATCACACACAAAAAACTCATGTGCCGTGTAGCTTCATGCACACTTGCAAGCACAACACCTGTTTTAAGAGACATTTTAAAATGTTAATATGAGTTAATGTGCTTATTAACTTTAACTTACACCCAGTGCTTATCTAGGTGTCATGTAGTCTTATGTACAGAGTTCTTGAAAGTGAAAAACAGGAACGCCACTTACATGAAACCATAATTGCAAAAATATATATTATATACGCATCCAGAATATACCATATTTTCTTTTCTTTTCTTTCTTTTCTTTTCTTTAAACAGGTTCTGCTTAAGTGTGTGCACATTCATTTCCTTTACGACAGGAAGAGACAAAACCACAACAAAGCAAATGTCATAAACTCGTAATGGCTGTTCTAGCACATTGGCTCCATGTTGCACCCTCACTGAGCATGTGGAAGAGATTAATTGATGGTAGTGCAAAGTGTTCTAATAACCATAATAAATAACAGTTAAGAGACACGTCAGCACATGCAAGCACATTTACCGCTCCGTCTGACATCTCAATTAGGGTCCAAATGGCGAATTGGATCACTCAAATCCATCAACTGGCATATTGCAAAGACTGTTAGGCACACAGTGATACTTCCAGCACATGTTCTATCCCATTTTAATGGATGACAATCACTATTATATACATTCCCGACAGTGCACATGTGTGTGTCTGTCCATCCCTGAGCTGTTTCAACTCTTTTGGATAACCGCACATTATTAACAACTCTACTATCTTATCTTAAATACATGGAGACCTTATCGATCGTGTGCCGTTTTATCGCATGCACTTACATGCACATGCATAAATACATATTTTTGCTATAGAGACAGTGGAGAGCTAAATGTTATATTCTGAGAATGCCCAACAAATCAAAACTGCAGGCAGGCACACAAATTTACTTTCCAAATGACCAGCTCCAGACATTTTTGTATTATACAGTATTTCACTAATCTCTCTAGTATGACATAGTGTATTCATGGCAGCTATGTTCATTTTTCTCCCTCTACTGCGTGTGTACTGCCAGGCCATATTCAAATAAGCAGGTAATCAATGCAAATTAGCCCAAGCATAAAAAAGCACATGAAGCGGAAACGTGCCTGTCCAATCCTGTCAAGTCTGTTTAACGAAATAACTGACTCGCATATACTGGGATATGTAAATTTTCAAAAATACATGCAGAGCTCAATAAACCGACAGTAAATTGGAACAGGTGCACGGATGGTTATTTCAAAACATTTCTCTCTCGCCGACACTTTCCTGGTATTTGTATCAGTCTCTTACTTTGTACACCCGGTCATGTATTGTACGTATGTATGTATCAGCGATATCTTTCTTTCTTTCTTTCTTTTCTTTATTCTATATTGCCTAAAATTTTCATAGGGTGCCTGGTAGAGACTAGAAGTGTGAATCGGGACTAGGATGCTGCGGGAGGCAACAAAAACGTTGTGAGAGTAGGATTGTTTTAGATCCTTATGGTTCAAAAAGGTTAAACAATTAAAAATACATATATATATATATATATATATATATATATATATATATATATATATATATATATATATATATATATATATATAACATTTGTTCATGTTAAAAATCCATGCCAATATCCATGAGAGCAGAATATTTTTGTAATTTTTTTTAAACAAAAGATCAAAAGGTTAAACAGTGAAAGGTTCAACATAACAAGGGTGCCAATATTATTGGACATTATACAGTATTTCTTTCTACACACCCGTACATTTATGTTAGGCCTTACACAACCTGCAGTCATTATGGATAATACGCTCTGTTTGTCTTTACACTGACCCAGTTGTTTACTTTTCCAGCCAATTAGTTACATCTCAGCATCTGTCCTCGTGATGCACGTTAACGTATATAATTCTATTCTCCATTCTGACTTATTGTTTCAGTCTTTGGACATTTCTGTCACAAACTAGTCACAACAATTACATCTCCTTAGCACATGCAGTTAAACTATGTAAGATGACACAGTGCTGCAGATGCTGCTGATATGCCTAATGGCTTTGTGTTGTTAGCGTCGAGTTTGCCATATACGTAAGCTACTTTCCGAAGTATATGGGAAGTGTCAGAGAATGTTCTGCAATAACATTTGTTAAAAAAAAAAATTAAAAATGATCTCACTAACCTGTGCTGTACAGATTAACAATTTTAAAGTGACAGAAGCAGATTTGAAAGAAGACCTTTTTTTTTCTCAGGTACCTGCTGCCATCATGTGGAAGAGCGCTTAAATAAGGGTTAGCAGTGCTCTGTAAACAAACTGAACACTGAGCTATGAAGTGCAGGAATAGGAATATTAGCTTGATTTTCAACTTAATCTCTATCTACTGCATCTGTGTGTCTGTGCATCTGTGTGTCTGTGTGTCTGTGTGATTATCACAGAAATGAATTTCCTTATATTTCACTGTGCCAAGAAAAGACAAGAAAACCCTTTATGCAAAAACGCTATTGTAATGGAAGCCTAAAGAAATGCGCAATACTGTACTGCTGTATAAACTGCTATAAAACTGTACACTGAACTGCAATAAAACAAACAAACAAAACAAAACAAACAAATAAATAAAATGCAATCACAAATTTTGTTTGGGACAAAAGTACCATATCTGAAAGGATGTGATCTTTATACTATTTAAAGCTCGAGATATATATATATATATATATATATATATATATATATATATATATATATATATATATATATATATAATTGAAATATTGAAATGAAGGAAATTTTCATAAAAGAATTCTACAAAAATATGTCGAATTCACAGTTTCTTTTGGACTTCCAATATCTCTCTCTCTGTGTGTGTGTGTGTGTGTGTGTGTGTGTGTGTGTGTGTTTGTGTGTGTTTGTGTGTGTTTGTGTGTGTTTGTGTGTGTGCCCGCAGAATAGAATAAACCACTTTTCTGATGATCTCTGTAGCAGTTGCAGTAGATTACAATCAAGTTGAAAAATAGTAGAGTATATATTTAAGGTGAATTTTAGTTTGGTCAGCGACTGTTTGTAACGAAACAAATGAAATGATAGAGATTATTGAGAAGAGGATACCTAGAGATAGTGATGAAGGAAACAAGACTTTCTAAAGCTTGTCGTTAAGAAATGCTAGAACTACTGCACAATAGTGACATCTGCTGATCGAATGAGTGTAAATTCAACTGAAAAGAAAAAAAAAAAATGCCACAAACAAACAAACAAACAAACAAACAAAAACTATAGGAGACCTATGGACTTGTACATACTGTATCAGTACAGATTTGTATGTGGTTAAATGTGAATCATTATCATTATTATATTGCAGTACAGTTGTTAATGGCATGAGAGTTGTGTATATTATGTACAGGTTTTCAGAGTTACGGAATACTTGTCACGGCGTTACGTAATCAGGATACTGGTAACTGTAATCTATTACAGTTACCTTAAAAAACAAAGTAATCAGATTACAGTTACATTTTGTAAATAAATAAATAAATAAATAAATAAATAAAACCTGGGAATACTATCAGGATTACATTTTTTTTTTTTCATTTAAAACCAAAGAATTGAATCTTTTGATATAACACAATATAGACAGCTGCTTGATTATAGTTCTGGTTTTCTCTCGCCAGTCGTGGCTCACGTGAGAAACCTCCTGGTACATGCACGAAGTTAATTTGGTAGAAATTAACACAAAGAGTTCTCTGAAATGTTCTTTTAGGGGGACCATTTAGGTCATCCTCTTTTTCCTGGACATGTCTTCTTTTTCGGACCTGTTACGCGCATCAGGGACAGTGAATGTTTATTTATTTATTTTATTAAAACAAATTCAAACATTGAACATGTTTTTAAGCTCTAAAATAAGCTCTAAATAAAAGCGTTTTTGATCATATTGCTGTTCTCTTGACTTTATTTACATATGTGACCTTGAAGTTTACATTACAGATTACAGATTACATTACTTTCATATTGTGATACCTGGATTACGTTACTGATTACATTTTTTATGAAGTAATTTGTATCTGTAAGGGAATACATTTTTAAAGTAGCCCTCCTGACCCTCATTATATATAATGTTTATGTTACAGTGGTGCAGTGGGTTATGGGTTCCCCGGTTCAATCCTGAGATTGGGTTCTTCCCAAATCCAGAATGTTGATTCAAGCAGACAGAAGATAGATTCAACAAATCTCTCAGTAACATTTGTCTCAAGTGATTACACTATAAATTTTATATGCATTGGGGTAAATTAATTTAAGCCTACTTCTCTGACACATCCATAACACTTCATCAGCAATGATTGAGTCGGCAAACATAAAATGCTGTAGTGGATATAATTAATATTGACAGGCTGCATTGCTTTCTCGATCGGTACTTTTTCCAAAATGTTTCTGTAGGAGAAACTAGAAGTAAATAAATGAAGTAAAGTCAGTTCAAATGAACAGCAAGTACAGCGTTTCTGTTTTGAAGGGACATGCCATGATTACGTACTTGACTTAAAAATGCTAGACGTTAAAGTCTAGCAATCACAAATGGTGTTACCAACATTAAAGTGCTATAACTCGAGCAAGTGTGGCTTGTATGTGCTCTATAATGTCCACAAGGTGGTGACTGTGCATTAGAAATAGCAACGTGGCAGTGGCTTGGTGGTTAAAGCTCTGGGTTACTGATCGGCAGGTCGGGGGTTCAAGCCCCAGCGCTGCCAAGCTGCCACTGTTGGGCCCTTGAGCCCTTGAGCAAGGCCCTTAACCCTCTCTACTCTTCTCTACTCCAGGAGCCATGTGCTCTGACCCCAGCTTCCTAACAGGGTATGTGAAGAAAATAATTTCACTGTGCTATAAGTGATCAATATGACTCATTAATGTAAGGGTGTTTAAGCATGCCTTGTATTATACATACATACACAAGCTGATCTAATAAATAAAAATAAAAATAAAAACACACAAGAATGTGATGAAATTCTGTTATATTTGAAACAAATTAAGTGGTAAGAAAAGGTATATATGATACCTCCACCACTAACCTTAACCTTCAGATCTTTTCATACAGCTTGTGTCATGAGGATTGTGTTCTTTCCAAGGCCATTAGTGCTGAATTGTTGTGAGTTTGTGTTGGCAGGCTGTCATTAGGCCTGTAGTGAGAGCCTGCAAAAGTGACAGTCTTGGGAACTGTAGGTTTTCATTTGCACTGACTGAACTACACACCTGTCCACATGTGTGTGTTGTAATCGAGCTCCAGAGTGACTGGATGTTTCAGTAATGACCAGTTTGTTGGCTCTTGGTGTGTAATAGCAGTCATTAGCAAGCGAAAGATAAAGATGGGTAGAAAGAAGGTTGAGACTGTTTATGTGTGTGTGTGTGTGTGTGTGTGTGTGTGTGTGTTGGACAATAATATGGGAGAGGGATGTTTTCATTTTGCTTCTTAAATTGGCAGTTTACCATAACGCTAGCCATAGTATATATAAATATATATATATATATATATACACACAAATGGTACCCAACTAGAATAAGTTTTTGTCCGCCAAGTATTTGCCGCCAAGTGGCGCTATAACCACAGATTATATACTCAGCAAAAAAGAACCGTACTCTCACATTCAGCTGCTTTTATTTCCAGCAAATTTCTTAACATGTGTAAATATTTGTATTAACGTAAAAACATTCAACAACTGAAGCATAAACTGAACAAGTTTTCACAGAAATTTGATGAACAGAAATGGAATAATGAGTCCCTGAACAAAGGGGGGTCAATATTAAAAGTAACAGTGAGTATCTGGTGGCCTCCAGCTGCTTTAAGTACTACAGTGCATCTCATCCTCATGGACTGCACCAGATTGGTCAGTTCTTGCTGTGAGATGTTCCTCCACTCTTCCACCAAGGCATTTGCAAGTTCTCGATCACGTCTGGGGACACACATGCTTACATGTAATTTTCCACTGCGAGGATAATCGGCTGTCCTTCCTGTCTCCCTGTAGCACCGTCTTAGGCGTCTTACATTACATATATTACAGTTTATTGCTTTGGCCACATCTGCAGTCCTCATGCCTCCCAGCAGCAGGTCTATTGCATGTTCACGCAGGTGAGCAGGAACCCTAGGCATCTTTCTTCTGATGTTTTTCAGAGTCAGTAAAAAGGTCTCTTTAGTGTCCTAACTTACTGTAACTGTGACCTTAATTGCCTAGCGCCTGTAAACTGTGTTAAGGACTTTTCCGTAGGTACAAATTAAATTAGCCAATCAGCCTGCAGCATGTATTTGGATTAGGGTAGGAAACCGGAGTACCCCGAAGCACAGGGAGAACATGCAAACACTGTGCACACAGGGCAGAGGCGGGATTCGACTCCTAACCCGGAGGTGTGAGGCAAACATGCTAACCGCTAAGCCAAACCAAAATTAATAAATAAAATAAACCAATGAAAGGTTAAAAATGCACACAATTAAGTAAACGTGTATAATAAACAAAATAAAATGACTTTTTTAAAAGATTTGTTAGACTGGCATGATAATAATAATAATAATAATAATAATAATAATAAGATATCATTTCTTATGAAGAAGGTGACCAATCACTGAGGAAACAAAATTAAAAGGAGAAGTTTATTGGCCTGCATCCTTAACGATCATTTAGCCTGTTGCTGAAAAAAAAAAAAAAAAAATTATTATAAGCTACTTAACCTATTCTATTCTATTCTATTCTATACTATTCTATACTATTCTATCCTATTTTATTCTATCCTATTCTACTTGTAAACTCCATCTTTGAATATCAATCCCCAATCTCTGTCTCCCTTGGCAACAGGTTATAATCCATGGTTACGAGGAGCAGTTGCTAGGTGCGTTGCCAAGCTACGGACCCCTCTTCACATCGCGGCTATGTGGGAGGCCACAAGGTCCTTCGTGATGGCAGGGCAATAAGGGGGGGGGGTGTCAAAAGAGAATGAAAGACAGGTGCCAATAATGAGTGGGAACAACATGAATGTGGAAGAATGGAGGAACGACAACACCTTCTAACGTAACATAAAAACGGACAGAGATGGAGTAATAAAGTACATTGCTCATATAATTAGACGGTAATCCCTTGCTCGTAATAAGTATGTTTCAGCTTACCACTGAGCTGTGTGAATAAAAAGAAGCTGGTTTATTGAACATAATTATCATTTATTTGTTATGATTATTATGATTTTTTTTTGTGCAGAGATCGAAAGACACAAAGAAAAACACATTTAAAACAAAAAAATCAATGCCAAGCCATGTGTGAATACGTCTCTCTGATCCACGATCTTTTATCTGTTCGTATGATTAATGAAACACCGTTTCTGCTTTTGTGTACTACATTGCACACTATTGCAATGAGTTAGTCTCTGCCAGTGTGCACAGCTGTATTTCCTGACTAGCATTTATAGCACAAACACCATTTAGCTGTAGTTCCCACTATTATCTCACATTTGTTTCACATCACTGTGTGACAAACCTGTGGCATTTGTATCACTGATGGCTCCTTTAACAGCTTTATAAACTGAATCCTGCCTCATTTTTTTTTTTTGTATTGTCGAATAAAGCATATCTCACAAAAGAAGATCTGTAAACTCAATTTCCTGTTCTATTGTGGCACACCCCCACATCTTAGTCTTATAACCTCCCTGCTGCAGATCAAACGATTTCAGGTATATGTGTATCCCTGTGCATATGTGCATGAATAGAATAACATCACACTCACGCGTGCACACACACACACATGCAATATATATATATATATTTGCAGGCTTTTCATGGTTACATTCTATTGAATTTCTCAGGTCTTTCCTCCAGGGGGCACTGTCTGTATGCTCAGACATCATCACAAAGTTATATTGCTGCATTTTAACTTCAGCTTCTTGCCTCCCTCTATGATTACTTCTTGTAAAAAAAATGCGTACCGTGAACTGAGCTCAATGCACTTTTCCCCATCCCAGTGCAGCTGTATTTCAGAAACTCTAAACAGCTTGTCTTATCCCGAGGCTGTTCTCTGATATTTCCATGCTCCACGTGGAAACAAAGCTTTCAAACAAACATGGAAGCACACTCAATACCAAATCTAAAATTATAGTGTTTCAAATTGTTTATATATTGAATCAGGGAATGCTATGACACATTTATAACCAGTGATTCTCGGAATGGAGTCCTTGAAGCATAGCCAGGTATTTATTTATTTATTTGATTTGATTTGATTTTGTTACAGGAAACCACAAGCCACAATTATCCGAGATAGAACATTGAGCTGCTTGAATATTATAGAATATTGAGCTGCTTGACTGCACAATTGATCTGAATGGGTTTAATTCAAATCTCGAAAACGCCAAATAACCAAACTATTTAGATATATTCTGCACATTTGAATAATAAAGCTAATATTTGAATAGTTGGATTGCGTTCATAAAATAAATCTGTACCGAGGGGGTCTGTGGACTACATTTTACAGTTAAAGGGATGCGAAAGCTTTGAGGACCCTTGATTGAAATACTTACGTAAAACGGTCTTGTGCTGTTAATTTAATGTTTTAAAATGTATTTCTATATTTATTTTAATCCAAGTTCCTTTCATTCATATACAACAGGTCCTTTTTTATGGATTATGAATGTTATGAATGTTACTGTAACTGAAACGAGTAAAACTTCAGCCCTTGAGTCGACAAGACAAGAAAAGTCTTTTTCTGTATTTTCTTTAAAAAATTTTTTTTCATTGTTTTATTTGTCTTTAAAGGAAACGGAAAAAAAGTGTGGAGTTGTGAGCGTAACAGTTTAATTATCGTGTACAGTTGATTATTTGATTATTGCTAATTATCACCCTTAACCTTCTCTGCTCCAGGGATGCCGCATCATGGCTGACCCTGCGCTCTGACCCCAACCACCTAACAAGCTGGGATATGCGAAGAAAAGAATTTCACTGTGCTGTAATGTATACGTGACAAATAAAGGCTTCTTCTTCTTCTTATCTTTCTATAACAACACTCCCTGCACTGATTTATTCCTCTTATACCACAACAATTCACCAGTGATGACACGTCATACTATTTATCAGTTTGTAGCTACATTTAACATCTGTTAAACATCTGTTCAACAAGTTAGTTCCTCTTACCACTTACACTATAGCAGCTTTAAACAGTTGTTCCTTCAAGACTTTTTTCTCTCTTATCTGAAGTTAATAAGACAAAAAAACTGTTAAACATAACCTCCTCTATCATGATGACTTTCCTGAGGAAGAAAACTTATTGACTGTTACAAAGCACTGGTACTGGAGGCTCCTTCCATAAATGTTAAAGAAAGGTCACCTAGCATAAAACGTCAACGATGATATCGTACGTCTTTCTTTGTCATGTATAATATAACCTGCCATTTGAATTATAGACAGCACTACTGTCAGCGTTAACGTCTTCTGACCAATGAGATTCGAGAATTCAACACGTTATATTTTCCAGCATTGTCCTAGAACACATATTTTCTTATACCCTAGAAATCCCTGTGTTTTGAATCCAGCTGCTTCATGCTGTTGCTGTAAGTCATGTTCACTGTGCATTGTTTTTATAAAAAACTGTTATGCAAGTTACACTGCCACTTTATACGCGTTATATAATTATAAAATCTGTGTGCTGACACTTCATATGTATGCAGTGTGAATTCTACTGCATGGGCCTTGAAGCGGAATATTGCAATCGAGCTGCTTCACTATTGTACTTAAAGGGAAAACTCTACACATTAAATATGTTTATACTGAAATATCTGTGATGTGCTTAGTGACGCTGGTGTTGATTTGTTGGTTGGTGTTGGATTTTCATTATTCCTGTGAGAAGATAGTGGTTTTCTGTCACATTAATGCCATGAGGGGACATTTCTAACATGGTTACAATGAAGTTTAATTGAAAAACAAGAACAATGTCAAACATTATTGTCAGGCTTGATGTTAGCTCATAAAAACAAATGGTAAATGGTCTGCACTTATATAGCGCTTTTTCTACCTTAGCGATTATACAAAGTGCTTTACACTGTTTCCTATTCACCCATTCACACACCAATGGTAGAAGAGCTGCCATGCAAGGCGCTAGCTTAGAGCGATGAGCAACTTGGGGTTCAGTATCTTGCCCAAGGACACTTCGGCACGTGGAGTCATGAGGGCTGGGAATCGAACCGCCAACCCTACGATTATTGAACAACCCGCTCAACCACCTGAGCCACAGCTGCAAAAGAGCAAGAGCTTCTTTTGTCTCTCACCTTTAGAGGAGTAGAAGGAGTACACATGTTGGTGCAAACGCTGGCCTCAAAGATCCAAAATGAAATATGGCAAATTACGGCAGACATTCAGCTTGGCTAGTTAGCAGTCTATGGGATGATGTGCATGATGGTAGTAGCATGAAATTTGAAGCTTTGGAAGCTTCTGTTTGGGCAAATGTACAGAGGAGGAAGAGAGAGAGCTGGACAGGTGAAAGGACTAAAGTGCTGTTGCACTAATCTCTTTAGGTAGTGATGAATTCCCACGGGAGCTACCATCAGTGCGTAGTTGAATGGCATTGTGGGCAATCCAGAAAACTGTGAAAGTAGATCAACATGCAGATGAAAGAATTCAATTACAAAATAAATGTTGGATGCCACTGAAGAGCACATATTTATAAAGATTTAAATGAAAGCTGTTCAGGATGGAGTTTTACTTTAATATTTGTCTAATGTTAACGCTTTGGTTTTTGTGTATTAACACTGTCTATGAATATCTTATGTGGAATCTGCACTGAGCTACATACTGTAAGCATCATATATGTGCATAATACGTATACTGTAGTGTATATGGATAATAACCATAAAATAGAATTGAATTGGGTCGAACTGAACTGGAATATATAGAACTTCATGCAACTGGACAGAAAGAGTCAAACTTTGCAAGAAGAAGAGTGCAAACATGCGTGGCCTCGTTTCCAACACTGACACGGTGATGTGAAAACGTTTTGAGCCGGTGGCAGAAAGCAGGAAGCCTTAAGCAAAGGGTTAAACACATCTTAGCACTGTATTGCCCACCACTGTAGTCATAGCAACAAGTTAATAAGTAGCTTCTCTGATCTCGCTTTTTGTCGCCGAGTAGGTTGCTAAGATACAAATCGAGTTCCATAGAGACTTATGCAAAATAATAGAAAAGTAATTTAAAGGGTTATAATAAAATATATTGCAGGACCTATCATAAGAAAAGGAGACTCATAAAAGGAAAATGCAGAATATGAAGCTGAAGTGTCTTAACAAATGATACCTAATAGCTGTTTTCGATCTTGTTGTTTTTTTGTTTTTTTTCAGGTGATGAATTTTCAGGTGGTCTCGGGGTTGCAGGAAGAAAAATAGGCACAGTGGTTCTCTTCTGGCCGTTGAGAGTGGAGCATTACTGAGCGCCCTCACTCATTTCACTCCTGTGGTGAAGCAGTAAAAAGAACAAGCGAGAGAGATTGAGAGAGAGAGAGAGAGAGAAGGAGAGCGAGTGACAGAGAGCGAGAGAGAGACAGAGAGAGAGAGAGAGAGAGAGAGAGAGAAGGCCTTGCCTCGCGCTTGCATCATCCAGCTCAGGGCGGTGTGTGATGGTGTGCCCTCTTTTTCTTTGTTCAAACTCCTCTATCCGCAATGGCAGGGCAAGATGAATGTGATGCTGTAGGGAGCATATTTAGCCAAAGATTCTGCGGTTTAAATTCCACAGGGTGGGAGGGATTTTAAAGCAGTTGGCACAGAATCTTCAAAAGCCAGTGTTGTTTGTTGTTGCAAAAAAACAAAATTAAATTCGGTAGAAAAAAAGATTAATGCATTAATGAATTTACCATTTGTTCCCTGACAAGGATTAATTAAAAACATTTTTTTTCAGCGTATGTAATTAGCAGCGGGTAATTTTTACTTATTTTTTTTTTTAACCAACATGTCCCCGAGAACAGACGTCACCTTTGCCTCCATTTCTAATTTGTTCTGTTTGTTACTTTTTCATTTTATTGTTTCTCTGGGCCTGTTTGTGCCAATATGTACAGATTGGGGGGGGTTATATATATATGTGTGTATATATGTATATATATATATATATATATATATATATATATATATATATATATATATATATATATATATATATATAAAGAGATCTTGTTCAGAAAAAGAGATTTATTTAGCTGGTGATAATAAAATAGATCATAATAACATTTTTTCCTTGTCCTCTGACATTCCAACCCTCGACGTGTGCATTACTTTTCTCAACACACATCTTTGTGCCTGACACTATTCTAGTGAATAAGCCACATTTTGTACCTTGAAACTCTTAATCCATTGAAAAAAAGCAACAAAATCAAATTATGAAGAAAAAAAATGCAACTTTAAACCAATAGGATAAATGATTAAGTCCCTATAAAATCACAATAAAAAGAGCTCATGGGGGAAAAAACAATTACAAAGATTCTAAAGCACTACAGAACTCAAAGTTGGTTTTGGCATTCGTACTGCTCCTATTGCTAGGGTAAAGGGGCTCTTCCTATTCTTTCAAGGAGATTTATGCGTCCACTTTCACTTAACAGTCACTTGACCACTGCCCTGAACGCCCAGATTGACAGCAAACTGTAATGATCCATTAACCGAGGGGTTAATCAGCCACCAATGCTCAGCCTCTCATCATTGACTGAGCACACAAAGGTTAGTTGAGTGTGAACACACTATCAGTGCGTCTCTCCTTGCAAAAGCTAGGCAGTTTCCTTCTTGAGTGTGCCACAAAACAGATGATCGGAATGGACAAAAGGTCAACCTCTGCGACGTCGACTCGTCTGCCTGCCGATCCACAGAGGTCGTTATCAAGTATGATGACATCGCTCTCCAACGACTCAGGTGTTCCTCGCGCCGCCCGATTCATTGGCCCCATATTTCATTATTATACTTTTATCATCCTCTGAATCACAATGAGATGAGAGAGAGATTGGGATATAAAAAGGAGGCAGTGTATCATCTCTCGTTGTACGCACCTTTCATTTTGTATTTATGGAAACTATGCATCAGAAATCACATAAATTCAAAGGGAAACATGGAGCCTTGTAAAATATTACTGATTCAATGGGAAAGGGGAAAATAGATTTATATATATATATATATATATATATATATATATATATATATATATAAATTAATAGGCTCCCCTGTTTGAATGTTGACAAACAGCACAGGCTTTGAGAAGTGTACATTTTATGTGTGTATAAATATAGTGTGTAGGGATTGCATTATTATTATTATTTCAAAACAAATATCTGAGTGCAGTATATTTATAATAAGTCAAGCAAATACACGTAGTTCAAACCTCAGTACATGCAAACAGAGAGACGGCTCAAAACATACAGCGTATGAGACGATTATAAGTCATTATAAGTGTCATCATTTCAAATTAATAATAATAATAATAATAATAATAATAATAATAATAATAATAATAATAATAATAATAACAACAACAGTAATAACAACAGCGAAAACAACAATAATAATAATAATAATAATAATAATAATAATAACAACAACAACAACAACAACAACAACAATAATACACTCTAAAAAACACTGGGTTAAAAACAACCCAAATTGGGTTATTTTTAGCCCAACAGCTGGATACATATAGGACAAAACACATTTTGGGCTAAACTAACCCAAGTTAGTCAAATTGGGTTCTTAATTTTAATCCAGCTTGTTAATTTTAAAAAGGATGCTTTCATTTTTACAAAAAAGCTGAGTTAATTTTATTTCATAAATGGGTTAATATTTTCAGGATTAGTTTTACCCTTTGAAAATGTCAAATATACCACATTATAAACAAACATGTCAACATGGTATCTCCTTTCTTTATACACAAGAAGGTGCTCAGAAATGTGTTCAGGATAGAGCTACTAAAGTGGTGTTTATATACAGACTATGAAGTAAATTACTCAAATAAGTCACATATTTGAGATGAAAATGTCAGATTTTGATCAAAGGAGACGTTTAAAACATCCAGATAAAACTGAGTAAGCAACTTACAATCCAGTGGGCGTTACAAACACGTAATCCAAAGCTAACGAAGATAGCGGTGCACTTAGTGTCATGTAAACTGGACTGTTATCGCACATTTTTGCTTTTTCTAGTGTACAGTAATGGTCTTATTGATAAATATATCGATACAAACCTTGCTTCTCCAAATAAATTTAACAGTCTGTCCGTGTGAAAAGCGCTAACTCCACCTGAGGCGAATTCAAACAGTCCGCTCTGAGTTGATTTGACCCGAGGAGCTGGGCTGAGGCGTCGGGGTGGGGGAGGGGTGCATTGATTTAACTGTCAGTGAAAATGACCCACCACTAACCCAGCGGTTGGGTTACACAAAACTACCCAAAAACTACCCAAGACTGAGAATATAACCCAATTAAATGACCCAAAAGTCTCAACCCAGCGTCTGGATATAAAAAATAGCCCAGCATTTTTTAGAGTGTAATAATAATAATCATTTCTGAAATCTTTTTTAAATAACTTCAAAAATAGAAAGATTAATTCATATGATTAATCTTAAATATATTACTTTATTACTACTACTATAACATACCGTACACATATTAACTTATATTAAATGAATTGATTTGTGCTGTTGAATATAAAAGTTTGAAAATAAAAACAGCTCTTTAAACTGGATTTCTGGCCCAGACTGCAGCTCAGAGGAAACTAATATTATGTTTGATACTTTTATTCCATGTCGTATTGTATAACGATGTTCCTCAAAAATGCATGTAGCATGACATTATGATTCTTTCCTGCTCACTGTACATCTCTGACCTGCTCTTTGTATTGCATTACTGTATTTTGTAATTCTTGGTATTGCACTTATAGTTTCTTTCTTGCCTACAAATATCTTGCACTGATTCTGAAAAGGAACAATAGCACTCATTCATTGCATTACATCTGCATTTATGATGAACCTCTAACGATAAGCCTGAAAAAAATGACTACGCTCTGCTAGTGTCATCAGTCAGCGCATCTGAAAATTGAACAGAGCGTGGAATTAAGGTAATAATGATATTTTTTTTGTCCATTAACATGTTTAGTTTACATTTTGTCATTACCACTATTGTATTTGTATCTGTCTCATGATTTTTGGATTATCGTATACCGCCTTCCCATTCGTGGCTTTCAGATGAGTGTAAAAACAGGGCTCACACGCCGAGATTTTAATAAATAATTTCTGACACTGCACAAACTGTATATCAGCTGTATATCAATGTGGTATACTATATCTCCAGTTGTAATCAAGATGCTTCTGCTCCTATCATATTCCTTCGCTTCATTATCTCCACACATTTCTTTATCCCTTCAACAGCTTTTCTTCCCAAATTTCCATCAATACACGCCCTGCCCAAGATCCGCCACACCTGGGCTGTTGCCACGGCAACGCGACCCCTGACAATAAGCAACCCTGTATGACACTAAACTCTGCGCAACTCCTGATTGGATATTGATTACACTTTTGTGATACATAATAGGATCAAAAGGATTGAGAGGCTTTGCCTATGCCTGGGTCTCTTGGCTTCTGATTGCCACTTATTTATAAGCTCTTGCCGTTCCGGAATCTGCATGTTAAGAAGGGAAAATATAATGAATAAAATAAATAAATAAACAGTTTTGTTTTGGAGTCTCAGAAATAAAACTCTATCAGGAATAGGGCTAAGAGTGCAGGCGCAGATGTGCAAAGGCTCAGCAAATACCATGGCAATTAGTCGCTCATAAAGTCAAAACATACTGAGGGCTTGCATGATAGTTTGAGACGATGCCAACAAGTTGGACAATTTATTAAATAACTTCTGGATGTAAACCTTTTTTAATGGTATGAGCCTGGCTTTTTGGTCTTCTTTTGGTCTGATCCTAGATCAGTGCTAGCAAAGAGCAATATATCAGTAGTACAATTCACAGCCATACTGTCAGTGATTGACTTTCATTATGCTATGACAGGAAAGTAATATAACTAGATAGAAACGGTAAATATGGACTGGACACTGCCTTTGTAACCTTGAACAAGGACCCTGAACTGAATGTTACCTAGATTTCTTCCCTATGTACAGGTTTATATATGGGAATACTGTCTAAGTAAACATACAATGACTCCTAAGAAAACATAAGAATCGGACATTTATATGTATGGGGTTCATAGGTCTATACTTCACACAGTCCTTTCCTGTCTAGTGATCACTCTCGCGCTCTCGTATAAGACTGGAAGTATAGGGGAACCTCAGACATCACTCTTTGGTACAATACAGTCTCATCATTTCTCATTTCGTTATGCAACCTTTAACCATTTTTTTGGCATGAAATATTTGAGATTTTATAAATGCAGACCATGCCTTCAAATGGTTTCGGTTTGAGCGATTTAACTGTAGCAGGGAACTCTGGGAACATGGGTTACATTGATAAAAAAATAAATTAATAAATAAAATCCTACTGTCAAAAACTATTGTCAATTTTATAGCAATTTACTAGCAACAGGGTTGCTGGTAAAATTCAGTAAAAATATACAGTAAGCAACCATAAAATATCTTAAAGTACTGTAATATCTTACGTAATATAAAATAACACATGATCCAATACATTTGCTCATTTGTCTGATCCACCCATCCATCCATCCATCCATCCATTTTCTGTCCCGCTTATCCTACATGGGGTTGCGAGGAAACTCGGTGCACAAGGTGGGGGACACCCTGGACGGGGTGCCAACTCTTCGAGTCCCCAACCTTGGAGGTACGAGTCAAACGTGCTAATCATTTAGCCACCATGCCCCTCTCATTCGGCTGATTTGGCAGATTTAGGGTCTTCAAGACGTCAGCCATGGCAGTTTGGTGGTGGTGGGATTTGAACCCCATCTTCTATCGTATAACACAAAGCCTTACCTACTGAACCACTAAAACTTACTCAAATACCTTGCATTGATTTAATGTAATCCAGTCGCCAGTAAAATTTACAGCTATTTTTTTTTTTTTTTACAGTGAATATTTCTAGGACGCTCCTTCACAATTAAAGCCACCTAGAATGACTTGCATATTAAGGTTTTGAATTGACATGTGATCTTCAGTGGTGTCCAATTTCATTTTGTTGTGAAATTCAGTTTTTCAGTTCAAACTTCTTTTGGTGTCATGTTGGTTTAGTTTCTTTTTGGTTCATGGTTTCCCATTCGACTACCTGCTGATAGTGGTGACAGTGGGATTTAGCTCTTGCTTCATCTGGACTTAAAGAGAGCTTTAGCCTGTCCAGCTCTCTCATCTCCTCATTTGCACACTCTGCTCAAACAGATCAGCTTCCAAAACTTTCATGTTAATACTGCCGTCAGCATCATTGTCACTTCGTAGATCACTGCCGTAACTCAGCACAACTGCATCATATAGCTGCATTGTGTTTTAGACACAAACATCTCCACTACTTCTACACTGGATTTGCCATTAATTCTTTTGTTTTAGGAGCTAACAGTGAAACCGGACCATCATCTCTTATGTTTGAGATTAAATTACCTTTGGAACTGCACTTGCAATATGTGCGATGTCTGTGACATCAGAGTGACAGACAAGCACTAACTTCTCACAAGAATAACAACAATACAGCACCAACCAACAAATTAGCACCAGCAACTCTAAGCACATCACAAATATTTCGAGATAAATGTGCTTAATGCGTTTCTGCATGGAGTTTTTCTTTATGGCTATACAGCCAATGGGTGTAAAAACTTTCACACAGGGAACCGAAGGTGAATCTCCTGTTCTACCACATCCCAGTGGTGTCCTATTGGATTCCATTGAAGGACCGGATCTGAAGAACTGAAGGCACTGAAGAACACTGAACTCGTTGTCATGTTCATGAAACCAGTTTGAAACGACTTTTACTTTGTGACATGGTGCGTTATCATGCTGGAAGTAGTCATTAGAAGATGGGTAAATTGTGGCCATGAAGGGATGCAAATGGTGAGCACCAATACTCAAACTGGCTATGGCATTCAAGTGATGATTGAATGGTATTACCAGGTCCAAAATGTGCCAAGAAAACATTCCCCACATGACTACACTACCTCCACCAGCCTGGACTCTTGATACAATGCAGCCTGTGTTATTAGCACCAAATTCTGACCCTAACATCTGTGTGCCTGAGCAGAAATTGAGCTCCTTCAGACCAGGCTCTGTATTTCCAGTCTTCAACTGACCAGTTTTGGTGATTCTGTGCCCAATGCAGCCTCAGCTTTCTGTTCTTGGCTGACAGAAGTGGAACCCGATGTGGTCTTCTGCTGTTGTAGTCTATCTGCCTCAAGATTTGATGTGTTGTGCATTCTGAGATGCTTTTCTGCTCACCATAATTATACAGAGTGGGTATCTGAATTACTGGAGCCTTTCTGCCAGCTCAAACCAGTCTGGCCAATCTCTCTTGACCTCTCTCATCAACAAAGTATTTCACTCACTGGATGTTTATTGCACCTTTCTGAGTAAGCTCTAAAGACTGCTGTGCTTGAAAATCCCAGGAGATCAGCAGTTATAGAAATACTCAATCCAGTCCGTTTGGCACTAACAATAATGCCACGGACGAAATCACTGAGATCACATTTTTCTGATGGTTGTGAACATTACCCACCCGAAGCTGCTGGCCCGTATCGGAATGATTTTATGCATTGCCCTGATGCCAGATGATTGGCTGATTAGATAATTGCAAGAATGAGGTAGGTGTACAGGTGTTCCTAATAAAGTGCTCAATGAATGTATATAGGCAGTAAAATAGAAGGGAGGTGATGTTCCAGACATGGACTTTTTCATAAACTGCTTCACTCCATTTCTGTTAACAATAGAACTATACAGCTGATGAATAATTGGTTAAACGCCATCAGACTGGCTGTTCATTAAATATGCTATGGATTTGCCTTTAAATGTATCCTGTGGAAACATTTGTTTTAGCTCGCACGTGCACACCAAACTGATAGATAATCTCCTTTTGGAAACTTCATTTATATTCCTTTCACATGTTATCAGGGACCTGAGGGACAGGGAAGGCATTCTTCCATTTGGGTCCAATTTCCTCCCACTGACCTTTCCCCTCAAAGCAAACACTACATTGTTTCTTCTGCTTTAACACACTGGGTATCAGCGGTGCGCTTGGAGTGTGTGGCCCACAGGCGGTGACATGAATCAACCCGAAGGAAGCGTAAGACAGAGCACAATGTCATTGCTTTGCCATGACACCATGAGCAGTCCACAATATTTGTGTGCATTACATATTGACCAATATATATCCTCATACATATAATACATATGAGTGTACAGTATGGGTATATTATTCACAATAAATGTTTATACGAATTGAAGTGTGCATTTACATAATCAGACTTATTATTTTACAGATTTGTAACTTTTATGAGAAAATGGCATAAAACGTGTTTATAAATATTTATAAATATTATAATGCTGTTAATTATTCCTTAACAATCAAAGAAAAATGTTTTCCAACTGTCACTGTTTATAGAAAACGCACTCTGTGTGCGTGTGTGTGTGTGTGTGTGAGCATGTTTTTATTTCTTGATGGAGACTAAATGTCCCCACAAAGATAGAAATATCTGACAGTTTGGAGCTTATGGGTACCTCTGGTTTGTCCCCATGAGGAAACCGCTATGTAAAATGCTTCTATTAAATAAACAAATACGCTTAATTTTTGTTACTAAGGTTAAAATGAGGTCTCAATTTAGATTTAAGTGCAGGCATGGCGTAAATAATTATGTCAATGGAAGGTCCTCACAAGGATATTATGATAAACGTGTGTGTGTGTGTGTGTGTGTGTGTGTGTGTGTGTGTGTGTGTCTGTAATCATTGTTTTATTTCACTTTAATCAATTCACCCTTCAACCCCCTCCCACTCCTCCCTCCATTTATTATGCATTATTCGCCCTTTCTAAACAATTTGCTACCAACCCTTTTGTCTCATTTGGTATTCAGATGTGCTTAACGTTATTATCTCAATTAATACAATGACACGTGCTAAACACACTCTCTGTATAATGCGAGTGACGAAAAAAAAAAAGCCACCACAAATTTCACAGCCATACAAACCAAAAGGCCGTTCCTCCTCGAGCGAAGGCGACAGCTCTGACTACTTCGCTCCGAATCGGGAGACAGCGCCGGAGTCAAATAATCAGACGAAGGAACGAAAAGGAGCCATGCTGGTCTACAGGACTGTGCTTTATTTTTAGCCTAAGCAGAGAATATAATGATCTAGAGCTACACGGTTCAGGAGCAATGAGGGAAAAAAAACAGCCCATATGTAGAGAGGATGGGCTCGTGCCAATGCTATTTTACAGCTTTTTGTATTCAAGAAAAAAAAAATGTCATTTCGAAATAAACATCATTTTGAACGTGTTCAATTTAAAAATGAACACCAACATTAAATGAAAAAAGAAAAAAAGAAAAAAAGTAACACAAATAGGAAAAAAATAAATAAAACAAGGCATGGATTAAGAAGCAGGGAATGCAGTGATTCATTTCTTCTGGAAAACACATTTTCCATGTTCTCCACTGAGTCAATTTGGCAACTGTATTGTAATAAGTTTTTTTTGTTGTTGTTGGTCCTTATAGTGGCATTGAAACACCAAGGGCCTCTGTAAAGCCCAAACACAGAGGCAATGATACAACACACTGGCATAGAGTGGAGTTTCTGATGTGTAGGTAGCATCACTGGGGACAATGTGCTGGATTTAAGGCAAAACACCCCTCATAGATTGGTATCTACACAATTGACAAAAGTGAATGAGAGCAGCTGTTCAGCTGCGCTCTCGGCTACTGACATCTCGACTTCATCCACAGCTATGAACATGCAAATTGAGTTAAAAAGTCGAATATAAAGTTTATGCTTTTTTTTTTTTTCTTCCTGAATTTGATGAGGTTAGAACAGAACAGCAGAACAGTACAGACTGAAGCAGAACAGACAACAGAGGTGATGCTGTGAATAGTAATGATTCCAGCCGGATAAAGATTTCAAGGCATTTAAGATAAAAAAACAAAACAAAACAAACAAACAAAAAAAAAACATGTAACTTCCAGACATCCTTATATGATTTCATGATTTCCATTTTGTCATACAATTTACATAATGTAGGTCGTCCGAGATTTTTAAGAAAGACAACAACATTTAAAAGGAAAAAAATAAAATAAAATAAATAAATAAATAAATAAAAGATTAAATCTTTCCGTGAATAATAACGATCCCATCCTGGTAAAAGATTTGAAGGCAAATATCTGATTTCAAATATTTGTTATAAAAATGACTCATGAACATATCCGTAACTCATAAAAACATATCATTCCCAGATATCCTTATATGATTTCTCTCTCTCTCTCTCTCTCTCTCTCTCTCTCTCTCCCTCGCACTGTCCTCAAACTCTGCTGGATTAAAAAACCTCTGTCACTCTGTCGCTCCATAAAATATCGCTTCAAACTGTACCATAAAAACGCAACCGAACAAACCATTTCACAATTTAGGTCATCGCAGATTTTCCAAGACAACGTAAAGAAACAGAGAACATATAAAACTTGCAATAAATCAATCAATAAATATCATTTGCCACCATACTGTACATACAGTATAAAATTCATTTGAACATAAATAAAAATGTGTATAGTTTCCCCTCTCACCCTTGATGAAATATAGATATATATCTATATATTTTGTTTTTCTTTCAGAAATATTTTTGACCGGTATCTCTCATGTAGACTAGAAAGATGAGACAGAATTGAAAAATATGCTATGTTGTATTTACAGTTCCCAGGAAAGAGCAGGCTTGCAGATATTGGAGAGGATACAAAGAGAATGCTATAGAGGTGAGACGCGGAAGGTTCGGTCTCAGTCTCGATGCAGGTTACGACCAAACACCTGCTAATGCAGCCTGTGCCTGATGTACATATACATACATATGTACATATTGTACACTATCAATCCCAGGTCACGTTTTAACCACTTGCTACACATTGACACTGCATTTAACCCTCATGTTCTGTGCAATACTTCGCACAAGATGTCCTAGCGCATTCACTTTTCTAGTAATACAATTGAAAATATTTCAGAATACCCTTCCATCTTTATTCCTTTGAGTTATTAGAAATATCTGTGATTATTTATATATTGTTAAACAGACACGTACACCCTTGTCGTATGCTTAGGGACACTCCTGACAAAATGCGATCATCTTCTTCTTCTTATTTTTTCAATTTCCTTTCATATTTACAAAGTTTTTTAAACAGTTCATACATGCTCTTGATGACACAACCATCAACTATCGGCACAAACCAGCAGCTGTGATACAGATGTTCATTCAGATGCCAGTAATCTCTGAATATAAACATTAGGCTCCTAACTGAATTTTCATTAACTTAAAAAAAATAATAAAAAATAAATTAAAAAAAAATCATTATTTGGGATGTGATAATATTTCAGGGATTATTTCCCTGAATAAAGGTTTGTTTTGAAATTAACAGGAAAACGAATTGAGAAACTTCTCTGTACTATCTGTACTACTACTACTACTACTCTGATAAATAAAAGCCAAAGCTTCACTAGTCTTCCTGCCTAAAAAAAACCATAACCTCACCTTCTTTCCACAAATCTCACCCAACGTGTAAGACGTCTGCAAGCAACCACAAGCCGTGACATCATTTTACGTGATGCCCTGAGTACTAGAGTTGGACTTGTGTCACTTAAGTTGCAGCAGCTACACACACTTTCTGCCTAGCATGTACTCTACCTCCATCACCTTTTGTTCTCATTTCTTTTCAAACAAGACCTCTCATGTTTAAACACGATGACGAAATCTTGCTCTCTCTCTCTTTCTTTTTTTTTTTTTTTTTTTTTCCAAAACCAGTTATTAAATGAGAGGCATTAATTTTTTTGTGTGTGTTCTGTCCAACAGGTTCCCTTAATTATCTCTTTACTTTTAGTCAATTACATTTCGCTTCCTTTCCTTGACAATCACTGCTATTTTAGGGAGAGCAGTAAAAGCCTCAGGGGGGGAATGGAGATGAGGAGCTCTGTTTCTGGCAGGTCACCCCCTCCTTTGGTTGATTAACTCATCCCACAGTCATCTCTGCAGCAACATGATTCTGCAAGGAGAATAAAAGGACTAACGGCATGCAAAACGACAACATCTGTCTAACAGGCAAAGGAGCCGGGGAGCCGATGGACGCAGAAAGACTTGCCAGGCTTGGCTTTTTAATGGACATCTGTGGGAAGTGAATGTTTAGATAATATTAGAGTGTAAGTTTGGTCTAAAATGGTGGCATTGAGGTGAAAAATGGTACAGAAAGGAGCCACAAAACAAAGATTCTGCATTGTTATTTTTTTTTTGTCCTCCTCTTGTAGGTCTTAACAGTAGTCTTGTCCTAACAGCGTTCTTCCCTTGACATTAAACACTCAATTTAGCCTTCTGATTTGCAGCACAGTAACTGTAAGCATTTAATCCAAACACTTTTTAGGGAGTCTTGTCAACTTTACATTTTTGTGTGTGGAAATTGAATCAAATAAAAGAAAATAAGGCAATAAAGGCAAGAAGGAACACATAATTCGAGAACAATGCAGTCATCTGTATTAAATTTCCCAGCATACCAGTAGCAGTAGCTTCTTAAATATGTACCTTTAGATATGAATTAACCCAACTAACGTCTGACAAAGAAAAAAAATAAATTAATTTTAAAAAAAAAATAACAGAGACACTGAAATTTTCCTGTTTGAAATTGAGGTGTCTTCCTGTTACATTGCATATTTTTTTCTAGGGATGCATCAATACCATGCTATTCAATCCAATTTTGCATACAATTGATTTCTATTTATATTCACTGATATAGATACAAATACTGAAATGAGTAACATATTTAATATTAAGCAATTAAGCAATCAGACGCGTCATGGAACATTTCTCTAGCTCTGATGTTGGTTGGTGAGACATTGAGCTAGCAGCAATGAACTCCTCAGGTTTATGAGTTTTATGTTCAAGATGTCATTCTTTATAAACAATATATTTAATAGCGAGCGTGAGCGTGGCCATTCTGAGAGCATGGATCTTTAAAAACTGGCTGTAACTTGCCGTGACTTGCAGCTCGACGATGGGAAAAGAAGTACGCAGTATTCAGTACTCAGTGCTCGCAGAATTGAAGTGCTAGCTTTGTGTGCGCTCTATTAAAGATACCATTTAAACACCATAAAGATGTTTTATCGTGTTACTTGTATTATAAGACGGAAGATGCTATAGTAGCTCCTCTTGATATGTTTGCAGTTTTGCTTTGGTCATTAATCGTGAAATAGGCCAAGATTGATGTCATTTTGTGTCACCTGCTCGTTAGGCTTATGAGACTAGTAAATGAGTAGGTTAATAGACCGATACCTGATAAAAGTATTTTATATTGATGCATCCCTATTTTTAAACAATAAACAAAGATCAAGTGAATTATATTGTCTGTCTTGGCAATTTTATGCAACCTATGAGAAGCAAAGTAGGGCAGTATATTGTAGCAGTAAAGTAGCTGTTTACACTGTGCTTCACCAATATTCTTCCAGTGCTTAATAATACGTGTGCTTTCCAGATGTCCTACATTTACAGCTGTGACAAAACAGGCACAACAACCTGAATGAATGGGTCGTTTTGCGAAATGAAAGTCCGTAGATCAAATGGTAGGAGTGCAATTAAGTGCGGAGATAACAATAATGATAGAGGGCATTTGCCAAATGTATGTGGCTCTGTAAAAACAAAACAAACAAACAAACAAAGCAGAAATCAGATCAAACAGTTTGGCACTTCCATATTAATATGCCTCCAGTTTCTTTCTCAGTAAAGGAAAGTTTTCCAGTCATACACTAAAAGGTTTAAAGTCTTAGACAACAAATCCAGGATGATTAACCGAGGATGATTTGAAGCATTTTCGATGTGTATAATTCAGACATTTTCTATTACAGTGGAATATAATCATTGGCAGGTAGTGAGGTGATAACTAGTGCAAATTGTTCAGATTGTATGTAGAAGGGATAGGATACAGCAGATGTTCGTGGCTGAATTGAACAAAGAAATATAAGCATGCATGGCAATTGACAGTACAAGGGAATTTAAAATAAAACGCAAAAGGTATTTAGAAAATTTGCTAGTCAGTTCTCGGTTTTCCAAAACCAATCTTAATGTCTTCTAGTGTGTAGAGCATCTGACATCATGATACTGTATTTGTGCTACTTTTGTCAATTTTGTGAAGCTCAACCCAGGTGTGTACAATCTCATCATTCCTTTCATACATCTGAACTAATAAGAATCTCCAGGATTTAGAAATGGACAGGCTGGAGGTCACAGTTTCAACAAAACCTCATTCCTGCTTTCAGTCCAGTAGAAGCAGGCAGGAAGGACAAATTTCATTCGGCAAGGGGAGGGAGGCAGCAGATTTTATTTGCGCAATTTTTGGTCCTTTGGAAATTCCTAAAGAGGATTTAAAGGATTAAACGCAAGGTCTGACATGCTGGCATTAAAGGTCAGAGGTCAGGTTTATTTGTTTTGACATCCATGATACCCTGCCTACTCCACTCATCTGTGCAGACTGTCTTGCCACTGTAAACCACCAAGCCTATCCTTGGAAACAACAACAACAACAACAACAACAACAAAGAAATAAATAAAGCTATCATTCTATATTTCAGAAGTATCCAGAAGTGTTGTCCACCGTTTGTAAAGGTTACAAGCTAAATCGATTAGAAAACCGTTGACGCTGTTTTCGCTAGCTTTACAACCGGATTCACAAAGAATTTACGAACCATTCATAGGTGTTTCCATGTGAAATCAATTTGTAAGAAAAGCTATTCGATATTCATACCTTTTCATACAAGTTTGCTTGTGTGCGTTTGTTACATGTCGGATTAAGAAATGAAACAAAAAGAAATGAAAGGAATTAAAGAAAAAGAAAGAAAACAGTTGGTTGGCAGCATTGCAGGTATATAGAAAATTGTGACTGTTGAAAGGAGTACAATCATGGACAAAAAGCCCCAGATATATGATTATGTCATTGAGCATGTTCTCTACATTACATTTCTGATAACTGACAAAAAAATCACCTTTGAGTGCAATACAGGCTTGGGTAGAGTGTTGACTGACTGTCGTACGTTCTTTCCCAGGTTCGTTCTATCATTTACGGTGGCATTAGAGAGAGCATATGAATAGTGTTCCATTTACATCAGATTACAACAAAGCTTAATGGCATCTAAAAGCTTTCAGCTGCTAATGCTGTGAGTGCATTTGTTTTTTGAATTTTTTTTCTTTTTTTTTTATTATTATTTTGCCTTTCCCATGAAAGTTCAGGATATATCCGCAGAGCACTTAGTTGAGTGCTTTGCTAAGTTTGCAGTGGCTTCAGTAGACCTCTAGATCGCTCGGTGTCTAAGTCATTTCTCTTCAGACCAACACTGTGTCACTTCTAATGATTTTCATTCATTTTTTTACTTAAAAAAAAAAAAAAAAAAAAAAAAAGCCACTGCAGTCGTTATCTCTTCGGGTTCGTTTGGCAGTTTCTGTAGCTATCGACTTCCAGGTCATTGTCATAATACGTTTGGAATTTTAGAAAGTCCATTCTTAAAGGATCACGCCTTCCCCCCACCCCACCCAACACACACGCACACTGCAGTAGTAACTGTGAGATCAGTCTAGATAGCGCGCTCCCTGTCATAATACAAAAAAGAGTAAAGAAAAGAAGAGAGTCCACATCATATCCAGTAGCTTGGTCTTTACAGTGGATTGTCGCTTGAACAAAAAGGCTTATGGGAAGCCTGCACCCTGTCAAGTACAGACTTTAGACACTCCTTTACGATCGTTCCTTGTTTTGTTTTTTGTTTTTTTCTTCTTCTTACGTTCCAGTTTCCTTGTGACACAGTTAGACATAATAGCTGTCAGAAGGCAGGGTGAAGAAATTGAGATGAGCTGCTTTATCTGTTCATTAAATGTGGCATGTTGAAGACACTGGGATGAGCTGTATAATCCATCCAATACATATTTTTCTAGAGTGAGCGGCCATTAAGACAAACAATGATTTTTTTTGTTTGTTTGTTTGTTTGTTTTCATAGTGTTTCTTTTTTTTTTGTAGATTTTTCCTTTTTTTCATTAGAAGTTCAAGTATTTTTTTTTTTGTCATTAAAAAAGAAAACAGCAAAAAATTGGCAAATCTACTCTTAGAATCTATACAATACATCTAATCTACGGTCTGGTGTAAATAAACCACCACCAGAGCAAAGGGTCAGCCTTGGTTTGATTATTTTCCTTCTCTTTTTTATTTGTTTTGTCTTTATAATCAATACTTAATGGATACTGACTTAATTATTTCTTTCAACTACTACTATCCTATCTATAATTGTAATACTTGCAGCTACAATGTAATATATATATATATATATATATATATATATATATATATATACACACACATATATATACATATATATATATATATATATATATATATATATATATATATATATATATATATATATATACACATACATATATATATATATATATATATATATATATATATATATATATATATATATATATATATTTAAAAAGCATGTAGTCCTTTGGTCCCTATTTTCTAAGGAATGATGCATGTAAATAATCCTGGATTACCATTTTCTCTTCAATCTCTCCAGAGCTTTCCCTGGCACAGACTACAACACCTGTATAGGCACGAAAACCAAAATGGCAGCAGGCTGGTGTGTGTTGTGTGTGTTCGTGTATGTGTGTATGTATGCGTGTGTGTGTGTGTGTGCGTATGTCTGCGCATTCATATGGATTTACAAATAGAGATATCAGTATTAACCAGTATCCAAAATATGAAGTTTCTGCAGTGCATTTATGCATCAGCCTAAGTGCAAAGGGTTTGTGTCTTTAAATATGGGTCATTTTGCATGGGTGCGTGCATGTGTGTGTGTGTGTGTGTGTGTGTGTGTGTGTGAGATAGATATGTGTGTTTCACTGCATGTATGATTGTATATCTGTATATGCATGCTTTGAGCATAATGTATCTATAAATATTTCTCCATCTTGTCTAAAAAACAGCAGCAAAAAAGTTGGTCTCTGCAAAATCGGCTTCCACAGGTTTGCGATGCCAAAGCGAGTAAATAAAAAAAGGAAATATTTAGCCAAGAAAAAAGAAAAAGAAAGAAAGAAAGAAAAAAAAAACCCTCGTTCCTTCAGTCACCTAGTCTCACATCTCTCGGCAATTTTCCCACAGAATCAAGGGACCACTCTTCTTCTTTGTGGCAGAGCGGAGAAGAAGTCTTTTGTACTTATACTGCACTTGTGAAAATAAGGTGTTGTCATCCTTCATCCTGAAAGAAAGGGGAAAAAAAAAAACAGAAAAGAAGGGAGGAAAGGAGGGAAAAGAAAAATGTGAGCTGTAACATTTTGTCTGTATAAATATATAAATATATATATATATATATATATATACTGTATATATATAAGTTTAAGTGAATATCTGCCAGTGCTATACACCAACATCTACAGCCAACACTTAGAAACACACTCACAACACATAAAGTGAAAGACGTTAGATATTATACACGATATACGTACGAATATTTGTAGTTATATAAACCCAAGCGCAGATAGACAAGCTTCAATAATATAACGAAAGGACACTCTGTAAATACAATACTGTGACTCTGTCTCTGTAACTAACACCAGTTAATCTACCGTTATCTAAAAGCAGTGAAACAGACAGCAGGGCAAGGGGGAGAGACACACAACCAAACACATGAACATGACGAGAAGACTGTGTGATGGGAGATGACTGAAGTTTAATTACACAAACGGATCATAGGCGGATGATAAAGCCTATTTATAAGCCTGTTTATAACATTTATACTGAACCTGAGCATCATTTTCTTGATATTTCTGTTAAAGAAAAACAGAAAACAATGACAAAAAAAGCCTTCCGATGACAGCGCCTATACTTTTAATCACATTCGGTTAATATTCAGCTCTACAAGGTTTGTACAGTATGTACGTGTTGATATGTGCCTGGCTTTTATGTCTTATGTAAGGAATAAAACATGCTGTAATAGGAAAATAATCACTGACAGGGTACTGAAATATCACACAAAGCATTTGAACAGTATGTTGTACTTTTAATTGTTTATAGTTATGTTTAAAGCGCACCTACTATGGTTTTGAAACGTGCCTAAAGGTCTCATACGATAGATTTACACGCATCCGAGGTCATAAAACACTTAAACGTGCTCATACTTTAAATTCCAGCATTAACTTTTTTTCCCCAGTGACACAAACGTCTCGTTAACTGATCCGTTCTAAATGATTCATTCTAAACTCCTCCTTTCAGAGAGCATACTCTGCTCTGATTGGTCAGAGCAGCGTATGTCGAAAAGGAAACGCCCATTGCAGTAAGAGTATCAGCTCCGTCTGTGAGCGAGCAGCCGATGAAGACCAGAGGCGGGGTTTTTTGTTACAAAACAACGCCGGTTTGAACAGGAAGTGAATTCTGGAAAGTCTGGAATCACTAACGACTCGTTTCAGCTGTTCAGAATCGATTCCTTCTTTTGGGAATCAGTAAATCCGTTTATCGTGCACTTTGATTTTTGAAACTTTGCAGACTTTTTACAATCACACATAACTCTTAAACACACTACATGAAAGGTAATATTTGAAAAACCATAATAGGTGCACTTTAATGTTGTAGAACGTCCATAAAAAAATGGATATTGCAGTTACAAACAGCTGTTTACTGTTCACTGTTCCGGCCATTTTTTTCAAAAGCATATGCAGCTTTTCATGTTACAGAGAAACCGTAAACTCCTATATGGCTCCTAATTGTTTGTAGACACCTGACCATAATGCCCATATGTGCTTTTTGAGCACCTTGTTATAGATTTAGTCCTTCTTTGCTGTTATAATAACCTACAGGCTTTCCACTACATTTTGGAGCATTGGTGAGGTTAGGCACTGATGTTGGGTGAGAAGCTTGAGGTCAGGGCTTTGTGCAGGACACTCAAGTTCTTTCACTCGTTCTTTAGCTTGGCAAACCATGTCTTCATGGAGCTTCATAGTATGTGCACAGGGGCTTTGTCATGCTGGAACAGGTTTGGGGCCTATAATTTTAATAATTCCTAATAATAATAATAATAATAATAATAATTCCTTTCCAGCGAAAGGAAATTATAAAGCTTCAGCATACAAAGACATTCTATACAGTTGTATATTTCTGACTTTGTGTAGAATAGTTTGAGGAAGGCCCACTTATGGGGTGTCCACAAACTTTTGGTCATATAGTGTAATAGGAGGAGCTTATTAATATAAACCTGTGATTTTAAATTACAGCTGGAAATACTGCTGTTTTAGATATGACAATAATAAAACTGAGGTTTTCAGCTATATATGTTTCTTAAAAGAATGTCCAGGATATCATCCCAAAAGGACCTCATGAAATGTTTAATTTTTTAAAGCTTATATGTTTTACATTGAAAAACATTCAGATACTGCCATTTTACTGGTATGTAGCGGTAAGTTTTACAATTTAGTGTAGCTGTTTTACATCAGGGGCATCACGGTGGTACCGCAGATAGCATTGCTGTGCCGCCTCACAGCTCCAGGGATTTCCGGTTCAATCCTGAGCACGAGGTACTATCGAGGTACTATCAGTATGTTCCATGTGGTTCTCCGGTTTCCTATCTCCTCCAAAGAACATGGTAGGTGGATTGAATATACTGAATTTCTCCTAGGTATGAATGAATGCATGCAGTATATTTCTGTCTTGTGTCAAGTTTTCCTGGTATAATCTTACCAGATATACAACAATTCTGATCAGGAAAAAGCAGAAGATGAATGAATGAATGTCTAAATTGTATTTTTTTTTTAAAAATTTAAATAAAGGAAAAAATAAACAATGGCGCTATAACGTAGGTGCGTTTTCACTGGCATGGTTTGAACTTGCTTGTCTTCTTAGAGTTGGATCAGATCCGGAGCAAGTTTTTTTTTTAAATTATTCTTTGAATTCAATCATCGAAATACTCTTAATGAACGCGTTAGGGTTTGTAATGCTAATTAAGTTTACAGTGATAAGATCTCGGAAAGGGCATATGAAGGAATTACACCTCGGTGTATCTCAAGTCTTATTAGAGGAAAAAAACAACAACGACGACAACAAAAACAAACGCAAAAAGCCTGGCTTGTTCTCAACACCGATAACTCACACCACATCTCTTCGTTCTGCTGCTTTTCTCTGGCATTTACACATAGGCGTGTTAAAAGTGTTAAAAGTGTTTTGAACGAAAGACGACAAGCGTGCATTCTGTGTGCAGAAAGAAAGAGAAGCAGGGCATTATGTGAAAAAGACCTGATTATAGATGCAATTCAAAGGCAGGAGTCTGTAGTGTATAAACGCAGAACAGATGCGGCGTCGCTTTAAAAATAGACACCCACTGAAAGCACTGTTTTCCTTACTCCCAGCTGAGGGATGCATATATATCTTAATAAGAGACACATTTATACGCTTGATAAAAATGCATGTTTTTGCACTATTTTTTATTAATATGCAATGAAATTTCACTTAAATCTTTTATCCTTCTATGACTTTATTCTGTTGTATCGTTGAATTTTTAATACTTGATTTAACAGCTACCATATGTATAAAGTTTTATATATATATATATATATATATATATATATATATATATATATATATATATATTATATACATATTATATGAAATTCCCAAGACCTGTTGCATCTTTATTATTTTTTGTGTTTGTCTCCATACTATTCAATTTGCTAATTCAGTGCTAAATCTTAATCTTCTTCATTACATTTAAATATAATTTTTTCCTAATATCATTTCATTTTATTGCCAGTTTTGAATTCTAGCACTAGCCATACCTCTCACTGGGCTGAACTGAGCTGAAAAGTGTAGCAGAGAAGAAACCACTTGTCAGTTTGTATGTTTGTTTGTTTGTTTGTTTGTTTGTTTCTCATTATTGTGTGTGTATGTGTGTACGTGAGAAATTGACTTGATGAAGTCGCCATGTGTGGGTCCATGCCAGCACCTGCAGCTCTGCAATCATTCTGTAATTGGTTAGCAAGCTCATAAATAAGTAAACAGGAAGCAATCCCCGTGTTGGCCAAACAAAACAATCATAGCGAAGCACTTCAAACGGAGATACAATGAAAAACAGCACAGAGAGGAAGAGGAGAGGAGATCGGACTTAACATTTGCCTGTGCACCACCACTGGGGGAAGAATAATTGGCAGTACAAACATGGTGTCATGATGTAATGATCGCTCACCGGGAGAGTTAGCAATTAATAAGTTCAGCTACTTCATAAAAGTACATAGAGAAAAGAAGAGGAAAAAAAAAAACATCACACAAAAATATAGTCACAGCTCATGTTAGGGGAAAAAAAGCGAGATAGAAAGGGCAAAATATCAACACATTCTCAAGTTCACACGCAAAATAACAAGAGCACAGCACTCACATTACAACAGCAAAAGGTCACACCCCATCGAAACCAACCAATCAGCAGATTTACGAACACCAGCTACCAGCTACCGACAGCGCAAACAAAATACTGCACTCCATAAATACAAAAATCCAAAACATGGCCACAAGAGAAATAGAGAAAGAGAGTAAAAGGTCAACAGCACGTCATGCCACTCGATCACAGTAGTACACATGACGTCATCCAAAAGAAAATGACACCATAGTGGGAACTTACAGCCGTGGGAACTGTTTCCCCCCTGACCGTAGACATGTAGCTAGTCAACAGGGCGGCCATCTCGAGCTACGTTTGGCCATGCCTGGGTTTCACGCCGGTTCGGGGCAAAAGAAGAAAACAAATCCATGGAATTTCTTTTCCTTCACTTGGTATTGTTATGAGCATTACCGATGGATGCACTTACGAACTTCTCAAGCAGATTAAGGATACATTGCTGGTAGAAATGAGAAATGTTATTATTATTTTTATTATTATTATTATTATTATTATCAAGTTCAAATAAGACAAATTAATAACATGCACACAAAGTAAGACAGACTGCAATGAGTGAGTGGATGGAACAAACATGGACGTTAAGAGACATTTTTGTAGACAGTGTATTTTCTGAGGAAAAAAAAAGACATGGGGGCGGAGTCGCACACTCCTGCTGACAAAATGCAGACACACACACACACACACACACACACACACACACACACACACACCCTGCTGACAAAAAAAGTGGGAAGAATGTTTTGTATGTACATTGCCAGATTCTCACTGAGTAGACCATTGTGTAGATCAAACCTCCCAGTGCTCTCATTTGAGGACATCTGTCTATCGAGCTCTATGGAAAACATCGTCTCTTCAGGGAGTCTGCACTGCAACTGGTGTTTTAGTGCTTTTAACTGTCTCAGTGCTATAGCTTTAATTACTCCTTCGTTTTTTTTGTTTTAATCAAAATAATAACTGAACATCTGGGTTCTTGTAAAAAAAAAAATTATATATATAAAAAAAAAGAAGCAAACAATTATAAAACAAACACAGTCAGTAATGCTTCAGCGCATCTGCTTCCATCCACATGTTATGCAAATTTTAAGGCCAGGTACCACACCCTAATAGGATTAGTATTTTTTGTGTTGCTGTTTTTAGTCAAGAAAAAATATACATCAAAAGAAGATTTTTTTTTGTTGTATTAAAATTTTGTTTTTGCTGTTATATGAAAATAATGTACATCTGCAAATCAGATTCAATCACTCAATTGTGCTGTGGTATAAAACAAAGAGAAATACTTGATCACAATATTGTTATTTTATGAAAGCATCTCCATTTCCTTCAGCTAATATTATGTGAACATTCTCCGACGTCGACCCAAAACAATTCGCCTTTAACATACACCTGTAGCACCCACCACACATCCAAACCCGTGTAATCGTGTAGGATTAACTATTAGTCAAAGGTTTTTTGCATGCCCAATTTTTCCATTAAAATGTCCTTATACGCAAAATGAAATTTGCATCAAAACAAGTGGATGGGAACCTCACTAGTTGTGGTTCTCACCTGGATGTGGATGATGGTGCAATCAATAAGGGCGGTTGGCATCTTTTGGCCGCTTCAGCTGGACCTTGAGCCTCTTCATGCCAATCTGAAAACCATTCATTGCCTGAATGGCAGCCTGAGCGCTGGATGGGTTATCAAAGCTCACAAAGCCTGAATAGGGACAGAAAGAGACAGAAAAATAAATCCTGGGATCATAAAATAAAATAAAAATCGACCCATATCTATTTGGTACAAAGCGAACGGCGGATTGCACATAGTTTGTCATAGTTATATTATTGACAAAATAATAGTTAACTTAAGTACAACAGTAAATATACCACAGCACTGTTCAGTTCTCAAATGGTCAGATGGTTGAAATTGATTAATTATCAATAACAGCGCGGGATGCAAGGCAAATCACAGGGTTGTGCTGCATAAACACACTTACTCTAATACCTTATCATTTCTGTAGTAGCAACTACGTTCATGACTTGTATGGTGGATGCTCAATATAATACATTATAATTACGACAACATGCTAATAAGATAAGATAAGATGATAATACTTTATTAATCCCCATATGGAGAAATTAGGGGGTAATAACGCGGTAATAACACGTCAACATGCGAACAACGCAGTAATAACAAGACAGCATGCTAACAACGCGGTAATAACACGACAACATGCTAACAACGCGGTAATAACACGACAACATGCTAACAACGCGGTAATAACACAACAACATGCTAACAACGCAGTAATAACAAGACAGCATGCTAACAACGCGGTAATAACACGACAACATGCTAACAACGCGGTAATAACACGACAACATGCTAACAATGCGGTAATAGCACGACAACATGCTAACAACGTGGTAATAACACGACAACATGCTAACAACAAGGTAATAACACGACAACATGCTAACAACGCGGTAATAACACGACAACATGCTAACAACGAGGTAATAACACGACAACATGCTAATAACACGGTAATAACGTGACAACATGCTAACAACGTGGTAATAATGTGACAACATGCTAACAACGCGGTAATAACACAACAACATGCTAACAACGCTGTAATAACATGACAACATGCTAACAACGCGGTAATAACATATAATCCATTAATAAATAGAAATAAAATGTTATTTAAAAAAAGTAAAAACGTATAATTGCTGGTATGGTGACATTTTCTGAAAAAAAATTATTTAACATTTTTGGAAGGAGTCTCCAGTGTCAGAACTTTGTAACAGTCAGAGATAAAGCTGTGATGTGACGCCATCATAGAAAAGTCTCCAGGACGGAGGACTTTGCACTTTCTCTGTAACTTTTTCTGTCTTACACTATTAACTACAAGACAAAGTATTCGAACGGCTGGTTACATCTTCTGTCACATAAGTGATAACTAGTTTTGAAGATGTTCCACAACATTTAATGTAAACACTGTATAAACAGATAAAAGGTATGATCTGTTGTTATTTAACAACATAAAAAAAAAACTTACACGCGTAATTGTTTTTAATTCAGTAAGAAGACATGAGCAGAAAATCTGATGGAAACGCATTTCCAGAATAAATTCCACGATGAGCATCAAAAAAGTCATGTGACTTTGCCTCAACAAATCATGTGATTGGATAATCGGCTCAGAAAAGTAAAAATGGCGGCGAGCGACAGGTATGTTTGGATAGACATCTTTGCGCCAGTTTCCCCAGAAGTAATGATTTTGTACCTGTGAACACACGGGATGGACACGGCGCTTTATTCACAAATGTTTTGTGCAATATTCCAATTTTTCACGTGAGTTAAATTCGCAACTTGGATGGAAACATAGCTTATGTTATGTTACAGGAAAACAATCACTGATTCTTGTGAAGCTGAGTTTTCAGCACATCCCACAGTGCTTCCATCCAGAGTTTGTTGTTTTTTTTTTAATGCAAATTCGCAAAATTCACATAAAAATACGTGGATGGAAACATAGCTATTGTCAAACCACAGTGCACAACAAGGCATGTTTTTAAAGGTGTATATAAATACAGTGGGGCTGCAGGTAATTGAACCCACCTTGTGTATAATAAATCATCTCCAAAAAAGGCAGTAATCGAAGGAAGATTGCCATTCTGAGGTTCAGTTTTGGTGGTTTGGGCTCTCTGGCTTGCCGTAGCAGCTCTGCTCCTGTTAACATTCTTGTTACATGCGCTCTAACTTATCACAGACGTGTCAAGGCAAAATGATCCTGCGGCTCTCCTGCCCTTTTCTTATCGCCCTCTCCGCTGGTTGACTGGCCAAATTTGCTGCCCGCCAACTGATTCAATCACCTGGCTACAGCTCCGATTTAATTTTGTAGGTGAGGCCATGCTTTTGTCAGGCCGGCCAGAGATAAGAGCACAGCTTTTACAAAGCTTTTAAAAGAGCCGAGCCTGTCAGACAACTTCTATCCACCTTCATAAATCTCCCTCTCTCCTGTCGCACCAATCCAGCCCTGTCCCTGCCAGCAGCCAGGCAGAGAGTGAGGTGACAAGGCTAAAGAGAAGATGACTGGATGGACGAGTGGTAAATCATACAGCTCTTGAGCAAAGTAAATCAGTCAGTGCTGAACTTTCTGCCATGTTTTATAGGAAGCTGTGCACTTTACAAGGGCTGCTTCCTTCGAGGCAAGACATTAAAGATTCTTTAAATGAGCAGGCGAAGTTGAAACAGCGGAGGAGGACTTCATTGATTTTTGTCTATCCATTTTTTTTTTTTTTTGTACTTCCAAGGCCTACAGTAGGCCTAGAAATTTTACAACATCTAAAGCCGTAGAGATATTCTAAAATATACCACGGACTGACTGTGGACTTTTATACTATTTATACAAATAATCTAAAAGCACATCTCAGTTTGTTTGTTTGTTTGTTTTTTCCAGACACAGAGATGCATATATACAGTATGTGCATGCATTTTTGTGTAGCTTTGTGTAGCTGAGTGATTCCAGCAGACCCCTGAAAATCCAATTTCCTTTTTGGCTAATACTACTAAAAGAGGCAGGCTTTGATCAGTGTTAAATGTCAATATTGAGTGAGTAATCACTGTGGATTAAAAGAACTCAATGCCCCAGATGATTCGGCAGGCTCCTCAGTCCTCTTCGGGGATGCTCTTAGTGAGGAGATGCTTTTAGGAGCTCCATACCTTAAAGCTGTGAAACTCAAATCCAGGCAACCCAAGAGGAATCAACACCACTGACTTGCTTCTGCTTTTCATATTGGTTTCTTTTTTTTCCCCCACTCCAAATTTGCTTCCGAGGCGAGGGTCAATATTTCCTTGCTTACTTTAATAAGATTGAAGAGAAAAAAAAAAAACCTCTGAGTTTTCATGTATATTCATTTATATGAGTAAGAGCAATTCGAAGCTAAATGAAGAGCTATACATTTGTATTAATCTCTCACAAGTGGATTGGCCTCATATCCTTCAATAAACTGGTTTAGTGTGTTTCAATCAGAGCACAAAAGAAGCTGCAGGACACAGAGAAATTTAATTTCACAGCATCTCAATCTAATTTGTAAGTAGCTCCGGAAAACACGTCGAAACTAGGACCAAAACAATATGTTATAACATATACTGTATAAGAAATTATAATAAACCTCGTTTTTAAGAAGTAATGCGCCGATGAGTCTTGACTAAAAAAGAAAAAGAAAAAATTACAGGATTTATTTAGCAGGCTTCTCTTCCCACAACTGTGTATGCACCAAGGAATACGGTGTATAAGTCCATCCATCCATCTTCTATACCGCTTAATCCTTTTCAGGGTCACAGGGAAACCTGGAGTCTATCCCAGGGAGCATCGGGCACAAGGCGGGGTACACCCTGGACAGGGTGCCAATCCATTGCAGGGCACAATCACATATACACTCACACACCCATTCATACACTATGGACACTTTAGACATGCCAATCAGCCTACCATGCATGTCTTTGGACTGGGGGAGGAAACCGGAGTACCCGGAGGAAACCCCCGCAGCACGGGGAGAACATGCAAACTCCGCACACACAGGGCCACGGTGGGAATCGAACCCCCGACCCTGGAGGTGTGAGGCGGACGTGCTATCCACTAAGACGGTGTATAAGTGAGCTATGAAATGTAAAAAAGCACAGGGAAACATATTATGGTCTGAATACCAAGTCTAGTACTTATAGAAATGAAAGGCAAGTAGACTCAAGGCTGCATATCTATAAGGAAAGTCAGCAGTCAGTGAGTATCAGAGGAAAATGTCTTGCAGCACTTGCTTCTTCTGTGCTTTAATATCCCATAAACCTTCACTGATGAGCAGCATCCAGGGGAACTGCTCACTCAAATGTGACGCCACTTTTCCAACGTTAATTGCAAATTGATTAGCAGAGACATGGGAAATAAAGAGAGGAGGGAAAAAAAACCTAATCACGGCAAGGGAAGTGAGGCATGAGACGATTTCGAAAAGGATCGTGCCAAATGACAACGCTTTTATCTCCTCACGGCTGGTTGTCATTTTTTATTTTTTATTTTTTTGATGAGCGTTGTGGGTACTCACCGAAACACTTGCTCTGATTGGTGGCCCGGTCCACGAAGACTTTGGCAGAGATGACGTTGCCAAAGGGCAGAAACATCTGCATGAGCTCGGCATCCCCAAACTCCTGCGGCAGGTGGTAGATAAACAGGTTACAGCCTTCAGGCCCTGTAGAACCATACACACAAAAAGAAGATGCAAAATCAGACTTAGTACACGACTAGACAAACACAAAAGAACATTTAAATATAAATCTTTTTGAGAAATAAGACTCCAGAGTAAGTCTGTGATGGAAAATGTTCATCTTTATAATCCCATTAAAGCCTGTGTATGTGCTCAACGACATATTGATTGATAAGTGAACGTTCGTAATTGCACATCACACATTTGCACATTTCTGAGAAATCCTGTCGAGACAGTTTACGTTAGACTTTCTGTTAACGTTTTCAATATTGAATAAAAATTCATGAACACGGCTTTCTCTTCTTTCTGTCAGGTTAGCGAACTAGATGTCTAATATTAAAATGAAGACTTAAGATAAATCCCCTCAGAAATCTTGTCAGGTTAGTTTATGTTAGCCATCTAGCAAAGCTAACGGTAAGTATTAAAAAAAAAAAAAAAAACATTCATGACTATGGCTTTCTCATGTCCAAGCTGTCTAACGTTAAAAGTGAAGATTTGTCTAGTTATCTAACATTAGAAGTGCATATGATAAACATCTGTAAATAAGACAGATTAGCTCATGTATCTGATCTAGCTAACATTAACAGTAAGGGATAAACACAGTACATTGAATCTACGTTTGTGAAACTTAGAACTCCTCTCAGAAATCCTGTCAAGTTAGCTTATGTTAGCCATCTAGCTAGAGTTAGCAGCAATTATAAATAAAAACAACAACAACAACAACAAAAAACAAATATGAGCATGATTTTCTCTCAGAAATTCTGCCAGGTTAGCTAATGGTAGCTATCTGTCTGACGTTAAAAATGAAGATGATTAACATCTGTGAACATGGCTTAAATATACTTCTCAGAAAGTCTTAATTAGCTGTCTAGGATTAGCATTTGACGTTTATAAGACTTAGAATTCCTCTCAGAAAGTATGTCAGGTTAGCTAATGTTGTCAAGAGTAAATATTACACACACACATACACACACACAGTCAGGTCCATAAGTATTTGGACAGCGACACAACTTTTGTAATTTTGCCTCTGTACCCACCACAGTGGATTTGAAATGGATTTGAACAAGTTGTCGTACAGTCGAAAATTACAGTACAGTCAGATTCGAGGATGTTAGGCGAATTGTTGTATAGAACTCTTCCGCTATAGAATCAAGGCTGAGGAAGGGCTATAAATTCTTTATTGAAGAGTTTATTCACGGGTATCAAGGTAAGTTGACAACTAGCTGATAGCGTCACTTGCAGCCGCTAGCAACAGTAGGTTCACAATACGACCAAGAACATGTACAGTGAGGGAAAAAAGTATTTGATCCCCTGCTGATTTTGTACGTTTGCCCACTGACAAAGAAATGATCAGTCTATAATTTTAATGGTAGATTTATTTGAACAGTGAGAGACAGAATAACAACAAGAAAATCCAGAAAAACGCATGTCAAAAATGTTATAAATTGATTTGCATTTTAATGAGGGAAATAAGTATTTGACCCCCTCTCAATCAGAAAGATTTCTGGCTCCCAGGTGTCTTTTATACAGGTAACGAGCTGAGATTAGGAGCACACTCTTAAAGGGAGTGCTCCTAATCTCAGCTTGTTACCTGTATAAAAGACACCTGTCCACAGAAGCAATCAATCAATCAGATTCCAAACTCTCCACCATGGCCAAGCCCAAAGAGCTCTCCAAGGATGTCAGGGACAAGATTGTAGACCTACACAAGTCTGGTATGGGCTACAAGACCATTGCCAAGCAGCTTGGTGAGAAGGTGACAACAGTTGGTGCGATTATTCGCAAATGGAAGAAACACAAAAGAACTGTCAATCTCCCTCGGCCTGGGGCTCCATGCAAGATCTCACCTCGTGGAGTTGCAATGATCATGAGAACAGTGAGGAATCAGCCCAGAACTACAACGGGAGGATCTTGTCAATGATCTCAAGGCAGCTGGGACCATAGTCACCAAGAAAACAATTGGTAACACAGTACACCGCGAAGGACTGAAATCCTGCAGCGCCCGCAAGGTCCCCCTGCTCAAGAAAGCACATATACATGCCCGTCTGAAGTTTGCCAATGAACATCTGAATGATTCAGAGGACAACTGGGTGAAAGTGTTGTGGTCAGATGAGACCAAAATGGAGCTCTTTGGCATCAACTCAACTCGCCGTGTTTGGAGGAGGAGGAATGCTGCCTATGACCCCAAGAACACCATCCCCACCGTCAAACATGGAGGTGGAAACATTATGCTTTGGGGCTGTTTTTCTGTTAAGGGGACAGGACAACTTCACCGCATCAAAAGGACGATGGACGGGGCCATGTACCGTCAAATCTTGGGTGAGAACCTCCTTCCCTCAGCCAGGGCATTGAAAATAGGTCATGGATGGGTATTCCAGCATGACAATGACCCAAAACACACGGCCAAGGCAACAAAGGAGTGGCTCAAGAAGAAGCATATTAAGGTCCTGGAGTGGCCTAGCCAGTCTCCAGACCTTAATCCCATAGAAAATCTGTGGAGGGAGCTGAAGGTTCGAGTTGCCAAACGTCAGCCTTGAAACCTTAATGACTTGGAGAAGAGCTGCAAAGAGGAGTGGGACAAAATCCCTCCTGAGATGTGTGCAAACCTGGTGGCCAACTACAAGAAACGTCTGACCTCTGTGATTGCCAACAAGGGTTTTGCCACCAAGTACTAAGTCATGTTTTGCAGAGGGGTCAAATACTTATTTCCCTCATAAAAATGCAAATCAATTTATAACATTTTTGACATGCGTTTTTCTGGATTTTTTTGTTGTTATTCTGTCTCTCACTGTTCAAATAAATCTACCATTAAAATTATAGACTGATCATTTCTTTGTCAGTGGGCAAACATACAAAATCAGCAGGGGATCAAATACTTTTTTCCCTCACTGTATCAAGAAAGTAAATTGGGTCAATTTTGATTTGATAGTGACTTTAACATTGTTTTGTATTTCTCCTTTATTTTACACACCTAATTCTACACATATGTTTGTTAGTATAGTTCTTTATGACTTGAACTGGGTGGGTTGAATAAGAGAGACATAGTGGTAACATGCTAGCAGCTAGCTGTTAATTGTCTTGCATAGTTCGTAAGAAAAAACTATTAACCATGTTAGTTCTGAGTATTGCATGTCACTTGATGCTAGCTTCCAAACTAGTTGAGACATCCTTTAAGTCTGTGGTCTTCGGAGCACGCATATTTATTCCTAGTCGAGTACTAGATCTCTGAAACACTCTCAGACTGCTTTTGAGGTGGTACATAAAATTGTTCCATTGAAAATGACTTGGAACAGCACCAACCTTGAGAGAGAACTTCCTTGAATGCTGACTACACACAGACGTGCGGTTTCTGCGAATCACGAACATCGACCCATCTTCTCTCCTTATTACACAGATCCGTTCTTCCTTTGATTTTCATTTGACGGAAAATTCTGAAAGCTTACATATGAGTTGTTTTTGTTTTGAATTACTGCACTGAGGCACACTACAGAAAGACTTGTTTCTGGACTACAGATTACACGTGGCGGTCATTCCCGCAAGCAACAAACCCGGACGTGTGAAATTGGTCTATCTATCGATATCTGAACCTTAATATAGCTCATGCATGAATGCATATAACTGATGTCTTTCCCCCATAACTCCAAATGCAACAAGTTGCTATTTTGAAAATAAATTCCTAGAACCTCTGTTCATATCTCCAGGGATTTTATGCGATGAAAGTTACCCATGTGTTCTTTTTAGCACTCACCCTATAACTCTGTTTTTTGTTTTTTGGGGTTTTTTTTTTTTTTTGCTGTTCCGCTGTCACTTTTCTTCCCCTGCTAATTCTGACTCGAGAACGTACAGGCAGAACAGGGCAATTATCACCTTTTTATCAGGAACGGGTGGGGCCACTCTTACCTTCACGCTGTTGCTGGGGGATGATGGCCGGTTGCTGGGGAAACGCTTGGCTGATTGGCGCATAGGCGGCAGGATAGGCTGCTGTTGCGAGGAGACACAAGCAGATGAGAAGAGAGAGAGAGAAAGAAAGAGAGAGAGAGAGAGAGAGCAGAGGGAATTTGCATCAATATGCCCAGATTTGACACAATAACTTAAATCATTACTGCGCTGTTCTCACTTTCCTGATGCTGAATAAATAAATTGTCTTATAGCTCATGGGCAGTCAGCTTTATTTTTGCCATGGTTCATGGTTCAGTGCTCGGCGAGAAATAAACCGGTTAAAAGGGTCTTTTATAGAACCCGTCCTCCCATAGGTACTGCAAAAGAGACACAGGCCTTGCATTAAGTTCTTATCTAGTAAATAAGCTTTCATTTACTCTGCCATTGTGGACCTGATTCTGCATGCTAAACAGCTGCGGTTTTACTCCGCAGACTTTCTGGCCTTTAAATCAAGTCAATATAAGATTGTAAAGTATGAGGAAGAAAAAAAGCATGATAATCCGAGTTATGATTACTTCCAATAGCTGAATTTGATGTATCTCAGCCACATCTGAAATCACATAAGGGCCACTCTGTCAGTGAGTAAGTGGGTTATTAATCCATTTCTGCCATTCTGAGCGCAGTCTGCATTTTTTTTTTCTCATGCCGCTTCATATTCTGACATTAATAAAGCATGTGTATTGTTCAGAAAGTTGAATATGGACAGTAAATCGGGGTAACTAGACAAGCAGGCATTTTAAATACTTGTTTGTTTGAGTATAAGGTATATTTCTTTAATGACACAAAGACAGCATACTGTATGAAGATCTACTCAGTTTTGGTGCATACAAATAGTATCTAAGAAAGCACTGTTAGCATGCTACACACAAGTTGTATGTCTATGTTGTTATAAGAGCAGTGGTAGCTCTAGTATGTTTTGAATGGGGTGACTGGATGGCATATTTGTCATTTGGACATTACAGAATTCAATATAGTATACATTAATTGCTTCCTTTTTTTATTTTCATATCATTTTCAACTATAAGGGCCTGCATGACACAACATGCTACATGTAATATGTTGTGCCATCTTGATTTGTTACAATCAGTGGGAGGGCTCTGTGGATCTACATGCGAATAATGTATTTATACTTTTAACAATTGTCCAGGTTTGTCACATTCAGAGTCGGAGAATTACGTCCAGCAATGTTTACATGAGGAAAGTTATACATATTCAGAGGCGGGTTACGCAATCCCCTTTCTGTGCTCCACATTCAGATTATTCATTGCATGCAGTTCACACACGGTCGAAGAATGAGGATGAAAAACGAGGAAATATCTTTGTTTTATTTTGCTGTAAAATGTAATACACTGTAGCATAAAAAAAAAAATAATAATGAAAATTTAACAAGAAAAACAAAACAAAACAAAACCAAAAAACGTCTAATATGATAATATATGCAGGAGAAGATAGAAAGCATTGAAATAAAAACCAAATTAAAGTGACGTATATGGCTAATATTTTGCTGCATGAATAGTCGTAGTTGTAGTTATCATATCAATATAGCCCATCGTGCTTAGTATCGTAAAACAGACTTTCACTAGTGTCTGCTACGATTTGTGTAAACATGGCCAAGAATGATCTACTTTCACAGGAAAAGGCCATCTGACTCACCACCAACTGTGTCAAACAAAACACTAATAACGTTTACAGATAGCGTGCTGTGAACCATTTCCAAAGCAGTTTCTTTATTCTGCTGTGTAATCTTCTTTATGTCACAGTTTTCAAAAGTTGCTTTTTTTTGCACTCGAGGTGTGCTGTTCGGAAATTTAAGGTCTATGGATGCAGGATTGCAACCACCGTAGCAGCCATCCTGTAGATCCAGCTTTGATAGCAGCAAAATCCCTTTGATTTACTCTGGAACAGGGTAACCGGCAAGTCATTTCCTAAGTCAGGCAGGATTCACACATTGGCAGTGAGTGTAAACAGTTTCCTCCCCTAATCTGACACACTCAAAAATAACTTTAGTTATAAAAGCTTTGCTCGGCTAGATACATTAAGTTTCCGAAGCTGAGCGTGGCATCCTGATCAAGCGCGTCTTATTACTGTAAGAGTCAATTCCGATACAGTTTTTCAAAGCAATTCCTACTGCTGGAGACTTTAGAGGAGGACAGAAAAGAAGAGGAAAAGAAATAAAATGAAAGCACCTGCATAGTGTTGCACGCCAGCGTATGCTTGCTGGAGAGGGTCGGTCACTGTTGGACTCTGTGCTGTACAGAGATAGACAGAGAAATAGAGAAAAGTTTATACAGCCAAATAGAGACATTGGTAAAGAAACCTAGCCAGACTGGATAGTTGGATAGTTACCTAGTAGTAGAGAAGGTAAAGTTGGGTTTTATAAACTGGGATCAGAATTTTTCTAGGTAAAACAGGCTCGCATCTTTAGGGTTAAACTTTATAATCGTGTGTTACCTGGATAGGGGTGAATTCCATTGGTATAGATGGGTTCAGAGGCTGGCTGGCCGTTGCTTTGAGGAGGCAGTGCGCTGAAGCCATTCACCCCGATCGGAGCAGCGATGCTGGGCACTGCTGTGGCACTGATGCCTGGAGGTGTGCTGGTGCCTAAAACACACACAGGAATTTTCCATGCTAGAGTAACACACCTGCCAGAACCATCTTGTATATGCTGTTGGCTGACATAATTCAACAGAAGTGAGAAATATTTGTAGATATAGTTACAACCCCTCTGTGACAACACACATAACGCTGCATAAATATTTATAAAGGCTCTTTACAACAGGCATCAGCTGAGAAACAGTAGAATCAAAATTATTGTTATTATTCTAACATTATACTCAATAAATTAGTCCCAGAAATAGATTGTGGGGTTTGAAAATTTTTCAGAAAATGAGATATTACATTGAAATAATTGTCGCAGGCCGCAACCAGGCGCATTCACATCTACGAACAATTTGGAAATGCCAATCAGCTTACAACACACGTCTTTGGACTAGGCGAGGAAACTGGTGTACCCGGAGGAAACCCCCAAGGCATGGAGAGACCATGCAAGCTCACCCAGGGTGGGGGTGGGATTCAAACCGACATAATGACATGATATCTTGAAATGACAACATAATACACCGATACAGCAACATGTCTTAAAAAGAAGTTAAGTCCAAATAATGAGATATTATGTGAAAGATAACTACTTAATATTTTGACCCAATGAGATAATGAGTCAAAACTAATGATATAATATCTTAAAATGAATGAGTTGACATGTCATAATAATGATGTAGCACTCGATACATTTGTCACTCAGGGGTTCTGTAGTTACGATACTATTTTATAACGCTATAATTTATTTTGTGAGGGTTCTGACAATGGCGATTATTAAACTGTTATAATGTTTGTTTATATTTTCTTTAGGCATTAAGTTAATTGAGTTTCATAAGTTTTTTTATTAGATTTTTATAAAATAGTCATCTTAGTGTCATGACACTATAATTGCAGAATTTTGTATATGTAAATAAGTCAAATAGGTTTAATTTCATTGTTCAGCCTTTTTAAAAAAAAAATAAATAAATAAAACCCTTGACTATGCCGTAAAAAGACACCATGATAACAGAGTTGTGTACATTTCTCTGGCCCTAAGTTGTACAGAGTTTTGATAGCTTTTACTGTTTGCTCTGTAGCCTTATGAATGCATGTTCCTTAAGAATACCAACATATTAATGCGATTTGACTTAATGCCTCAAAATTCTGTACATAAAATAAAACACCTTGCATGGTGTAAATTCATGCGGTTGTAGAAAGCGCTCGCAGCAGAGCTGCCAAGCCTAGAAATGATCTGCTCGCACCAAACAGACAGCACCTTCTGCTTTTGAACAGTTCATGAACAACGCAGCAGTTTGCAAACACCTGACTGACTCATCAGGGAGGAAACAGAGACGCAGCAACGTGTTGACTGATTCAGTTTCCAACGTGTTGCTAAAACCTGCTGTTGGTCATTGTTAGTGGATGATTAATTACTGTTTAAAAATCCCACATGATTGGAAATGTCCTTTATATATAGATGTTTGCTAGGAGGCAAAGCTGCCATGACCTTGTATCTGTGTTACGCACTCACCACACCTCACTTGGGAAAAAATATAACCTCTGGTTAACATTTAGAGGACAGTATTACTTTAGAATGAGTAAAATAATTGAACGGATCATAATTCAGTGAATATTACCAGTACTGTTTTGGAAACATAAGTATTAAGCCATCACCTACTAGCACGTCTTTAACAACTGAAGTGGCACATTTGATCTCATATCTCCCCCTTATAAAATGTCTTTGTGTATATATTTGTTGGATTTAACCATTCAAATTTGTGTTAACTCATCTCAGGCATGTTACTCTTAAATGAATAACAGGGTTGAGACTTTTAGCATAAAATTAGCAAAAAAAAAAAAAAAAAAACTTAACATTTGCTTAACTACCAAGTGTGCTAATGGCATAAGGACATTCTAAAGATAGTATAAATATATAATAGTTAATAATAAATACTACAATATTATTGAAAATAATGAAAAACATTGAGATAACTTTTTTACTTCTCATAATCTTCAGGAAATCTGCATGACACAACTTCATGTTGAACATGCACTCTAAAAAATGCTGGGTTATTTTTTATATCCAAACGCTTGGTAGAGAATTTTAGGTCATTTAATTGGGTTATATTCTCAGTCTTGGGTAGTTTTTGGGTAGTTTTGTGTAACCCAACCGCTGGGTTAGTGGTGGGTCATTTTCACTGACAGTTGAATCAATACACCCCTCCCCCACCATGACGCCTCAGCCCAGCTCCTCGGGTCAAATCAACTCAGAGCGGACTGTTTGAATTCGCCTCAGGTGGAGTTAGCGCTTTTCACACGGACAGACTGTTAAATTTATTTGGAAAAACTAGGTTTGTATCGATATATTTATCAATAAAACTATTACTGTACACTAGAAAAAGCAAAACTGTGCGATAACAGTCCAGTTTACATGACACTAAGTGCACCGCTATCTTCGTTAGCTTTGGCTTACTTGTTTGTAACGCCCACTGGATCGTAAGTTGCTTACTCAGTTTTGTGGATGTTTTAAACATTTAAATCTAATTTACTTCAAAGTCTGTGCATAAACACCACTTTAGCAGCTCTACACATAGGTTGTTGTGTAAGGATAATTTTCCTATTATTGAAATGTCCTAAACGTTTACGTTACATGCGTCACTGGAAATGTCCTGTAATATCAGTGGAACACAAATGGCATATCAGTCATGGACACAACCATTTTACCTTTGGTACTTTTATGTTTTGATTTGTGTAAATCCCATTTGGTCTAGGCTACTGTGTATACTGTATGTTTCAAGGCTACTGTATTTGAGTGTTTTTGTAGTATCTTTCAATTTAGATATTTAGTTGCACCACAAAGGTCTTAAGACTATAGACATGAACAGGTCAGGATGCTATAAATTGAAGTATATATCAGAGCAGCATTCAGGCAGGATGATTCACTAATCCTGAGTGTCATTTGATTAGACACAGGGACTTAGGCATTTTCCTCAGCCAACGGTCCCATCTAATCTCAGGTTTGTTGGTTTTGACTTGATGTTTTTTTAGCTTCTTTGCTCTTGTTTTTTTTTTTTTTCCTTGTGGCAGTGAAGGGCATTTAAGCCATGTAGGATTAAATTTGATAGGTATAACCTTAGTAGTGTAGGCTTTAGGGATTACAAATGCACGAAAGCAGACAGAAAAAAACAGGGAAAGTGAATGGAGGGGGGGTTTGAAGGACACTTTATTTAATTCTTTTTTTTTTTCCTCCTGGCCCTGGATGTCAGCTTACTTATCATTGTTGAGGCATCAGAGTGTCTCCCTGCGTTGGAGAGTGGGGTCAAGCTCAGGTCCAGGATTATCTTTCACAAATCTTTCGCCCTTATCAATTTGTCAAGGACTCATCATCCAAAGGCATCAGATTGGCCACATTCCCAGGTGGGACAAACAAAAACAGTGGAAAAACTTAACCCTATTTAACAACAGAAAGCAGCTCTCTAACCCTTTACTTCGACTTTCCTTCCTCCTCTCGACTCCTTGCCTCTCTGTTCTGTCAGTGTTTCTCTCGTAACTCTCTGTAATGCACAGTGTTTATGAGGCCCATAGTACTAGTGTACATTCCCAGTCATGGCATAACCCACATTGCATTGCTCTGTACTGCTGTAATCATGAGTACAATAGTACCGTTCATGATGTGGGGCCTTTAAATAAGCCGTAAACTTGTGTAATAAAGTGCTCTAAAATTCCTCCCACCTGAAGAGGGCGTCATTGGGGCAGCCACCAGGCCATTGACGTTGAAAGCTGCCATTTGCTGCATCTGAGCGGCTGCGATCGCCGCCATGGGGTTGAGATAGGAGCCCTGTGTGGCAGCCATGAGCGCTGCCTGCTGCTGCATCATCTGCTATAAAACGAAATAGGACAAAGAACGGCAAAATAACAGAAAGAGAGTCATTAATTTTTCAAGTTTAGGATAAACTGTTGGATCGTGGAAGACAAAAGTTAGAAGGAAGTATTTTCATTCTGTTATACTCTGAAAACCTGGAAAAGGCAATCCCAGTCTCGGAAATGTATAACGGAATACTCACCACAGTGAATTCCCTGTTTTTACCATAGTTTGACCATCTTTTTTGGGCAGTGTTTCAGCTAAACATTTGAACAGTTTGAAGGAAGAAAAAAATTTCTCCCCATTGCCAATTCCCACCCAATAAGTGAAGGCAAAGGCAAATCCAAATGAAAGCAAAAATGAAAGTCATGAATGAAACTGAAAACCAAATCCTTTCCAAGGTCAATCCATTACTTCAATTTCACATACAGAGTGCAAGACCAAATTTGCAGAATTTCTTGAGAATTACATAGAATCCTGCAGATTCATATCGGACAACTGATTCAGGAATATAACTGGGTTATCACTAGAAGACAACACAAACGTTATTTTTACAAAGTCAAGCCCAAAACCATATATAGAGAGTCCAATGCCCAAGACCAAGAAAAGTCAACATACAAAAACCTATAAGTACAAGATCAGTCCAAGTCAATGCATAACAATGTCTTAAGACTGAACTTGAATCCTACAACCCTAGTTAAGAATGTTCTCCTCATGTCCATGTGGGTTTCCTCCAGGTTCTCTCATTTCTTCTCAGAGAGAGTGATTGTTTGATGAATCTTAATTATCCCTAGGCATGAATGAGTGTGTGAATGTTTGTATGCATGTTGCACTGCAATGGACTGGCATGCCCAGTGTTTGCTGGATAGACTCTGGATCCACTACGGCCCTGATCAGGTTAAAGCGGCTACTGAAGATGAATTAATGGCGTGCTTCAACTGTTCATAAATGGCCACCATTGGCTAGTGTTGAGGCCTGGACACAAATACACTCTCTCAGACACTCAGACGCCTCCTGACAATTGCGTTACATAGCACACAGTAAAATCCACAGTGCTGAATTAACACCTACAGTGTTTACTCATGTCCAATTGGACACAAATGAACTCTGAAATAGTTAATTCAACACTCTAGGTGTTAATTCAACACTGTGCAGCCTGTCAATTTTTCATATATGGATGTCTTTATTTGGTTACAATATATACATATACCAATAGTTTGCCGTAAACTTCCCTGTTTTCTGAACAGAAGTCCCAGCATGCATGTAGATTGGAAATAACTGATTGAGAAATATCGCTTTCTTAGTATAATATTCAGAGGAAAAACCCACAGGGAAACATCTTGTCCATATTCCCGGAGTTTCCATTGTGTGGCCTAAACAAGCTCACGAATATCTACTTGGGCCCCTACAGACGTAGGCCTCCAGAATTCCCAACTGCGGCTTCGCTCTGCTCGGCTGTTCTTCCCTAAGCATCTATAACGAGCTGTGTGTCGGCAGCGTGGGCACAGACAGCATCTGCTAGCCAGAGCCTGTTATCGGTCAAAGCTTCAGTGCTAACGCTGCCGTCTCCAAACATACGGAGACTTGAGCAGGGGTGGAAATATACACAGTAATGATTTCACTCCTGGGAGTTAAGAGACAGTTTAGTCATTGGGAAAGAGAAAGTTATATACAGCCGGGCTCACATATTTTCACTTGGCTTTAGTCCCAAAAGTGCCACAGGCTGACATGTAAATTCATTACAATCAGCCTCAGACTATGTATTATCATGTTTGGGTCCGAGAAAGTTATTTTTTAGAGCTGCCGGTATCCACTGAGCGCTTGTATGAGTGCACATAAGTTAGGAAGTGATTAGTTAACTCAAATTTTTCTTGCTTTACTTAGGAATGGCTGTCCCACTGACCTACACTGTATCTTTTGATTTGATAATAATATAATTATAATTGTAATTGTAATGTACTACACTGTATACTGGTTACTCAAATGATCTTTATTTCCATTTTCATTAAAGAAACTAGGACATCAAAGTTTATGGTGAAAATTAATATTCAGTATCATTCCACAGCTAATAAAAATATCTATAATAGGTCAATTAGACCGGAATAAAACATCGTATAATTGACGTATCGGCTCTTACAGCGTGTGTGTAGGCTCCGTAGGCCCCGAACTGGATGGTCATGGGGCTGAAGATGCCAAGCTGGCCTGCCATCTGGTGCATCCTGCGCAGGGTCCGCTCTTTATCCGTGTCGGCAAACTTCACTACAAGGCTGGAGGACGCACCCTGAGAACATCGCAAACATCACACCATCACATCAGTCAGGACTAAACACAATTCTCACTCTCTTGCACCTCTTTTTTAAATTTTTGTTCGTCTAGTTAGTAATTTTGTGTTTTTGCCAAGCATCTTACTCTTAGACCATTTCGCCACTGCACATGTCTACAATATATTTAATTTGATCATTTATACACATTACTAAAACTGCACTCTTTTCTGTTTTGATGATGATGTGATGGCACAGGTGTCTTGCCTGCTGATATCTGATTACAAACAGAAGTGATTAGGCTGATGTTTGTTTTGCTGTGAGAAATGCACACCTAGCTACCAATAATTTAGACCTCTGGCTCCTTACCCAACATGGTACGGTTAGAAACTAGTACAATAAAAACGTTTCTATGCCATTTTGGTTAAATTTATTTCCGTTTTCTTTTTGTTTTTTTCTTCTAAAATCAACATGTCCTTGCATATTATTGATAGAAAAAAACAAATTTTGGTCAAAATCTATTTGTTGTTGTCATTTTTGGCTCTTTTCCAGAATTCAGCCACAACAACATCTGACAGGATTTTCCAATTGATTTATTTATTTCTATTTTTTTTTTTTTTTCATTTTCATACAGCTTAGGGAAGGCAAAGGAATAAACTTCCTGTTTAGTAGCCGGGAAGAATTCGGCATTAATATGCGTCAATATAGAGGTTAATACTGTAAATAACCAATGCAAGCAATAAGAAGCAAATAATACAGATAATGACACTGCTACTCATCATCGTTCATATTGTTATCGCTGGTAGCTATGTCACATAGCTCAGGCCCCTCGTGCAGAGTTTATTAGACCAGTGTTAAGAGAAATGTCCACATGAAAGCGCTCCGCAGCCCGGCCCTGTACCGAGCGCTTTAATTGGGCCCTCGGGTTGCCATAAGGAAAAATGATGGGTGCTGGCAATGAGCTGATGAGCTGTATGACTGATGGCTGTGTGTGAAGGCTTGAGGCTCTGGCTGCATGTACTGGAGAGAAGTGTGAAGACCACGGTTGGCTTCAGAAATCTTTCCAACATGTCAGTGGATACAGCTTCCTAATTACATCTGCTTCTGAGAGGAACAGGAGCTATGGAATCCTGGCAGTGGTATTTGTGGAAAATATATTGGAGGATTGATGACAACTCTGCCCGGTTTGCATCAAATTAATTCAAAGGACAATGAACAGAGAAAGGTCCTTGTGAGAGTTGTAGAGAGGCTCGACAGGCTGACACTCATACACAAACACACACACACACACACACACACACATTTGCAGGTAATGAGGCTTTGCTTTTAATCATTACGGTCTGTTAACTACTCACAAAACATTTTATTTAAAATGTATTTTAAAAATATTCCTTACCTTATTTTAACCTCAGCATTTAGTTAGTTAGTTAGCAAAAATGACCTAAATGTGATCTCTGTAATAAAAATGTTTTTGTTTTAAACGACTCTACATTTTTGTAGAAGCACATAAAGTCAAGCACATAAAGATTCACTGCAAAACAGTAACTTTTGTTTGCTTAAAAAGTTAAATAAATAAATAAATAAATAAATAACACAACATAAAGTAAAGCTGTAAAATCTCTTGAAAGGTGGCCTGGTCAGAGCCTATTCTCTTATTCTGTATCCGCCTTCACCAACAATTAAAATGTCAAATTTATTTTAAAATAAAAAGTCATACTTTTTATCTATTTATAGCTACAGTTAACCTTGTGGAACGTCCACAAAACAAGTTAGTCCCCATTATCACTTTAGCAGCTAGAAACACTCACTCTTTTCCAAGACCTAACACTGGAGATCTTAAACGTTAAATAAATGTCTCCCTACAGAAAGCTTCACAATATCAACGATTACTTTGTTTATTTTGTTAAATAACAACAGATTTTTAAAACATTTGTTTATTATTCGCCTATTATTATCTATATTATGTGGAGCATCTGTTGTACAAGTAAGACTTATTGGAACGAGCGCATTAGTATAAATCTTAGAGTCAGAGCTGTTGTTATAGAAAATGAACCATCAGCTTCTGACCAATCAGATTCAAGAATCCAACAGAGCTGTGCTATAAGGAAGGTTAAGACACTTTCAGTCTTGGACATTAAAAATGCCAAACTTTGTAAGAAAGTAAAAGTTGCTGACAGGATGTGTGTGTGTGTGTGTGTGTGTGTGTGACAGGATGTGATATGAAACCTGTTAAGTTGTGGCCTGCACCGCTATGTTGGAAAGCTCAAGTGTAAACATTTTTAAAGTTGACGGCGTATAAAAAAACAGCGCTAGTGTGAAGCGCGAGGCTCCAGGCCAGCTTTGCTCATGAACCTCAGCTGTGCAGTGGCTCTGTGGCAGCTGTGTGTGAGCTTCGACAGGTTTCATATCACATCCTGTCACACACTCCTTGGCCCGCAGGGACCCATCTGCTGTGCTGCCCGGGACGCCGTTTCAATTAGTCGAATCGATTCTGCGCAGAGCTGGAGTAGAGCGGCGCTATTTTGTCCTTTCTAATTTCATTTCATTCCACCTCCTGACCTTTCCTCCGTTCGCTCCAAACCAACGGCCCCTCCCCACACCGGCACAGAGACCAGGCTGTCGGATTTAATGAGGTCGACGCTTAGCAAACATATCCCCCTCCGGCTCAAAACACTCTCTCCTGGAGTTTTTCCTCTCCCTCTGTCTCTTTCCTTCATCTTCTTCTACTTCCTCTACCTGTCCCTATCATTTTTTCTATCTCTCCTGTAGCAGGGTGGCCTGGCATTTAAATTGCATTCATGCTCTGTGTATCTGTGTGTCCACTTATTTATTTATCATCTCGTGAAGAATGCATCAGGTTGGCACACAGGGCCATAGTACAGGGACACTGCTCGAGTCCAGGCAGCGTGTGACGGGATGGGAGAGAGAGGAAGAGAGAACGAGGGAGAAAAAGATAGAGTGAGGTTTGGAGTGAAAGTGATAGAGGGAGAAAGACTAGGAGAGAAAGAGAGTGAGAGAGAGGGAGGGAGAATTATACAGGCAGAGTGAGAATCTAAGAGAAACGGGCAGAGAGACCGTGAAAGCAAGACAGAGAGACGCAGAGTAAGACAGTTCCAGCGTGAGAGGGAGACAGATATAAAGAGAGACAGACCTACAGAAGGAAGATAAAAAGACAAAATGAATCATTGAGAAGAGTAATGACAGGCAGAAAAAGATGGAAAGAGAGAGAGAGAGAGAGGGGGGGGGTGGAGAATTAAAAAGAGACAAAAAAGGGTATGATAGCTGGACAGAGAGAGCGAGAAAGAGAGATTGAGATATAGAAATAAAGACAGAGACAGTCAGAATGAGAGAAATTGAGTAAAAGAAAGAGAAGTGATAGACAGAGAGGAGTAAGGGAAAGTGAGAAAGACAAACAGACAGAGAGTGAGAGAGAGAGAGAGAGAGAGAGAGAGAGAGAAGAAAAGAGATCAAAGAAATAGAGAAATAGCAGGAAAGAGAGAGAGAGAGATAAAAGGGGATGGACATATAGACGAAGCAATATAGACAGAGACAGAAACAGAATGATAGATAGAAAGAAAGAGATACAGAGAGTAAGATGGAGTGACAGATAGAGAAGGACAGTGCAAGAGATGAAGTAAAAAAACGAGGGACAGCCTGAGAAGAGAATGAAAGTGTGAGGGAGGGACTGAGAGAAAGACAGACAGGAAGAAAATGAGCGAGCCAGGTAGACAAAGGATAGAGAGAGACTGACAAACAGAAATAGGTAGAGAGAGTAGAGACAAAGAGAAAGACAGAGAGAGACTGAGCAAGAATGATAGAAAGACAGGCAAAAAGACGACAAACAAAATGAGAGAAAGACTGAAAGGCAGAGATTAAGGGAAAGAGAAAGGTAGGAAGAGATCAGGAGAGACGAAAAAAGATAGTGAGAGAGAGAGAGAGAGAGAGAGAGAGAGAGAGAGAGAGAGAGAGAGAGAGAGAGAGAGAGAGAGTGGCAGAGCAGCAGAAAGGAAGTGGTGGAGAGCTAAAAAGAAATACAGAGATAGTAGGGCAGAGAGAGAGAGAGGTGGATGGAGGGAAAGAAGACAAACGAGAATAAATCTCAAAAATACATGTAGTATTGAGATGGAGAAGAAATGAAAGTATATCAACTGTATGTGAACAGCTATAGATATACAGCGCTGCTTAAAAGTTTGTGAACCCTTTAGAATTTCCGCTATCTCTGCATAAATATGATCTAAAACACCATCCGATTTTAGATAAAGAACTGTAGATAAAGAGAACCAATGAGAACCTAAATGAGGCAAAAATATTATACTTGGTCTTTTATTTATTGAGGAAAATGATCCAGTATTACATATTTGTGAGTGGTAAAAGTATGTGAACCTTTGCTTTCCGTATCTGGTGTGACCCCCTTGTGCAGCAATAACTGCAACTAAACGTTTCGTTTAACTATTGATCAGTCCTGTACGTCGGCTTGGAGGATGTTTAAAATGACATATTTCTTTTTCATATGGCCCAGTTCCTAAGAGTTAACTAAATGAAAAACTCATATGCATTCAGCCTGAAAGGTCAAGCCATAGTATAAATCCTCCTCGGTTGTGGCGACACAGATGATGTGGTGACGTGGTGATGTGGCAGTGGGCATTACACACACGGCAGGAGAGCAACACGTTATTCCTTCTGTCCCCGCTGAAAGCCATATCCTCACAAACAAACACAATAATCACTGCCGGGGCCAGCTCGTCCGTCCTGACAGAAAAATGAATTTGGCGAATTTGATAAGCTGCAACGGGGAGCCGTCATTTCTGGCAGGTCCGACTGAGGCATTTGTCACGGGTTCAAAAAACTAATCCCATTTCGAGGAGAACACGTCGCACCCGTGATGAGCACCGATATTGGATTTTGCATGGGCCAGAGAGATGTAAAGAAGAGGAAGAGGAACAAAACAATAACTCAAAGTGTAATTGAAGGATTAGATCGGAGTTAGAAAAGGAGACACGCCGCCGGCGTTCTGTCACACTGCAGAGTCGGTACGGAGTTGAAAAAAACCCCAACAAAAAAACGAGGTCTTCTTTCAAGGTGCGTTTACTTATTTGGCGTAGTTTACGCTCGATGCGCCAACATGACGCTGACTGTTGTGACAAATATAAATAAAAAGCTTTCTCCGCTTTTCTCAAATAGGACGAAACACTTAATCTGTCACAACAGAGTTAAAAACAACTACATAGCAGGATATAAGATTTATTCATGGCTATATTTTTATAGCAGGACTGAAAAATTGTTTATTCATGGGCCAGTAGCATAAACATCAGTCACTGTCGCTTATAAAAAGTAACACACATGCCCCCAGAAATGAAAACACACACACACACACACACACACACACACACACACTAAAAACTGAAATCTGCATTTTAATCTGAAATCTCAGTAGCAAAGGTGTTTCAGAAGGGCACAAAAAATGGATTCGATTGAAATATTCGCTCCATATTTCCAACACTGTTTGATGTAGGCTTTTAATTTAATGGTGCTTCTAAAAGTAAACTCATTTCGCTCTTTTTCTTGCTACAAGAAGGCAACTCCTATACACCGATTATAAAACAGTAAAGCACCTACTACTGAGCCTGTTATCTATCTATTTATTTATTTATTTATTTTCATTATTTGATTTGATGCTGATTCAAAGAGAATTATGCGCATTGAAGTTTCAGAAAGAGAGTGAAAGGGTCCAGTGACAGTAAGTATTTTTTTTTTATTTGACAGCAATTATGCACATATAATTACTCACTAAAATACCTTGGTGTGTTGACTGAAAGTTGAATTTATCATAAAACTCATGTGCGAATGAGAGAAAATGCTATCAAACATTGATAACATGTGAATAAGTGTCCTATCAATAATAAAGGGCTTTACATTAGTCAATGTTGTAGTAATGCTAGGTCTATACACAGATCTGGATAACTGGTGTGTGTGTGTGTGTGTGTGTGTGTGTATGTATTTTTCATGTGTATATGCATACACACACCTGACAATTTAACCAAAAAATACTATATAAAATGTATAGAATATTTATTTATTTATTTATTTTTTTAAAAATATTTTTTCTTTTATTAACTGGACTGAATGGGGAATTGATGAGACCGTTGCTGGCCAAAAGGTAGTTCCCTAATAAAGATGGTGAGAGTGGGGCATGAACTTGGGAACAACACTCCAGTGCATTAACCACTGGGCTGCAATTGAGGGTGAGCAGTGGGGATTTATATGCACAAGAGGTGCAGCTGCTTTTTGGTCCCTGAGCATTGTGACAGGACGGCTTCGACCTCGATGTTGGAGGCATCAACCTCCACGATGAATGGGGCATCAGGGTTGGGAATCTGGAGCACCGGAGCCGAGGTCAGCCTTTCCTTTAAAACATCAAAGCCCTCCGCGCCGCTCCCATCCTTATGAACTTGCCCAGTGTATTTTTAGAAAGGGCGCAGACAGGGGCAGACAGGGTACTGAAATTCTTCATGAAATGATGAAAGAAGTGCGTGAAGCATAAGAACCGCTGGAATGGCCGGATTGACGTTGGCCACTCCTTGACCCGCTTGGGTCTTTGCCGGATCCATTCTCAGCTCCCCACAAGACACGATAAAGCCCAAGAAGGAGATGGTGGTAACGTGAATCTGTGACTTCTCAAGCTTTACGTATGATCGATTCTCTAGTAGGAGCTGGAGAATCCAGTGGACATGAACAACATGCTCTTTAGTGAACTGCTAAAGATTAGAATGTCATCAAGATGACCTCATAATGAAGCGCTGGAAGACCGCAGGTGCATTCATCAGGCCAAAGAGCATTACGAGATACTCGTAATGACCTGAGGGCATGATAAAGGCAGTCTTCCATTCATCCCCTGGCATGATGCAGACCAGGTTGTACTCACTATGTAGGTCTAACTTAGTAAAAATCTTGGCCGATTGAAGTTGGTCAAAGGTCAAATTCATCAAGGGCAGGGGTGTCGGTCGTTCTGCTTCATCGCATTGAAGCCGCAGTAATCAAAGCATGGCCACAGGCTCCCATCTTTCTTCTTCACAAAGAAAAAGCCTGAACCTGTCAGTGAGGTGGATGGTCTGATAAACCCCAGGGACAAAGCCTCTTTGTCTGGGCTCTGTGCTTGGAAAACACTTGCTGAAGGCCCAATAGTCCTCTGGCACCCCTGGTAGGTCTACTGATTCTATCTTAATGGAGGGGTGGTTGGGTGTGCCCCTAGGAAAACCCTGGGGGCATTGAGGCCCCCATATCGAAATTGAACTAGTTGCTCAATCAATCCGGGTGTTATGCCGTCGTAGCCAGAAAAAGCCAAGGACAAGACGAAGCTCAGCGATGTTGGTGACGTAGAGGGCAATACGTTCCCAGTGTCGTCCTATACGTAAGGTAAGCAGCGCAGTTTGGGTACTCACTGGCTCTCAGGCCAGGGGTTGACCATGCAGAGCAGAAATGGGCAGGGGGTACGGAAGGACCTCCAGGGGCAACCCTAGGCTCCGAACTAAGCCCCCATCAATGAAATTGCCCACAGCCCCTGAATCAGTAAAGACTTGAAGACCAGCTTGTTTGCCCTCACGCCAGTGAAGGGTGGCTGACATAAACAGATCCCTCTATCTGGGTGGGCCCCTGCCTTTTAAACTCCCAGGTGGGCAGGAGGCCTGAGCTCTATTTAGCTGCCCATAAGCCCGTGTTGACCGATGTGCACCCCCCTCCGGTGGCAACAGGTCAGCAGTCCCCAACTGCATGGGCCCTGGGGTTTAAAGGGGCTCTTGGCCCATCAATGATAATGGAGAACCCTGTCTGAAGGTACGTTGGGATTGGACTGCCCTTCGTAACCGGCGCTCCAGCCAATTCTCCACTGCTAATTACATGCACGGGCCATGCAGGTAGCCACGGATTTGCCTGGGGAGGCACCCGCAACATTACAGTAAAGCTGTAACATTAAGTTTTCCACAAACCAGTCTCACAGAAAAAAAAAAATTGTTCGCATGCAACTTATCTGCGGCATTTTCTATGCGTTGAATATGAACATTCTGGCACAAGAATATGTTGCACAGCAACATATCAAACTTTCACATCAAATGCTCTGTTTGTCACGTTCTGCACCGATGTATTTTAACCAAGCCCACCTCTACCACTATGCTATTTGAATAAGATCAATGTGTAATAAAAAAGTTACCTCCTTGCTTTTAAGGACACATGATTAGAACTTCTAGACTCATGAAACTTCTCTTCTTCTCTGCAAACACAATCAGGCTTTAAAACTTTTACACTTGATATGTTAAATACTTATACCCTAGTGTCCCATGCAGGCTGTATTCCTGCCTCGCGACCAGGATGGAGCAATTACTGAAGATGAATGACTGAATATTTTGGTGTAAAACATGTAAATAAAATGCAAATAACCTATTTATAACATTAACTCGTTTTTTTTTTTGCCTGAAATAACCCTCGCTTTATTAATGCAACAGCTTCACAGCACACCTTGTCCTTTGTTTGTTTTTGCCCTTTTATTTATCTTGAGAACTGTTCCACTGTGGAATTCATGCAGATTAATACAGCTCTCCTAACAGTCCACTTTGAAGTGAAACTGATTTGCACACTTTCCAGCAAGCTGAAATTATTTGCCATAATAGAGAGGATGCCAATAATTTATGCAAGAGTTAGAGCCTCGCAGTGCCTGAGCTTGAAATATACTGCAGTATGTCTTGTGATATTTTTACCATCACATTGGGTCTCAATGGTGCCTGTCATCACTTCAATGGTGCACGTCAACACAATCTCTCATAACCATTGCCCATGGGCCAGATGCCTCCCACAGACATACCACCTGCATGTATTACATTCTCTAATATTCTCTCTACATTTCAACACTTTGGTGTTTAGAAATTTCAGACAAGGATGTGTTGTCTTGCCATCAGGTGGGAAGTGGCCCGAGCCATGACATGATGCGAGGACAATGACCACTTCTACCAAAACCAAGGTACTGATTATAGACGTGGGAAGAATATAAGTGGGATTTAAATACCACTACCACCACCACTACCATCATCATCATCATCATCATCATCAAAAAGGCTCAACAGAGACACTACAGAGAAAACTGAAGAGGTATATATTAAAGAGGCTGCTTTTGATATATTCTACTTCGAAATCATCTAAAGCATCCTGACATGACATCCTCCATCACTGTCTGGTACAGCGAAACTGACTCGCACACCGAGAGAAAACTTCAACAGATTGTGGGGGAGAAAATAATCAGACATAATCTTCCATCAGTGCAATCTCTGTACATCAAACACATCGGAGCTTTAAAATGTACTCTGACCCCACCCACACCTGCACACCTCATATTTCAGTTCCTTCCCTCTGGCATAAGATACAGACTCCCGATGACTCAAACAAGCCAATTCTTTTATTTCTTCTGTCAGAGAATTCAACTCGTAACTGCTTTTCACAAGCTGCGGGTTCTTACAATTTGAACTGCCATAATGTTTGCACAGACACTGTGTTAAGTCTGTATGCATAATTCTGTTCATAATAATGTATAGTCATTACTGTTACACATCTACTTCAATGACTAGTGCTGCTACTGCTTTTTTGTGGTGTGTGCAATTGTGCCCTGTGATGGGTTGGCCCCCTGTCCAGGGTGTGCCCTGAGTTCGCTGGGATAGTCTTCAGGCTCCCCCGAGACCCGGTGTAGGATAAGCGGTATGATGAATGGATGGATGGATATACGCTACGCAAGTATGCAAACATGCTCACAAGTGCATGAGTTGAAATCTTTTACTACATACATTATACGGCCAAAAATATGTGAACGCCTGACAATCACACCCATATATAAGCCTTCCCCAAACTGTTGCCTCAAATTTGGAAGCACACAATTGTATAGAATGTCTTTGCATGACTGTATCTTTACAATTTCCCTTCACTGGAACTAAAGCGCCCCAAATTGGTTCCAGCATGACAATGCCCCTGTGCACAAAGCGAGCTCCATGAAGACAAGGTTTGCCAAGGTTTGTTCATGTCCAAGTTCAGATGTAATCAGTTATTCAAGTGCAAATCTTGAATTTGTGCATGGAAGGTAAGCATGCTATATGCTAATTTTTCAAGTAATTAAAATCACAATCACTTTCTTAAAAAAATACTGGGAAGTAAAGACACTGTACATGGAAGCTCACAAATGGCAGATGCAAATAAATAAGCTAGCTAGTAAATATCTGATGTGTATATGTAATGAGACCAAACCACTGGGTTCCTCAACCTGTTTCTCAGTTGTTTTTAGAAATAAGTAAGCGAAAGCCAAGTGGACACTACACAACTTTCAAAATATCGGAATCGATGTACTGCTTACAGTACATGACTCATATCACTGTTGGACTGTCATTTTGTAGGTATAGCGGTATGCACACTGCACAAGTGGTTGTACACAGTACACAATCTTTCACCTGCAGATCCCTCAAAAAGTGCACCTAAACCTACTTTCTCACAATAATAAAAAGCTTGTTATTATGTGACTTTGTTAAGATGGAGCTTAAACAACTGGCCATGGGGGTTGGTTATGCACTATTTTGTAAGGAAACAAGACAAAAAAGAGAAATAAGATAAGGAGGAAAGATTGTTTGGGGAGACTCGCAAAGCGAGGGTCGACTGTTCTGCAGGTATAGTTGAAATAAATGTAACTATATCTTTTTTACTTTTACTGTGTGTCATCAGGAATCATTTTGCCCTCGCTGGTTGACAGATGGAGTGTCATTAGATGTTGCTCATCTCTGTTCCGGCTAATTGCCATAGAGGTGCACAAACTACAAGATTCATTGATGAGAATTTCAAACAAAATTTTGCACCAATTGCGCAGCTCACAGACTTTGAACATGGTCTCCCTGAACCACCCATTCTACACAGGTGGTTGTCATGTTGGTGTGCAAATCAGGGCTAAAACTGTGTAGTGTATGTTCAGCATAAGACTACGTAGTACTGCAATTATGCTCTACTTACACATTGTGTACATCGCCTCAACTAAAAACCATAATGTCAGTTCGAACATACTGAGAAAATTGAACATTGTACCCTAACTCTGAAGAACTCAAGTTTCTAAAGTTCTCATAAACATGATGAACACACTACAAAGCTCTAGACTCAAAGAGCTCCAGAAGTTTGTAGAACTAATCCACACTTGTAGAACTTTTACTGAAGAACTCTAGAATGGATGATGAAACTGAAAGCTAACGCCGGGCATGTTCAGTCAGCAGTCAGCGATGCCTCCAGTCCTGATTTCCTCCATCCCCTGTGCCCTTCTGCGTCTGCATCTTCTCTTTCTGTTCCATTAAATCCTTTCATTATGGCCAAATGTATTTGTGGCCAGGTGATATTTACGTACGCTAATACGCATGCCAGATGCTCATGTGCCAGTGCTGGCTAAGACCAGTCCTGCAGCTGGCACTGTACCCGTTCTTATCATCCTCTCATCATGGACAAATTCCCCGCTCTCTCCTTGCTCTCACCATTTTGTTTAGCCATTGTTGCGTTGTTGACAACATGTGGCAGAGATACTGAGCAAATGAATAATATTCCCAGCGGTCCCAATGGCTTGGTTGAGTACTCATGACCATCTTGTCTATTAATCTAATTCGGAATTGGACTGGCTGTGAAGGGAACAGGTGTGGAGCTAGAGATGGGGTATAGATGACATGGATTATTAACGAGAGCCTGGATGGCTTTAGATTCATTCTCGGTTTGTAACTCGGTCCATATGTCACAGTGGAGAAACACAACATATTCCAGAGACAGAATAGATTTGCCATGACCTTGTGTAATGTATGTAGAGAAAATCTAAATTGTAAATTATAGATTGTGGAGATTTTTCAACAATGCTGATTTCTATCCATTTGCCACTTTTAATTACAATGTAATTTAAATGGCTAACAATAAAGTCTGCAGATATGTAGCTCCACAATTTATTCTTACCAGCCGTAATCACACCCATAACCATACACATTAGCAGGGTGGGGAGGGTTACTTTAAAAATGTATTCCATTACAGTGACAAATTACTTCATAAAAAATTTCATCAGTAACGTAATCCAAGTATCACCATATGAAAGTAATGTAATCTGATTATTTTTGGATTACTTCAAGGCCACATATGTAAATAAAGTCAGTATGAAATACTTTTATTTAGAGCTTATGTTAGAGCTTAAAACATTTATTTGAATAAAATAAATAAAATGAAAAATAAAAGATCACTGTCCCTGATGCGGGTAACATTATATCACAAAATCTAGGATGACCATATTCTGGTTTTCCAAAAACAGGACACATTTTTGACATTGTTTCTTACATTCTTTTGAATGTCCATGGAATAAAATAAAATATCAGATATCTGGGGAAAAATTACGTATGGTCACCTTAACAAAAGCATTTCAGAGGACAATTTGTGTTAATTTCTAGCAAATTAACTTTGCACAAAATGTATTTGCGCATGCACCAGGAGGTTGCTCATGTAAGTCACGACTGGCGAGAGAGAACCAGATCTATAATCACACAGCTGTCTATATTGTGTTATATCAAAAGATAAATTTCTTTGGTTTTAAATGAAAAAAATTGTAACCCTGATAATATTCCTATTTTGTACTAAATGTACCTGCAATCTCATTACTTTGTTTTTTGACATAACTGTAACAGATTTCAGCTACCGGTTTTTTGTATCCTGATTACGTAACAACGTTCTATTTATTCCGTTACTCCCCAAGCCTGCACATTGGCAGTGGTAGCTATATTAGTAAGGTCAGTAATGTATTTGACATATCCTAAAAAGGTTCAGCTGTAATGCTACAAATATTACATTTAATGGTATTGTTGTTACCCTGCTTAAAAGAAGAATCAGTATGAACAGCAGTTAAACTTGTCTTTGTTTTTGTTAAAATTTGCTATGTTGACATTTTCTCAATATAATGGGAGCCACTGAAGTTAGTAATTTATGCAACTATAGTGTACATAAACTGTGTAACTATAGTGTAATTCTAGTCATAAAGAATATTTTTTTACCTACATACCAACACATCTGAGGTAAATGTTTATATTCCTGATTATTATGTCCTGTTTCCACTGCTACTGTGTCTTTACATTGTCCATAACAGACTCAACATTGTCTTCTAGCTAGCTAATATAGTTGGCCTCAATCATTATCTAGTGGTATGGCAACTTTTGTAAGGTAAAATAATAATAAATAATAATAAAAAATAATAAATATTCCAAAAACAGCCAGAAAATGAGACAGATATAATAAATAACTTTGGATAAAAAAATAGACAACAAAAAATTGTTGTCTTTTTATTTAAAGTTGTCTTTTTCTTTTTATAAGTTGACCTTCATTTTAAGTTGACTGTTTTTGTTCAAATTTTACTTTATTTGTAAGTGGATCACTTAAGATGACTCCTTTTTAAAATTGACTCCAGATTCCTGTTTTTCTATAAACTTTACTTGTTTTTTTTTTTTTTTTATTATTATTATTATTATTTTTATGTAACCTCTTTTTAAAGTTTATGATTTTATTTAAACTTTTTAAAAGATGATTTTTGTTTAAGTTGACTGTTTTTATGTAATTCTTTATGTAAAGTTTTTATTGTTTTGATTAAAAAAAAAGTTGATTTGTTTTATTATAAGTTGACTGTAGTTGATTTAACATTAAAGTTCACTGTTTTGATTAAAAATAGTTTTTTTTTTCTAAGTGGAAACCTTTTTAAGTTGATTGTTTTTAATTAAATTGGACTTTTAATTTAATTAATTTAATTAACTTAATTTAATTTAAGTTGATTTTTGTTTTAAAGTTCATTTAATATTTAATTGACTTTTTCTTTAAAGCTAACTTAGTTTTTTTTCCCCCCAAGTTTACTGTTTTTATTTGAAAGTGAGTCTTTTTTTGTTTATAGTTGACTTTTTTTTTTTTTAATTTATTGTTTTATTCATTAAACCTCTACTTTTAAACCTTTTTTTAAGTTTAAAAAAAAAATCTTTTTATTTAAATGTAATTTTTCAAAGATTACTATTTTGTTTTTAAGTTGACTCTAAAGTTGCCCTTCATGGACACTATAAAAGAAAAGGAAACAGAAACGATGACATATGAGGCTGTAAGTCACATTTCTGAGCTTTCTGAGACGCTCAACAAAACAGTAGCTTACTGAATGCAAATGAGAGAATCCAGCATTTTATTTTAATAAACAAATATTTGTAATGGTTGAAGATTGTCTTCACTAATAGACTAACTAATGTCCATCTTGTATGTCTGTATAGTACTGTATACTTCACTACACTTGGAGCTGCTAAAAACTGACCCATGCATGCAACATATCTCACCCTTACACTGCTATTTGTTTGTTACTCCTTCCTTTATGAACAACATCAGCCATTCAGTTTGGTTATTTTAGTGTTTACTCTCTAATCATGTTTATGCTACAGTAGGTTATCTTCTGGATAGCATTGTCTTTTGGTCACTTTGCTTAAAATCTGAAATGATTTAACAGGAAATCCAGCTGATGTTACCTGGAAGTCTGCATTGACTCCGTGCTAAGCAGTAAAATGACTTCTGAATATTTATGATGTTGCAGTTTGTTCGACAATATGTGAGCGGTTAATTGCATTTGTAACTCGTGTATGGTTTTAAGTGAAGGCATCATTCATGTTGGCCTTTTGCATGCCAGTTAGCGAAGCGCAGAATTATCACAGAAACCCAATGAGGCACACACACACAGAGAGAGAGAGAGAGAGAGAGAGAGAGAGAGAGAGAGAGAGAGAGAGAGAGAGAGAATGAGAATTTTAGATCACAGTTTACTTGGTGCGTCCTGAGGATCAAAACCCGATATCTCACTTTATATTTAGCAATGTTTATGTTTGTGTGTGGGTGTGTGTGTGTGTGTGTGTGTGTGTGTGAGTGTGTGTTTATACACTCACCGGCATGGTCTGACCACCGTGCAGGCTATTGATGGCTGCCTGTGCTTCTGCATGGCTGGAAAACTTGACAAAGGCACAGCCTGCACCGAGAGAGAGAGAGAGAGAGAAAGAGAGAAAGAGAGAGACCGGGTCTTGAAGAGGGCAAACACACTCATTACCATTGTTTTCATGTTATCTGCTTTGTTAATGTATTCCGCCATTCGTGTGTGCAGGGTGCGGCGTGCTGAATAAATCAGTATAATTGTGCTGAATGCATTAGCTGCATGGAGCAACACGTCCTTTTACTAATCTCTCTCTCTCTCTCTCTCTCTCTCTCACACACACACACACACACACACACACACCAGATAGACCCTAGACAGCTTCCTCCCTTGAGAGCCTTGTTTGTGAGTATTAATTTGTTTCATATTTACACACAGTGATCTGTGTGCAGTCTCTTATAATAGAGATTATGATGACAAAATTGCAGCAGTATAATCCTTCCTGAAGGCCCTGTGAGTGTAATTTTATGTAAGAGGTGGATTAGCACACCTAGCGCTAATATAGTTTTCACTATGCTGCTTTCTGTTTATCTCATAGTTTCATATCTGATTAAGGAGCAAACTGCATTCAGGGCATATATTAAGGAAACACGCAGGATTTATTCAGAGTGAATCGCTCAGAGGGAGCTGATCAATATGTCCGTGCAGTTATTCAGTCTATTTACTCTTATTTACTACAGGCTCAAGGGGGTATTTTGAATGACGGGAAAGAGTACGATTCGTAAGGAATAAAACACAAGGGGGGTGTAATGTGTTATAATAGGGAAATAATAAATGACATGGTGGTGTGATGCAACCTGACATGAAGCCATGGCGAACTTAAGTGTTATTGGTTATTCCTCTTATACCACTTCTTTTGCCTTTTAATTAATTAAAGAACGTCATTGTTTTTTATCCATTTATGGGTACATTTAATGTTGTGGAACGTCTGTGAAGCAAGTTCATTCCTGTTATCATGAAAGTTATGAGCCTTTCTCTTTTTTTCCTCTCTCTGAAAGTTAATAAGACAAGAAAGTACCAAAAAAAAAAAAAAATCATAACCTCTCTGTCCTAAAGTCTTTCCCATGGCAAGTTATAGCTTTACCTCTGACTGTTACAAATCACTGACACTGGAGACTCCTTCTAAAAAGTCTCCTCATATAAACTTTCACCATATGAACAATGTCAGGGTTTTTTTTTTATTTTTTATCTGCCATAAAGGTCCCTGTATAAGTTGTTACTATAGAAATGATAACATATTAGAATGAGAGCAATCATATAAACCTTGCACCCGGAACTACTGTTCGAGCTGCTGTAATAGAAAATTAATCACCACCTTCTGACATAAAATTAAAAAAAAAAAAATCTATAACAACGTTTGTACTAAATAAAATAGGGTGCTAAGACTTTTGCCCAGTACTGTACATAGCAAAACATACACTTTGGCTTAAAACTGCTTTAAAAGGTGTTTAAGCTTGTTTTCATACAAAGACACAGCTGCATATTTTAGGTAATCAGGCTATTGTGTTCCATTAAATTCAGAACATAGTGATTAAAAACATGTTCACCTACTTTGGCTTTTTCTGGCAATGAGTAAAATGTAGATCTTTACGGTTTCGTCTTCACCGCCGGTGCCTTTTTAAACTGCTGCTCAGAAACCCAATTAGATTTGATCATATACGACATATTCATCATGTTGAACCCACAGGCAGCAAAACAATGATTCACTCAAATTACAGCTGCTGATAGCTTCACCCAGGAGAGCTATGATGCAGGAAACACACACACACACACACACATACACACATTCCAGTTCTCAGTTTATGGATATACAAATGAATATTTACCTCCCCAATGAAATGGCTCAGTACCTCCTTAAGGATGCTCTAACTGTGTGTGTGTGTGTGTGTGTGTGTGCTTCCTGTTCAATACTTATAATCCAGGTCTCAAAAACCACGTAAAATAGACAATTGCCAGAGTCTGATGACAGGCCAAGGTCTGTTCATGATATTACTCATCAAAATTCTGTTGATTTGCTCAGATCCATAAGTTTGTTTACTTAAGACTGTCTATAAAGACATTTTGATTAGAATAAGGTTATAGGTGTGAAATCAAATTCATAAACCAGCCTCCAAAAAGGACATAGGATCACATTCAATCTTCAAAATCACACACATTAAACATCCCTGTTTGCTCATATATGCAGACAGTTATTGATTTCTTTACTAGGTACACCATTCCTGATCTTAAATCCATTTACTTCCTACCTCTTGACCTAAGAAGTCATTGACTACATTTACATGTACATCAATATTCAGATATTAATCGGAATCTGGCAATATCCGCGCAATCCGATTGTCCGATTCAGATTAAGAGAATATTCTGATTCCCCAAATGCTAATTCCCACTCATGGAATCTGCCTGTTTTAATCAGAAATGTGTTGCAGGTAAACACCTTATTCCGAAAATCCACTGAAAGGAGACATAAGCTCAGGCCACAAGGAATTGTGGGTAGCAGCGGCAGCATCTTGAATTTCTCGGAAAATAACAGCATGAAAGAAAAAGCACGTGTAGATCTGCATACTTAACACACCTATGTATACAGGAATATTCCGACGCCTGTACAGTGCAGTGGCTTTTCAGTTACTAGCGCACATACTACAAATCCTTTTTATTAACATCAAAACGAGAAATTGTGTGGTAAAATACAGTTTGTCTGGACTACTTAAACTCAATAATCTCAATATCGTGATTAAACTGGAGCTTAAAGCAGCATTGGGTGGGTTAAGGCTTCTGAGGACAATGGGCTGGAGGAGCAATACACACCAACTAAGGGGAAGGAGGAAGCGGTGTGCACGCTTCACAACAAGATGGACTTAATGCGACTCAGAGTAAGCAGTTACAAGGAAATGAGGAATTGTTGCATACTTCTATTAACGGAGACATGGCTATGTAACAATATCCCAGACTCAGTATACCATATTGATGGGTTACTCCTCTTCCGAGCCAACTGAAATTATCTGTCGGGGAAAACTCGTGGAGGAGGACTCTGTGTTTACATAAATAAAAGCTGGTGTACGAACTGCTCCCTGGTAAGCAGCCATTGTTCTGAAGCGGTGGAATATTTGACACTGAAATGCCGACCATACTACCTGCCTTGGGAGTTTATAGTTGTGTTCATTGTGGCTGTTTACACTGCCCCCCCCCGCCGAGTGCTAACACTAGCATGGCTCTGAGGGAACTACATAATCATATCTGTGTGCTACAGAATAAGCATCCAGAGCTTTTTTTTATGTGGTAGCAGGTGATTTTAACCATGTTAAATTGACGGACATTCTGCCTCGGTTCCACCAGTACGTCTCCATGGCAACCAGGGGAAACAACATGCTGCACTGTGTGTGTACCAACAGACGGGAAGCATACAGAGCGGTGCCCCATCCCCACCTGGGCTTCTATGACTACATTTCCATCCTGCTGGTTCCTGCTCTACATCCTGTGCTTAAAGACAACAAGTACAGTAAAAACCATCATAGAGCCACCCAGTGGAACTGCCTCCATGATCCAGGACTGTTTTGAGCGCACCAACTGGCAGATCTTCAGAGAAGCAGCAACCGGCATCGGTGGGGTGGACCTGGAGGAGTATGTGTCATCTGTTTGTGGCTATATCAGTAAATGTACTGATGATGTCACTACCACCAGGAAGATCACCATCTGTCCAAATCACAAACCCTGGCTGAATGGAGAGGTGCGGTGTCTTCTGAAGGCATGCGACTTAGCCTTTAGGACAGGAGACATACTTGCACTGAGAGCAGTGAGGAGGGAACTAGAGGTCGGGATCAAGAGGGTAAAGGCTAATTATGCTTGGAAAATACAGGGTCACTTTTCCACCAATGACCCCTGGAGCATGTGGAAGGGCATCAAGAGCATCACTGGCTACAGCAGGAAAGATGTTGTATGCCCTCAGGATCCATCTCTTTCCGATTCCCTGAATACATTTTATGCCTGCTTTGAGACAATTTCTCTCACTGCTCCGGACTCACACTCTAACCAGGTGAGCTACCTCTCAGTGTGTCCTGTGAGGATGTGAGTAAATCATTGCTGAGAATTAACACACTTAAGCAGCAGGCCAGGATAATATCCCAGGAAGGGTTTTGAGGGATTGCACTCATGAACTTGCTGGGGTGCTGACTGACATATTTAACGCATCACTCTCCCAGGCTGTGGTGTCAGTGTGTCACAAGACATCTACTATCATCTCTGTGCCCAAAAGATCTGCCGTGACATGCATTAATGACTACCATCCAGTGGCTCTCACTCTGATTATCATGAAATGCTTTGAACGGCTGGTTATAGCCCATATAAAGGATATCATTGACAGTAATGTGGACCCCCATTAGTATGCTTACAGGAAGAACTGGTCTGCATCTGATGCAGCTTCCACAGTCATTCACTCTGCTCTCACCCATCTGGAGAGCAGGGACTCTGATGTTAGGCTGCTCTTCCTGGACTTCAGTGCTGCCTTTAATACAATTGTCCTGCAGACTCTAGTCAGTAAAGTGCTGCTGCTTGGATTGAAACCATCCCTTTGTAACTGCATCCTGGACTAACAAACAGGCCACATACTGCTAATGTCCATGGCATCTCATCTTCACCTATCATCCTTAACACCGGCTCCCCCCAGGGATGTGTCCTGAGCCCCCTGCTGTACATGCTATTAACATATGTCTGCTCGGGTAAATATTCGGCCAATCATATTGTGAGGTTTGCCGATGGCACGGCTGGGGTTGGAATGATATCCCACAACAACGAATCCTTTTACAGACAGGAGGTAGGAGAACTTGTGGACTGGTGCAGAGTAAACAACCTCTGCATTAATGTGAGGAAGACAAAGGAGATGGTTGTGGACTTTAGGAGGAGAGGCTACACACGTCTCCCCTCTTCATCAAAGGAGCAGCTGTGGAAATGGTCTCCAGTTTCAAGTATCTCGGGATACATACTTCCAATGACTTTTTACATGGGTCATTAACACAGCCAGCATTATATGTATAAAAAAAAAACAACAAAAAAAACACCAGCGCCTGTATTTTCTTAGGAATTTGAAGCAGGCTGGTCTCAGCACTCCAGTTCTGTTAGCATTTTACCGGTGTGTCGTAGGGAGTACACCCAGCTTGTCCATCACTGCCTGGTTCGGGAACTGTTTGGCTGCTGACAAGAAGGCGCTGCAGAGAGTTGTCAAATCTGCCCGAAAAATAACTCACAGCAGCTTCCCCTCCATTGAGGACATTTAAACTAGCAGGTGCAGAAGCAGAGCATCCTGTATTATGAAGGATCCCACCCACCCGGCAAACAAACTGTTCGACCCCATCGCCTCAGGCAGGAGGCTAAGAAGCATTAAAGCCAGAACAACAAGGCTCAAATGCAGCTTCTTTCCAGAGGCTGCAAGATTCATGAACTCCCTGCCTTAGTGACTGATCTCTCCTTATATTTATATCTCTTAACTCATTACGCTGTGCTGCTTTGTCATAATGTTGTTATCATAACATGATGCACTGCTTTTAAAACTTGTTGCTTACTTATTTATTAATGGGTTTTAGTTTATTTATTTATTATAAAATCAGTTATTTATTTATTTTTTACTTATTATATGTATATTTGTATATTATTTACTTTCTATATAGTACGTTTCTTGTCCTGAGTACATATTTCGCTCTCACGTGGCAACATGTACAGAATGACAATAAATAAATAAATAAATAAATACCATACCATACCACAGTTCTTCCAGAGACTTTGACTGTCGCACTCGCTTCTTATTTTTGCAGCAAATCGCGGCAGCCTTCGTTACGTTTTTTTTTTTTTTTTGTCTGAAAAGTGGGCTCTTACGTCATACGCTGCTTTCTTTACTGACATACAAACATTTTTCTGTAACATTTAGTTTTATGCTAGAAACCTAATGTTTGGGAATCTAAAATGTTTTTGTACTGACTCGATAATGTAGAAGTCATGAAATAAAAAAATCTATAACAACGTTTGTACTAAATAAATAGGGTGCCTAAAATGTTTGCACAGTACTGTATGTAGAGTCTAGTCTAGTTATGTGCTTTTCGTTTCTGGTTTTGCCCTCATGGCTTATGGATAAAACTATGATAACATTGTCTGCATGTTTCTTGACACCAGCCAAGAACTTTGACTTGAATAGAGACTCTTTTTACAGACACAGTATGCCCAGCTGCTACCCCATCAATACAAGAAGAGATATAAAACAAAACAAACCCACCCCAGTTGGCAGCTGTTGTACGATAGGGAAGCGCTGGCTGGTTGGTGGGAATTTTGGAGGAAAAAAAAAATAAAAAATCAACCATACTCAAGCATGAAAAGCCACAACAGGAGAACGAAGAAAAAAAGTGAAACAGGATTGAAGGATTTATGCTAGACAAAAAAAATAGGAAGGTTCCTGAAGAGACGGAAACATGGTTTGATTTCTTTTGAACAATTTGTTTGTAAACCCAACATCCCTTCCAAATAGAGATGAAAACGTCCTCGTGCTATGGCGCCATTCTGAATGCAAGCCTCCGTTTTGAGGGAACAAAAAGACTTTAACCTTTAGAGTGCAAAGAAGAGTGGACGGCGTGCTGCGCTGAGACTCAGCGTCTTTCATTGGCACAGCGGAGGCAGCAGGACTATTACAGCGCAAACATCCTCGCAACAAACCCTGCAGTGGTCAATACATGAGCGAGCGATCCTCAGGGCAGCTGCGGCACAAGCAAAACTTTTACTTTCTTCAAATAAGCCACGTTAAAAAGCACACAAAAGCGTTTTCTGCAACCAACTTTCCCCATGACCCAGATAGAACAGAATTGCGGAAAGCCGAGAACCGCAAATCTTCAGTGAAATGAAAGTGATGAGGGACTCAGAAATTACAGTGCAAATTTGAGGCCTTTGTGTGGCTTGGTAAAACGCATTGGGGGGGGGGGGGTGTGAAAGGAAAAGAAAAAAGAAAAAAAAAAGAAAAGATTGTGGCAGCTTTTAGCCGTGAGGTTTCCATGCTCCCTTTTGAATTCGTAGCGAAAATAATATGCATGCATGAATTCACTCTGTTTGAATTGGCGACGTATAGAGCACATCATAATTATGGAACTAAAAGCCATATCTCTATTATTACGTCTAGACCTGAACTCTATGCGCAGTCCCTCAAGGAGATCTGGGGAAAAAGAGAGACATGCATATTAAACTTCTTGGCCTTTTTTATAGGGTACAGAGACTCTGAGAGGCCGTATGAATTTACATCAATAGCGGGACAGAAGGAAAGTGTTTTGGTCTGCTTTGAAGTAGAGGGAGGGGGGTTGAGTTCCTTGAATCCAGCGCGATACTGTCTCTGCCAAGATCATTTGCAATGAGATTTTTAAAGACCACAAGGAATTGAGACCTTGGTTTCACATCTCATCCAAAAGACAGTGCTGTTTTTACAATATACAATCCCTGTCACTATACTGGTGCATTAGGACCCACACAGACCACAGGGTGAGCGCCCCCTGCTGGCCTCACTAATACCACTTCCAGCAGCAACCTTAGTTTTCCCCAGGAGGTCTCCCATCCAGGTACTATAAACGGGGAGACAATGGCTTCACCTTTTGAGCCCTTCATGTCAGTCCTATAAACAGCAGACATACACTTTCTCATACCCCAACTTTATGCTAGCTTTGTAACTTGTATGCTCACCTGTAATGTACATATGTAAATATTTTAATATCACCTTCTATAGAGATATAGATGTCACACATCACAATTGCACTGTGTAATTAATGGATAATTGTACCCTTTGTAGCTGTCTGAAACCTGTAGGGGTGAGCGCCTTTTCTTTTAGGTATCCTGCCATTTTTCCTGTTATTTTTGTTAAGCTAGTGAGGTTACAATCCAACATTTATTTATTTTTTTTGAAGTAGAAAACGGAGGTTAAACGTCTAAGTTAGTGATCTTTTGTGTATTATTTTGACACTAATTCTCTCATCACATCAAAACGACAACTCTCTTTCGGTTTTGTTATGTCTCTCGCTTTCCGCAGACACAACTATGAACAAAAAGTGACGTAACAACTCTTAACACACGTTCATAATATTCCAGTTTTATTTAGCTGAAGATAAGTTGGAATGGTTAGTCAGGTACTGACTGTGTTACCATCTAAACGACACAGAAAAAAAAAAAAGGGAAGGTTGTGTCGATTAATCACTGGAGGAAATTGGTGTGAACTTGAGCTGAATCTGTTTATCACATGGTGAAAGTGTAAATTAATCACCAAGAGGGGGTGCTGTTTTACAAAACTGACACGTTTCAATCATGCGTTACACTCATAGGAACTTGATGAAAAAAATGGTCTTTCCAGTGAGAAAAAAAAGCTGCGTGTAATATCATTGAGATACAAAATGTGGAAGTTTGTGTTCTAACGAGGTTATACTTATACACAAAACGCACCGCCGTCCCAACTGTGCTGGGATACTATGATGCTGAATTTTTACAGACTGGATTATGGGATATGTAGAACATGTATACTACCTTCAAAAATAAAGTGATTTTAAAAGGCAGCATTCTCTGCAAACACTAGACATGACACCTTCCTGCCAAAAGAAATGTGTTGATGAATATTTATTTAACATTGATGAAAAAAACAAAAAAAAAAACAAGTTTTCAATGAGAGTCAGCATCAATGCTTTGAAGAAAGAGTGTTCATTTAATTTTACTGCATTGGGAAAGTCTTCAGGCAGAGATATTTGTGATTTGAGGTTTATTAATCGTGTGACATACTGCATTTTTTGCTTTTAATTAATTTTTTTAAAAATGAGAGAGAGAAAACAGAGAGACTGCTGAGGAAATGACTATGACGTAAGTGATAACAGGATGTTCATGGCCGTTCCACAACATTACATGTAACTGTAAGTGGCTAAAAAAAAACTACATTATGTAATTCTTATCATTGACAAACTGCTGTGGTAGAAGAGGAATAAAACTCTTCAGGATTTATGTTACAGGAACTTTGGACTCGCATCACACCACACCATTGTTGATTATTTTCCTCTAACAGCTCATGGTGTATTCTTTACTTATTGCAAGAAGCTATTGTCTTTATCCCAGTGTAGAAAGTTACAGTAGAAACCCAGGCAGTGGATTACAGGAACTTACCACTATGTAACTACAAAGGAAATGTCAAATCAACCAAAAAAAAAAAAACTCTTTCCACAGGTGTAGGATGGAGAAAAGGGAAGAAGAGAATGAGTAGGAGGTGTTTGTATTGAGCATAGGACTAAGAAAGTGGAGAACTGAAGGTGTGGAGAGAGAAGGGGAAGGTGAGAGAGAGAGAAGGTGTGAGAGGCAGGCGTCTGCTGAGGGAAAGACTGAATAGGTGTGAGAAAGAGAGCTTGACTCTTGAGTGAGAGAGGCAGTGAGAGGCAGATCGCGTATAGGCAGCATGGAGAGGAGAGGAGGCGAGGGTGCAAATGCAATAAAGGTACAAAACAGGAAAGGTGCACTTTTGATGAACACTTTTCAGGACTGTTTTATTCACAGACCGTGCGCATGAATAGCATCGAAGGCACACAAAGACAGTGTGCAGAAAAGACAGGGTGCACAAATCAGAGTTCAAAGCCAATATCTATTTTTATTTTAGTTCAGAAAAAGTCGTTTTTTTTTTTTTGTCAGCTTATATGTCTTAAGAAGAACCGTTGCGAGATCACAGAAGGACATTTTTTTTGGTACGTTTGGTCACAAAATCAAGGGCCCCATATTAACATGCATCCTGGGTGACCTGATTGCAAGTGGATAGTGTTATGTACAGGTGTAAATGTGTCTGATCTGATCCCTCAAACCACCTTTGGAAACGATCTGAGATGCATAGTGCAGTATTTCGACATACAACGTTTGTAGTGTGAACTCAAAAGCTTCCCGATGCTTCCTGGACAGCAATGAAGGACCATCTAATCAACTGCGTCATTGCACTAGATTGACTGGAAATCACACAGAATGATAGAGTTCTCTACTTCAAGGCTTACGGATAAAAACGATACCCATGACAAGACTGCAGGTGAAGCAAGATGCCTTATCTCCTTTTGTCATCTCATTTCTTGTTTTGTTAGCGGACCACGTTCATCAAAACTTTTGAAACAGCTCATACAGTTACATGAGATAGGATTCACGTGACATTTCTGCCTGAAATCAAATGCAACAGAAGGCTGACGTAATATACTCTATGTTGTATGACACCCTTGCTCCAGTGGAAATGATGCATGCAATTCGATCACAAGTAGTCACTGGAGATGCATTTAAAATGCAAGTGTGAACGGCTATGCGTATCGGCTGTCTACTGGTGATCGGATGTTAATGTCAGATCGGATGTTAATGCCAAAGTTACGAACACAAATACGTAACCATGATGCTTTTAATTTGCTATCTTCGTGGTCATACTGAACTAAATTGCGCACATGGTTTAGCAATCCGGTTTAGTGTTGGTGATGAAATGCCAGTGTGACCTGTGTGAAGTGTGTGCTTAACTTATTATACACGTTCAGCTTACAAGGATAACAAACACACAAGAAGTAGGCAAGGATTCCAAGAAATGCTTCATTTCAAATGCTTAACACTAATTACTCCATCTCCATTAACCACTTTATCCAGGTCAAAGGTATTTATGGTGGATCCAAAGCCTATCCTGGGAACACTGGGCATGAGGTGGGAATACACACTGCATGGGATCGCAACATAGTTCACCATGCACATACATTCACATTTAGAAGCAACTGAGTGTAGCCAGTCCACCCACTGGTATGTTTTTGGGCGGTCGGAGGAAACCAGAGAACCTGGTCGAACATCGGAAGAACATGTAAAACTCCACACAGGCATTAACTCAAGCTCAGGATTAAACCAGGGACCCTGGATGTCTGGAGTGCTCCTGGGATATGCTCCAGATTTAGCACAAATCTGAGCAGCATAAAGTGGTTACTGAAGAGGAATAAATGCTAAGATATCAAGGGTGTTGAACCTGAAGGGTGGATGTGATATTCCAACTCAATTTTATTTGTATAGTGCTTTTACTAATAGACATGATCACAAAGCAGCTTTACAGAAATCTGTATGTAGATTCAGATCCTTATTGAGAAAGACAGACATGAAAGGGACAAGGAAATGCTTCCTGAAATGATACGAGGATGAAATCCTGAGAAGAAGGGAGCCCATCCTCTTCTGGATGACACATGATAGTAGTATTGTTCACAAGTAGATTTACAAAATTTATAGAAAAAAAAAAGGGAAGCCTTTCTTTAATTTTGTAAGTATTCTGTAAGTTTTGATATATTTTTTAACACTGCCTGAAGTTTTAACGGGTATATTTTGGGCACTAGATATGCCTTATTAACACCTTTCATTGAATGTGTAAGTGTTTTTTCAATTACCCTCAAAACACTAGGACTCTAGATGTAATTATTTCATGCATATGGTCTAACAGAAACTATGTACAAATCAGATAGACGAGGATTGCTCAAGCAGTAATAAAATAGTGTCATTATGCCATCTTAAATAATTATTAACAATCAACAGAACATCATTAACATTATTAGAAGTGATGAAAAGATGAACATTACTGAAAAAAAAAAAAAAAAAAAAGTACTGGTACTAGGCTTGGAGATTTGAGCCGAAGTGATGCACCCAAAAAAACAGGGACGTATTGAGAAAATCAATGACAGAGAGTAATGACAGGATAACAGCGAGAAAACAGAGAGAGGAGAGAGAAAGAGTGGATGAAGGAGGAGTGGTCAGGGTGAATGGGGTAGAGAGAGGGAGGTGTGTAGGTGCTGACCCTTACTGGCCCCATCAGGCCCCCGGAGCACGGTGCACTCCTCAATCTGGCCAAACGTCTCGAAGAGCCTGCGCACGTCCTCCTCGCCCTGCTGCTTCCCCAACATCCCCACAAAGAGCTTCCGGTCTTCTGAGAGAAATACAGAAAGAGAGATAGATAGAACGGGATGGAATTAAGATTCTATATACAGTATAGGTTTGATTTATGAAAAAAAAAAAAAAAAAACAACTCAGAAGAGAAAGAGAACTGTTGAGATGTTGTGAAATGCAGACTTTTCCAGACTATTCTAACTCTTCTGAAGAGTTTTATTGCGCACACACACACACACACACACACACACACACACACACCTCATACATGCATGCTGACATAACAGTGAAACTTGGAGAAGTACACCGCTTATCATCATGAATCTCTGCTTATAACCTTCTCTGAAAAACATAGCTGGCTTTATGGAACTATTTTTGGAAGAACGTGTACGCTTAGCGACAAGTGCTGTCAGGAGAGACTTCATTGTCAGGTAGAGAGGTGATGAAAAGGGTTCAGAAACAAAAGTGAAACTTGAGTTCTGAGCTTTGTTCAAACCCAAGGCTAAAGTTCTACAAGATACACTGGAGAATAGTGCCAAGGATAGGTGATATTAATAGGCATTTCCACCAAAGTTCCAGAACCTTTTGGGGAATTTACAGATACTTAGAGAACTATTCTGAATGAGAGCTGCACAGTTTCTGGTTTGTGTTTCCATGCACCATGTGTTTCAAGTACTGTAGTACCAATATGTATAGACATATGTAGAAATGACACAAAGTGCATGATGTGTATGAAATTTCATCATGTGACAAAAAAAGGAGGCTGGGTGGGCTTGGAGTTATGTTCTTTATTGTTTTTTTCTTTGTTTTGATAGATTCATTATTAGTGTTAGTGAAATCAGAATACACTTTAGCACTGTAATTGCATCTTGGTGAAATTTTTTTAAACAAATGTTAAGTATCATTGTTCTGTCACGTTTGCATTTGATTACTCAGTGACGTTCGGGATGGCAAGCAAGACCAGGAACTTAAGCGTTTCCTAGAATTATGGTTCAGGAACTCACAACAGTACCGGTTTCTCATGAGTAGAAACCTCAAGTCACTGAGTTCCTAAAAAGGTTCCTGAATGGAAGTGTGCTGTAATAATGTAGCGAACGTAATTCTCTGTTGCACTGCATTTCAGTTTTAGTAGTACATCGCAGTCATGTCATACTGAAATGCAATCACTGTTCAATCACAGCCCTAAGCCATAACAGGGCTGTGGTACTGAAAGTGTCATTTTTCAAGTGATGATATAAAGGTTTGATCTTTATAGTTTCCTACTGCATTGATTTTACGTAATTATTACTAATGCTTGCTACAAGTGTATAATGTGACTGATGAGGTTATGTATGGTTTGACTATGTAGGAAGCTCAGAGAAAACAAAAGAGGTAACCTAGGGCGTCAGGACCAGAAATAGTCCCCATTAACATTTTTCTTATATACAGCCATCCAGTTTCACCAACATGCAACAAGTTGACAGGATTTTGTTATGTACCTAGGGAAGAGATTAATGTTAAGGACTCTAGAGGGGATAGTCAGAACATATGTGATGTATTTGTTAATGGGCATTCTCTGAAAGCACTGTTGGACACATGGTAGCTCCCTGTCTCTCCTAAAGCCATGTTTTGTTACAAATGTTGATTACACAAATGTTCAGTGTGTACACGGGGATGTAAAGAAGTACCCCAGAGCTGAGGAAATTGTGTGCGTGTCTGATGAACGTCGTCGTAATTGATGATCTGCTTGCGGATATGATTTTGGGAAGAGACTTACCCATTTTATACGAACTGTTCCACCATGAACTCTGAGACTGTTGATAAGGTCGCTACTGTATCACGTCATGCTGTCACCCGGGCTCAAGCTAAGGCAGGTCTGCAGCCACTGCCAGACGTTCACAGTAGTCTGTTGCAGGGCGGGCCCAAAAGCCCAAGAAAATCACGCCACCAACGTCAGCTTGAGACGTATCTGTGGACTCCAGTCCCAGAGACCTCAGTGGAGGGTCTCGAAGTTGATGGCTTGAGGATCCCAGAGCATATTAGGGACTTACAAAAGAGGGACAAGTTGTTGAAGTCACTGTTTGAAAATGCTTCCAGGGGGAAAATGTCAAACTTGTGTGGTTTTGGATGATGTGGTGTACCTGCAATTCAATGATGTTACTCGTTTTAATTGTCCCTAAATATTGTGGATCCATTGTCTTACACCATTCCATGGGCTGGTCATTTAGGACAGCAGAAAACATACACACACATCAGTTCATGGTTTCACTGGCCTTCACTATACACTGACGTACAGACATACTGCAACACATGTGCAACATGTCAGATGACCAGTGTTGTGTCCCAGCAGGGCTGAGACCCCCTGTACCCTCTTCCTGTTATCTCCACTCCTTTCAGGCAGATCACAATGGATATCATGGGGCCACTTGAGAAGAACAGTGCAGTACACCAATACATCCTGGTGATTTGTGAGTACACGACCAGATATCCAGAAGCTTTCCTACTCCGTTCCATCACTACCCCGAAGATCATTCAAGCCCTGGTACAGTTGTTCTCCAGGGTGGGCATCCCTGAAGAGATCCTTACCGATAAATGGACAAACTTCACATCACGGCTAATGGGGCAACTTCATCGCCAGTTGGGGATCACAGCCATCAGAACCAGTGCTTACCATCAACAGACTAATGGCTTAGTGGAGTGCTTCAACCAGACACTGAAAAGGATGCTGCAGAAGTTTGAGTCAGACACGGGACGTGACTAGGACAAATGGCTACCGTTCCTAATGTTTGCCTACCGAGAGGTACCTCAAGTGTCGCTTGAGTTTTCCCCATTTGAACTCCTATATGGCTGGGCACAACTCTCATGGAGAAGCTGTGCTCCAGCCCGGTACTACAAAGCCCAGACTTCACCCAGAGATTCCTGGTCCAGGTGGATGCTTCAACGACAGGTGTTGGGACTGTCCTGTCCCAGGGGGACATGGGAGCTGAGAATCCAGTGGTCTACATTAGCAGGAAGCTGTTGCCCAGTGAGACCAGGTAGTGAACTGAGGAGAAGGAGTGTCTTGCAATCAAATGAGCCCTCAAAAGCCTGAGGTATTATCTCCTGAGGAAGGAGTTTGATTTGGAGATGGACCACCGAGCACTGACGTGGATCCAGACGATGAAGGACCACAACTCCAGGGTGATGAGGTCATACCTAAGCCTCGAAAGCTTCAAAGTTCAAAGTGTGACACAGACCAAGATGGCAGAACATGGTTGCCAACTACCTGTCGGGGTACCCAGACAGTACATGACCGAGAGAAGGGGGAGGTGATGTGAGGAAGTAGACACCTCTGCTGGGCACAGTACACAAACGCACAAACTTACAGTACCGCACACACACATGCTTACCATATTGACTTCTCTTCCCCTCCATTTAGTTATCAACGGAGTGGGTGCACATGCAGCCATGGACAGTTCCACACACTACATTCCCCTTCCTGCAGTTCTATATCTCGATCATACAAAATGCACACACACTTCATTTCGTTTATATGTTACGTTTTATGATGCGATTGTTTGTCATGTCCTCTCAGAGTCGGA